>NC_081358.1:21284975-22484975 GCF_030684315.1 Stegostoma tigrinum
GGAAGAGTGGGGGGGGGGAAGAGTGGGGGGGGGGAAGAGTGGGGGGGGGGAAGAGTGGGGGGGGAAGAGTGGGGGGGGAAGAGTGGGGGGGGGGAGAGTGGGGGGGGGAGAGTGGGGGGGGGGAGAGTGGGGGGGGGGAAGAGTGGGGGGGGAAGAGTGGGGGGGGGAAGAGTGGGGGGGTGGGGAAGAGTGGGGGGGTGGGGAAGAGTGGGGGGGTGGGGAAGAGTGGGGGGGTGGGGAAGGGTGGGGGGGTGGGGAAGGGTGGGGGGAAGAGTGGGGGGTGGGGGGGAAGAGTGGGGGGTGGGGGGGGGAAGAGTGGGGGGTGGGGGGGGGAAGAGTGGGGGGTGGGGGGGGGAAGAGTGGGGGGTGCGGTGGGAGAGTGGGGGGTTCGGGGGAGGTGAGAGAAGGGTGGGGGGAAGAGTGGGGGGTGGGGGGGGGGAAGAGTGGGGGGTGGGGGGGGGAAGAGTGGGGGGGTGGGGAAGGGTGGGGGGAAGAGTGGGGGGTGGGGGGGGAAGAGTGGGGGGTGGGGGTGGGGAAGAGTGGGGGGTGGGGGGGGGGAAGAGTGGGGGGTGGGGGGGGAAGAGTGGGGGGTGCGGTGGGAGAGTGGGGGGTTTGGGGGAGGTGAGAGAAGGGTGGGGGGAAGAGTGGGGGGTGGGGGGGGGCAGAGTGGGGGGTGGGGGGGGGAAGAGTGGGGGGTGGGGGGGGGAAGAGTGGGGGGTGGGGGGGGAAGAGTGGGGGGTGCGGTGGGAGAGTGGGGGGTTCGGGGGAGGTGAGAGAAGAGTGGGGGGGTGGAAGAGTGGGGGGGGTGGGGGGAAGAGTGGGGGGGGGAAGAGTGGGGGGGAAGAGTGGGGGGGGTGGGGGGGAAGAGTGGGGGGGAAGAGTGGGGGGTGGGGAAGAGTGGGGGGGGGAAGAGTGGGGGGTGGGGGGGGAAGAGTGGGGGGTGGGGGGGGGAAGAGTGGGGGGGGGAAGAGGTGGGGGGTGCGGTGGGAGAGTGGGGGGTTCGGGGGAGGTGAGAGAAGGGTGGGGGAAGAGTGGGGGGTGGGGGGGGGGCAGAGTGGGGGGTGGGGGGGGGAAGAGTGGGGGGTGGGGGGGGGAAGAGTGGGGGGTGGGGGGGAAGAGTGGGGGGTGCGGTGGGAGAGTGGGGGGTTCGGGGGAGGTGAGAGAAGAGTGGGGGGGTGGAAGAGTGGGGGGGGTGGGGGGGAAGAGTGGGGGGGGGAAGAGTGGGGGGGAAGAGTGGGGGGGTGGGGGGGAAGAGTGGGGGGGAAGAGTGGGGGGTGGGGAAGAGTGGGGGGGGGAAGAGTGGGGGGTGGGGGGGGGAAGAGTGGGGGGTGTGGGGGGGAAGAGTGGGGGGGGTGGGGGGGAAGAGTGGGGGGTGGGAAGAGTGGGGGGTGGGAAGAGTGGGGGGGGAAGAGTGGGGGGGGGAAGAGTGGGGGGGGGAAGAGTGGGGGGGGGAAGAGTGGGGGGGGGAAGAGTGGGGGGGGAAGAGTGGGGGGGGAAGAGTGGGGGGGGGAAGAGTGGGGGGGGAAGAGTGGGGGGGGGGAAGAGTGGGGGGGGAAGAGTGGGGGGGGGGAGAGTGGGGGGGGGGGAGAGTGGGGGGGGGGGGAGAGTGGGGGGGGGAAGAGTGGGGGGGGGAAGAGTGGGGGGTGGGAAGAGTGGGGGGGTGGGGGTGGGAAGAGTGGGGGGGTGGAGTGGGGGGGTGGGGGGGGGAAGAGTGGGGGGGTGGGGGGGGAAGAGTGGGGGAGTGGGGGTTGGGAAGAGTGGGGGTGGGAAGAGTGGGGGGGTGGGAAGAGTGGGGGGGTGGAAGAGTGGGGGGGTGGGAAGAGTGGGGGGGTGGAGGGGGGGAAGAGTGGGGGGGGAGAAGAGTGGGGGGGGAAGAGTGGGGGGGGAAAGAGTGGGGGGGGGAAAGAGTGGGGGGGGGAAAGAGTGGGGGGGGGAAAGAGTGGGGGGGGGAAGGAGTGGGGGGGGGGAAGGAGTGGGGGGGGGGAAGAGTGGGGGGGGGGAAGAGTGGGGGGGGGGAAGAGTGGGGGGGGGGAAGAGTGGGGGGGTGGGAAGAGTGGGGGGGTGGGAAGAGTGGGGCGGTGGAGGGGGGAAGAGTGGGGGGGGAGAAGAGTGGGGGGGGAAGAGTGGGGGGGGAAGAGTGGGGGGGGAAGAGTGGGGGGGGGAAAGAGTGGGGGGGGGAAGAGTGGGGGGGGGAAGAGTGGGGGGGGGGAAGAGTGGGGGGGGGGAAGAGTGGGGGGGTGGGAAGAGTGGGGGGGTGGGAAGAGTGGGGGGGTGGGAAGAGTGGGGGGGGGGAGAGTGGGGGAGGGGGAGAGTGGGGGAGGGGGAGAGTGGGGGAGGGGGAGAGTGGGGCGGGGGGAGAGTGGGGCGGGGGGAGAGTGGGGCGGGGGGAGAGTGGGGCGGGGGGAGAGTGAGGCGGGGGGAGAGTGGGGCGGGGGGAGAGTGGGGCGGGGGGAGAGTGGGGCGGGGGGAGAGTGGGGGGGGGGGAGAGTGGGGGGGGGGGAGAGTGGGGGGGGGAGAGTGGGGGGGGGGAGAGTGGGGGGGGGAGAGTGGGGGGGGGAGAGTGGGGGGGGGGGAGAGTGGGGGGGGGGAAGAGTGGGGGGGGAGAAGAGTGGGGGGGGAGAAGAGTGGGGGGGGAGAAGAAAGAGTGGGGGGGGAGAAGAGTGTGGGGGGAGAAGAGTGGGGGGGGAGAAGAGTGGGGGGGGAGAAGAGTGGGGGGGGGAAGAGTGGGGGGGGGAAGAGTGGGGGGGGGAAGAGTGGGGGGGGAAGAGTGGGGGGGGGGAAGAGTGGGGGGGGGAAGAGTGGGGGGGGGGAAGAGTGGGGGGGGGAGAGTGGGGGGGGGGGAAGAGTGGGGGGGGGAAGAGTGGGGCGGGGGGAGAGTGGGGCGGGGGGAGAGTGGGGGGGGGAAGAGTGGGGGGGGAAGAGTGGGGGGGGGAAGAGTGGGGGGTGGGGGGGGGAAGAGTGGGGGGTGGGGGGGGGAGAGTGGGGGGTGGGGGGGGGAGAGTGGGGGGGGAAAGAGTGGGGGGTGGGGGGTGGGGGGGGGAGAGTGGGGGGTGGGGGGGGAAGAGTGGGGGGTGGGGGGGGAGAAGAGTGGGGGGGGGAAGAGTGGGGGGGGGAAGAGTGGGGGGGGGAAGAGTGGGGGGGGGAAGAGTGGGGGGTGGGGAAGAGGGGGGGGAAAAGAGTGGGGGGGGGAAGAGTGGGGGGTGGGGAAGAGTGGGGGGGGGAAGAGTGGGGGGGGGAAGAGTGGGGGGGGGAAGAGTGGGGGGGGGGGAAGAGTGGGGGGTGGGGGGGGAAGAGTGGGGGGTGGGGGGGGGAAGAGTGGGGGGTGCGGTGGGAGAGTGGGGGTTCGGAGGAGGTGAGAGAAGAGTGGGGGGGTGGAAGAGTGGGGGGGTGGGGGGAAGAGTGGGGGGGTGGGGGGGGAAGAGTGGGGGGGGGAAGAGTGGGGGGGGAAGAGTGGGGGGGGGGAAGAGTGGGGGGGGGAAGAGTGGGGGGTGGGGGGGGGGAAGAGTGGGGGGTGGGGGGGGGAAGAGTGGGGGGTGCGGTGGGAGAGTGGGGGGTTCGGAGGAGGTGAGAGAAGAGTGGGGGGGGTGGAAGAGTGGGGGGGTGGGGGGGGGAAGAGTGGGGGGGTGGGGGGGGGAAGAGTGGGGGGGGAAGAGTGGTGGGGTGGGGGGGGAAGAGTGGTGGGGTGGGGGGGGAAGAGTGGTGGGGTGGGCAAGAGTGGGGGGTGGGGAAGAGTGGGGGGTGGGGAAGAGTGGGGGGGGGAAGAGTGGGGGGGGGAAGAGTGGAGTGGGGGAAGAGTGAGTGGGGGGGGGAAGAGTGGGGGGGGAAGAGTGGGGGGGGAAGAGTGGGGGGGGGAAGAGTGGGGGGGGGGAAGAGTGGGGGGGGGAAGAGTGGGGGGGGGAAGAGTGGGGGGGTGGGGGGGGAAGAGTGGGGGGGTGGGGGGGAAGAGTGGGGGAGTGGGGTGGGAAGAGTGGGGGGGGTGGGAAGAGTGGGGGGGTGGGAAGAGTGGGGGGGTGGGAAGAGTGGGGGGGTGGGGGGGTGGAGGGGGGAAGAGTGGGGGGGTGGAGGGGGGAAGAGTGGGGGGAGAGAAGAGTGGGGGGGGAGAAGAGTGGGGGGGGAGAAGAGTGGGGGGGGAGAAGAGTGGGGGGGGAGAAGAGTGGGGGGGAAAGAGTGGGGGGGGGAAAGAGTGGGGGGGGGGAGAGTGGGGCGGGGGGAGAGTGGGGCGGGGGGAGAGTGGGGCGGGGGGAGAGTGGGGCGGGGGGAGAGTGGGGCGGGGGGAGAGTGGGGGGGGGAAGAGTGGGGGGGGAAGAGTGGGGGGGGGAAGAGTGGGGGGGGGAAGAGTGGGGGGGGGGAGAGTGGGGGGGGGGAGAGTGGGGGGGGGGGAGAGTGGGGCGGGGGGAGAGTGGGGCGGGGGGAGAGTGGGGCGGGGGGAGAGTGGGGCGGGGGGAGAGTGGGGGGGGTGGGGGGGAAGAGTGGGGGGTGGGGGGGGAAGAGTGGGGGGTGGGGGGGGAAGAGTGGGGGGGTGGGGGGGGGAGGAAGAGTGGGGGGGGAGAAGAGTGGGGGGGGAGAAGAGTGGGGGGGGGAGAAGAGTGGGGGGTGGGGGGGAAGAGTGGGGGGTGGGCGGGAAGAGTGGGGGTGGGCGGGAAGAGTGGGGGGTGGGCGGGAAGAGTGGGGTGGGGGGAAGAGTGGGGGGGTGGGGGGGGAAGAGTGGGGGGGGGGAAGAGTGGGGGGGGGGGAAGAGTGGGGGGTGGGGGGGAAGAGTGGGGGGGGAAGAGTGGGGGGGGTGGAAGAGTGGGGGGTGGGGGTGGAAGAGTGGGGGGTGGGGGTGGAAGAGTGGGGGGAAGGGTGGGGGGGTGGGGGGAAGGGTGGGGGGGTGGGGGGGAAGGGTGGGGGGGTGGGGGGGGTGGAAGGGTGGGGGGGTGGAAGAGTGGGGGGTGGGGGGGAAGAGTGGGGGGGTGGGGGGGTGAAGAGTGGGGGGGTGTGGGTGGTGGGGGGGAAGGGGGGGTGGGGGGGGAAGAGTGGGGGCGTGGGGGGGGAAGGGGGGGCGTGGGGGGGGAAGGGGGGGCGTGGGGGGGGAAGGGGGGGGGTGGGGGGGGGTGAAGAGTGGGGGGGTGTGGGTGGGGGGGGGTGAAGAGTGGGGGGGTGTGGGTGGTGGGGGGGAAGGGGGGGTGGGGGGGGGTGACGAGTGGGGGGGTGTGGGTGGTGGGGGGGAAGGGGGGGGTGGGGGGGGAAGAGTGGGGGGGTGGGGGGGGAAGAGTGGGGGGGTGGGGGGGGGAAGAGGGGGGGGGGTGGGGGCGAAGAGTGGGGGGGGTGGGGGGGGAAGAGTGGGGGGGTGGGGGGGGAGAGTGGGGGGGGGTGGGGGGGGGAAGAGTGGGGGGGTGGGGGGGGGAAGAGTGGGGGGGGGAAGAGTGGGGGGGGGAGAGTGGGGGGGTGGGGGGGAAGAGTGGGGGGTTGGGAAGAGTGGGGGGGTGGAGGGGGGAAGAGTGGGGGGAGAAGAGTGGGGGGGTGGAGGGGGGAAGAGTGGGGGGAGAAGAGTGGGGGGGGGAAGAGTGGGGGGAGAAGAGTGGGGGGGGGAAGAGTGGGGGGGGGAAGAGTGGGGGGGAAGAGTGGGGGGGGGGGAAGAGTGTGGGGGGGGAAGAGTGTGGGGGGGAAGAGTGGGTGGGGAAGAGTGGGTGGGGAAGAGTGGGGGGTGGGGAAGAGTGGGGGGTGGGGAAGAGTTGGGGGTGGGGAAGAGTGGGGGGTGGGGAAGAGTCGGGGGGGGAAGAGTGGGGGGGGGAGAGTGGGGGGGGAGAGTGGGGGGGGGAGAGTGGGGGGGGGGAGAGTGGGGGGGGGGAGAGTGGGGGGGGGGGAGAGTGGGGGGGGGGAGAGTGGGGGGGGGAGAGTGGGGGGGGGAGAGTGGGGGGGGGAGAGTGGGGGGGGGGAGAGTGGGGGGGGGGAAAGAGTGGGGGGGGGGAAGAGTGGGGTGGGGAAGAGTGGGGTGGGGAAGAGTGGGGTGGGGAAGAGTGGGGTGGGGTGGGGAAGAGTGGGAGTGGGGGGGGAAGAGTGGGGGGGGGGAAGAGTGGGGGGGGAAGAGTGGGGGGTGGGGGGGGAAGAGTGGGGGGGGGGAAGAGTGGGGGGTGGGGGGGGGAAGAGTGGGGGGTGGGGGGGGGAAGAGTGGGGGGTGGGGAAGAGTGGGGGGTGGGAAGAGTGGGGGGTGGGGGGGGAAGAGTGGGGGGTGGGAAGAGTGGGGGGGTGGGAAGAGTGGGGGGTGGGGGGGGGAAGGGTGGGGGGGGGAAGAGTGGGGGGGGGAAGGGTGGGGGGGGGAAGAGTGGGGGGTGGGGGGGGGAAGAGTGGGGGGTGCGGTGGGAGAGTGGGGGGTTCGGGGGAGGTGAGAGAAGAGTGGGGGGGTGGAAGAGTGGGGGGGGTGGGGGGAAGAGTGGGGGGGGAAGAGTGGGGGGGTGGGGGGGAAGAGTGGGGGGGGAAGAGTGGGGGGTGGGGAAGAGTGGGGGGGGAGAGAGTGGGGGGGTGGGGGGGGAAGAGTGGGGGGGGTGGGGGGGGAGAGTGGGGGGGGTAGGGGGGGGAAGAGTGGGGGGGGAAGGGGGGGAAGAGTGGGGGGGGGAAGAGTGGGGGGGAAGAGTGGGGGGGGAAGAGTGGGGGGGGAAGAGTGGAGTGGGGGGGAAGAGTGGAGTGGGGGGGAAGAGTGGAGTGGGGGGGCAAGAGTGGGCGATGAGGGGAAAGTGGGAAGAGCGGGACTGAGAGAGACATGGACTGGAACCGCCCGCCACCACTTTCCCGGAGACTGATTGGTGCAGGTTTCACCCCCGGGGCCAAAGGACGGGCCCGCCCCCGTGCGTGCTCCCGCCGGACTCGCCCCCGTGCGCGCCTGCGCCGCGCGTCACTGTGCGTCCTCCAGGAGCGCGCTCGGGCGGAGCGGCCGCCTCAGACAAAAGTCGGCGCCGAAAAAAGCTCGCTCCCTCGCTCGGTGCGGAGAGCGTGTGTTATTTCCCCCCCGGGGGGGGCGCGGGGCCGTGCGGGAGCCGGGAGGTGGACCAGGCCCCATCCCCCGGAGTCAGGTAAAGGGGGAGGCGGGCTCTGTGTGTGAGACACCCCCCCCCCCCCACGGGTCGGGGTGGTGGAAGGATCGGGGCCGGGAGTGCGCGCACCAGGCGGAAGGACGGTCCCCCCCGTCACCGAGAGCCTGCAGCCTCCGGGAGCGGGAAAGCCCGCGGTCTTACGGGAGAGAGCTGCGGGCGCGGCCCCGGTCTCGGCCTCCCGCAGTGCGCTGGGCCTGGAAAGGGGGGTTGGGGTGGGGAGGAGGGAGCGGGATGTGACCCCCTTCCTTCCTCGGTGCACAGACCTGGCGAAAATAAAACATAAAACCTCAGGCGCGGGTTGTCGGTGTTCGCTGTTTGCTCCGGTTTAACAAACATCCCTCACCCACCCACGAAACATCCCGATATTAATAACCGAGGGACCCACCGTGAGACAGCGACCTTCCTGGTTGTGGGGGGGGTGGTGGGCGGTACATGGCGCCGCTTTGTTCATTTTCACAGCCTCCGGGACGTGATTAACGTCAGATCACAGCGAGCGGCGGGAGCGAGCTCGAGACACCGACAGAGAGAGAGAGCGCAAGAGACAGCGCGCGAACCCGGGCCGCAGGCGGGAAGCGCCGCCCCGCGCCCGGGAGCTGCTGGCGGTGGCGGGCCTGTGCACATCGTCTGCAGAGTGCACAAACACACGCAGAGCAGTCCGCTATGCGGAATGCACCACCGTGTATACACGCACACACACACACAGCGCAATCCTGCCCTGCAGAATGCACCACCCTACATACACAGAGCAATCCCGCCCTGCAGAATACGCCCCTCTACAGGCACACAGCAATCCAACCTGCAGAATGCGCCACCCTACACACAGCAATCCTCCCTGCAGAATACACCCCTCTACACACACACAGCAATCCTCCCTGCAGAATACACCCCCAGTCTCACTTGCAGAGCAATCCGCCGGCAGAATGCACCCACACACAGAGCAATCCACCCTACAGAGCACACTATCCGCGCTTGCACGTGCACACATACACAGAGCAATCCGGCCTGCAGAATGGACACTCGCGCACAGCAGTCCGGCCTGCAGAATGGACACTCACACAGCAATCCACCTGCAGAATGGATGCACACACAGAGCAATCGACCCTGCAGAGTGCAGCACCCACATACACACACAGCAAATCCACCCTGCAGAATGCATGTTCACCACACACACACAGCAATCCATCCTGCAGAATGCACCCCCAACACACACATGCCCACACAGCAATCCGTTTGCAGAATGTGCACGTGTGCAGCAATCTGCCCTGTAAAATGCAACCCCCGCCCCCCCCCACACACACACACTCACACACCGAAATCCACCCTGCAGAATGCTCCCCCACACTCAGCAATCTGGTATGCAGATTGCATACACACAGCAGACCGCCCTGCAGAATGCGCACATGCACAGCAGTCTACTGTGCATAATGCACCTACACACACAACAGACCTCCCCCCCGCCCCGGCAGAATGCGTGCACACACATACATGCACAGGAATCTGACATGAAGAATGCGGCCACACAAACAGCAATCCACCCTGTAGATTGCGTGCACACACACACACATAACCCCACACACACACACAGCTGACCACCCTGCAGAATGCATACACACGCACATGTACAGCAGACTGCCTTGCAGAATGGCACACACACACAGTAGTCCACCTTGCAGAATATACACACAGACACATGCACAGGTCAGTCTGTCTTGCATAATGCCCACAAATGGAGCAATTTGCCCTGCAGACTGCACACCAGTATGCATGCACACAGCACACTGTCCTGTAGAATGCACACACATATACACACAACAGACCACACTGCAGAATGCCCACATACACAGATCAGTCCACCCTGCAGAATGCACACAAACACACACACAGCAGTCTGCCCTCCAGCATGCACATACAGCTATCCCTCTGCAGAATGTGCACACGCACATACACAGCAGTCTGCCCTGTTGAGTGCACATACAGCGATCTGCCCTACAGAATGTGTGCATGCGCACACACACACACACACCTGCCCAATAGAGTGCACACACATGCAGCAATCGCCCTGCCCGACACGTGCACGCGAGCGCTCACTCACTCACCCGCTCAGTCTCTCAAAGAACAACTGACCTGTAGAATACACATACACACAGACATTGAGAGCAGTTACTTCACATGGGGAGAAAAAACACCATGCTGTGCCTCTGTTTACTCCACTGTACACAAAATGGGCTTTGAATTAGTCAGTGACATTTTACATTCTAAATGCATCTTGTTTATTGACTAGATGCAGAATCTTAGATTGCATTATTTTTTTAAAATTATTTTTGCCTATTGCTTACAGTGCACAATGGGTGAAGTTGTGAAATACGTTGATGATGAACATAAAAATGCATTTCTGAAGACCCTGAACGAACAACGATTAGAGGGAGAGTTCTGTGACATAGCAATTGTGGTAGAAGATGTTAAGTTCCGAGCACACAGATGTGTTTTGGCAGCTTGCAGCACTTATTTCAAGAAACTGTTTAAAAAACTGGAGGTTGATAGCTCTTCGGTGATTGAGATTGATTTTTTGCGGTCAGATATATTTGAAGAAGTGCTGAATTATATGTACACTTCCAAAATCGCTGTGAAGAGAGAAGATGTAAACCTGATGATGTCTTCTGGACAAATACTTGGAATAAAGTTTTTAGATAAACTATGTACTCAGAAGCGTGACGTGTCTCCTCAACAGAACACACCTCGCCGCAAAAGCCGTTATCCTTATAGTATAAGTGCTAAAATCCATCGGCCCTCTGTGAATAGTACTGATGAGGAGATAGAAGAAATTGGAGATCAAATTGAAGCCCAATCGGAAGAGGCAATAGATGAAACCGTACCCAATCAGGATGATGGGAAGACCCAAGCAAATGGCCTGCGGGTTCAGGAAGCCATTTTAAAAGAACTTGGAAGTGAAGAAGTTCGTAAAGTCAGTTGCTTTGCTTCAGAAGTGGAAACCATTGAGACAAGTGAGCCAAAGGATGTAACTCCTCAGCCTCCTCCAACTCTTGCTTTCAATGACAGTATGAGTGGAGTCAAGGAAGAACAGCCACCAGGCTGGACAGCAAACACTGATGTGAAGTTTGAATATTTGTTGTATGGGGACAGGGAACAGTTCAGCTGTCAGACCTGTGGCAAGACTTTCACCGATGAAGCCCGTTTGAGGAAGCACGAGAAGTTGCATTCTGCTGATCGACCATTTGTGTGTGACATCTGCTCAAAGGCCTTCACCACACAAGCTCACTTGAAAGAACATCTCAAAATTCACACAGGTTTTAAACCTTACGGGTGTGATGTATGTGGGAAATCTTTCATCCGAGCACCTGACCTGAAGAAACATGAACGTGTTCACAGTAATGAAAGACCCTTCGCTTGCCACATGTGTGACAAAGCTTTCAAACACAAGTCTCACCTGAAAGATCACGAGCGGAGACACCGAGGTGAAAAGCCATTTATTTGTGGCTCCTGTACTAAAGCTTTTGCCAAAGCCTCGGATCTGAAGAGGCATGAAAATAATATGCACAGTGAACGTAAGCAAGTGCCTACGAGTGTGATTACGAGTGAAACGGAGCAGTTGCAAGCTGCAGCAATGGCTGCTGAAACAGAGCAAAACCTGGAAACTATAGCTTGTAGCTGAGGCTAAATTAATGTAACACTGGTTTCCCTTTTCCATTTTGTTCTGTAAAGGGCTCCTATGAAATATAGATGACTGCATTAATAAATGTGACCTTCTTTAAATTGGTCCTTTTCACAATTACTGAAAAATCTTTTTGATTTCTGTGTATATAATCTAATATATGTAGGCTAAATTGTTGCACTGTATGAGGAGTTACTAGGGTGGCCATTTGGGACAACAGGAAAATTTACAGAATTGAACATTTGAAATGTTATAAATGCTTTAATCCCTGTATAGTGCAATAATGTATTTATTGCATGCTTTGTGTTGCAGTTTTAATTTTTTTTAAATAAAGTTACTTTTAACGTGTGGCCTGCCATTACATTTGTTTTGACTTTATTTGGTTGTAACAAATGAACCACTAGGGTCAAAACGCTTCAGGAATAAGACCAAAGTATTTGTGATACCTATTCTTTTGAATGGACATCTGCCCAGAAATGCATTGCTAATTTAGTTGGAGCTATTTTATGCCTGGTTTTTAAGCATTCTTAACAGAAAAGAACGATTATTAGTGTCTTTTTTGTACCACTATTTCTTTTAAATAAGTTTCTCTTAAGGGATGCAAAGACAATTTTTATATAGTATATATCGCATGTTGGTCTTACTTTGTCGGCTAATGGTACAATTGTGTATGATCTGACTCCTTTGCTTCACGTTTAATCTATAATGGCAAAGTAAAATAAGTATCAATTGATGTTTGATGTTTTTAACAGAATATATGATGTAATAAAAAATTGTATGTAGTATTTTCTCTGTTAAATTGAATTTTGATTGTAGTTTGCAAAAATAACCAGAGTTGAAAACAGCAAAGTTTCTGCCTTTAAAAAAATCTACCAGATCTTTAAAAAGGCTTTGAAACAAAATCTTGAGCTCTAGCAATTTAACATTGGAATTATGCTGCTCTTAATACTCTTCCCGGCACTTGAGGAAACTCTATTTGAAGCAGTTATTTGATAATTCCTATGGTGACTTTTTAGATTAATACTTGTCTGTAAATATTTTTAAGTAAAGCTGAATAATTGTAAAATTTACTGTTAATTTAGACTTTGGATTTAGTTGTTGTGTCCAGCTCAGAGTTTAGAAAATATGATTAAAATGTTCATATGTATGCAAATTTTTGAATGAACTATGTAACATGCTGGTTTAAGTTGAGACCAGCTAATGATACAGGTCACATATATCAATGTGTTTTCACTCTAGTCTATGCCAGAGTCTGTGTTCATTTGTTATGCCTGTAGGAAAGTTTTGTTAGCAATGTGCTTGCTCTGAAATTAGTTGTCAGTGTTTTGACATGAATATTTTGTAATCAACACAATACATATAAAGTTGAGTTGGGTTATTAGAACATTTTCTATTTTATAATCGGTTAGATCAGTGTTAGATTAAAATTAACTTGCCAGTCTCAGAAAATTTACTCTTGTCTTAAAGAAATGTCTTTTGCAAATTAAAATGTAATATTTTAGAAAAATGTGTCTTTTTTTCAAACATGCATTTCACATGTGACAAATTTATCACCAGTGTCATATCACCACCCTCATATCCTAGCTGAATCCATCATAATAATAACTGCACAAGCTACAGAAATTCTGTAGGTGCAAGATCAGCTCAGCAGTTGTATTTACTGAAGTAATGATTCTTGACCGCTACACCTACAAGACACAAATCGGGAATCTATTGGGAATGCTGTATATTCCTATCTGGATGAGTGTAACTCTAACAACGCTCAACATCAGCACCATTCAGGACAAAGCAGTCAGCTTGATCAGCAGCCTCCAGCCTTAAAATATGCAATCCCTCAACAAATGACATGCTTTGATTGCAATATGTACTATTTGCAAGAAGAACCTCCTAGACACTCAGTCCTAATTTTCATTTCCAAGTTGCATACGCAGAATCAAGGGAAATAGTAGATTTGTGAATTTGAACATTTTTTTTTCCAACTCAGCCTGGCTCCCAAACTAAAAAATCCTTCTTGTGACTTTCAGTCCACTAGGGCCGGCTGAATTGAAAATCAGATCAGGTCGCCTCAGTTCTTACTGCAGATTGGATAGAAAACCTACCTCAGGGCTTTATCACGGTGGTCAGAGTTTAAAAATAATGGTTGAAATGTGAACATCCTTTCCCATTTGCCTTCACAAATTCCCCACACCAAATGTCCCTCTACACTTTATAATGTCTCCTCATATCCCTTGTGCCACCCTATACCATGTATCCATCTTCAAAATCCTTTTGTTGCTTTCCAGTTATCTGCCAATGCTTTGCACCTGCATGAGCTAGGGACTTTTTATAGCCACTATTCCAATTGCACCTGCTGTAAAACACAGTTTAGCCCTTTGTCTGAATGCCAGTTTACCTCATATTTCAGGAGGCATGCTGACTACAGTGATTCGACTGCTGAAGAAAAATGACATGTTGGTTATGTAAAAAATAAGTACTTTGTTCTTTATGAAAACAAACACTCCAGTTAACTGTGAAACTCTTCCATTCCTAATCCTTTACGTAAGCAAACATTTCCATTCACTAAGTTGTTTGAGCTGCCGTTCAGAATTCTAACTTGATATGTATTCCCTTTATGAAAGATACAGTTTGGGAAATAAATCCTTCAATTGTTTAAGGTGGACACTGAAGTACCTTAGACTTTTTAAAACTCCACTTTTCTATTTGGTCAGTTGCTTAACAACAGTGTGGTCCCGGTGATTTTGTGCACCTTTAATGCAAAATACCAAAAAGTTCCTTCCATCATTACTGTTCCCAGGACCAGATTCAGAGATAACCCAAATAGCAGAAACATCAAACATTCTTCCAACCTTCGTTCATCTGACCTGCTCCCAATGCCTCTACCCAACCCAATGCTCCCTCAAATCTCTATGCCAACTTCTCACTCACCTGTTGTATCGCTCATGGAATAGCCACATGTATCCTTGTACATTAAAAAAATCCTATTACTGAAAATTCACTATTGCAGACTAACTGTGGAGAAAGGCAATCATTCATGAAAATATTTTGACGTTGTGGCATTCATGTTGCCTGAAGCATTGACAAGTTGAACCTTGTTAATATTTTGTGACAGTTGAACACTTTTTGACAGTTTGACACTTAATAGTCCCAATGAGTGCCACCTAACTCCTCTCACTCACCCTACCCAACAAACACACACACAATAGAATCCCTGACCTCTATCCCAAAGATATTCTGCGATCATATCCACAGGAGCAACTTGGCTTTCCAAAGAGATACTCTGGAAATTGAAAATTAATATACTGAGTACAGATGGTCTCTGCCACACTATGCATTCCAAATATGAGGCACAAAAATCCAAATTTAGTGGAGGCAGCTATTCATTTAAATGGCCAGCTACCTCCAGAAAGTGTGAGCATGTGTCTGAACCACAGATGAGCTACTCTTGTCATATTGGAATCAGACCATCAATCTCTGCCATCTAGAGGAACAAGACCAGCAAGTGCATGGGAAAAGCACCAGCTCAACTTGAAATATATCACTTTTTTTCATAATTAATGGAGAAAATTCCCAGAATGCTGCGCCTAACATTGTGAGAGTCATTCGCCACACAATAAAACAGACCATTCAACAACATTTTGGGGGCATTTCTGGAGTGTGCAGGGAAGAAAATGAAAAATTTAGGTGCTAATAAATGGAAATCCTGACAACGCTTTTGTTGCCACATTTGACCAGATGCGGCGTTAGGGAGTCCCAGCAAAACTGAAGTCAATGGAAAATGGGAAAAGTCTTCAATGGTTGGAATCATACATAACATGAAGGAAAACAATAATGGCCGTTCAATGTAAATCATCATTGCTCCAGGACATCAACACAGGAGTTCATCAAGGTAGTTTCTTAGGCTCAATCATCTTCACCTACTTTATCAATAATCTTCTATCAATCAAAAAGTCAGCAAGGAGCCGGTTCACTGACAACTTAACAGTATTGTGTACGATTTGCCACTCCTCCTACACTGAGGCAATCCATGTCCATATATAGGACCACCTGAACAACATTAAGGCTTGTGGTGAGAAATGGGAAAAAAAGCATTCCCACCACATGTACCAGCCAAGGACAATCTCTAACATTGGAGAATCTAACCATCTCCCTTCAAGCTAATAAAATGTGAGGCTGGATGAACACAGCAGGCCCAACAGCATCTCAGGAGCACAAAAGCTGACGTTTCGGGCCTAGACCCTTCATTAGAGAGGGGGATGGGGTGAGAGTTCTGGAATAAATAGGGAGAGAGGGGGAGGCGGACTTAAGATGGAGAGAAAAGAAGATAGGTGGAGAGGAGAGTATAGGTGGGGAGGTAGGGAGGGGATAGGTCAGTCCAGGGAAGACGGACAGGTCAAGGAGGTGGGATGAGGTTAGTAGGTAGGAGATGGAGGTGTGGCTTGGGGTGGGAGGAAGGGATGGGTGAGAGGAAGAACAGGTTAGGGAGGCAGAGACAGGTTGGACTGGTTTTGGGATGCAGTGGGTGGAGGGGAAGAGCTGGGCTGGTTGTGTGGTGCAGTGGGGGAGGGGACGAACTGGGCTGGTTTTGAGATGCGGTGGGGGAAGGGGAGATTTTGAAGCTGGTGAAGTCCACATTGATACCATTAGGCTGCAGGGTTCCCAAGCAGAATATGAGTTGCTGTTCCTGCAACCTTCGGGTGGGATCATTGTGGCACTGCAGGAGGCCCATGATGGACATGTCATCTAAAGAATGGGAGGGGGAGTGGAAATGGTTTGCGACTGGGAGGTGCAGTTGTTTATTGCGAACTGAGCGGAGGTGTTCTGCAAAGCGGCCCCCAAGCCTCCGCTCGGTTTCCCTAATGTAGAGGAAGCCACACCGGGTACAGTGGATGCAGTATACCACATTGGCAGATGTGCAGGTGAACCTCTGCTTAATATGGAAAGTCATCTTGGGGCCTGGGATAGGGGTGAGCGAGGAGGTGTGGGGGCAAGTGTAGCACTTCCTGCGGTTGCAGGGGACGGTGCCGGGTGTGGTGGGGTTGGAGGGCAGTGTGGAGCGAACAAGGGAGTCACGGAGAGAGTGGTCTCTCCGGAACGCAGACAAGGGTGGGGATGGAAGAATGTCTTGGGGTGGGATAGTAGATGGCGGAAGTGTTGGAGGATGATGCGTTGTGTCCGGAGATTGGTGGGGTGGTGTGTGAGAACGAGGGGAATCCTCTTTGGGTGGTTGTGGCGGGGGCCTGGTGTGAGGGATGTGTTGCGGGAAATGCAGGAGGGCGTTCTCGACCACTGTGGGGGGGAAAGTTGCGGTCCTTGAAGAACTTGGACATCTGGGATGTGCGGGAGTGGAAGTCCCCCACAGTGGTCGAGAACGCCCTTGACCGCGTCTCCCGCATTTCCCGCAACACATCCCTCACACCACGTCCCCACCACAACCGCCCAAAGAGGATCCCCCTCGTTCTCACACACCACCCTACCAACCTCCGGACACAACGCATCATCCTCCGACACTTCCGCCATCTACTATCCCACCCCACCACCCAAGACATTTTTCCATCCCCACCCTTGTCTGCTTTCCGGAGAGCCCACTCTCTCCATGACTCCCTTGTTCGCTCCACACTGCCCTCCAACCCCACCACACCCGGCACCTTCCCCTGCAACCGCAGGAAATGCTACACTTGCCCCCACACCTCCTCCCTCACTCCTATTCCAGGCCCCAAGATGACTTTCCATATTAAGCAGAGTTTCACCTGCACATCTGCCAATGTGGTATACTGCATCCACTGTACCCGGTGTGGCTTCCTCTACATTGGGGAAACCAAGCGGAGGCTTGGGGACCCCTTTGCAGAACACCTCCGCTGGGTTCGCAATAAACAACTGCACCTCCCAGTCGCAAACCATTTCCACTCCCCCTCCCATTCTTTAGATGACATGTCCATCATGGGCCTCCTGCAGTGCCACAATGATCCCACCCGCCGGTTGCAGGAACAGCAACTCATATTCCGCTTGGGAACCCTGCAGCCCAATGGTATCAATGTGGACTTCACCAGCTTCAAAATCTCCCCTTCCCCCACCGCATCCCAAAACCAGCCCAGTTCGTCCCCTCCCCCCACTGCACCACACAACCAGCCCAGCTCTTCCCCTCCACCCACTGCATCCCAAAACCAGTCCAACCTGTCTCTGCCTCCCTAACCTGTTCTTCCTCTCACCCATACCTTCCTCCTACTCCAAGCCACACCTCCATCTCCTACCTACTAACCTCATCCCACCTCCTTGACCTGTCCGTCTTCCCTGGACTGACCTATCCCCTCCCCACCTGCCCACCTATACTCTCCTCTCCACCTATCTTCTTTTCTCTCCATCTTCAGTCCGCCTCCCCCTCTCTCCCTATTTATTCCAGAACTCTCACCCCATCCCCCTCTCTAATGAAGGGTCTAGACCCGAAACGTCAGCTTTTGTGCTCCTGAGATGCTGCTGGGCCTGCTGTGTTCATCCAGCCTCACATTTTATTATCTTGGATTCTCCATCATCTGCAGTTGCCATCATCACTCATCTCCCTTCAAGCTTTGGATTACAATTAACCAGGAACAGTCCCTGTTTTCTCATTTCTAGGAGAAGAAATTCATAACAGGATTCACATAAATAAATCAGTGTTGTGCTATTGTTTTGGAAACTGATTGGCAATTTAGAAAACACTCTGTCTATATTACATATATGTATTGTTTTAACTGTTTGAATTTTTTTTCCAAGTGGCCTACATGTGATTTTACTTGTACTCATCACCTTAATATTGGATGTAATGCACATATTGTAAATTGCAATCGATTTTATCTTAAAATCTGATGACAGACAGCAAAATACTCTCAAAAATGTTGCTTTTGGGAAGGGGTGGTTTAGTCCCAGCTAACTCTGTTGCAGAGAAATGGGTTAGTGCTGCATTTCTTATGTTTACTTGGAAAAGTACTGGTAATCCATCTGGAAGTAAAAGTGATGGAAAGTAATGGCATCATGTCGTAGTTGACAGAGATAACTGATGACATGCTGTATGTAATGGAAGATGACTGAGGGGTCATGGCAGAAGAACAGAGTTGGTAGAGAGGGGATCTAGGCCTGTAAAGTCAACGTGCAAGCTCCTCTGATGCTGCCTGACTTGTTGTTTTCCTTCAGCTCCACACTACATTGACTCTGATTCAGCATCTGCAGTTCTTGCTATCTCCATCAGTTAGTTCAATTGCTGAGATAGATGGTTTCTAATGCTGGTTGATGCCAATGGCATGGATTCATTTCCCACACTGGCTGAGGTTAGCATAAGGATTTTCTTTCTGAAGCTCTTTCCTTACCTGAGGCATAGTGACTCTCATGTTCAACCATCTCAAGTTCTCTCTCTCCCATCAGACGGCTGCTGTTTAGTCTGGTAAAACTATGGCAGCTTTACTTTCCTTTAACACTAAATAAATTAAACCTGAACCCCTACTCTACTTGGTTTTGGGGAGATTAAGAAATACTTGTATTTATGTGGTCCCTTTCACATCATTAAATAACTCAAATCCCTAGGCAGTCAACTATTGTAATGTTCAAATCACACCAAGTTCAAAGAAACATCAATACAATGGTGATCAAACAATCTGTAGTGCTTTTTTTTATTCATTTGTGGAATGTGGGCATCACTGGCTGGCCAGCATTTCTTGCCTATCCCTAGTTGCCCTTGAGAAGGTGGAGGTGAGCTGCCTTCTTGATCCGTTGCAGTCCACCTGCTGTAGGTGGCTAAGGAACAACTCCTATATTTGTCCAAAATTTGTGCTATGAGATCTTCTTGCATCCACTTAAGAGACTGCCCAGGCACTGAGCTTAATGTTTTAACTGAAAGACAGCAATAAGCACACTGGGATGTCAATCTTGATTTCTGTGCTCAAGTTTGTGAGTTGAATTTGAGTCTGGAAACCTGTGTCTCCAAAGCAAGTGTGCTGCCAGCTGAACTAAAGCTGAAGCAAACAGAGGCTGAAAAGTTACAATTGAAATGTTGATGTTTGGCCTGTTTAAATTTCACATTTATGTGACATGTGGCAACATCAAAAATATATTTTTCTCATATAACCTTAAAATGTTGGAATGGAATGAACATTAAATTCCTGTCATGCACTCTAAGGGCACTTTAATCTTTCGAATATGTCACTGAGTTGGAATACACTTCATGTTTAACAAAGCTGAGTAGTCAGGTGTAAAAATTATGTTCTACCACATAATTGTAGTGATCAGTTACCCATTTTCTTCATTCCATTTGAAGGGTAAGTACTCCACTTGAAATGATAATGTTTACAGTTCAGTTTTGACATTTCACTTTTTCTGCTGACAGTGCATTACCTCAATTCTGATTGGAACATTTTCAAATCACATCTACTGGATTTGCATGTCACATGGTACTGGCATTCCACAATAATGCTGATGTTTTTAAAAATGCATATAACCATTGCAATATAGTGCATGGAACATCGAACAGTACGGCACAGGAGCAGACCCTTCAGCCCGCCATGTCGGTTCTGATTATAATGTCATTCTAAACTAATCCCATCTGCCTGCATATGGTCTGTATCCCTCTATTCCTTGCCTCCAAGGTAAGTTTCAAAGTGATCGAGGCTCGGACATCTCTAAACTTAGTTCCTAATTAATGATGAATTCGATGAGCTGATCAGGGCAGCAACAAAAGCTTCTGTAAAATTCCAACCCTTGCTTGCTAGCTGGTCACATATTTCGAGAAGGAGTGCATGTGATTTTTGCCAAGATTTTGATGAAAGAATCTTTAGAGTTATAAGAGTTATACATTATGGAAACAGACCCTTCGGTCCAACTAGTCCATGCTGAGCATAATCCAAAGCAAAACTAGTCCCACCTGCCTGACTGTGGCCCATCTCCTTCCAAACCTTTCCTATTCATGTAATTATAAAATATCTTTTAAACATTATAATTGTGCGCGTATCCACCATTCACTCAGGAAGTTCATTCCACATGTGAATTACCCTCTGCGTAAAATAATTTGCCCCTCATATCATTTTAAACCTTTCTCCTCTCACCTTAAAAATGTGATCCCGTGTCTTGAAATCCCCCATCCTTGGGAAAAGACAACTCCCATTAACTCTTTCTATACCCCTCATTATCTTATAAACTACCATCAGGTCGCCTCTCAACCTCCTATGCTCCAGTGGAAAAAAGTCCCAGCCTATCCACCCTTTCTTTACAACTCAAACCTTCCATACCCAGCAACATTCGAGTAAATCTTAGTTCAGGAAGATTGCTGACAGTCACAGATTTATACTTATTTTTTTAAACGACCCAGGGAAGAGTAAGCGTTTTAGATGAAGCACAAAACTTGAGCAATGCATCATGAGCTCTTGCTCATGCATAGAAATTGGTTCAACCAATTCTTTTCTAAACTTGAGAAATTCTTGGAATTTTCTTCAGAGGAGCAATATTTAAATTTAAAATGTTAAAAAAATGAAAAGTATAGGAGAAAATGGCTCAACTCAGGCAAAGCAGCATTACTACCTCATTATAGCCCTGAGAATATCGGCCTGAATTATAGGCTCATGTTGCAAAAGCAAGAATTAAAAACCCACAATCTGCTGAGTGAGAGGATAGAGCACTGCCAACTCCTAAAGTGCTGTTCACAGATGCTGCTAGAAGTGTGAAATTGCTACTGCAGTGAATGTTGAACTCTCATTCCCCAGCTAGGTATGGAACAAGGTCAGCAATAACTATCACAGCTATCTGAGCACAACGCAGAGTCACAATTGTTCTCTATCTGTCGTCTCCCCCAAAACAATGAACTTTGCTTATGTGCAGTGTGACAACACTGTGACTTTAAAAGATGTATTTTGTCCTTGTTTTCATGAACAGAGATTGAGGCAGAGGCACTGAACTGTCCACTCCTGGACCAAAAAAGTAGAAGGGTCCCCACCCAAAAAGTCAACTTTTCTGCTCTTCTGATGCTGCCTGACCTGCTGTGCTCTTCCAGCTCCACACTGTGTTATATTTGTGAGGTCTTAGGTTTAATTCTTAAGTTGGAAAAATAGAAGCAGCATGAAGGGGTGGTGCCAAGCTCCCAGAGAACCAGGATTTTAGTTTAACTTTCAGTTGCTGCTGTGGTTTGGAACTGCTACACATCTGTCCCTGCTACAGCAAAATGCTTAAGTTCTTTATCTGTCAGAGTTTTGTGGTGATGCTCTTCCCTCCTGGACTGGAGAATTGCATATGAGACATCTATTTTACTGAATTCTCCTTTGTTGAGGGTGTGTTTATGTCATATTATTATACTGAAACAGTTGTTGTTTAGATGTTAAATAATCTATTATTCTGTGATGTTTTCCAGTAGAGTTGTTATTCCAAAATAAAGGAGTAAGTGCTGATCATCTTAAAACAAATAAAATGAGATAAATTCCTGGGACCTGATCAGGTATACTCTAGAACTTTGTGGGAAACAATAGAAGTGATTTCTGGGCCTCTTACTAAGCTATTTGTATAATCAATAGCTGTGGGTGAGATGCCAGCAGATTGGAGGGTGATTAATGTGGTCCCATTTTTAAAGAAGACTGTAAGGAAAAGCAATGGACTATAGACTTGTGAGCCTGATGTTGGCCATGGGTAGGATGTTGAGAGGATTCTGAGGGACAGGATTTACTTGTATTTGAAGAGGCAAAGACTAATTAGGGATAGTCAACATGGCCTTGTGTGTGGGAAATGGTGTTTCAGTAACTTGATTAGTTTTTTGAAGAAGTGACAAAGAAGATTGATGATGGCAGAGCGCTAGATTTTGTCTATATGGACTTCAGCCAAGTGCTTGACTAGTTTCATACAGTAGACTGTTTAGCAAGGTTAGATAACATGGAATCCAGGGACAACTAGCCACATGGATACAAGATTGGCTTGCGGGTAGGAGACAGAGGGTGGGAGTGAAGGGTTATTTTTCAGACTGGAGGCCTGTGACCAGAAATATGTCACCAGGATCAGTGATAATGGGAACTGCAGATGCTGGAGAATCCAAGATAATAAAATGTGAGGCTGGATGAACACAGCAGGCCCAACAGCAACTCAGGAGCACAAAAGCTGACATTTCGAGCCTAGACCCTTCATCAGAGAGCAGGATCAGTGTTGCGTCCACTGCTTTTCATCATTTATATCAATGATCTGGTTGTGAATATAGGAGGAATGGTTAGTAAGTTTGGAGATGACATGAAAATAAGCATAGAGGACAATAAAAACGATTATCTCAGAGTACAGTGGGACCTTGATCAGATGGGCCAATGAACCAAAGAGTGGCAGATGGAATTTAATTTGAATAAATATAATGAGTTGCATTTTGGTAAGGAAAACTAGGGCAGGGCTTCTGCAGTTAATGGTAGGACCTGAGGTGCATTGCCGAACAAAGAGACCCAGGGGAGCAGGCGCACAGTTCCTTGAAGGTGAAGTCGCAGACAGACACATTGGTGAAGAATGCATTTGGCATGCTTATCTTCATTAGTCATAACATTGAGAATAGGAACTGGTATGCCATGTTGTGGCTGTATAGGACATTAATGAGGCTTTGGAGTACTGTGTACAGTTCAGGTAACCTTTCTGTAGAAAGAATGTTGTTAAATTTGAGAGGGTACACAAAAGATTTACAAAGACATTGCCATAGCTGGAGGTTTTGAGCAATTGCCTGATTCTTTAATTGACCAATGGAATTTAAATATAACCCTTAAAAACATGACAACTGGAATGGAAGTTGGGCACTGCAAAACAAATGTCCTTTTTTGTTAAAATAAGATTGTTTTGGTCAGAAAAATCCAGAATCTCAAAATTTGTTTTATTGATAGTTAAATTATTCATACTGTCTCAGCTTAGATATTTCAGCTGATATTACATGTATTTGGAAAGACAAAGTCTGTTAGGGGTACTCAACATGGCATTGTGCATGGGGAAATAGTGCCTCATTAACTTGATTGAGATTTTTGAAGAAGTGATGAAGACAGACCGGTAGATGTTGTCTGTTCAGACTTCAGTAAAATGTTCGACAAGGTTTCATATGGTAGACTGGTTAGAAAGGTTAGATCATATGGAATACAGGGAGAGCTAGCTCAAAGGTAGGAGACAGAGAGTAGTGATGGAGGCTGTGACCAGCAGTGTGCTGCAAGGATTAGTGCCGGGTCCACTGCTTTTTGCCATTTATATAAAACAATTTTGGATGTGAATGTAGGAGCTATGGTTGGTAAATTTGCAAATTACACACAATTGGTGGAGTGGTGAACAGTGAAGAAGGTTACCTTAGAGTAGAACGGGACATTGATCAGATTGTCCGAGGAGCAGCTTATGGAGTTTAATTGAGATAAGTGTGAGGTGCTATGTTTTCATAGGGCAAATCAAGGCAGCACTTACACACTTAATGGTAAGGAACTGGGAGTGTTGACGAACAAAGAGACCCTGAAGTACAAGTTTAAGGTTCCTTGAAAGTGGAGTCACATGTAGACAGGGTATTGAAGAAGGTGTGTGGTATGCTTGCCTTAATTGGTCAGTACATTTAGTATAGGAGTAGGGAAGTCATGTTGCAATTGTACAGGACATTGGGTAGGCCACTTCTGGAATTCTGCATTCAATTCTGGTCTCTTTGCTATAGGAAAGATGTTGTGAAACTTGAAAAGGTGCAGAAAAGATTTACAAGGATGTTGTTATGGTTGGAGGGATTGAGCTATAGAGAGTGTCTGAATAGGCTAGGGTAATTTTCCCTTGAGCGTCAGAGGCTGAGGGGCAACCTTATGGCTGTTTATAAAATCATGAGAAGTATGGATAGGGTGAGTAGTCAAGGTCTTTTCCCCCAAGGTAGGGGAGTCCAAAACTAGAGGGCTTGGGTTTAACGTGAGAGGGGAAAGATTTAAAAGGGACCTAAGGGGCAGTCTTTTCACACAGGGGCTGGTGAGTATGGCACGAACCGTTGGAGGAGATGGTGGAGGTAGGTACAATAACAGCATTTAAAAGGCATTTGGATGACCATATGAGTAGGAAAAGTTTAGAGGGATATGCGCCAAATGCTGGCAATGGGGCTAACTTTATTTAGGCTACCTGGTTGATATGGATGAGTTGGACCAAAGAGTGTGTTTCCATTGCTGTAAATCTCTATGACTCTATAGGGAGAGATTTAATAGGCTGGGGCTCTGTTTCCCTGCAGTGTCAGAAGATGAGGGGTGATCTTATAGACATTTATAAAATCATGAGGGACATGGGTAAGGTCCCTTGCTTTCCCTTGCTTGAGAAGTCCAAAACTTGACGGCATAGTTTTAAGATGAGAAGGGAAAGATTTAAAAAGGACTTGAGGAGTAACATTTTCACACAGAGGGTGGTGTGTGTTTGGAATGAGCTGCCAGAGGAAGTAGTGGAGGCTGTACAATTACAACTTTTAAAAGACACCTGCGTGGGTACATGAATATGAAGTGTTTAGAGGGGTATGGGCCAAATGCTGGCAAATGGGACTACGACAGATAGGGATGTCTGGTCAGCATGAATGAGTTGGACTGAAGATTCTATTTCCATGTTGTATGTCTCAGTGACTCTATGAGAAGAAAAGACATTATGACATATGAGAAAGCTAGCTAGAAATGTGCAAATAGACAACAAGAATTTCTACAGCTATTTGAAAAGGAAAAGGGTAAGTACGGAGAACTTGATCCTCTAGAGAGTGAGAATGGGGAGTTAATAATACATAATAAAGAAATGGTGGATGAGATGAGGAAATATTTTGCTTCTGCCTTCATTATAGAGGATACTAAAAGTTACACTAACAGTTATACATCAAAAAGTGGCAGGAGGTGAGTAACTTAGTGAAATCATTTGAGGAGAGCCAGAAAGAAAAATTGGTGGAGCTAGGGGCTATCAAGTCCTTGGACCTTGATGGGTTTCATCCTTGTGTATTAAAAGAGTTAGCAAATGAGTTAACAGTTGCATTGGTATTAATTTTCCAAAAGTCCCTAGATTCTGGAAAGGTTCCGTTAGGCCAGAAAGTAGCAAAGACAACTCTTGTATTTAAGAAGGGATTAAATCAGAAAATAGGAAACTATAGAAACAAAGGAAATCAACAACACAATGCTTGATGACTGTCATGGGGAAGGTGTTAGAACTAGTCATGAAGGAGATTACAGCTGTGGACGTTGAAACTCTCAAGGTGTCCAGGAAAATTCAGCATTGTTTTTGAAAGGGGGAATCATATTTAACCAATTGATTGGAGTCCCTTGAAGGAGTAACATGTATTGTGGATAAAGAAAGACTTTGAAACATAATGTACTTGGATTTCCAGAAGGCATTTTGACAAGGTGCTATATGAAAGCATATTGTGCAAAACTATGACCTCATGGTGTAATGATAACATATTACAATAGATGGAAGATTGGCTGGTCAGCAAATAAATATGCATCAATTTGTCTTTTTTCTGAGAAGTGGAGAACTCATAGGATTTGTGTTGGGAGCTCAGTACTTTATTACAACTTAAGCCATTGGTTAAATAAGGGGAATAAAGTTGTGGTAGTATGGTTTCATTTTCAGACGACTCAAAGATAGGTAGGAACATATGTAGTAAAGGGGGTATAAAGAGGTTGCAGACAAACGAATAGATCGAGTGAGTTGGCAAAACTTTGGCAGATGGAGTATAAAGTGGAGAAATGTAAAGTTGTCTACTTTGGCAGGATAAAACAAGGCAGAGTAACTACAGAACAACTACAGACTTCCAAGTTGTGAAAAGAACAAGGCATTCTAGTGATTCACTAAATGCAAGTATTCAGTTCAGCAAGTAATTGAGCATGTTAATGGAAAGCTACTCTTTATTTCAGGCGGAAAGTGAACATTAAAGTAAGGACATTATGTTATGATGAGGCCACGTCTGCAATGCTGACTACAGTATCGGTCACCTTATTTAAGGAAGGATGTAAATACATTGCAGGCAGTTTGAAGAGGGTTTACAAGATTGATACCTGGAATTAATGGGTTATTTCTCGAGGAAAGATCGGACAGACCAGTTGTATTTCCACTGGAGATTAGCAGGGTGACGACTGAAATGTATAACATCCTAAATGGTCTTGTGGAAAGAACACTTCCTCTTATGGTTCAGACCAGAACTAGAGGTGGGGACACTGTTTAAAAATTAAGAGTTGGTCTTTTAGGATAGAGATGAGGAGATGTTCTTTTCTGTCAAACGTTTGTGCAGCTTTGCGACTCTGCCTCAGAAAACAGTGGAGTTGGGGGTAATTGAATATTTTTAAGGTGGAGATAGTTTGATCCTTGTTAGGCAGATTAATTACCTGGTCATTAGCAGATTGGCACTAAAAGAGGTTAAATTCTTCTGACACATGTTCCTCAAATTATCAATTGAACGAAAATATTTTTCAAAATGTTAAAAGTGTGTAAGAGGGTGCTCAACATTCATTCAGACTCTCTTTCTAGAAAGATAATGCCTCTGTCACATTATATGCAGATTCCTTATCCTTTCATCTGTGGTAATCTTTCCCCAGCAGATGTAGGAATGGTCTCTTACAAGTGCAAGTGTATCTAGGGTGGAGCAATAAAATTAGACTAAATGCCTGAACAAGCCAGTTACAGAGAATCTCAGTGGAACAGATAACATCACTAGCAAAGGAAAGCAAAAACACAATGCTTAATAACCTGTCATTTTAGAAAAATGTTAACTCAACCACACTTTGGAAGATCTAAGGCTCTGGTCAAGAAAAAGAAGGAGGCAGATGTCAGGTCAAGACAGCCGGGATGGAGTGGATACCTACAGAAGTACAAGGGCAGTATAACTATACTTAAAAGGGAAATCAGGAGAGCAAAAATGATACATGAGATAACTTTGGCAAATAGAGTTCAGGGGAATCTAAAGAGATTCCATAAATACATTAAGGCCAAAAAAAGTAACGAGGGAGAGAATAGGGCCTCTTAAAGATCAACATAGCAGCGGAAACATGGGAGACGTATAAGATACTAAAAGAATATTTCACATTAATATATACTGAAATGAAAGACCTGGAAGCCACGGAACTTGGGGAAATAAATTGTGACTTTTTAAAAAATAGTTCATATTACAGAATAGGTGGTACTAGAAATCTGAAAATGTAGAAAAATAGATTAATCCCTGGGACCTGATCAAGTGTTTCCCAGAACTTTGTGGGAAGCTGGGGAAGGGATTGCTGGGCCCTTTGCTGAGACATTTGAGATGCCAGAAGAATAGAGGTTGGCTCATGTGTTGCCATTATTTAAGAAAGGCTGTCAGGAAAAGCCAGAAAACTATATACCAGCGAGTCTTACTTCAGTGGTGGGCACATTTTTGGAAGGTATTCTGAGGGACAGGATTTACATGTATTTGGAAGGGCGAAGACTGATTAGGGATAGTCAACATTGCTTTGTGAGTGGTAAATCTTGTTTCGCTAACTTGATTGAAGAGGTGACAAAGAAGATTGATCGAGTCAGAGCACTAGATATTGTCTATTTGGATTTCAGCAAAGCATTCAACAAGGTTCCGTAAGGTAGAATAGTTAGTAAGGTTAGATGAAATGAGATCTGGAACACCCACCAATTGCTAGCAAAATTATCTTAAAGGTAGGAGACAGAGGGTGGTGATGGAGTGTTGCTATTTGGACTGGAAGCCTGCGACTGATAGTGTGCCTCAAGGATCAAGGCTGGGTCCACTTCTTTTCAACATTTATATCAATGATCTGGATGTGAACATATGAGGTTTGGTTAGTAAGTTTACAGATGATGCCAAAATAGGTGGTGTAGTGGACACTGAAGAAAGTGATCTAAGAGTACAACAGCACCTTGATCAGATGGGGCAATGGGCCAAGGAGTGGCAGATGGAGTTTAATTTGGATTAACGTGAGCATTTGCATTTTGGTGAGGCAAGCCGGGACAGGACTAATACAGTTAATGATAGGACCCTGGGGAGTGCTGTCGAACAAAGAGACCTACGGGCACAGGTGCCTAGTTCCCTGAAAGTAGAGTTGTAGGTTGAAGGATGATGAAGAAGGCATTTGGTATGTTTGCCTTCTTTGGTCAAAACATTAAGTATAGGAGTTGGGATGTCATGACATTGGTGAAGCCATTTTTAGAGTGATGTGTATAATTGTGGTTTTCCTTCTATAGGAAAGGTGTTGTTAAACTTGAGAGGGTGCAGAAAACATTTACATTGTTGCCTGGACTGGAGGGATTGAGCTACAGGGAGAAGTTGAATTGGAGGGGGCTGAGGAGTGGCCTTATAGAGGGGTTTATAAAATCATGAGGGGCACGGATAGGGGGAATAGCCAAGGCCTTTTTCCCTAGGGTGGAGGAGGCCAAACCTAGACAGCATAGGTTAAAGGTGAGAAGGGAGAGACTAAAAAGGACCTGAGAGGTAACAGTATCACACAGATGTGTGTGTAGAATGAGCTGTCAGGGGAAGTGTTGGTGGCGGGTACAATTATATTTAACAGGCACCTGGATGGTATATGAATAGTAAGTGTTTAAAGGGATATGGGCCAAATGCCAAGGTCAGATTGAGATTGAGTTGGACCAAAGGGACTGTTTCCTTGTTGTATGACTCTGTGACCTTATGACTCTATCTGAAAACATTATCAACGACCATCCTACAGTCTCTAAACTATTCAACAGATTGATTATCTCATGTTGTTATCCTGGAAACTATCTGGAGTTAATCCTAACTTGGTATCACTGGTTTCGAACAGTCTCAGACACTCAGTCTAATGGTCGGTAATCCTGTTAATACACCGATAATTTGAATTGCCTGTTGAAGTTCTGTTCTAAATTTTGTCAAATAACCATTCTTAATTATTCAAACTTTTACACCCTACAGAACTATGCGTCAGCAATGTGCTGAGTCGGGTGTAGTGGGAAATGTATGGTGTGTGTGGGATAAGTGGGTCAGGTGTGAGGAAGTCTCAGTGTATTAATTGGAATCATGACCAGGTAGATCTCATTGAGTATGAGATCGATGATTGGGGTTGTTAACCTGCATCAATTAGGGAGCCCTGGATATAAACAAGAGGTTCAAAAGATTTGGCTTTGAGCTGGCTGATCAGAGGCCATTTAGCATATAAATTTGTATCATTATTGCTGGACAATAAGCATAGTTAATCTAGTTTTGATGGGGACAGGGAGTCTAGGTCAATCCTTATTGAAAACTACATGCCAAGTTTAAAGTCATTATTTAACCCATTTTCCTAATTGACCTGTTCAGAGATGTTATTGCACAGATTTGGAGCAGGTGGGACTTGCACCCTAGCCTACTAATGCAGGGATAGGGATTTTATCCCTGCACCACAACAGGCCCCATATGTTAGAGTTTGCTGGAAGAATTTGCCATGGCTGGACCTAGGGACTCTCAAGCAGTCAGAAGGAAAGCCCAGGTACTTAGACTTCACAGTTGCCTATGATTTTGAAAGATGAATACTTTAAGTCTTATTTATGAATTAATTTGTTTTTATACTGTGGGAAAGAACAGATTAGTGATACAATATATTTCTACTTATTTTGTGTGATCTTTAGAAAGTAACAAAACACTCTCCTCTCCTTTCTGCACCTAGAAAAGCATGAAGCAGACAATGAATGTCCTGATATCTATCTCCAAAACTAATTTTTGATGGAACAGGTCAGTAGTCATCAGAATAAGAGCCTGAAGGGCATGACATTTCTTGAGGAGGGACGTCAAAGAGGATCCTTGAGTTCTGTGTTTAGCAGCACAATCAATCTTTATTCAGAGCTCTCTTACCATGCAACATGGGAGACATTCCTGAAACAGTGTCCACCAAGCACTGTGCTCTCCCAGTCAAGTACAATATTTTTATACATTTTCATGTTACAATAATTACATGCAACATTGGCATTGTTAGCTATGTCCTGCCAATCTATACACCCAATCCATAAACACACAATCAATGATGGACATCGCTATGGACAGCCCTCAGTTTCCCATAATCACATGATGATTATAAGATATTGTTATCATCAGGCCTTGCTATTTTACAAAGTACTCCATCCATTTACATCTCAATGTTAACAGCTATACTCTTTTTTTTTTTCAGGCACCTGCCAGAGTTTTTTATTTCTAAGGATTGTTTAAATTCTGTTATTCATTGTTATTTTTATCAAATTCTGTTACTCTTGCTTGCTGAAAGAAGACAGCGGGTGGTGGTTGATGGGAAATGCTCATCCTGGAGACCAGTTACTAGTGGTGTACCGCAAGGGTCGGTGTTGGGTCCACTGCTGTTTGTCATTTTTATAAATGACCTGGATGAGGGTGAAGAAGGATGGGTTAGTAAATTTGCAGACAACACTAAGGTCGATGGAGTTGTGGATAGTGAAGAAGGATGTTGTAGGTTACAGAGAGACCTAGATAAGCTGAAGAGCTGGGCTGAGAGGTGGCAAATGGAGTTTAGTGCAGACAAGTGTGAGGTGATGCACTTTGGTAGGAGTAACCGGAAGGCAAAGTACAGGGCTAATGGTAAGATTCTTGGTAGTGTAGATGAGCAGAGAGACCTCTGTGTCCATGTACACAGATCCTTGAAAGTTGCCACCCAGGTTGACAGGGTTGTTATGAAGGCATACAGTGTTTTAGCTTTTATTAGTAGAGGGATCGAGTTCCAGAACCAAGAGGTTATGCTGCAGATGTACAAAACTCTGGTGCGGCCGCACTTGGAGTATTGCGTACAGTTCTGGTCACCACATTATAAGACGGATGTGGAAGCTTTGGAAAGAGTGCAGAGGGGATTTACTAGGATGTTGCCTGGTATGGAGGGAAGGTCTTACGAGGAAAGGCTGAGGGACTTGAGGCTGTTTTCGTTAGAGAGAAGAAGGTTGAGAGGTGACTTAATTGAGATATAAAATAATCAGAGTGTTAGATAGCGTGAGTATGGGAGAGGCTTTTTCCTAGAATGGTGATGGCAAGCACAAGGGGGCATAGCTTTAAATTGAGGGGTGAAAGATATAGGACAGATGTCAGAGGTAGTTTCTTTACTCAGAGTAGTAAGGGAATGGAACGCTTTGCCTGCAACGGTAGTAGATTTGCCAACTTTAACTACATTTAAGTCGTCATTGGACACGCATACGGATGTACGTGGAATAGTGTAGGTTAGATGGGCTTCAGATCAGTATGACAGGCCAACATCAAAGGCCGAAAGGCTTTAACTGTGGTGTAATGTTCTATGTTCCATCTTATATTTACTGTCCTAATCACAGTAGACACAAAAAGATGCTAATTCCTACTAACTGTGATAAAATTCGCAATATCCGTTCTATATAAGAGTAGTTATACGGTTACATCTAACATTAGAATTTTTGCCAGCTTCTGTCCCACTTGACCTTGGAAGGTCAGGCAAACATTGCCCCTTTATCTTGTAGCTGCAACCATAACTCTTTCTATTTAAATGCTGTCTGTAAGCGTGTTTTAAACAGGAGATTGCTTCAAAGATGAAATTTATTGTTGGAATTCTAAATATTTCTACACTAATACTTTTTTTATTTAATTAGACACCTATTCAAATTCTGTAAACTCAATCACTTTGACAGCTCAATAAGCTTGCCTGAACTCCTAGAATTTTTTACAAAATATATTCCTGCTCCCCTTTTACCTTATCATTTGTCTCTGACCTTCCCCCTTGATCCTTGGATGCACAAATCCATCATTATTATTCACATTCGCTTATTTAGGTTGTGAAGCTGCCCTTATTTATTTCCTTGAAGTCAAGCTTGTGCCCTTTAGAGGTTATCTAGCGAGTTTTGAGAAGATTTGTAGCTCAGGTTGAGGTTCTGAATGTAAGTTTGCTCACTGAGCTGGAAGGTTAGTTTTCAGACGTTTCGTCACCATTGTAGGTAACATCATCAGTGAGCCTCCGACGAAGCGCTGGTGTTATGTCCCGCTTTCTATTTATCTGGTTAGGTTTCCTTGGGTTGGTGATGTCATTTCCTGCGTTGGTGATGTCATTTCCTGTTCTTTTTCTCAGGGGATGGTAGATTGATTTAGAGCCAATCTACCATCCCCTGAGAAAAAGAACAGGAAATGATATCACCAATGCAGGAAATGACATCACCAACCCAAGGAAACCTAACCAGATAAATAGAAAGCGGGACATAACACCAGCGCTTTGTCGGAGGCTCACTGTTGATGTTACCTAGAATGGTGACAAAACATCTGGGGACAAACCGGCAAGCTCAGTGAACCAGCTTACATCTGGAACACAATAAAGACCCACTCTCTTGTGGACCGAGAGGAGGAGAGTGCTATCTTGGAGGTGAAAGGAGGATGTCAGGTTGGCTGTGCACCTTTGCGACCAGTGGATCTTAATGCTGGCTTCGGCCTAACGCTGGTTCAGGGGAGCAGCCAACCTGCAACGATGGCTGCGGCAAGTGCTCGTGCCCCAGGTCAGGGGGTCCGGAACACCATCCGTGTTTCTGTAAAGGTGGATGAAGGTGCGCCTGTGGACCGCACCTTCTTCGTGCAGAGGGTCCTGTTGGGCTATTGTGGGTTCGCTGCTGCGGACATTTACTGCCTGCAGGATTTCCCCGGAGGAGGTTTTTACGACCTGACCCTTCAGGAGTGCCAAGCTTTGCGAGCGCTTCCTGGAGGTTTTCAAGGAGAAAGGAGGTGAGGGCCCCCTCTCTGTATTGACCGCTGTCCCGCTGTTTGTGATGCCAGCGCAGAGGAGCCATATGGTGACTGTACACATGTACAACCCGCATGTGCCAGCAGTTGATGTCCTGAGCTTCCTTGGAAGGTACGTGAAGGTGGAAGGGGACCTAACTGACATCATGGACCCCTTTGGCATCTGGACCAGTAAGAGGCAGGTCAAGGTGCCGCTGAGGATGGGCGCGGACGGGAACGGCGTACACCCACCGTCCAGCTTCGCGATCGGCGGGAGCAAGGGCTACCTGACCTATGCAGGGCAACCTAAAGTCTGCCATGCCTGTGGTAGGTCAGGTCACATGGCGGCCGACTGCAAAGCCACCATCTGCAGGGAGGAGGGACACCTTGCAAAGGATTGCCCACGAGAGAGAAGCTGCAACCTTTGCGGGGAAGCGGGCCACTTCTATAGGGCATGCCCGCGGCGGGGTACCACCTACGCCCAGGTCACTGGCAGGGGAAATGCGGGCCCAGCCCTCCCGGAGGAGAGTAAGGCACCAGGGCCAAGCAAGGACCCCACTAATGTGCAGGAGGGCCAGGCCGTGCAGGAGGGCCCAGCCTTGCAGGATGGGCCCGAGGCCAGTAAAGCACCCCTGCAGGCTCCGATTTCTCCCCCCCCCCCCCCCACCCCGACAACCCGGAGCCAATGGAGGCGGTGACAGGCGACCCAGGGGAGTGGACAACAGTCCGGAAAGCGAGGAGGAAGGTGCGTCGACGGGCCCAGGAACCGCAATCATCAGGCGGGAAGAGGCAGCTACAGGGGGGCTATAAGAGCTCCTCTGACGAGGAGGATTCAGAGAGGGCCCACCCGAAGCAGAAGTTAAAGGTCTCGAGGGGGAAGGAAAGCAGCACCCCGCTTCCAGGTGACGGGAGGCGTCCTGAGGCTCCCTCCGACACCCAGTCAAGTGCCGCTGGAGCACTGGAGGGCCCCCCGGAACTTACAGGCGGGAAGGAGGAAACAGCGCGTCCCCAGCCTGACCCGGAGCCGGACCCTCCTGCCTCCACACCCCTGACGGGGGGATGCCACTCGGAAGGCAGCACAGATGGTTTCCTGAGCCCGGAGAGCGTCCAGCAGTTAGCCCGGGCAATGGGCATGAAGGGACAGATGGAGGGGCTGGACCTTGGACTTGGGGAGGGTACTGCGGTCACTGCCCACAATGGGGGGTACGAGTTGCGAGCATTAATGTGCGCAGCGTCAAGTCAACCACGAGATGTGTGTCCACGTTGGCCTACCTGACCACCATCGAGGTGGACCTCCTGTTTCTGCAGGAGTGCGGGATACCGCACCTCGGCAGGTACGGGAAATGGTCCGGCGCCTGGGCCTGTGGGCCTTCGATCTGGTCAGGGGGTAACGACTGTCGCTCCTCGGGCCTGGCTATTCTGCTGCGGGGGCGCAATTTCACCATATCTCAAGTTCAGGAGGTGGTGTGGGGGGGCGCCTCCTAGTGGCTGACATCACCTACAGGAATGCTCCCCTGAGGCTGATCAATGTGTATGCCCCAGCGGTACGGAGTGAGCGGTTGGTCATCCTGCAGCGGCTTCCACCCCTGCTGGCTACGTCCAGGCCGGTCATCCTAGGCGGAGACTTCAACTGCATCATTGATGCAGATGGAAGATCCGGCGTGGGGACAGCGGGTGGGGGGAGTCAACTGGATGTCACGTCCAGATTCCTGATGGGCACGGTGAAGGACGCCAAGCTGCTTGATGTCTTCAGCGCCCCTGCAGATGGAGCGCAGCAGACGTACACCTGGTCGCAGCCAGAAGGGTCTATCCGCTCAAGGATAGACTTCCTGTTTGTGTCACGGATGTTCTCGGTCAGGTCCACCGGCGTCGAGCCGGTGTTCTTCTCTGACTGCTGGCCGACTGTCACTTACAGGACGACCAGCCGGCCGTCAAGGGGACGTGGAAGCTCAACACGACTCTGTTGACCCCAGAGAACGTCGAGGAGCTTAAGAGGGAGTATGCCGGTTGGAGAACCGTGAAACCCCTCTTTGAGTCTCCAGGCGACTGGTGGGAGACGGTGAAGGAGAACATCAAGAGATTCTTTGTCCTCAAGGGTGTTCGGAAGGCAAGAGAGAGGCGGGGAAAGCTGTCGCGACTCCAGAAAAGGGTGCAGAACCTGCTCCTTCTGCAGTTGATGGGGGTCGATGTCACGGAGGACCTCCGCAAGGTGAGGGGCCAGCAAGCCTCTCTCTTCGCCGCGGAGGCCTCCAGGATAATCTTCCGGTCCAGGGTCCGCTCCGTGGAGCAGGACGAGATGTGCTAGCGTTTCTTCTTTCAGAAGGTGCACAAAGAGAGCTCTGTGCTTAGCCGGCTGAAGGAGGACGACGGCTCGGTGACGTCGTCTCGGCCCGATATTCTGAGGATCAGCAGATCCTTCTCTGCCGGACTGTACGACACGAAGCCCACGGACAGCACGGCCTCCGAGTCGTTCCTGTCGTCTATCACGGAGGTCTTAGACGATGGCACGAGGGAGTGGCTGGACCGGCCGATATCCCTGGACGAGCTGGCCAGAGCCCTCGAGTCCTTGCAGAGGAATAGGACTCCCGGAAGCGACGGCTTACCGGTCGAGCTGTATTCCGCTCTGTGGGGCCTGGTCGGCCAGGACCTGCTGGAGGTGTACGATAGTGCGCTTCAGGCAGGGGAAATGTGCAAGTCCATGAGGAAGGGCATCATCACTCTCATTTACAAGAGGAAGGGGGAGAGGGAAGAAATTAAGAATTGGCGTCCCATTTCACTTTTGAACGTGGACTACAAAATCCTGGCCAAGGTCATTGCCAACCAGGTCAGGTCTGTCCTGGAGTCAGTGATTCACCCTGACCAAACCTGTGCTGTGCCGGGCAGGAAGATCGCTGAGAGCCTCGCGCTCATCAGGGATACGATCGCCTACGTACAGGACAGGCGGGTGGACACCTGCCTCGTCAGCCTGGACCAGGAGAAGGCCTTCGACAGGGTCTGTCATGATTACATGAGGGACGTCCTCTCCAAATTGGGGTTCGGGGAGGGCATCCGCAATTGGATCCGGCTGCTCTACGCCACATCGTTAGCACAGTCTCGATCAACGGGTGGGAATCAGACAGTTTTCCTGTTAGATCTGGAGTCAGGCAGGGCTGCCCACTCTCTCCTGCCTTGTTCGTGTGCTGCGTGGAGCCCTTCGCCTCCATCAGGAAGGACGTGAGCGTGAAGGGCGTGACTATCCCAGGCAGCGGAGGCCTTCAGGTCAAGACCTTCCTGTACATGGACAATGTCGCCGTCTTCTGCACCGATCGTCGGTCGGTGAGTAGACTATTGGACATCTGCGGCCAGTTTGAACTGGCCTCGGGTGCCAAAGTCAATAGGGGTAAGAGCGAGGTCATGTTCTTCGGGAACTGGGACGACCGCTCCTTCATCCCCTTCACCGTCAGGACAGACTACCTGAAGTTGCTGGGTGTTTTGGTTCAGTGGAGCTGGGGCGTGCACTAGGACTTGGGAGGAGCGTATCGCCAAATTGAAGCAGAAGCTGGGCAGGCGGACGCTCCGGTCCCCCTCCATCGCGGGTAAGAACCTGGTTGTCAGGTGCGAGGGGCTTTCGGTACTGTTATATGTGGCGCATGCCTGGCCTATTCCCTGGACCGCCGCTGCGGTCACCCGGGCCATCTTCCACTTCATTTGGGGGTCGAGGATGGATGGACCGGGTCCGCAGAGACACCATGTACAAAGACCTGGGAAATGGGGGAAAAGGCGTACTGAACACCACCCTCGCCCTGACGGCTACTTTTGTGTGTGGCTGCATCAAGCTGTGCGTAGATCCTCCAGTACGCAAACACCTAGTGTCACTACTTACTGAGGTTCTACCTGTCCCCGGTGTTGCGAAGGATGGGCCTGGCCTCGTTGCCGCGGAACGCTCCGAGTAGTTGGACCATTCCGTACCACCTGTCCTTCGTGGAGAAATTTTTGAAAGGAAACACCTTTGACCACAAGGCCGTCAGGCAGTGGTCAGCACGTAGTATCCTCAAGACCCTTCGGGAAAAGGAGAGGGTGGATCCCGTCGTGTGGTTCCCCACGCAGACTGCCAAAGTCGTTTGGCAGAATGCCTCATCGCCAGAACTTTCAAACAAGCACAAGGACATTGCTTGGCTGGCGGTGAGAGGGGCTCTGCCAGTGAGATCCTTTATGCATGCCCGGAATCTCTGCGCCACCGCGCGCTGCCCTCCGAGGTGGCTGCCGGGGGGGACGAGACTGTCGATTACCTCCTTCTGGAGTGTGCCTATGCGCAGGAGGTCTGGAGGGGGATGCAGTGGTATTTGTCGAAGTTCGTCCCTAGCAGCTCCATGACACGGGACTCCGTGCTCTACGGGCTGTTTCCGGGGACGCACACCGAGACCAACATCAACTGCGCCTGGGGGACCATTAATGCGGTGAAAGACGCTCTTTGGTCTGCCCACAACTTGCTGGTCTGCCAGCTGAAATAACTGACCCCGACCGAGTGTTGCAGACTGGCGCACTCCAAGGTCCAGGACTACGTGCTGAGGGACACGCGAAAGCTTGGGGCAGCCGCCGCCAAGGCGCGGTGGGGAAAGACCCACTGTGTGAGCCCCCTCGTCCAGAAAAGGGACAAGAACCCTATCTGGTAGCTGGGCCCAGCTGGCGCCTTCCCCAACTGGTCAGGGGGCCAACAGGGACCGTGCGGGGTGACGACTGCCGGGGCGGTTTCTTTGCTTTGTTTTTTTTTCTCTAGTTGGTGTGCGTACCCCCGGGTAACCTGGAGTGGCTTGCATGACTGGGTAGGTGTATAAATGTTTTATTTTTTTTGTACATTCTATGAATAAAGTATATTTTTTTCAAATGGAAAAAAAGTGACTGATTGTCTGGGAACAAACCTTCAAGCTCAGTGAACCAGCTTACATCTGGAACACAATAAAGACCCACTCTCTTGTGGACCGAGATGGGGAGAGCGCTGTGTTGGAGGTGGAAGGAAGACGTCAGGTTGGCTGTGCACCCTTGCAACCAGTGGATCTTAATGCTGGCTTCGGCCTAACGCTGGTTCAGGGGAGCAGCCAACCTGCAACGATGGCTGCGGCAAGTGGTCGAGCCCCAGGTCAGGGGGTCTGGAACACCATCCGCGTTTTTGTGAAGAAGGTGGATGAAGGTGCACCTGTGGACCACGCCGCCTTCATGAAGAGGGTCCTGTTGGATGTGGACATTTACTGCCTGCAGGATTTCCCCAGAGGAGGTTTTTACAATGTGACCTTCAGGAGTGCCAAGCTTTGCGAGCGCTTCCTGCAGGTTTTCAAGGAGAAATGAGGTGAGGGCCCCCTCTCTGTATTGACCGCTGTTCGTGATGCCAGCACAGAGGAGCCATATGGTGACTGTACACATGTACAACCCGCATGTGCCAGCAGTTGATGTCCTGACCTTCCTTGGAAGGTACGTGAAGGTGCAAGGGGACCCAACTGACATCATGGACCCCTTTGGCATCTGGACCAGTAAGAGGCAGGTCAAGGTGCCGCTGAGGATGGGCGCGGACAGGAACATCGTACACGCACCGTCCAGCTTCGCGATCGGCGGGAGCAAGGGCTACCTGACCTATGCAGGGCAACCTAAAGTCTGCCATGCCTGTGGTAGGACAGGTCATGTGGCGGCCGACTGCAAAGCCACCATCTGCAGGGAGGAGGGACACCTTACAAAGGATTTCCCATGAGAGAGAAGCTGCAACCTTTGCGGGGAAGCGAGCCACCTCTATAGGACATGCCCGCAGTGGGGGACCACCTACGCCCAGGTCGCCAGCAGGGGCAATGCGGGGCCAGCCCCCCCAGAGGAGAGTAAGGCACCAGGCCCCTGCAAGGACCCCACTAATGTGCAGGATGGGCCCGAGGCCAGCAAAGTGCCCCTCCAGGCTCCGCTCCCCCTGACAACCCGGAGTCGATGGAGGTGGCGACAGGCGACCCAGGGGAGTGGACAACGGTCCGGAAAGTGAGGAGGAAGGTGCGTCTGTGGACTCAGGGACAGCAGCCATCAGGTGGGAAGAGGCAGCTACAAGTGGGGCTATAAGAGCTCCTCTGATGAGGGAGATTTGGAGAGGGCCCGCCCAAAGCAGAAGCTAAATAGCTCAAGGGAGAAGGAAAGCAGCACCCCACTTCCAGGTGACGGGAGGCATCCTGAGGCTCCCTCCGACACCCAGTCACATGCTGCTGGGGCCCTGGAGGGGCCCCCCGGAACTTCGAGGCGGGAAGGAGGAAACAGCGCGTCCCCAGCCTGAGCCAGAGCCGGACTCTCCTGCCTCTGTACCCCCGACTGGGGGGGATTCCACCCGGAAGGCAGCACGGATGGTTTCCTGAGCCCGGACAGCGTCCAGCAGTTAGCCTGGACAATGGGCATGAAGGAACAGATGGACCTTGGACTTGGGGAGAGTACTGCAGTCACTGCCCACAATGGGGGTACGAGTTGTGAGCATTAATGTGCGCAGTGTCCAGTCTGCCGCAAGATGTGTGTCCACGTTGGCCTACCTGACCACCGTCAGGGCAGACCTCCTGTTTCTGCAGGAGTGCGGGATACTGCACCTCAGCAGGTACGGGACATGGTCTGGCGTTAACGACTGTTGCTCCTTGGGCCTGGCTATTCTGCTGCGGGGGTGCAACTTCACCATCTCTCAAGTTCAGGGGGTGGTGGGGGGGGGGGGCATCTCCGAGTGGCTGACGTCATCTACAGGAACGCTCCCTCGAGTACTCTAGAGTCAACCAGAATTGTAGAACTGGAATCACACGTAACCTAAAAAATAACGTAGGTCAAGACAAGTTTTCTCTTCTTCAGAGAACTTAAATCATCAGACTTAATCAATTTAATTTTTCAAGTTGTCATGGTGGGAATTGAACTCTCAACCCAACACCTCAGAAGAAAGTGTTAAGAAGGTGGAAGCCCTTGGAACTAAAGGGAAAGCAATGGTACAGATAGGGAATTAACTCTGTTATCAGAAACAGACAATGGTGGTGGATAGGTGTTTCTCACTCCAATAGATTGTAGTGACGTTCCTAAATGTTAATTTTATGTCCATTACACTGAATATTTTATAAATATTTCCATTCAGGTATAGTAAAATGTATTATAAAACTTGTAGATGATGCAAATCTCGGTAATGTGGCCGATAGTAAGGGTGATAATTGTAGGTTTCACGTGTACGGGCAGTTTGGAGAAGTGGGCTGAAGAAAGGCAGATGGTGTTCAATACAGTGAGGAGATTTATTTCTATATTCTTTCATGGGATGTAGGCACCAGGAGCAGGGTCAGCATTTCTTGTTGATCCCTACAGTGTGGAAACAGGCCCTTCAGCCCAACAAGTCCACACTGACCCTCAGTGTCCCACCCAGACCCAACCCCCTATAACTCCCCTAATCGCTGTTGCCTTGATTAAATTCCATCTATGAGGATCCTCTTGACCAGATCAAAATTTACATAGAAAAAGGAGAAATCTGCATCAAAGATATCAATAGATCATTGATCTTCAAGGCCATTGGCAAGTGCTGTTCTTTCACTGCTAATCACAAAATTCAACCCATTATATCTGTTGAGATAATTAGCTATTGCTGAAACATACTAGTCAATGGTTACACTGCGCATTTTCAGACTGCAGAATCTATCTCTAGCTGATCTGAGTCAACAATGTAGGTAAAAATCTCAAGTTCGTGGTCAGGCTTTTAGGTTAATGTATACCTTCAAGTAAAAACTTTAATAAAGTTATTAAAATACATAAAAGACTATTCAGAAAGTCAGTTTATCTTATCATTGTGTTGCATCACTTCTAAATGTTTTTACTTTGTTTAAACCTTTATTTGTTGCATTACAACTTTGTTACTGAGCAAGGAATATTTATTTTCCTGAGAATTTTGAACCATTCATAATAATATCAATGTTTTAAATCAATAAATTCTCCTGGCTGATTAATCAGCACTAATTACACTCCTAAATTGCCAATAGTAGTTCACTGGCAGTTTATTACCTTCCAACGATTGCTGTTTTTCCACTGTCTTCAGCTCTGATTTGTTGCTCTTTTATTTTGAAAAAGCCAGCTAAGTATTACACCAAACCAAAAAAATAAATCAATAGGAATCAATGTGATATTAGGAAAAGCATACTAGATCAAAGACGTTATTGCACATAATACATGGTGAGATATTTTGATAACATATTTACAACTGCAATGCATTAAGATATTCTAATCAGTAGTCTTCTGGAATAAAGTACAAGCGTTAAAACAGCTTACTGAAAAAAATTATTTCCAAGTTAAGAGAGCAAAAAAAACTATCCTCATGATAATAAGGTGTAAAAATAAGTTTAATGCTGTGTTATGATCCCACTTGAAAATATTAACTAGATAAGATAGATCCTGTACTAGGGTGAGAACAGAAATTATTGGGAGAAACTCAACAGGTCTAGCCACATCTGTTGAGACAAAAACAGAGCTAATGTTTCAAGTCCAGTGACCCTTCATCATCCATACTGAGACCCTGTTGATAGACCTAAGTTTTATTAATTTTTCTTTGCTGTAGAGATATGTCACTTAACTAATTCACAAACATTGTCAGTGTGTGTTTAACAAATTAAAAAATATTGTTCTACAAAACATAGAAAAAGCACACAAAATTTATTTTATGATGCGATGACAAATATCAGAAAGAAAGATTCAATACTCATATTCTAACAATAACCATAGAGATACTCATTCCTCGGTGAAGGGTCATTGTAACTCCATACTATGGTTCCTTGTTCAGTTAGCTCAACTGTACTTGGTTTATTTTTCAGCAAAATTCTGGCCAGTCATTTGATGCAATTCTCTCCAATTAATTTCTCTCCACATGACTTTTAAATTAGTGACTAAGCCAACTCACTGTTACTATGGGAAATAGGCTCTTAAATGTATGCCAACAGCACTCTTGCACAGAGTCATCTTCTCTAACACTTCCACACCCATCTGCTTCTAGAATTTTCTTCTCAGCAAGTCATAACTTCTCCTTTCTGACCTGCCTGTTCCGGGGCAGAAAATTCCTGCTCATCATTTAACTCCATTACGTGATTTCTTGGAAATACTATCTTTAGTTCACTATTCAAAATTACTTTTTGGCCTTTATTAAAAGAATTAAGACAGACCTTTGTAGCACTAAAAATTAAAATCAATTTTTCTTCTACTTTTGAACCAAAGTTTCCATATAATAACAAAATATCATGAGCATTCATCATAATTGTTAAACAAAGCAACAAGATTAAAATAGTTTGCAGGATCTAAAGAAATATGTGGTATCTGCTCACAAAGATATTGCTATTTAAAACCATACTGAGACATTATTAGTGAAGAAAATATTTGTGTAGCTAAAATAATCCCTTTGATCATTGAATAGAATCCCTACAGTGTACAAAGTGGCTATTCAGCTCATCAAGAGTGCACTGACCCTCCAAAGAGCAGCCCACCTAAAGCCAGACCCCCAAACTATCCCCATAACCCCGTATTTACCACAGTCAATTCACCTACTCTACACATCTCTAAACACCACGGCAATTTAGCGTGGCTGATCCAACTAACCTGCACATCTTCGGACTGTGGGCAGAAACCGGAAAACCTGGCAGAGCCCCATGCAGACACAGAGAGAATGTACAAGCTCCACACAGTCAGTCACCCAAGGCTGGAATCAAATCTTGATCCCTAAGTGTCGTGAAGCAGCAGTGCTAACCACTGAGCCACCACATCACGCCAAATTTAATTCATTTTGTTTCCAACCTGAGACACATAACAATATTTTGACTTTGGCTTTCTCAGGAAATTATAGAATATTCTTGTTTTATCATTGTGAATTACTTGAGAATATGTGGTTTGAACATCACAATGCATCTGAACATAAAATCTGAACACTGGTCAAAAGATAGATTTTCTGAGTAAGAGTTGCCTGTGTTTTTCTTGCACTGTTGGTCAGTCATCTTAACAAACAAATACATCACAAATATGTAATGAAACAAAGTGCTAGTGAGATTTGGTCAGAAATCACACGACACCAGGTTGTGGTCCAACACGTTTATTTGACAACACAAGATTTGGCACACCAGCACTTCTGTACATAGACATAACACTTCAAATCCAAGTAAATCTACTTTGATCCCCAAGGGGCTCAGGAAATGATGAACATATGCTTTTGAGAAAGGGGAGGAGGAGAAAGTGGAACATGTGGCGAGGATGCCCAGAGGAAAAGACAATGGGAGTTCTGATGGAAGAACAGGTGGGATATAGATGCAGAATAGGTGTTAATGGTAAGTGAGAATAGTGGAATTATAGATCAGCTCAGCTGAGAGTAAATCCATGTTAAAAAAGTATGTCATGAGGAATGGAGTGTAACCAAATAGAGGACACCGTTCATGATCTGAAATTGTTGGATTTGAAGTTCAGACTGAGGCTATGAAGTGCCTATAACAAAGTACTCCTCAACAGTCACTAGCCTGGCTTCAGTGGGAGACATCGCATCACAAATGTTTTGCACACCTAAGCTGTGGGCCTGAGAATCGGGAAGGGTGGGTGGGTAATGTGGGGAAATGGAGTCTTAAGTAATGGTTTGGATGGAAGAGTGATTTGCTCTAACCTAACATGGTTTACAGGAGTGCAATGCAAAAATGAAATGAAAGTTCTGGGGGGTTCGGAATGTATTGGTCGGCCAGATTGACAAACTGAGTCTGCAGCATATTCTGTGAAACACAACCTGTGTGGTCCTCCATCCTCCTCTCAACCATCATTTAAAAATGGCTGCACCACATTTGGAGGGAGCAGAGCAAGTATGTGTATGTCGAAGGGAGCAGGTTCTCCTTGTGCGTAATTTGAGGCTCTTCGGGGGCAATAAGGTTAGTCAAATACTTACACAGTATAGGTTAAAGACATCTGGAATCATATATGACCACGTATGTTACCAAGTGCATGTCTGAAAATCCTGGGTACATGTATGCCATCTCATTTACAAATAATTTGTAATAATCATTGTGAAGGAAATGTAACGTCAGTAATGAAGCTCCTAAAGCTGCTTACCTCTTGCCTTGGAGTATAACATTTTCACATTACTACCTTACAAGTAACGCTGCCTTTCTTGGGTAATGAAGCTGATGGGGGCTAGGCAGAAACAGACTCATTCCACCATATGAATCTCCAACTGAGCATAAGTGTGAATCAGGTCTACCACAAAAGGCCCCATGTCCTCCTCCTCAGATGTTTTCATGTTCCAGTGTTTGGAGGGCAGTGGTTACTTGTGTGTGCTGCAATTGCTGACTGATAGCATAACTGAAGAACTACTTTGTTTCAGGTATTCCCCACATAGGCCTCACTATCAAGGCCTATGGATCAAGACATAGAAACTATTATCATCTCTGCCACAACTTGGAGCGTTCACATAAATTGATGAGGAGCACATGAGCCTGGAAGCCCAGTCCCAGCAGCGACATCTAGAGTTACCAGCAAATGGTCCCTCATGATGCAGAGAAAGTGTAGAAGATCAACAGTCTTTCCTCACTGATGGAACATTCTCCTAACGAGTGAAGTGTATCAAATGAGGTTGTCTCAGAATACCAAGCCAGAACAGTGCCATCTGCTGAATAATTCCAAGATCAGAGCACTATAGTCTTTACACCTGTCGGAATGCCATATCATGAAGCCCAATGTATATTCAATGCAATACCTTCTTCTACTGGGACTATTGACAGCCATATAATATCTCCTCAAGATGGTGTTCCCACTGTTGCACTAGAGTACAGACCCATGGTACTGTACAAACCTTGTATACAGTGTTTTGGAGAACTGAGGCACACAATGAGGGTATGTGATGGACTATGAGGATCGGTGAGAACTGCAGTATTGATCCAAGTAGGGAAAATGAGGAAATTTATTAAAATCATCATTCCTTTTACCATGTTACAATGCAATGTAGCAACCAGACAGAAATTCTTTTGTAACCATTGTCAATGGGATTGAAGTTAACATTTACTAATTGAAAATGTATTGATGTTGGAAAGAATAACAGCCCTTATTTAACCTCAACTGCAAACCACAGCCAACTGGCTAATTTTTTTCTTCACTTTTCTTGCTGTTTAATAAAACTTAAATTATAAACCGATGGACACTTTTACAACATCGGGTATTCCTTCATCCAATAAAGATGAAACATCATGCACTAGAAAGAATTGATGTCCTTCATCTAGCATTCTAACATCATGTGACTATGAAAATGAATGTCCTTTGGAACTCACCCAAGTGAGGATGAAAAATAAGCATAAATTTATAAATATTACGCTCTAATTAAAATGAGATTACACCCAAGCCACCTGCGTGCTCTCAGAAAGCTTTCTTTTACCTTTTCATCCCGCTATGTCTCAAATGAAGTTCAGAGTCAGCAACTGGAATGGATGGAGCTGGCCCTATAATGGAGCCTGTTGACCTCAGAGATTTGGATGAATGATACTGGGGCATTTTTATCTCACGCAGCAGGCAGTGAAGAAAGATCACTGGAGTCAATGTTAACTCTGCTTTCTTTCCACCAAAGGAGCCAGGCCTGCTGAGTTTCTCCAGAAAATTCTGTTTTCATTGAAGCAAATTATATGTTGGTCCTCACAGCAAGTGGGGATTCAAGTCCAAGAGTAGGGATGTCTTGCTGTAGTTGTACAGGACTTTTATGCAACCACACCTGGAGTATTAAGTGCAATTTTGGTCTCCTTATAGAGTCATAGAATCATAGAGACATACAGCACAGAAACAGACTTTTCAGTCCAACGAATCCAGGCCAACAATGTCCCCAAACTAAACTAGTGCCACTTGTCTGTGTTGGGCCCACACCCCTCCAAATATTTCCTATTCCCATCCATTTATCCAAATATCTTTTAGATGTTGTAACTGTACCTGCATCCACCACTTTCTCTGGTAGTTCATTCCACACACAGACCAGTCTCTGTGTAAAAATGTTGCCCCTCGTGGCCTTTTTAAAACTTTCATCTCACCTTAAAATTATGAAGACTAGTTTTGAACGCCTCCACCTCAGAGAGAAGACCCTTGCTATTCATCTGATCTATGCCCCCACTGAGGAAGAATGTTCTGGCTATGGAAGGAGTGCAACAAAGGTTTACCAGACTGATTCCTGAATGGGATCAGTTAGGACTATATTCACTGAAGTTTGGAACAATGATGGGGAATCCCATCGAAAGCTATAATATTCCAACAGGATTAGTTAGGTTCGATGTTTATAGAATCCCCAGGTGTAGAAACAGACCCTTTGGCCCAACAGCTACCACCAACCCTCTGAACAGCATCCCATCCAGACCCATCCTCCTAAACTTTCCCTGTAACCCTGCATTTCCCATGGCTAACCCATCTAATCTACACATCTTTGAACACTATGGGCAACTTAGCATAGCCAATCTATCTAGCCTGCACGTCTTTGGACTGTGGGAGGCAACTGGAGGAAACGCACGCAGACACAGGGAGAGAATATGCAAACTCCAAACAGACAGTCACCCAAGGGTGGAATCAAACTTGGCTCCCTGGCACTGTGAGGCAGCCAGTGCTAACCACTGAGCCACCACGGAGTCTGGAACCAGGAGTCACAGTTTTAAGGATATGGGGTAGGGCATTTAGGATTGAGTTGAGATGACATTTCTTCAGTGAGTAGTGAGCCTGTGGAACTCTCTGCCAGTTGAGGCCAAAACATGGAATGTTTTCCTGAAGGACCTGGGTACCATTCTCACAACTAAAGGGATCAAAGGGCATGGGGCAGAAGTGAGAACAGGATACTGTGTTAGACAATCAGCCATGAACATAGAGAAAGGCTGAGCAGGCTTGAATGGTTGAGTAGTCTAAATGCTATAGAAAGCATGACTCATCAGCTCACCAGCATGTTCACAAGTCGGTAACTGCATACGCCTGCATGGAAACATATTGAAAAATGTTACGTTCTGTGTGTGAACCCCAGTGGGGAAACGTGCACCACCAGAAGCGAGGGCCAACCAGTGCTGAGGGAGAGTCAGAACAAGATTCCACTGCAGATAAAGCAGGAAGTCAAACCTGTAGCTCTCTGACAGAAACACCCCTGATGAAAGGGTACAAAGGCTTCAGTTACAAACTTGCAATGGGATGGGGTGTTTACAGATCAGGAATATTTGCTGATACTTTGGCTAGCTGCTAATGTTTGGTCATACCTTTTGGTTTTGGTTTTGTTTTGGTATTCCCTAAAAGGTACAGAATACTTTGTAACATTGTGCAACCTGATATTGCAGAAGAATTCTTCGCTGAATTCTACTTTTGAAATATTATAATTTTATTTATATTTGTTATATCAAATGCTTGGGTGCGCCATGATTTTGAGCAGGACCCAACTCACTACACAAATGGTGTAGAAAGGCCTGCGGCCCCAATAATTTCCTCAGGCTGTCAATTGAGCGTCACTATATACGGGCTGGAAGAGCCCAAAAATATCTAAGTTTATCAGTAACAAATCTGTCCAAATGATCAGATATCTTGCCTTTCTGCTTCCACACACTGGATTTGAGCTGCTGAATTAATTGTCAAACTATTGCAGCTTAAACATTTTCAGTTGCCGCAGCTGTTAAAAATACGGAACGGAAAAGATACTTACTATGTTCAGCCAGCAGGTGGGGCTGATGTTCTATTTTCATAAATTCTTGAAGTTTCCGTAATTACACATTTCTATTGCAATTCTGCTGTGGTGTCTTAAAATCTTCTGCTTTCTTTTATTTTTAGCACACTCAATAACACATTCATGTTTATATCTCTGTGTTAATTATTGTACCCTATGTATTTCAAATGAGTTAATGGACAAAGATAGCACAGGCAGTAACACACGACCTGCTACACCAGCAGTAGTTGGATATGCTATTTCAATCTGACAAAATTGCTCAAATTTCCCTGACATCCTTGGTCTTTGTTTTCTTAAGCTGATCTTAGTTTTCTGTTGCCAAAGAATGTCTACAGAGCCTGAAATAGAATGAAATACACTAACTTTTATTTGCAAACACAACTAGTGGTACCAACATCTATCAAAGACTTTAACTTTCCACAAGGCTGTAAGAGAACAATATAATGTGCCAAGTGACACTGCATCACTTCCTGCGATGATATTAACTGTTTTATTTACATGTTACACAGTAACCTCCTAGATTACAATTTTCAAAGTATTTATTTGGAGTTTTGTTCAGATAACAGACCTCAGTGCATTAAGTAGAGCAATTTCACACTTAAACAGGCAATATCATCAAGAAAGGCAAGATGCGAGCTCTATACTGGTTAAGACTGTGCTTTGCAATTTTTAAATTTATGTTTCCTACATTAGCAACATTGAGTGAATGACAGTGTAGGGACAGTTCTGTGCAGTGCTCAGGAGTTCAATGGAACTAGGCTGAGATTTCTTGTGTAAACAACAGTAACGTAGATTTATAAATCTCTTTTAAATAATGAAATACCACAAAGTGCTTCATAGGGTTGTCATAAGTCAAAGTTCAACAATGAACCAAGTAAGAAGATATTAGATCGGATTCCTTGAAATTTGTCCAGATTTTGGCCGAGTCCTAAAAGAGGAATGAGGGATAGAGGGCAGAGGGATAGCGGGATGTAATTAGAGAGATTGGGGCTGAAGTAGCATAAATCAGAGGAATTAAAATCAGAGCTGGGCCAGTGGCCAGAGTTACAGGAATACAGGTGATGTTAGAGGGTTCTGGGATTGGAGAAGATGTATATTGGGAGGAGTAGGGTAACAGAAATTTAAAAACAAGAATGTCTTGGTATAGCCAAAGTGAGGAGACACTTTCTCACTGATGCACTCAAGACTGAAATGAAGATCTCACGGATGGACCAACTTGTTGGGCCCTCCAGTTTAGTTTATCATATTACAAAGTTAAAAATAGTTTTGTGTCCCCGTTTAATATGATACCAATTTATCTCACTGATATTCCTTTTGTTTCTAAGTCAGAACAATAATCCAAGCCTCACATAATATAAATTATTATGTCAATGCATTACTTAGGATACTGGCATTGTCAGAAGGGCTGCCTTTTAAATGAGGACTTAAAAATTTCTCCCTGTTCAGTTAGATGCAAAAGATTCTTGCCACTTCAAAAAGGAACACGTTCTGACTAATTCATATCCTTCAGTCGTCACTACTGATGATCAAATTAACCATCCGTTGGAGTCAACTTGTTATTTAGGAGTCCTGCTGTGCAGAAATTAGCTACAGCACCTGCTTACATCAAACTTTGAACAATACCATGAAGCCTTGGGGCATCTAAATGAACTGAAGTCTAAGGACGGATTTAATGTGAATTGTTCATGGTTAGATACCACGGTAGTGATTTTCAATGATTGCATGCCTTGTACTCCATTGTCAAAGGGACAGACTGCAATTGATAAGCGGGGAGGGTGAAATATCCATCACCCATTGTGCAATCGAGGCCTGTCTAATGTGATTTTTATATTGTGAATAAGCAGCTAACCCTGCATTTTGAAACAGGCAAGAGCCTATATGCAATTGTCAGTAGCAAACAGCTCATCAACTTCTTGTCCATTTTGTGTGTAAATACAACACCACTTTGATATCCAAACAAGATTACCGTATACTGATAACTCTTCAAATTAATGTTCACAAATGTTTCTTAGTTTCATGTCACAATTGGGTTGAAATTACACATCGTCAGTACAGGATTACAATGTGTTCAACATAGAACCTCCATACAATAAAACTCCATACAGACTATAATAAAACGAGATTTAGAAATTTATCTTGGAAAACATTTAAGGGAAGGTGATGTGAACTTTTTGTGTAATGCATAACTGGTCAACATCCTGTGCCACTGCAAAGCAATAGAAAAGCTGAAGTGTCTGGAAAACGATTGCATCAACTTTCTTAAACACTGTCTGAGATATCACTGAACAGTTAAGATTCAGAGTAGACAAAATTCACCACTGTGGAGGTTAAAAATATATATTCCTGGTTTGCTTGAGGCAACTCACTTGCACAAAGTACAAGATGATACATAATATGACAATGAGGCAATTTGGTAAATTAATAAAGGAGCAGAACCATCTCTTACTGAGGAACACTGAAATTATATTCAAGAAAATGATTGATCTCTGAGCAGTCAAAAGGTGGATTAATGCTCCCTATGTCCTTCAAAAGTCAACCTCCTCAATACCTAAATCCTTCACTTACTAGCACCAGATGGTATCTGTGCAGGAGCATCAGATTTGCAGCCCTCCACAATCTGCTGTTCCAAATGCACAATACTAAGTAATGAGATCTGAACAGAAAAGTTGGCCATTTTAAGACAGACATTTAACGGGCAGGGCACACATACATGATCTACTGGGTAGTACACACACTTCGTCTTTTGGGGTGCCGGTAGATCTCAAAGTGGGCATTATAGGGATATGATTTGGAGTCCCAACTAGCAAACATCTCCAGCGAGCAGTGGCCAGAAACAGGGAAGCCAGTAACCAGAGGTGGAGTGCAGGAGTGGGGTTAGTGGCCTGCTGTGAAAGCAGGAACAGCAGCCCAGTGCAGACAGCAGTCAGACTACATGGAACCCCCCTATGCTGGTCTGCTGTGGGGAGCCCTCAGAAAGAGACTGTGATATTTGTCTTTTTAAACTTTGATTCTTGTTTTTTTTCTGACTTCTGGTTACACTGCATATAGCTGTAACGTAACTTTTTTTCTTTATTTCTCCATTCTGCAACTAAGGACTGTACCTAGGTGCTCTGTACCTAAGAAGGCAATGTGTTGGTGACATGATTACACTGTAACTAATCAATAACTGAAGAATCTGTACCTAGGTACTCTGTACCTAAGATGGCACCGTCAGTGGCAACTTATTAACTTTCCACTGCATTCATTTGAGTAGATGTGACAAGAAAGCAGATTCAATTCAGTTCAATTCAATTTAAACATAAAAGTGCATTGGCAGGTGGTAATATATTAGCATGACTCAAGAATTGGCTCATGAGCAAGAGAGAGCGGGAATAAATGGGTCTTTTTCTAAGTGGCAGGCAGTGACAAGTCGTATATTACAAGACTGATGTTTAGACCCTAGCAATTCACAAATACATATAAATGATCAGGATGAGGGGACCAAATGCAACATTTCCAAGTCTGCTGATGACACAAAACTGGGCTGGAATGCGAGTTATGTGAAGGATGCAAGGAGACTTTAAGTGATATAGACAAGCACTGGCCAACGCAAGGCAGCTCTAGTACAACATGGCTAAATGTGAAGCTAGAAAATAAAAAGACTATTATTTATGTGGTGATATATTGGGAAGAATGGGTGTACAAAGGGACCTGGGTGATGGGGTATGGGGAGAAAGCAGAAATGGAGGATCAACCACAATAATATTGAATGGTGGAGCAAACTTGACAGGCCAAATGGCCTACTTCTGCTCCTAACTTCCATTTAAGGGCGGTATAGTGGCTCAGTGGTTAGCACCGCAGCCTCACAGCACCAGGGACCCAGGTGCTCTGGTTTCCTCCCACAGTCCAAAGATGTGCAGGCTCGGTGGATTGGCCATGAGAAATTGCCCATAGTGTTCAGGGGTGTGTGGGTTATAGGGGATGGGTCTGGGTGGGATGCTTCAAGGGGCAGTGTGGACTTGTTGAGCTGAAGGGCCTGTTTCCACACTGTAGGGAATCTAAGCTAATCAAATGCTTTGGCCTTGTCTTTTGATGCTGGAGATATTTGTGGAGGCTTCTCCTCCGGTGTCTGCATCATTATTGAAGAAAGGCCAAGATGTGAGCAGAAAACTAGGGGAGCAGGGCAAGAACTAAGGAGGCAGCAAGACAGATGGGGCCAAGCAGTTAGCAGCACTGGCAGTATTAACATTTTGATTTTCATTTGTGATCTCAGCACTACAAATTTCACACCAATTCACTCATCTTGGTGGGAACGACACCAGGACACACTCAGTCAGGAGCATCTCATCGGTTTGTGATTTTGATGCCTATTGCTGAGCTTGCCATCCCCAATTTGAAAACTCAGGTCCTGTATATCTCTAAGATTATTTTCCAAGGGCCTGCAGATTGCATCAGAGAATACCTAGATACAATACTTTATGTGAAATTGCATCAGCATAGAGTTTGATCATCATTGCCACTAAAATATATTGTTCTGGCTATTATTGCATTAGTATACAATTTGTTTATTATTTGATTATTTAATATCATACCTGCTATGCATTTGAAGTCTCACTGGGCCCTGTGATAGTTTTAGGGCAGCACGGTAGTTCAGTGGCAGCACTGGTATCTCACAGCACCAGACCCAGGTTTGATTCCACCCTAAGGCAACTGTCTGAGTAGTTTGCACATTCTGCCCATGTCTGCGTGAGTTTCCGCTGGGTGCTCCGGTTTGCTCCCACAGTCCAAAGTTGTGTGGGTTAGGGAATTGGCCATGCTAAATTGCTCATAGTGTTCAGGATTATGTAGGTTAGGTAGATTAGCACTGAGAAATGTAGGGTTACAGGGAAAGGGCGTGGTGTTGGGTCTGTGGGGGATGCTGTTTGGAGGGGTGGCGTGGACTTGTTGGGCCAAATGGCCTGTTTCCACACTGTATGGATTCTATGATTGTTCACCCACATTGACAAAGTAGTTTAATAACATTCTGCACCTGTGGGATTGAGTTCAATAGCAATGGAGATTGGCGAGTGGCAAAAATAGCCTCTGAGCATCTGCAGCACCACAGGTTAAGGCAGTGATGGAACTCAAAGTAAAGATTGACAGTAACCTCTTTTTACATACATTAAAAGTTTAGCCTGCTGGTGTCATATTGTCATATCTACAGTACACAAGTTTGTGTGACAACTGTCCTGGAGAAGCATTTGCTAGATAATGGCTGTTTCTCCTGATGGGATTAGAATGCCTGTCTGGTCTGAGCTTGCATCATTAAGAGGTGTAATTCTTGTCTTTAAAGTTAGTAACAATAGTAAAAATACTAGATCAATATGACCTAAATAAGTGAGAACTAAATAAACATATGGAGGATATTAAACTGATCTCCCACAGCTGGGTTGTCAGATTTCATCTACTATTACTGGTACGTCAGATGCCTTCAAGGCAGAGATCGACTTATTCTTGATCTCACAAGGAATCAAGGGCTACGGGGAGAGTGCAGCGAAGTGGTGTTGAAATGCCCATCAGCCATGATTTAAATGGCGGAGTGGACTTGATGGGCTGAATGGCCTTACTTCCACTCCTATATCCAATGGTCTTATGGTCTTTTTGACAGTTCCTACACATTCATTCATGCAGCTTCATGCTCTTTTGACAGTAAATTTCTGAAAGGGAGCAGCTGTCCTATTTAAAAAGTGTAAATCCACATGTTAGTACAAGATGGATGTCCTAAATAAAAGTTTGAAATAGGCTGTGCATAAGGAAACATCAAAGAGATAAAAAGCAGCAGACTGTAGGGATATGGTAGTAGAGTAAACTGTTTGATGTCCTGCAGCCTATTCAGGTTGCAAGAGAGGGCTACTAAAGGGTTAGTCAATGTTATAATCTTTCCATTGTTTCAAGTGAATTTTTGGAGACATGATGGTAGGGATGACATTGTTCTGGGCAGGTTACATTATTAATACTTATTCGGGGTAGACAGAGGAATGGACGCTGTCGGTGGCAGGGGGGTTGGGAAACAGTTGGAAGTAATGTTTCATTATGTTGCTGTGCATTTACAGTAGAAAGAGATGATGTCCTGCAAGTAATCTCCTTCCTAGATTCCTGAAATCTAAGTAGTAGGAGTGAATACTAGCATTGAATACAAAAATAGGTGGATAGTGTTGGAGATAATGGGAACTGCAGATGCTGGAGATTCCAAGATAATAAAATGTGAGGCTGGATGAACACAGCAGGCCAAGCAGCATCTCAGGAGCACAAAAGCTGACGTTTCGGGCCTAGACCCTTCATCAGAGAGGGGGATGGGGAGAGGGAACTGGAATAAATAGGGAGAGAGGGGGAGGCGGACCGAAGATGGAGAGTAAAGAAGATAGGTGGAGAGAGTGTAGGTGGGGAGGTAGGGAGGGGATAGGTCAGTCCAGGGAAGACGGACAGGTCAAGGAGGTGGGATGAGGTTAGTAGGTAGCAGGGGGTGCGGCTTGGGGTGGGAGGAAGGGATGGGTGAGAGGAAGAACCGGTTAGGGAGGCAGAGACAGGTTGGACTGGTTTTGGGATGCAGTGGGTGGGGGGGAAGAGCTGGGCTGGTTGTGTGGTGCAGTGGGGGGAGGGGACGAACTGGGCTGGTTGAGGGATGCAGTAGGGGAAGGGGAGATTTTGAAACTGGTGAAGTCCACATTGATACCATTAGGCTGCAGGGTTCCCAGGCGGAATATGAGTTGCTGTTCCTGCAACCTTCGGGTGGCATCATTGTGGCAGTGCAGGAGGCCCATGATGGACATGTCATCAAGAGAATGGGAGGGGGAGTGGAAATGGTTTGCGACTGGGAGGTGCAGTTGTTTTTTGCGAACTGAGCGGAGGTGTTCTGCAAAGCGGTCCCCAAGCCTCCGCTTGGTTTCCCCAATGTAGAGGAAGCCGCACCGGGTACAGTGGATGCAGTATACCACATTGGCAGATGTGCAGGTGAACCTCTGCTTGATGTGGAATGTCATCTTGGGGTCTGGGATGGGGGTGAGGGAGGAGGTGTGGGGACAAGTGTAGCATTTCCTGCGGTTGCAGGGGAAGGTGCCGGGTGTGGTGGGGTTGGAGGGCAGTGTGGAGCGAACAAGGGAGTCACGGAGAGAGTGGTCTCTCCGGAAAGCAGACAGGGGAGGGGATGGAAAAATGTCTTGGGTGGTGGGGTCGGATTGTAAATGGCGGAAGTGTCGGAGGATAATGCGTTGTATCCGGAGGTTGGTAGGGTGGTGTATGAGAACGAGGGGGATCCTCTTGGGGCGGTTGTGGCGGGGGCGGGGTGTGAGGGATGTGTCGCGGGAAATGCGGGAGACGCGGTCAAGGGCGTTAGGGTTAGGGTTAGATAGTGTTGAATGGCGGGCTAAAACAGTGGTGAAGAAGGGTTGTAGATTCCTGAGGCATTGGACCTGCACACATTTGATCGATACCACTGCAAGGTCAGGACCAATATTTCGACTGGGAGCTTTGCTAATGCTATTACTCAAACTAACTGGCAAGATAATTTGATAATCTGCAGTAAAGAATTCTCCAGATTTACTACTCTAAAAGAAATTCTTCCTCATTCTCACCCTAACTGGATAACCCCTTATCCTGAGATTACACTTACTGGTCACAGACTCTCCCACAAGGGAGAAACAACCTCTCAGCATTCACCTAGCCAAACTTATTCAACCTTATCTCATAAAACAATCCTTCCATACTCAGTATCAATCCCCCTGGTGAAATGTCTCTGGACTATCTGATCTGTCTCCAAAGTCAATATATCTTTACTCAGCTATGGGGACCAAAACTGTTCATAGCATTGTAAATACAGCCTAGCTAATACCTTGTACAGTTTTAGGAAGACTTCCCTATTTGTAAACTAAATTCCTTTTGAAATAAAAGACCAACAGTCCACCTGTCTTCTTTACTACCTGCTGAGGTCAATTATCTCCATTCCAGGATTTTCTACAATAGTTTCCCTATCATTGAAGAGAGACTAACTGAATTGCTACTGAACTACTAGGTCATTTCAGAGGGCTGATAAGAGTCAATCACAATCAGATCGCTGCAGAACCAGAGTTATATGTAGGCTACAAAAGGAAAGGATAGTGTATTTCCTTTCCTAAAAAGACATTAGTGAATACGATGTTTATGTTAGAAACACTTGGTGATTAGCTTCATAGACACCATCACAGATCAGATTTCAATTCCATGTATATTATTTGAACTTTTAAATTTCAAGACTTGCCAAGGTATGACTTCATGTTAAAGTTGGGAAGTTAAGAAAACGAGTTTTTGAGAAGATTTGTAGCTCAGGTTGAGGTTCTGCATGTGAGTTTGCTCGCTGAGCTGGAAGGTTAGTTTTCAGACGTTGTCACCATTCTAGGTAACATCAGTGAGCCTCCGAAGCGCTGGTGTTAAGTCCCGCTTTCTATTTATCTGTTTAGGTTTCCTTGGGTTGGTGATGTCATTTCCTGTTCTTTTTCTCAGCGGCTGGTAGATTGGCTCCAAATCAATGTGTTTGTTGATGGAGTTCCAGTTGGAATGCCATGCTTCTAGGAATTCTCGTGCGTGCCTCTGTTTGGCTTGTCCTCGGATGGATGTGTTGTCCCAATCAAAGTGGTGTCCTTACTCATCTGTATGTAAGGACATGAGTCATAGTGGGTCATGTCGTTTTGTGGCTAGTTGAAGTTCATGTATCCTGGTGGCTAGCTTTCTGCCTGTTTGTCCAATGTAGTGTAGCCCACGAACCCACCAACACACTAAAACAGCAGCTAATGAACTTAAAAGTCCCTATACAGACAAAAAGCAAAACAAACGTCATCTACAAAATACCTTGCAAGAACTGTGACAAAACACTACATTGGAGCCAATCCACCATTCTCTGAGAAAAAGAACAGGAAATGACATCACCAACGCAGGAAATGACATCACCAACCCAAGGAAACCTAAACAGATAAATAGAAAGCGGGACATAACACTAGCGCTTTGTCGGAGGCTCACTGATGACGTTACCTAGAATGGTGACGAAACGTCTGAAAACTATCCTTCCAGCTCAGCGAGCAAACTCACATCCAGTTAAGAAAACCTCACATCTTAGGAGGAGGAACTAATATCACATCACCCACAAGTGCAATTGTTATAAGAACAATATTCAGAGAGAAGGCACAAAATCAATTCAGTTAGTGTCTGTAAATCAGTGTGACACAGCTAATGATGCCCTAACTCAGTGAACATTTGCACCTTGAATTCACCCTCAAACTGGCCAAATCAGGAGACGAGCAGGTTTAGTTCAACTTCTAACACAACAATCCGTGAAGACATTTTGTTTTGTTACCCCATCAGAACAGGAGCCACGGAGACACACAAAAATCCTGACAGCTACATTACTCAACATACTCTAGTTACCAGGTACTGCCACCCACATTAATGGTAGGCACAGCAGAATAGTAACACACAAAGCAGTCTTAGTGTGGGTGCATTTCGGTACATACAGAAAACATTAGCTGCTGGGAGCATAGCTACCAACCTGAAGGAAGTCCTAGAAGGTGTAAAATTGGTAAACGCTACAAGACATTCTCCTTTGAATTCCACAATATTTGTTCCTGTGTAGATTGGCCACAGTCAGTTGGTTGCAGACATGTCTCTGAATCACAATGTTCAGGGTCAAGTTCCACTTCAGACTGAACATGACAATATTGGGCGAGTATTGCATTGATGGAAATATCACATTCGACGTCAGATGTTAAACCGTTGCCTCATCTGCCTGCTTTGTTGGAATATACAAGATCCCACACATTATTTAGAGGAGCAAGGAGTTATTTCCCGTATCTTGGCCAAAATTAGTGTCTTAATCAACATCACAAAAATGAATTGTTTAGTCATTATCAGATTGGTCTTTGTGGGCAATTGGGGAGCACACATCAGCTGTTGCATTTCCTACACAGCACTTTAAAAAGTACGCAACTGGCTACAAAACACTTTGCAACCAGTGACCATGAAAAGCATTACATAAATGCAAGTTTTTTTTCTATGTAATATTATGGGAAATGAGCACATCCACTTCTTGTTTGAAGGGAATTTCAATGGTTATCATTTAACAAGGTCTTTGGGAAACAATCATACTCACGTTAATTCAGAAGATTTTCAAATACCAGCACTGTAGTCCTTACATAGATAAACATGTGTAACAGCTCTGTCAATTCTATTCATGACAAGAAATGCACCCAGTTCAAAAGTGGCTAACATTTGCTGCTTAAAAAAATAAAGATTCTTTTTAAATTCAAGGTTCTTTTTAAGAATCTGAAGACAAATGACTTTTATTTGCATATAACTTTCTGTTGTCCTCAGTTGTATTTTGGAATCACTGATATAGACACAAAAAGGTGGCGCAAGTTGTATCAACAAAAAATACCAATTATTAAAACACAATATTGTTAAATTGACAGGACTTAAGTGGCTAATACAGGCATAATATGACAATAGGGCAATAAATTAGGATTCACAATCACTTATTTTGATAGTTAGTGAAAAACTACAACTCCCCATGGTCCTGGTAATATTTTTTTCATCTTACTTCAGGATGAATTAATCTTTAAAATGACACCTGAATGATGAAGTGAAAAGATGTTTTAACATGTTGATCAGTTCCATTTTTGCCAAGCTTGCCATTTTTAAACTAAAATGGTCAAACATCATTTGCACTGGGCAAGGCTTGGTTTTCCAAGTATGCTCAGGAATAAATGAATATATAACGGGAATACCCAATTTAATGTTAGTGGCTTTTTTTTGATGCCTTCTCATATGCCTGAGGGTCCTTTGCAAAGCATTTCTCATGGAAAAATGACAACATCTCCCTGCTTGTCAAGTTTGCTGCTTTCATGATCAATCTTTCTCCATCATCTGTCGGAAAAAAAGAAATTTTTGACAGAATCAAGAAGTTATCATAACTACTTCAAAATAAACAAGCCAAACAGTATTCATACAAAGCTGAGCATTCACACAATATATTTAAATACAATTTTGGAGTTTTATTTTCATAAGTGTGCTTTAAACCTTTGGAAAAAATGAAATAATTTCATACATCACCAAAATACAACTTCTGTAATGATATATACTGCAAAATGGTACACAGTGCATGTATAATGCCTTTTTTACTGCACCCTTAGGGTTTAAAAATTTAAAAATCCAATTTTCTGCTACTCAAATTTCATGGTTTTGTGCCAAGCTGACATAATTGCCTCAAAATATTTTTTTCCTCTAATAGATGGCATAACAGCTAAGAGGGCTACAATAAAGAGTCACAATCTTAAATATGGTCTCACTAACACACACAGACTTAGAGAATTTCTCATGAACTACCAAGAAGGGGCTTTCCAAAATCAATTGAACTGTTTCTGCAAATAACATTTTAACTTCTGCATTCCAGACAGCGTTATAGATGACAAAACAGCTACGAGAGATTTCTAAAGGCAAAGGAATCGTCATATGAAAGTTCATTACTTTAAGGCTTTTTGAAATTCCATTAAACTATAAACACGGATGCTGATTTCAGTACTAACGTCATTCTGCTTAAGTCACAGACTTGCAGTTAACTAAGCGCTTATCACACTAATATTCTTATCACAGGTTCTGTTGGGTTTCTGGATACGACATTCTGCACTAAACAAGTCAAAATTTTGTTTCTGGTCAACTGTAAATAAGGAAAGGAAGTAAATTTTACAAATTTTACTTTGATGAAAACAATTATTCAATTAAGAAACAAGTCAAAGTTGAATGGGAACTTGATACTGGTACATTTTAAAAAAAATACCTACATATTTAATGGTCAGCTAAGAACAGTATTGAATGCGTCAACAATTTAGGTTCTGCGCTTTTTCTTCTCAATTTCAGCCTAGAAGGCTCCAATAGAGTGGGAAAATGCAAGGCAGTAGTAGGGAATACATTTTCAATAAAAATACAAGGTTGAGCACTGTTATACATTTCCGATATTTTACATTTGTGCCAATATCATCTAATCTATCACACTGTAGAAATAGAGTGCAGAAGTGCTATCAAAATGACAATGTGCAATGAGTGAAATGACACATAACCACATACAACACTTCACTTCAAAGGCAAAAAGAACTATTACCCTCAAACAAGGCAGCCCAATAACCACTGTTTGCAGAGAATAGAAAAGTAACTAATTATTTTACTGAAAAGCTTGGGCATATTGTGTCACACCCTCAGGACAGGTGGATATGAACACTCTGCCACAAGAAATTCATGTTCAACAATGTGCTGCAGCTGAGCTGAAGCAAAGGTTGTAGACTATGGCTAGGAGCTTGAGAGTCAAGAAACACTGGAGAGTTCTGAAAGGACAGGCAAGTGAGAACCCTCAAGTGATTTGCAGAATAATCTAACATTAGTGACCATTGTAATTTCAATCCTTTAGCATATCAAGCTTAACTTCTTTCCTACTTTAAGAAATACACAGAATCCTGTGCCAGAAACAATTGGAGGACATAGTAACAACTGCCGATGCTGGAGTCAGAGATAACACAATGTGGAGTTGGAGGAGCACAGCAGGCCAGGCAGCATCAGAAGCTCAAAAAAATTGGAAGCTTCAGTGAATGTCTTCTGGCTGCTACTCTCTCTCTGAATTTTCTCTTGATGTTTTCCTCCTGGTTGGAAGACTTGCACGTGACAATCTGTGTCTGAGTTTTCCATCTTTATGAAGGTGTGTTTACGGGATGCTCCTACTTTAGAACAATTATTTAGTAATATGACTTTCTATTACTCTTAAGTTTTCCAATAGATTTAAGTTATTCTAAATTTCTCTCTCATTAGTTGTGTTTTAACTAGTATTTATATAAATTGTGCTTTGTGTAACGTCATGTAGTTTGACCAGTTGCACTGCATCTGGAATACGCTCTTTACATTCTTCCCAGCTATAATCAGTTCTGAAGCAGGGTCATCTGCTGCATGTTTCCAACAATTGTTGTTTGTGTTTCTGATTTCCAGCATCCACACTTCTGTTTTTCTCTCTAGACCTCTGTTGCTCCCCAGAATGGCTTGATAATTTACCACTTGTATGCTAATGGTAGACCAACACTTCCCATCCAGAACTACCCTTCTCTGCCTGCCTGAACCCGTTTGCTCACTGAACAACTTCTCTTAACTCCCTTCACTTCCTCCAAATTAAAGGCGCTGCTATGGGTACCAACATGGTTGCAGCATATTTTCCGAACATGTGCTTAATTTTTGTTTAAATACAACAACAGCCTTTTTTTGTTATGCCAATATTGTAACAATGCTTACTTCCTACACTCGCCTTCAATCATAAAACTTAATTTATTAACCTTGCTATAAATTTCCACCCTTCTCTCACCTACACACAGCTACTTCAGATTTTCTTTCTGACCCTCACTTTATCTTCATTTCTGGCTATCACGAAGTATCATCAGCTCACCATCTCGCTCTAACTCAGAACACTTCCTCACATCCAGTCTCCCAATTCCTCTCCCTCATGGCATCTGTTTTGATTATACAACCTTCTAAACCAACAATGTTTTGTCTACCTTGCACCTCAAGCAAACATCCCCTGCACCTACCATGACTGACTTGGCCTTCAACTGTGTTGGAGGACTCATTTTCTGTACTTTACTTTCACCCTGTCACCATCCTGCTTCACAACAGAATGCCCCTGCCGTCAGCTTCTATCCTACCAGCTTCAGTATTCAACAGACCATTCTCTGTCACTTCTACCAACTCCAGAGTGTTGCCAACAAACACAATATATCCTTCCCTCCTTTTCTAGTATTCCAAACAGACAATCCTCTCTGTAATATCTTGGTCCATTCCTCAGTCATCCTGAATGCTCCAAATTTGTTTATTTGGTTCTCCTTGTACCACTCTCTTTAGCTCTGCCTCACCAACTCTATTATCCAATAATAACTCTAAATTTACATCCTATCAGGCCTTCTCTTTTGCTCCGAGGAAGGGCGCCGGACCTGAAACGTAAACTTCGTTTTCTCCTTCACAGATGCTGCTAGACCTGCTGAGCTTTGTCAGCAACTTTGTTTTTATTACTATATCGATACCTGGAATAAGCAGGATTATTTTGTTGTAGATTGGACAATGTTGGGTTGGTTTGCGCTAGAGTTCAGAACAGCCAAGAGTGATTTCTTCAAAATTTAAGATCCTGAATGGTCTTGCCAAGGTGAACCTGTAAAAGACAGGTGATCCCAGATCTAGGGGACACTTTTTAAAAGTAAGGGTTGCCCTTTAAGGACAGAGATGAGGGTTTTTTTAAACCCACTCCCTCAGGGTTGTACAACTTTGGAACTCTTTCCCCCTCAGAAGGCAGTAGTGGCAGAGTTATTGAAAGTATTTGCAGATGACCGATTTCCTTGCCAAACAAGAATCTAACAGATTATCAGAAACAGATGAATTTAGAATTTGGAATAAAAACTAATCAGCGATTATCTGTATTGCTGCTGCTCCTAATTTGTAAGTTCTTTCTTAAAATAAAGCATTTTAAGTTGGCACAAAAATACTTTCTAGTTTGACACAGAAAGTTGACCATTTTGTGAAACATTTCCTTTTCCTGAATGTTCTCCCTTACTAACTCCCCTTGCACATGATAAGTCATTTTGGCAGCAATATTTCCTGTCAAACCATTATCAATGTATTTATTCACTACCAACCAGTCAATGTTCAACTGAGCGAAACGTATATTCCTTCTCTTATTATTCATCACATGCAAATAAACATTTGGCCTCTGCATCGTACTTTACAAAGCAGCACAAATGCGGCTGGGTAGAGTTTGGTGCATCACACTCATGTAACCAGATAAAACTGATACCAAACCAAAAAGGGGGAAAGTCTAAAACACAGGATCGTTTCAAAGGACAAGAGACAAGTAGCGAGGAATAGAGGTTTAGATCAGGACTTTTTTTTACTTAAGGCTAAGCAAGTTGCTTCAGTCAATGGCAGATGTTAAACAGCAGCTCGGACTGACAATCGGTTATGGAAAAAATGATATGGAGGACATCAATCCCCGGATGGTGAAAGACAGCTGCGAGAAAAATACGGACTGCCTCTTTCAAAACTGCATATTAAAACCTGCAGACCAAAACATTTACCATCTGGACTTCCAGGGAATGAAATCTGGGTGTCTTTTTAATATCTTTGACCTTTAGTGGACTCAAAAGTAATGCAAAACTTACTGAAGGTGACTGATATAACAGGCTCCGTCTCATCATGCTTTACATCAGCTACAATCCGGCAATTAGAGTTTGTTAGGCGTGCCTTTTCTGTTCCTACTGCAGCAAGAAATTCCCTACAAAATTTTGAAAATAAAATGTAACTGGGCACAAACTATGCAAATAAAAACAAAACAGTCTTTTCATGCTTTTTTTTCCTGTTCAAGTGAGAAATACACTTTCAGAAGTGTAGAAGCATACATTTGCAAGGTCTCACATTTGCAAAACATTTTTTTTCGCAAAAAAATTGCCTCTTTTTAGCAGTTAGCAAAATGCACTGTTTTATTTTAATTAACATTACTGAACTCTGAAACACACATGTTCATAGAAATAATGACCAACTTAGAATTTTTAAGAATTCTTTCACAGGGTCTAGGGATTGCAAGGTTAGTCCTCATATATCCCCCCTTTCTAGTTGTCCTTGAAAAAAAAATGCCCTGTCTGCAACTGATGCAGTCTTTGGAGGGTAGGTACACACAATGCTGAAAGGAAGGGAGTTGCAGGATTTTGATACCAATGATAGTGATGGAGCAGCTATACAGCTCTAAGTCAGGATATTGTGTACTTGCAGTGCAACATTTAAATAGTAGTGTTCCCATGCATTTGCTGCCTTTGTCCTACTAAAATAAGAAAACTAAGGGTTTGGAAGGTGCTGCCGGGGTGAGTTGCTGCAGTACCTCTTACAGATGGTGCACACTGCTGCCACTTGTGCATCAGTAATGGAGGAACGAACACTGAAGGTGATAGATGGGATGCCAGTCAAGTTGGTGATTTGCTGTTGATGCTCTTCAAGTGTTATTTTAACTGTACTCATCAAGTCAGCTGGAGAGTATTCCAAACTCCTGACTTGCATTCTGTACAAAAACATTGCTGGAGAAACTCAGCAAGTCTGGCAGTATTTTTAACAGGATTTGTCCTGCTCTTTGTTGTCAGGACACACAGATGCTGTATTGGTACACCTTGGCTAGGGGAGCAAATGGTTAGAGTGTCATGGAGTCATACAGCATAGAAACAGACCCTTTGGTATAACTTGCCTATACTGAGCAAGTTTCCCAAACTAAACTAGTCCCACCTGCCTGCATTTAGCCCATCCCTCTCTAAACCTTTCCCACTCATGTACCTGTCCAAATGTTTTTTAAATGTTGTAACTATACCTGCATCTGCCACTTCCTCTGGCAGTTCATTCCACATAATGAACCACCCCACACCATGTGGGAAGAAGTTGTCCCTCAGGTCCCTTTTAAATCTTTTTCCTCTAAACTTAAAATTATGCCTATTTTGAACTCTACGGAAAACACTTTTGCTATCACCAAATCTATACCTCATGATTTTAAAAACCTCCGAGATCACCCCTCAACCTCCTACGCTCCAGTGTAAAATATCCCAGCTTATCCAACCAGTCCTTATTACTCAAACCCTCCAGTTCTGGTAATATCATTGCAAGTCTTTCCTGCACCCACTCCAATTTAATAATCTGTTCCCTACTGGAGGGCAAGCAGAGCCATATACAGTACACCAAAAGTGACTTCACCAACATTCTGTACAACAAGCGATATGACATTCCAACTCCTCTATCAAATGTCTGACCAACGAAGGTAAGCACACCAAACACCTTCACCACTACCTTGTCTACCTGTGACACAACTATCAATGAACTATGGACCTGAACGCCTAGGTCACTATTCTACAATGATCCCCAAGGCATTACCATTAACTGTGTAAGTCCCACTCTTGTTTGTCTTACTGCCAGTAAGTTGTAAGGGTCCATAACCCTTGCAGCATTCAATCATTTACCCAACACACCGAGAAAATTGAATTGATTGAAGATTGCATCTATGATGCTAGGGAAATCAGAAGGGCATTACTCAGTGTTTCTGAACAGGTTTGGACTCCTGGGTTCACGGTCACAGTTGCGTATGGCATAAGCCAGACCATGCAGTTACAGATTGTGGTTGAAGACAATTCTGCATCTGATGCTTTCAGCCCCACATAAATGTCCATTTGTTATGGTATGTTTGTAAACTATCCCATTCAGCCTACATGACAGAGGCAAGTAAAGGTAGGACTTTGGCTCACAATGACTGTGTGATGGGCACCATGACGAAATTTGGCTTTAAGAGGTGCATTTCGTCCTGGGTTTACTTTTGGAGAGGGGTTGGTACAACACAAGCAGCAAAAATGAGTGGTGTTAGGCTCCCAAAGAACCAGGGTTTTAGTTCAGTTTCAGTATTTGTTGGGGTTTTGAAGCTGGCTATTGAAGTTGCTCCGTCTCTCTCTCTCTCAGCCACATCTTTTCTCCCGGACTGGAGAAACACTGCATGTGAGACAATCTATTTTACTGAATTTGCCTTTGCCAAAAGTATGTTTATGAGATATTGCTATGTTGGAACAGTTGCTGTTTAGTAGTTAAATCATCTACTGTTCTGTTAAGATTTCCAATAAAGTTTTTATACTGACTCTTCTTTCTTTTGTTTGTATTTTAACCGTAGGATAAGAATAAAGTGTGCTTTGCTTAACGCCTAGTAGTGTGACCATCGAATTACAAATGAAATGCAGCACCTTAAACTTGCCTTTATAGAAGATAAAAATTAGGGTCTGGGCTATCTCCTTGATATATATTAAGGAGGTTTGGTATGGTCGTAGCATCACTCCTAATGATGTCACGGGCATCAGCTACAGCTACATCTGTGAAAGCAAGGTCAATTAAATGTTACCATCTTGTTAATTTTCTGACCTCCTGAGTGAAGAAACTCTATTGTTTAGGACTTGATCAGTTGGTCAGTAGTGGTTCTACTATGCCATTCTTGGTGAGGGATTGAAGTCTCGCATTTCTTTTGGATTTTGTGTTCTTGCCACCCCAAGTCCCATTTACCTGTTGCTATGACAGGATATGCCAAGGACCCTGCGATGATAGTCTTACAGTACGGGGTTTGAAATAGCTTGGGAGACGAACAAGCAGCAATATAAGAGGGAAAAATACTTCATTGAAGAGCCCAGCTCTGGGTAAACAAAATCAAACGTTAGTTGATAAAAATGTCACCAAACGAGCTACTTTTTAAAAGATGGCTCATGTACACCTGATGTACATTCTTGCATGATGAAGGGACAACAATCAAGGCCGGAGTTCAATGGTAACAAAGTAGAGTGTAGAATGAATCAGATAAAGGGTCTATATGACAGATGTCAAATGTTAACACAAGTGAGAACCAAGCTGAATATAGAAAGCTCAGAGAAGAGCTGAGAAAGGAAATACAATTGCAACAACAGAGTCTGAGGAAAAAAAAAAGTGGTACCTGACATAAAGGCAGGAATCCAAAGATTTTCTTCTGGCATACAAACAACAACAGGATGGTTAAAGGAGGAGTGGAACCAATTAGGGACCACAAAACAGATCTGGTATCTCTCAGAGATAATGGGAACTGCAGATGCTGGAGAATCCAAGACAACAAAATGTGAGGCTGGATGAACACAGCAGGCCAAGCAGCACCTCAGGAGCACGTGCTCTTGAGATGCTGCTTGGCCTGCTGTGTTCATCCAGCCTCACATTTTGTTGTCTTGGTTATCTCTCAGATGCTAATTAAGTACTTTGCACTTGTCTTCACCAAGAAAGAAAACAATGCAGTGGTAGTTGACATACCACGTGCATGACAAGTTGATAAAGAACGGCTATTAAAAAGCTGATTGTAAAGACAAGTCGCTAGGGTTGAATGGAATGTATTCAATGGCATTAAGAGAAGTAACTATAATGCCATATGAATTTGGAGGAGTAGAACAATCAGCCCATCAAGCCTGTTCGTTATGCAATAAGATAATCATGACTGATCCGATTATCCCACATTCCCAACAGTCCTTGTTAACCTTTCACTGTCTTGCTTGTCAAGAATTTATATACCACTGGCTTTAAAATAGTCGAAGGCTCTGCCTTGGAGAAGCAGGGCTGCAAACACATGACCCTTTGCGAGAGAGCATTTCTCTTCATCGCCATCTTAAATGGTGACCCCTTATTCTGAAACAGAGATCCTGAGTTCGAGATGATCCCACAAAAACATACATCCTTTCACAATGTACCCTGTCAAGACTCTTCAGGATTTTCTATGTTTCAGTCAAGATACTGCTTAAGTAAGGGTGGAAACTGTGCATGTAGATATGGAGGTAGCTCCAGAGGACTGGAGAACTGCAAGTGTTCCACCCTTGTTCAAAGTAGGGCAGTTTAATTTTGTAGTGAGAAAGCTTTTAGAAATTTGAATCCATAACAAAATTAATAGTTGCTTGGACTGGTGCAGCTTAAGACTTGTTAAATGCAAAGTGAGCAGGTGTGATTGCACCTGTAGATAGAGACAAACAGAGTTAATGTTGAGTTCGATATGACTTTTTTGGAACTGAACAGGTCTGGAAAACTTGTGTTTTATGTTGCAAATAAACAAAGGGGACAGAAAAGAAGGAGCAAATGAGACAGATGGGAAAGATTCTTGAAGGCTGTAAAACATCCAAGCAGAAAATGAGCTGCTATTCCTCCAGCATGTGTTGGGCTTCATAGAATATTAAAATAGGAACGAGGACGGAACTGGAAGCAAGATGGCATATTGAAATAGCAGGTGGCCAGAAGATCAGGATCATACTTGCAGACAGTGCAGAGATGTTCATTACAGCAGTCATCTAGTCGCAGTTAGTCCCAAAAAAGTATAAGAGACTATATTATGAACAGTAGATACAGTTGGCTAGACTGAAAGTATAGTGCTCGCGTGAAGCCTTGAACAGTGGGCAGTGAGGAGATAATAAAGAAGTTTTTCCACCTTCTACACTTTGTGATTGCATGGCATGGTGCCATTGAGTGAAGAGGCGTTGAGCACAAGAGGGGCAGTGGGCAGCCCCTGCAGAATGCTAATAGGAGAGTAGGAAGGGAAGAAAAGATATTTTTCATGGTGAAATCTCATGGGGGTGGTGGAGGGTTGCCCTTTGAATGCAGAGTCTGATGGCACAGAAGTGAAGACAAGGGCAACTGTATTATTGCTGTGTGTATTTGGGTGGAGTGTAATGGGGAAGGCAACCAGTGAGGGCAGAACTGTGGAAAATGGGTCAGACATAACCAGTCTCATTAAGCAGTGTGGGGAAGAATCCTTAGTTCAACGAAAGTGATGCATTGGTTTTACTGTAACAGATGCAACGGAGACAGAGAAACGGGAAGAATGGTCAATCACGATTCAGATGTAAATCCATATTTTACAGCATTGCTGCCTTCAATCATATCCAATTTTCATCAGTGTAATGACCAAAACATGATTCTTAAGCTTTAGACCTTTTAAAAGATAGTTGAAAGCTGCAAGAGTTATTTAAACAGCTGTTAAGATTTTGGAACAGAAGTAGTCTATTCAGCCCATCAAGTCTTCACCAAATAAGATCAATATTTTTCCATTTAAATAATATTCAGCTCCTCTATTCAACCTGGCAAAAAGGACACAACTTCACATTTCGCCAAATTAAATTCAATCTTCCAAGATTTCCCCCACTTTCTTAACTGTCTTTACCCACCTGCAAAATCTTTGCATCATCTCACCACTCACCTTCTTATTTTTGTCATCTGCAAACTTCACAATTTTAAATTTATTTTCCTCATCCAAATAAATAATAATGGCCCCAGCACTAATCACTAGTTACTGACTGCCAGCCTGAACATGTCCCCCTTATTGTAACTCTATTAGTTAGCCAATCCTCTTTCCTTGATGATATATGACCTCCAATACCATGGTCTCTTAACTTATTAAACAGTGTAATGTGCGGTTCCTTATCAAAAACATTCTGAAAATCTAAATACATTTACAGCCACTGCTTCACACTTATCTATCATTGTTGTTATCTCTTCAAAGAATGCTAATAAATTTCTCAGGCTTGATGCCCCCTTCAAGAAGCCAACCATCTAGATAAGTGAGGAGCATCTTTGAGAACAGTCAAATATACTTTTACAGTTAAAAGTAGACATGAATATATGTTAAAAGTGGATAAACATATTGAAAATCTCAATCTGTCCAGGGAACTGGGAGTTAATAAGTTATTTAAATAACCTAATATTTACATTTTTAAGAAACCTACAGTGTAAAAAGAAAGTGACTGTCATTTCCCTGCTTGGTGGCATAAGCCTGAGGACTATCACTGGATGATTTGCACTGAACAATTCATTCCACAATCTATTATCAGTTTTGTTCCCTAACACTTCAATTTTACTGACTAGGGCAAGTAAATATAATGTAGTTGAGGAAAGTTAAACACATCAAATTTTGGTTTACAGTAATGAGATTTTTCGAAAAAGGATTTCAGCAAGAAGCACTTGGAACTTTATTATATTTCATCTCATTTTGGGCACTGAGGTCTGCTCACAGTATATACAAAGTGAACTGGCATTGAAAATGTAAGGACAAAGTGTGGTAAACAGAGTGATATGGGTGACCAGACCGCCATACCTTGGTAAGTTCACCATTCATCTTCATCCTTGCGTATTCATCTGCAGGCATGTTTGTGACTTTTTATATTTTGGTGCAGTCACCCATATTATTGGCTATAGCCATCCTCACTTAATTTCAGATTAACTCTAAATTCCTCAACATTAGCTCACTTTCTGAACTAAATCCTTAGCGTTGTAAACAATAGTGGCCCAAGCGCATATTCCTCCAGAACACCACTTCCCTTCCGTCCAAAATTATTCCCTTAAATCCTGGTTTGCAGCAATATTTCTCTTCATTTACCTACATAGATCTGACTCCCCATCCTGTGTCTTTGTCAGAAGGCTCTGAGATTTAACTCAAGATTTTTCTGATAGGCCACATATATCACATCCTCTGCATATGGAATCACAAAAGGGCTACACCAGACACCATTCTCCCAGTCATATCCATGGTGGCTCCCTGTAACAGCAATTGACTTAGCATCTTCAGCTTCACTGTGCATAGTTTTTTTCTTTCCAGATAACACAAAAGCAGAGTGAAGGCTTCAGCTCCACTTTCTTTTCCACTAACAGTGCCTGATAAACTAAATGTTTCCAATTTTATTTCAGATTTTCAGCATATTGCTTTTTTTAAAAGAAATCTCCAATATCTGCATTGCTATTTAATCTTCCATAGGCATAATCGGAGTGTGGAGGAAGAAAAACAGAAATTGCTGTAAAATCTCAGTAGGTCTGGCAGGATCTGTGGAGAGAAAGCAGAGCTAACTTTCCGGGTCCAGTGATGCTTCTTTCAAGTTGCCATCAGCTCTGAAGAAGGGTCACTGGACCCGAAACGCTAACTCTGCTTTCTCTCCACAGATGCTGCCAGACCAACTGAAATTTTCCAGCGATTTCTGGTTTTGTTTCAGATTTCCAGCACCGGGAGTTGCTTGGATTTTAAAAACGAAAATGAAGGACATATATTGATACTGATATTGATTTACAATAGGAACTCAGACCATTATGGCACCGCAGTTTCCATGCAACTGGATTCATGTCTTCCAGAAAATACAATTAATTCTGTTGAGGAGTCAGTTTGTTTTCACCAAAGGGGCAAACTATCAAACTAAGACAAAAATCACCAGAAGAACGAGTAGGAAATGAAGCTTTATTCTGAGACCTTTCCTACCTGGCGCCGCGAACATTGGACTCAAAGGGACAGAACTGCACAATAACTTCTTTCACGGTTCTCAGGACAACTCGACCCCTAGCCGCCGCCATCTTACGTGCCTCCCAAGAGGCCGGGGCGGGGTGATAGGTACCCGCGGTGCGCTCTGGGAATTGCAGTCCATTTCCTGCCCTGGGTCCAGGCCCGAAACGTCAGCCTTCCCGCTCCTGTGATGCTGCTTGGCCTGCTGTGTTCATCCTGCTCTACACCTTGCGACCTGAAGGTTGCGGTGAGCGTCGGCGATGCGTTCGGACAGGCGGCGGGACGTCATGACGTCAGTATCACCCCCTCTGATGACGCCTGCCTGCCTGCGGCGCTCTGTGTCGGAGCGTGGATCCCGCTGTTCAGGGCAGCGCGTGCGCATGCGTACCCCGCCCCTGCCCAGCTGTTTGTAGCGACTTGGGTGTCGCACTGAGTGTGGGAGGAGCAGAGCCAGAGCCAAGGATCGCAGCAGTGTAGCTGCTGTGGAGAGCCTGGTGGGAACCAAATTATTACAGCTCTGAATGTGTGATCTCTATTCTTCATACAGTTACATATACAGTACGTTACAATTGACTACTTTAGTTGCTGTTTATGTTCGTGCTTAAGCTCTATCAACTTGAGTGTGAAGCAGCTGCGAGATTTAGCGACTTCTTTCATCATTTTTCATGGTAAGTTTTTTTTTCTTTTAAAATCCCCTTTGTAAACGTTCAGTTTCGTAGCCAGATTTGTGAAATATGGAAATTATTAGTTGTGCTCAACATCTATTAACTAGTAGCTAGAAAGTCTCATGATTTGATGGTTGTACTCTTCACGCCGGAGATGTACAGATCGTAATACTTTGTCTCGTTGCCTTGAGCACAATGAGAAACTGACATTTGTGGAATTGCTCGAGGCTAAAAATGCTGGGCATTTGAAATTAAATAAAAATGTATGGTATCATACGGTTTATAGTTTGATTTTTAGTGAGTGCGCCAAATACAGTATATTCGCCTTTAGTAACGATAAATCACGCAGTTCGCAAGATAACCTAAATAAATCTTGTGTTTTCATTAGAAAGCGTCAGTTGTCTATGTGACTTGGGTCCAAATCTTCTATAGTTTGTGTAGTGTTGAGCATTATATGCAATGCAAAAATATTTTATTTGCACTTGAGTTCAGAGGAGGTGTCTTCAAACTTGATTTTAAACGTGATTTTTTAAAAAAATAGTTTCTTCTCCAACGGTTTAGCCAACCTTCAGATAAAGATTTCTTTGATCTCATGTTAAATACCTGTCTTTATCTCACTCTCAATAACTTCGGGATCATATGACCGTGGAATGTTGCAAAACTGATCGTTTAACATAATTATATGTTCGATACCACATTATGTGTTCAAGTGATTTTATTTTGTATGTTGAGTGACAAAAACAAATGCTTGTTTGGGAATTACATGTTTAACTGATATTCCAGGAAATAAATGGCAAGTGATTTTGTAAAATCTGCCATTAACTTCAGATGGATTCAATGTTCTAAAATTATGTGGTGTAGTTTGGAAATAGTTTCCACAGTCAAGACACAAACATCTAAATGCATTTTCCCTTTTTTAATATGGTTTTGAGTGAAATTGTTTGCAGGTTCTGACTAAACATTTCCAACTGGCTGCATTACAGTACTAAAAAATATTGCATGCTTTTTCAAGTTCTGAAGTGACAAAATGCTTATCGCTACATGCACATCAGTTAAAGCTCATTTCTTTTTAATTATGTTACATACTAATTGGAGTAGGTCATTTTACCCATCAAGCCTGCACCAGCCTTCATCAAAATCATGGCTGATCTATCTCAACACCATTTTCCTGCGCTATGCCCATACAGCTTCATACCTTTAATTTATAGAATTTTAAAGATACGTTCATGGGATGTGGGCTTTGCTGGCTGGCCATCATTTATTGTCTGTCCCTAACTGCCCTTGAGAAGTTGGTGGTGAGCTGCTTTCTCGAACCGCTGCAGTCCACCTGCTGTGGGTTAAGCCACAATGCAATTCAGAAGGGAATTCCAGGTTATTGACTCAGTGACATTGAAGGACTAGTGATGTATTTCCAAAACAGGATGGTGATTAGCTTGGAAGGGAACTTTGAAGGTGGTGGTATTCCCATGTATCTGTTGCCCTTCTAGATGGAAGTGTTCATGAATTTGGAAGGTGCTGGCTGAAAATCTTTGGTGAATTTCTGCAGTGCATCTTATAGATAGTACACACTGCTGCTGCTGAGCATTGGTAGTGGAGGAATTGGATGTTTGTGGATATGGCGCCAATCAAGCTGTTGCTATATTCTGGATGGTATCAAGCTCCTTGAGAATTATTGGACCTGCACCCATCCAGATAAGTGGGGAGTATTCCATCACACTCCTGATTTGTGCCTTTTTAGGTGATGGAAAGCTTTGGGAGTTAAGAGGTGAGTTACTTACAGAGGTGCAATATTCTTAGCCTCTGACCTGCTCTTGTAGCCACAATTTTTATGTGGTGGGTCCATTGGAGTTTCTGGTCAATGTTAACACCAAGGATGTTGATAATGGCGTTACTATCACTGAATCCCCACTGAATATCAAGGTGTGATGGTTAGATTTTCTCTTACTGGTGATGGTTATAGCCTGGCATTTGTGTGGTACGAATATGACTTGCCACTTGTCAGCCCAAACCTGAGTATTGTCCAGATCTTATTGTATTTGAACATGGACTGCTTTCAGTATCTGAGAAGTTGCAAATGATGCTGAACATTCCCACTTTTGATCTTGTGATGAAGGGAAGGTCATTAATGAAGCAGCTGAAGATGCTTAGGCCTAGGACACTACCCTGAGGAATTCCTGCACAGATGTCCTGGACCTCAAAGGATGGCCCCCAACAACAATGACCGTTTTCCTATGTGCCAGGTATGACTTCAATTACCAGAGAGCTTGCCCCCTAATACTCATTGATTCCAATTTTACTTGATGCCACACTGGGTCAAATGTAGCCTTGATATCGAGGGCTGTCACTCTCACCTCACCTGTAGAATTCAGTTTTTTTTTTCCATATTTGAACCTAGGCTGTAATAGGTCAGGAGCTGAGTGGCCCTGGCAGAAACCAAACTGGGCATCACTGAGCAGGTTATTGCTGAGCACGTGTTGCTTGACAGCACTGTTGATGGTACCTTCCATCACTTTACTGATGACCAGAAGTAGACCGATGGGATGGTAATTGGCTGAGTTGGATTTGTTCTGCTTTTTATGTATGTGACAAAGCTGGGCAATTTTCAACATTGTCAGGTAGATGTCAGTGTTGTAACTATACTGGAAGATTTTGATTAGAGGAGCAGCAAGTCCAGGAGCACAAGTCTACAGTATTATTGCCAGAATGTGGTCAAGGTCCCTAAACTTTGCAGTATTCAGTACCCCCAACCATTTCTTGATATCATGTAGAGTGAATCAAATTGGCTGGAGACTGGTATCTGTAATGCTGGAGACCACTGAAGAAGGCCACAATGGATCATCCACAGGGCACTTTTGGCTGAAGATTTCTGCGAATGCATCAGCCTTATCTTTTGCTCTGATGGGCTCTTCCATAATTGATGAAAGGGATGTTTGCGGAGCCTCCTCCACCAGTGAGTTAGTTAATCATCTACCACCATTCATGACTGGATGTGGCAGGACTTCAGAGCTTAGGTCTGATCTGTTGGTTGTGGAATCGCTTTGATCTCTATTGGCATGCAAGTAGCCCTGTTTGGTGACTTCAGGTTGACACTTCATTTTTAGGCTGATCCTGGCAAGCCTTCCTACACTGCCCTCTGAATCGGGGTTGATCCCTTGGCTTGACAGTAATGGTTGAGTGGGGGATACGTTGTCCATGAGGTTACAGATTGTGCTGGAGTACAATTCTGCTCCTGTTGATGGCCCACAGTGCGTCAGGAATGCCCAGCCTTGAGTTGCTAGATCTGTTTGAAGTCTGTCCCATTTAGCATGGGGATAGTGCCAAAAACCTGATTTGAGGATATCCTCTATGTGATTATGGCACTTTTCTTCTCACAAGTACTGTGTGGTGGTCAGTCTTATTGGTACTATCATGCACAGATGCATCTGCAACCTGCAAATTGGTAAGGATGAGTACAAGTATGCTTTTCTCTCTTGCTGGTTCCTTCACCACCAGTTGCAGACCCAGCCTAGCAGCTGTGTCCTTTAGGACCTGACCAGTTTGCTAAGTAGTTCTGCTGCTAAGCTTCTCTTGGCATTGGACATTGAAATTCCTCACCTAGAGTACATTTTGTGCCCTTGCCATCCTCAGTACTTCCTTCAAGTGTCGTTCAACACAGAGGAGTACTGATTCATCAGCCGAGAGAGTACGGTATCTGGTAATCAACAAGATGTTTCCTTGCCCAAGTTTAACCTGAAGCCATGAGACTTCAAGGGATCTGGAGTAAATGTTAAAGACTCTGAGGGCAACTCTGTCCTGACTGTATTCCATTGTTCCTCCACCTCTGCTGGATCTGGCCTGCTGTTGGGGCAGGGCATATCCAGGGATGGGGATGGGGATGGTGATGGTGATGGTGTTGTCTGGAACATTATCTGTAAGGCATGATTCCATAAGTATGACTATGTCAGGCTGACGCTTGTCTCGATTGTGCGACAGCTCTCCCAATTTTGGCAATAGCTTCTACGGGGGACTTTGCAGGGTTAACAGGGCTGTTTCTGCTGTTAGCGTTTCCGGTGCTTGAGGTGATGTCAGGTGGTTCATCATGTTTCATTCCTTTGAGACTTTGTAGTGATTGGTACAACTTAATGGCTTGCTAGTCCATTTCAGAGGGCAATTGAGAGTTACCCACATTGGAAGAAAGTTGGCAAGACTGATCTTTTGATAGATATGCAGGGCAGGGAGAAAGTGGAGTGTAACCATTAAAGTTTTTACTGGTAAACTGGCTGTTGAGTCTTTTGGACTTTTAGGAGATGTAAGAGATGCACTGAGGATAATTTTGTGATTATTTCCAAAGCAACCAATGCCTGGTAAATCAACAGGAGATGGAAGGAGACAAAGGATTGAGGATTTCACCTGAGGTTAGAGAAAATAATATAGGCATGATGGTTGGAGGAATTAAAAAAAAGGAAATATGGAAGTAATGGGCTCAGATCCAAAAGGGAAGCCAAATAGTGAATTGGAGAAAAACTAAGCCACATAGGTGTGAGTACTTGTTAGATCAAAGTACAGTAGATTTGTTTTGAAATACCTGAGAAAAGAGACAAGGCATCACATAGGGAAGGTGTGGACTTTGAGTCTGAAGTCTGATAAAGTTAATATACTTAGGTGAATAGTAGATGTCATAAATGGATACTAAGAAAGCTGAGTGGTGCTAGAAGCTACCCACCGTTCAGAATTTAATGTGTGAATTTTGAACAATTTAAATACTTCCTCAAGCCAAATTAAAACAGCTGTTTGTAGATTCCTAGGCTTGTGCATCAAGACTAGACACCCACTGATGCCTAATTGATCTAATTAATCTAAGATCAGACAAATGCAAAGTGCTATTTTTCCAAACGCAGATTGAGAATCAAGCAATGTTTAAGCAAAACCAACTTAAGAGTTTTCTACTAATGTTAAACATAAGCAAGTTATTTTCATAAATCAAGTGTTTAGACATGTTATGACAGACCTCATGGGGCAGGTAGGACTTGAACCTTAAGTTTCTGGCCCAGAGGAGGGACACTGCCACTGTACCACAGGATTCTTGAGAGAAGTAATTTATAAGATTACTATTTAATTAAGCAAAAAACCTTTCCTTCTTATCCGACTCAACCTATTACATGGTTAATTGCACTGTCCTCTATTAATGCCACTCTTCCGTCACTCAAATGGTGGCACTGTCCTTCCTTCTTTCCATATTTATCTTGTAAACTGTAAAAAAGAATAACTTGAATAGATGATTTTCCTATTCCTTTACCGATTCCTGTAAGTGCTGCATTGATTATCATTGGCCCGTTCATATTTCTCATCTCAGTGCTGTCTCTTGATTACATTGTCTGAAAGCAGGTTCTGCCTCTACGCTGATAAAACTCAATTCTATTTCACCACCACTTCTCTTGACTGCTGCACTATTTCTAAAATGTCAGGCTGCTTATTTAGTATCCTGTACTGGATAAACTGAAATTTTCTCCAATTAATTATTGAAAAAAGTGAAGCAATTGACTTCAGTCCTCCTAGCAAATTCTGATCCTTATCCATCGGGTCCATTTTTTTTCCTGAAACTATCTAAGGCTGAATCAGGTTTTGTAACATTGGCATCATACTTGATTCTGAGATGAGCTTTTAGCTAAATATCTTTGCCATCAATAAGGGTGCCAAATCTACCTCTGTACCATTGCTGACTTCACCCTCATCTCAGCTTATCTGTTGCAGAAACCATCATACTGCCTTTGATATCTCTCTTTCAAACTCTTCCCCACCAGCCTCCCAAGTTCAGCTCTCCGTCAGCTTCGTCCAAAACTCTTGTCTCTATCCTAATTTAGACCAAGTCCTGTTCATCTGACACTTGTGCCTACTGACACTACATTGAGGGAATTCCTCAGTTTTAAAATTCTTATCTTTGTTTTCAATTCCGTAATGGTCTCTTCTTTTCCCAACTCAGATCTATAAACCACCAAATCTGGTGCCTGGGCATGTTCATTTTTTATTTCTCCACAATTTGCAGATCTATCTTGCATTACCAAGGCATTAGCCTCTGGAATTCCTTTCCTGTATCACTTTGCTTCTCTACTTTCCTCCTTTAAGATTCGCCTTAAAAGCTATGGGCTGAATCTCACGTTTGTTTGGCTAAGAATGAGTTGTGTGGAGTTTTTTGGATTGTTTTTCACCACAAGGCCTAGCAAGGTCTTTAACTGTGTCTTATCAAACTCATTGCATTAATTACCTACCCTGCCCAAGATATCTCTTGCTTCAGATTTCCACCCCATCTTAGCAAACGTTGTTCCTACTACTCAGCAGATACTTGCCATAAGACCTGCACCTCTTGTGCCTATGTTAACTTTAAAAGGCTGCTGTGCATCTGGATGAGCACTGGCATTCTGAAGCTGCCCTGCTTGGTCAAAGACAGAGTTGGGACATGGTGGAGAAGGAGAAGATGACATTGTGCTTCTTTGATCGGGACTTGGTTGTCCTGGTGGATGGACTGGTCTAGAGGAGAGGTGTCCTATTTCCAGAGGATCAGCAAAAGACATCACACCACCATACCCTTCCAGCCTGTTCCAAGGTCATTGTTTTCAGGCTGTGGGGGAATGGCCAGCAGTGCTGCAGAATGTCAGTGACTTGCTCCACTCCACCATGGTAGGTGCCACCTTCTTCTCTCTGCTACCTTACATTCAATCCATCTCTGCACCAGCACTAACAGTTACTGTTACCTGACTCATTTCTCCACTTCTCTGTTGTTACAGGAGAAGACAGCCCATAATAGGGCAGAGTGAGCTTGTCTGGTGGGATATTAGGGAGAGGGCAGGGATGGATGTTTGTCAACATTCAGATTTTCACCCCATACAAGGAGAGAATCTTGCCTTCATAGAAGAATGCCAGGGATGCCCCCACAGGTATGCAGCAACATCTGTGTCCCTGCCAAATGAGTAAGTGCCACTCTCCTTGCTCCTGCAGATCTTGCATTGAATTAACCAAGATGCAGTCAGAGTCATTGCACACTACTTCTGACCACTGACCGGGGCACCATCTTTCTCTGGAGTCTTGCAGGTTTGGCCAACCACGCGACAACCTGTATGGAAGAATGCTGCCTCCCCAGAAACACCCTGCAGAACCTCTGGTCCTCCTGCATCGCCCCCCCAGCTCAGTATGTAGCGCTGCATGCTGGTGAGCACGGTACAGCTACCGATGAGGAGCCTACTACACCATTTGCAAGCAGTGGGAGCTATGTGTGTGCATGGCATTAGACTTTGTCCTTCCTCTAATGTTTAGCTCCCTCTGTGCACAAAGGTGTAGCTGCCAATAGGACGGCTGTTCCAGGAACGTTCAACATACAGAGAGTGTCAATGCTGAAGGATGGCCAGGGAGAAGGAAGTCAGCGTGCTCTATACTGCATTGGACTGTGGCCAGTGTTCCTTTCCTTTTTAAAACCCTATCATCAACCCACTACCTTACAGTTTCAGTCATATATCCTATCCACGCTGAGTATGTTGTCAGCTGTTTTCTCTCTCACTGCACACTTCCTATTTGCACGATTAGGAGCCAGTGAGGTGCCAGAGCCTTCCGACCTGAACCTGAACTAGAACTCCCAAGTCTCTCGTGCTTCAGATTTCCAAAGTTTTTCCCCGTTTAGAAAATAGTCTGTGCCTCTGTTCTTCCTAACAAACTTCCCACTGTCCCACATTATGTTCCATCTTTATTTTCTTTGCCCACTCTCTTAGCCTCCCCACTTCCTCAACTCTGCCTGTGTTTCCACCTATCTTTGTGTCATCTCTATACTTAGCAACAATGCTGCCTGTTACTTTGTCCAAATTGTTAAGGTGTAACGTGATTAGTTGTGGTCCCAACACTGACTCCTTTTGAACTCCACTGGTCACTAGCTGCCATCCTGAATTATCTTTATCCCAACTCTCTGCCTTCTGCCAGACAGCCAATCCTCTCACCATGGTAGTACCTTGCCCCTAATACCATGGGTTCTTATCTTATTTAGCAGCCTCCTGTGTGGCGCTTTGTCAAAGGCCCTCTGAAAATCCAAGTAGATCAAGTCCATTCCCTCTCCTTTGTCGAACTTGCTCATTAAGGAACTCCTCAAAGACTTCCAGCAGATTTGTCAGGCATGGTCACCCCTTGACAAAGCTGTGCTGACTCTGCACTATTTTATCAAGCAATTCCAAGTCCTCCACAATCTCACCTTTAATCATGGTCTTTAAAATCTTACCAACAACCGAGGTCAGGCCAACCAGTCTATAATTTCCTGTCTTCTGCCTCTGTCCCTTCTTAAACAAGTGTGTTATGTTAGCCATTTTACAGTCCTCTGGGACCCTCCCCAACTCCGGTGATTCGGGAAAGATCATCACCAATGCCTCTACAATCCCGTTGGCTAGCTCCTTCAGAACCCTGGGGTTTAGTCCATCTAGTCCACGGAATTTATCTACCTTTAGGCTTTTCAGCTACCCCAACACCCTTTCCTTAGTGATGGCAACTACACTCACCTCTACCCCGACTCGCTTGAAGTTCTAGGTATGCTGCTGGTGTTTTCCACCATGAAGAATGGTTCAGGGTATCTATTCAGATCCTCCAAGATTTCTTTGTCTCCTATTACTACTTCTCCAGCCTCATTTCCAGTGGTCGAATGTCCATTTTGCCCCTCTTTTACCTTTAATGTATCTTCAAAAAAGAGACTCTTGAAATCTTCTTTTACATTACTAGCTAGCTTACCTTCATATCTTATCTTCTTCCCCCTTATTGCTTTTTTCAGTTGTTCTCTGCTGGTTTTTAAACACTTCCCAATCCTCTGGCTTCCCATTGATTTTTCACCACACTGTATGCCTTTTCTTCTGATTTTATACTGTCTCTTCTCTTCCCTCATCAGCCATGGTTGTCTCATTCTCCCAGAAACTCCTGTCATTGCTGCTCCACTGTCTTCCCTGCTAGGGTCCCCATCCAATCAACTCCAGCCAGTTCCTCCCTCATGTCTTTATAGTTACCTTGTCTCAATTGTAATACCGTTACATCTGACTTCAGCTTCTTCTCAAAATGCAGAGTGAATCCTCCTCATATTGTTTCACTGCCTTTAAGGGTTTCTTCACCTCAAGCTCCCTCATCAAGTCTATCTCTTTACACATCACCAAAACCAGAATTCTGCAGTGGCCTCTACCACAAGCCTCTCCAAAACACCATGTCGTAGACATTCCATGAGTTCCTTTTCTGGGGAATCTGATATTCCCAGTCCGTTCCCTACCCCCGGATTTTCCAGTCCCCACCCACCTGACATACGAGGTGACCATGTCTTGTGTGAAGGGTCTAGACCTAAAACATCAGCCTTCCTGCTCCTATGATGCTGCTTGGCCTGCTGTGTTCATCCAGCTCTACACCTTGTTATATTGTGTGATCATGTGCTGTTTCTTCCCACCTTGAAACCACCGTGTTCTTGGCTGTAGATGATTCTCCATCTGCTCCCTCTTCCCACCCCCTCCCTCAAACCCATGCTGCTTTTCAGCATCACACCCTGCATTTGCTGTATGTTTGCTGCATAAATTACTGGCCTATGGTACAGGTGTGGGTCTAATGCAGCAAGACCTAAAGCCCTAGACTAAGGACAGCTGAGCAGCAAGGTATTCTTTGGGTTGTGAGACTGCGTTAATTGGCACAGCAAGGCATGGATCGTTTGAACATACAGCTCGGCACTGAGTGAGCAAATGCTTATGTATCTTGGTCCAATCTCTGTGCTTGGTGTCGGAGCCTGTGTGTAAAATGTCCTTAGTGCAGCCAGCAATGCAATTTTATGCTTCCGGTGCACACTGCCAGTGTTTTGGAGAGGTGTCAAGATCGCCCTGAGAGCTTGTCAGATGCTGTTCATTTGTGAAAAAGGACGACTGATTATTAATGACATGAGTTATCCTGTCAGTAAGGTCTCTAACAAGCAATAATCCCTCTCAATTAGCAGCTTACTGCTGTCTAGTGAGAATCTTGCTACAAAACTTATAAAACCGTAAGAGGTCACAAAGGGCACTTGCCATTCAGTGGTAGTGTCTCTGAGCCAGAAGTTCAAAACATAGTCATAGGAAAAAGGCCCTTTGGTCCATTGAGTCTGTGCCAGTCAAAACAACCAAATAACTATTCTAATCTTTATTTTTCTACTTTAAACTAAGAACAACAGTAATGTTGACCTTTTAACTTATTTCTTTATTTTTCTATTTTGTGCCTAAGATTTTATACCTAGGTACCTTTTGTGTCTTTGTACTTCTGTATTTGAGTAAATGTGACAATAAACCTAATTCTAATTGTAATTCCATTTTCCAGCACTTGGCCCATAGTCTTGGCATTGCAAATGTACATCTAAATACTTTGTAAATGCTATGAGGATGTGTGCCTCTACCATTCTTGCAGGCAATGAGTTCCAAATTCCCCTCTGGGAGTGAAAAAATGATTGGCTACCTCTCCTCTAACCCTTCCGCCCCTCACCTGAAATCTATCCCCAGTGATCATTGATTCCTCCAACAAGGGAAAATTTTCTTACTGTCTACCCAGAGTATGCTCCTCCTAATATTATACATCTCACTTATGTCCCCTCTCAATCTCTGCTTCAAAGAAAACAACCTCAGTCGATCCAGTCTCTCTTCAAAAGTAAGCTCTTCCAGCCCCGACAGCACCACTTGTCCAGGAGGTGTGTCACAACACGAGCAGGTTGATTAAAAATATCAAAAAGATGGTGTGAGTTGCTTTCAATCCCATCTGATTCTGTCACACGTCTCGCCATTGCTCACATCGCTTAGATCCCTAAAAGATTTCGCCATACTTCTTTGACCAAATTCAATCATCAGTGATATTATCTCCTTTTGTAGCTCAGTGTCAGGTTCTGTTCGACAGTTATCTCTAGGCAGTCTATTCTAAACGAGCTGTATAAATACAAGTTGTTATTCTTGCATCACCTTAGAATTTGATATTGAGATTGTTATTAATGTTCCTTAAAATGAAAATGGCATTAGTGGAATGAAGAGTGACCTATTGAAAAGTAGTTTTGGTTTATCACAAGAAAATGGCAATTGTGTTGAAACCTAGAAATTTGATTCTTTAAGATTGTGTTCAGATGGTGTAAAGTGTGCTTTCACAGGCCATTTACAGTTTGTTTCAATCATATGTCTTCCAAAGTAAGTTGCACAAGAATGTTTGAACACAGCATCAGTAGGGTTTAATCAACATGGCATAGATTGCCAAAAATTTATAGTGAGAAAGTGGCAAATGCAAAAAAAAACTTTGCCTCTGTTTAATAGGCAGATATTGAGATTCTAGAGTGAAAAAGCTGGCTGGCTTTTAGACGTTAATTTGTTAACTTAGCAGATAATACTAAAGTTATTCAAATCAATGCATAAATATCTCTGTAACTGCTTACATCCCTGGATCTGGGTGGAAATTAAAGAATTCAACCATTTTTCAAAATTTCACTGAACTGGGAAAAACTACCTGGGGCATGGAGAATGACAACTGTGACTTCATTTTCCAACAAAACAAGAGTCATGAATAATTACAGGCCAGTTAATCATCAGTGTTTGAATATATGCGTGGCTTTTAATTATGGGATAAAGTTACCAACCAAATGCGAGAAATGAATTAATTGGGGGGTATTTGACTTTTCAAAGCCTATCATGGCAAGTTGCAACCATGAATTGTGTAAATTTGGTGGCTTCCAATTTGACCCCATAAAATTACCATTAAAGTTGCTGTAGTAATGCTACTGTTAAAAATGCAGTGGCATCACTACCCGTTCCTGTTGGAAATTAATCAGACAAAATTATTTGGGTTGGCCTACATGTGAATGCAGTAACACAACATTACTGACTCTTGGTGAAGTGAATAAGTTCATGCTATCTCACAAATGGCTGTTGTCCACCATCAGACCCTACAACATTGTTTGAAGTTGTATAAGGGATGGGTATTGGGAAAAGTAATATTTGAGGCACAGTATGGATGTGGCTGTAACATCTAGGAATGGGGTCTAATGTCTGACAGTACAATGGTTGGATATTAGGCTCTAATACTATTTTTGGATGGGTTTGGAGGTGCACTGAAGAATGGAGTTCTGAGAACAATGAGGAAGACTTTAGAATAGGTTCACTAATAGGATTCATCCAGAAGTACTGATGAGAATAGCCTTGGACCATTCATGAGATCTAAGACTGTTGCCTAAGGAGAGCATGGAGGGAGTTGCCAGATTGAGAAGTGAGGTCAGAGGTAATCTCGGGAAGAAGTTCTGGCATTCAGAGGGATTGGGGAAATGGTTTTGGCCATTTGGCAAGCTGGAATCTGGCAGTATTCAGGGGAAAATGGATGAGCGTCCATTTGGGAATAGTGGGATCAGGCACACTTTATTCCAATCCTTCTGCAACTGCAATTATCTGCATTCAGATAGTACTTTTAATGTAATAAAGCACCCCAATATATTTCACGGAAATATTGTCAGGCAAAATTTGACATTGAACCACATTCAGTGGTGTTGGAACTGATGAAGCAAGTTTTAAAGACCAACTGCATCGCATTCCAAAATTCTTCATATCCTTTGACCCACTTGCAAAATCTGTTTTGTTCACTTAGACTCTATCCATAGATTTGCTCATTGTTTGATGGGGAATCTTGTTACATTCTTGCCTTAAATTATTAAAGATAAAATGAATGCAAGGAGAAGCTTGGGCATGGGATGCGTATTTACTCGTATGTTCTCAACATTTGCCAGGAGTGGAAACTTGGTCAGTAACTGTTGTATCATCAAGCTGTGTGAATTATTGTTCCATCGTAGCTTTGCTTAAGCACGTACTCCCAATGCTTAGAGATTTACCTCTAATGCAGTGTCGGCTGTGACTCACTTTGGTAGCACTCTCACCTCTAAGCCAGAAGGCTGTGTGTTCAAGCTGTCCTCTAGGGCATGAGCCAAAAAACTGAAGCTCACTCTGTGGTGTGGAACTGATCGAGTTTGCAGTGTAGGAGGAGCAGTATTCCAGTTAAGATGTTAAACTGAGGCCCCACCTACAATGCCAAATGGACATCCATGATCCTATGTCTTTATTTCTAAGAAGAGTTGGTGAGTTATTTTTGGTTTCCTGGACAATGTTTATCATTGACATTCAAAAACAGGTTATCAGGCCTCTCTTCTATTTAACTTTGTGGCAGTTTGATTGCACACTTTAGTTGCTATATGACTGACCACTTTAAAACCAATTAGTTTGCTGCAAAGACCTTGTGAAGCCCTTTGATCACAAAAGATGCTATAATGCAAATTTTCTTTGTCTACTTTCATTCTTGACCATTTCTGAGACATGTTTTTGGAGTTGCATGATTTTGGATTTCAGGATTTTGGTTTTTATCTTTGCTTACTTATCTAACAAAACAAATTACTATAACATTATTTGACATAACAAGATGTAGAGCTGGATGAACACAGCAAGCCAAGCAGCATCAGAGGAGAAGGAAAGCTGACATTTTGGGTCTAGACCCTTCTGGGACCTTGATTATAACTATAGACTGCTGAGCCTTATGTCAGTGGTGGGAAAGTTGCTGGAGGGGATTCTGAGGGGCAGGATTTACGGTGGCATTTGGAGTGGTAAGGGCTGAATAGGAATTGTCAATACGGCTTTGTGCACAGGAAGTCATGTCTCAATAAACTGAGTTATTTGAAGAGGTGACAAAGAAGATTGGTGGGGGCAGAGCAGTAGATATTGTCTATGTGGACTTCAGCAAAGTATTTGGCAAGGTTCTGCATGGTAGACTGGTTAGTAAGGTTCGGACACATAGAATCTGGGAGAGCTAGCCAATTGGATATAAAGTTGACCTAAAGGTAGAAGACAGAGTGTGTTGGTAGACAGTTGCTTTTCAGACTGGAGACCTGTGACACTGATGTGCCACAAGGATCAGTGCTGGGTCCACAGCTTTTTGTCATCTATATAAATGATTTGGATGTAAATATTGGAAGTAAGTTTAGTAAGTTTGCAGATGACACCAAAATAGGTGGTGTGGTAGACACTGAAGAAGATTATTTCAGAGTACAACAGGACCTATATCAATTGGGCCAATGGGCAAAGGAGTGGCAGATGGAGCTTAATTTAGAAAAATGTTAGGTGTTGCATTTTGGTAAGGCAAACTAGGGCAGGTTACACAGTTAATGGTAGGATCGTGTGATGTGTTGCTGAACAAAGAGACCAAGTGGTGGAGGTGCATAGTTCCTTGAAAGTGGGGTCTCAGGTAGACAGGGTGATGAAGAAGACACTTGGCACGCTTCTCTTCATTAGTCAGAACATTGAGTACTGGAGTTGGGACATTCTGTTGTGACTGTGCAGAATATTGGAGAAGCCACTTTTAGAATATTGCATACAATTCTGATCAACCATCTATAGGAACGATGTTGTTAAACCTAAGAGGGTGCAGGAAAGATTTACAAGAATGTTGCTGGTGTTTGAGGATTTGAGCTATACGCCGAGGCTGAATAGGCTGGGGCTTTTTTTCTCTGGAGTGTCAGAGGCTGATGGTAATGGATAGGGTAAATAATGAAGGTCTTTTTCCAAAGATAGGGGAGTCTAGAGCTAAAGGGCATAGGTTTAAGGTAAGAGGAGAACACAGATTGGTTTGTGTGTGGAATGAACTTCCAGGGGAGATGGTGGTTGCAGGCACAAATACAACATGTAAAAGACATTTGGATAAACCGTGAATTGGAAAAGTTCGGAGGGAAATGGGCTGAGCAAAGTCAAGTCTCTGACATTAAAATGTAATTAAGAAAGCACGCCTTCCACTAGGATTTGGAAATTTCTCTGAATAGTTTGTTTTGAGAATGATGCCTATCATTAAGAGGACTTCAGTACTGGTAAACTAATCCTAAAAAGGAATTATTAAGTCCTAGAATTGAACAGCACAGAAGGGACCCTTCAGCCCATTACATTTAATTATTTTTCAATTCAAGTGGACTTACAGACCAGGCCTTATTAATAATAGAAGCCCTACAGTGTGGAAGCAGGCCATTCAGCCCATTGACTCCACACTGACCCTCCATGGAACATTCTACCCTTTGTGCAGTCTTTTTCTTACATAGTTTGAAACTGAAGTAGTCATTTAGACAATTCTTGTTACACTTTCTTTTTGTTGGCAGTTTAAAATAATTGTTAAAGTAGGTCTATGTAGCAGAGTTAAACTCATTGAACCTGGGACCAGAGCAATGTTTGAGATGTGTAGTGAGTGCCCATCTGCCTGATTTAACTAGGACCTGTATGTTGTGCTAGATTCTGGGGATAGAGAAGAGCCAGACCAGCTATGGAAATAAATATGTCACTGGCACACTGCACTAATCCAGCACTCCTGCAGTTATTACTTCCATGGCAATGACCATTTAGTTAAGCCGAAGAGCAAGTCATTTAATCAAGCCTGAGCACAAGTCTAGTTAACTCAGCAGAATAAAAAAAAAGATAGAATATTGGAAAGAATTACATTTCAAAGTGAAAGGTCAAACTTCACCAACTTTATTATTTTTTTTAAACAGTTCAGTAAAAAGACTAGATGAGGGTAATGTGCCAGATGTAATATCTATGAACTTTTAGAAGGCCTTCAAGAAAGCATTCCTTGGTAGACTCGTGGCTCCCGTCAAATTGTACAGAGTCAAGGGAAATGTAGCAGAATGGATATCTCCATCTCAGGCAACCAGCTTGTAACTGATGTCCATTTCAAGCCCACCGACTCCCACAGCTACCTAGAATACACCTCCTCCCACCCACCCTCCTGCAAAAATTCCATCCCCTATTCCCAATTCCTCCGCCTCCGCCGCATCTGCTCCCACGATAAGACATTCCACTCCCGCACATCCCAGATGTCCAAGTTCTTTAAGGACCGCAACTTTCCCCCCACAGTGATCGAGAACGCCCTTGACCGCGTCTCCCGCATTTCCCGCGACACATCCCTCATACCCCGCCCCCGCCACAACCGCCCCAAGAGGATCCCCCTCGTTCTCACACACCACCCTACCAACCTCCGGATACAACGCATTATCCTCCGACACTTCTGCCATTTACAATCTGACCCCACCATCCAAGACATTTTTCCATCCCCTCCCCTGTCTGCTTTCCGGAGAGACCACTCTCTCCGTGACTCCCTTGTTCGCTCCACACTGCCCTCCAACCCCACCACACCCGGCACCTTCCCCTGCAACCGCAGGAAATGCTACACTTGTCCCCACACCTCCTCCCTCACCCCCATCCCAGGCCCCAAGATGACATTCCACATTAAGCAGAGGTTCACCTGCACATCTGCCAATGTGGTATACTGCATCCACTGTACCCGGTGCGGCTTCCTATACATTGGGGAAACCAAGCGGAGGCTTGGGGACCGCTTTGCAGAACACCTCCGCTCAGTTCGCAACAAACAACTGCACCTCCCAGTCGCAAACCATTTCCACTCCCCCTCCCATTCTCTTGATGACATGTCCATCATGGGCCTCCTGCAGTGCCACAATGATGCCACCCGAAGGTTGCAGGAACAGCAACTCATATTCCGCCTGGGAACCCTGCAGCCATATAGTATCAATGTGGACTTCACCAGTTTCAAAATCTCCCCTTCCCCTACTGCATCCCTAAACCAGCCCAGTTCGTCCCCTCCCCCCACTGCACCACACAACCAGCCCAGCTCTTCTCCCCCCCCCCCCCCCACCCCCCCACCCACTGCATCCCAAAACCAGTCCAACCTGTCTCTGCCTCCCTAACCGGTTCTTCCTCTCACCCATCCCTTCCTCCCACCCCAAGCCGCACCCCCAGCTACCTACTAACCTCATCCCACCTCCTTGACCTGTCCGTCTTCCCTGGACTGACCTATCCCCTCCCTACCTCCCCACCTACACTCTCTCCACCTATCTTCTTTACTCTCCATCTTCGGTCCGCCTCCCCCTCTCTCCCTATTTATTCCAGTTCCCTCTCCCTATCCCCCTCTCTGATGAAGGGTCTAGGCCCGAAACGTCAGCTTTTGTGCTCCTGAGATGCTGCTTGGCCTGCTGTGTTCATCCAGCCTCACATTTTATTAGAATGGATAGCAATCTGGGTACAGAAAATGAAAGCAAATGGAGGTTTAGAGTAGTTATTCAGTTCAGCAAGAAGTGAAAAGTAGTGTTCTACAATTACTGGTGTTGGGGCCACTGATCACTGTAGAAATAATTTGAGTTCTTAGATCGCCCTGATAATCATTTTATAGTGACTAAGCATAATCGAATTATACATACAATACTGCACATATCAAATAATTGAGTCAATCAGCAACGGTGCTGTGAATAATTGAACATGTTAGCAGTTCAGGAACAATGCATCAATACTACAGAATCAAATTTAGATCGATGTTTGACTATGCGCTGCTGTATGTCAGCAGTTCAGAAATTAACATTGTATTGCAAAGTACCAAACCTGCACTGCAAAAAGCAATTTTATAGAATTTGTACTAAACTTTTGACTATGCGTGTTATATCAATTGATCATTTCCCAAGAACTCAATGCCACACTTCTTTAGAGGATTGTTTTTCTTGTTGGATTTTTAGATGTAATTTGCATAGACCTATACAGATTAACCCTACTACATTACACATTCTTTCATTAACAAGTATAAAACTCATTTGTTTTGAAAATTATTTGTATTGATCTGTAAGACTGTAATATTCCTGCATCCCGAAGAATCATGATGCTTGGGGTTTTGGGGGTTAGGTGAGAGAGGTTTAAAGTTGTTTCATATAAAATTATATAATTTAAGAGATGCATCAGCAAAATAAAATAAAGTCATAAGCGTGTTGCAACGAAAAACCCTAGGGAGAAACACGTGATTCTAGCACATCTATGGAATAGTGTAAAATTGAATGACAGTCACACACAAAGGAAGTTAAATTTACAACTTCCATCAGACCATTCAATGACAGTATTTTCAGCAGTAACCATTAACTGAAAACTGTGACCACACTCATTGCTGTTGATAGGAAACATTATCTACATGTACTGAATTATGTGAATGGAACCTTGCTCACTAACATTTTATTTGAGCGTGTATGAAATGAACACCAATCTTTAGTCTCCTACCTTTAGCATGAAAATGAAACAAGAAGACCAATAGTTTCTGTATGCTATTCCCCATTTCTCTGTTTAAATTCTTGGGGCTATGCACAGGTAGTATGACCACAGATGTGTCAATCGCTATCAAAAGTACATAAATTGCCCGCATCCAGGCCCATTAGAACCAACTGTTAATCTGTCAGGCTTATTTCAATGATAACTGGAAATTCTTACAAACTTCACAATTAATTTTAAAAAGTGACATAGATTTCAGAACCCAGGACTGATGGAATGGGGACACAAACAATACTGTTTTGCTTTGTTTTGTTTTGATTTGATTGATTACTGTTACATGTACCAAAATACAGTGAAAAGTAATGTTTTGAATGCTAAGCAGACAAATCATAACACATATATATAGGTATCACAGGATAAGAACAGAATACAGTGTTACACCTACAGAGAAGATGCAGAGAAACATCAACTCTAATATATAAGAGGTTCATCCATAAGTCTGAAAACTGGAGAACATGCTGTTCTTAAATCTGTTGGTATGCGTTTACAAAATTTTGTCTCTTGTGCCCAATGGAAGAAGGAGGAATAGAGTATTACCAGAGTAGGAGGGGGTCTTTGATTATGTTGTTTGCTTTCCTGATGCAGTGAGAAGTGTAGATGGAGTCAGTTGAAAGAAGGCTGGGTTGTGTGATAGATAGGGCTGTGTTTGCAACCCTCTAATTTCTTGCGATCTTAGGCAGAGCAGTTGCTATACCAAGTTGTGATGAATCCGGAAAGGATGCTTTTTATGGTGCATGTATAAAAATTGGTATGAATCATTGTGCTGAGTTTCTTTTAGCCTTTTGAGGAAGTAGAGGCATTGGTGTGCTTTCTTGACTGTCGTGTCAAAGTGGATGGAGCAGGATAGACCATTAGTTGGTTGATTCTAATGTTCATACTGGACAAGTCAGGTCACAAAAATTGCTTTGGTAGAGTATTACTGTTCATTTTATCCTTGTGTTTACAGTATGGTCAGTCACTGAACACGTTCATGGCAGACTGTCCCTGTACTTTTAACACAAGAATATGAAGTTCATTATGCACAAAAGGGAAAAAGATCATCAACCGTGTTACACTAAGTAAGAAAAAGTTGAAAAGATCTTATTAAAAACCTCACAAATAAAGATTTAAACCTTTACTCTCAGTAACAACTTTACAGATACTCAAGCCTCGGTGAGGGAACATCCTGTCTCCACTTCAGTGTTCCTTGTCTAGTTGGCGTGGAAGTGATTTGGGTTTTGGAATTTTCTTTTACTCAGTTCATTTTCAGATCAAACACATGGGTTTTAAATACCCTCAGCTTCTAACAGTTCTCTGCTGCTGGAGTTTTATTCCAAGTCAGTCAGGCTTTTTCCATCAGCCTTAACAGTTGGATTCTGCTGAGCTAACTACACCATTTCACCTTGACTGAATCTGTATACAGCCTGACTTTCTGGATGGTTGTCTTTCTGTGATTCTGAACTCCTAATGCTAGGCAACAGCGAGATGTTTTTCTTCTACCTTGATCTTCCCTTGACAGACACAACATAGAAAAATACATCAAACATATAACTATATATGGTTCTTCCACTTCAAAACCTAAATAACAAGATAATGAACCATCAACACACTGAAGAAAAACGTAACACATTGTAGAAGAACATCAATAAACTTGCAGGATGGACTCGGCAAATGATATTCAACACAAATAAATGTGAGAGAGTGTATTTTGGAGATCACTTTACTTGAAAGTAGGAAGTCTGGACAAATGCATCAGAACTGAAATGTTGGGAAGTTGTGCTGAGCTGTATCCAATCTTGGTTAGATCACTATTTGAGCACTATGTGCAATTCTGATCAGCATATATTGACCTAATTTAATGCTTCATTTTATATATCCATCCTAATTTTGAATCGAGAAAATGCTTGATGTGATTTTGATTAAATTTGATAATAAATCAAAGTTATTAAATCACTGCTATAGCAATCAAAATAGAAGTGGTAGAAGCAAGCACATTTACAACATTTAAAAGTCATTTGGAGAGATACATGGGTAGAAAAGATTTAGAGGGATTTTGGCCAAATGTAGGCAAGGGACTCATTCAGTTAATGTTTGAGCTGAAAGATCTGTTTCCGTGCTGTACGACTGCATATTGTAGAAAGGTAGAATGTAGAGGCACTGGAAATAGGTGATACAGAGATCTCTGTGTATATACCAGCAAAAATTTGACTTGCTGGATCTCCATTCTCAAAAAATAATGTTCTTTATTGACAGAATTACTAGAAACCTACACAGTTGTGAAAGATCTTTATGGACTGAAGAGAGAAAATGTTTCCTCTTGTTGGGAAGGACATACCTCAAGGCTATCAATATATCCTAATCACCAAGAAATCCAGTAGAGAATTCAGGAGAAACTTTTTTACACAACAATGGAAAGATTGTGAGATGCATTCCTATGCAGAGTGGCTGAATCAACTAGTATTGATTCATTTAATGGGAAGTCAAAAACATTTCGGTGAAAAGGGAAGAATTCTGGCATGGACTAGCTTGGCCAAGTGGCTTATATCTGCATTTTGTACCTTATGTAATCATGTCAAAAGCTGTGGATAGGTGAAGAAGGGTGAGGAGGGATAGTTTATAGTTGTCATAGTCCTTTGGATATAACTTATAATTTTTGGAAAGGTTCTTTTTATTTGAAAGAACAGTGAATTCAGCAGATTTAAACATCAGAAATAAGAGAAAGGTTCTCAATATAATATGGAAACCTGGAAAGAGAAATTAGATGGCCAGTGGAAATCAGTTGCAATATAATGTCCAGTGTCAATGTAATTGTACCTACTGTAATATTAAATAGCTGAAGTAGCTGGAATTAGATTTTTAAAATTATCTACATACTAGTCTTGTGTAATGCCACTTTTTTTATATTTTAAATCTACACTTTGAATTATAGAATAAGTGGAAGCACAAAAGTGTTACCTTTTGTCTCTGACTTTTCTAGTACATTCAGTGCACTTAAATGAGGTTCATTTAATTTGTGTATATGCATGTATTCAGCGTACCTTCATGAAATATGAAAAAATGACTGAGTACCACCGTTTCTACTGCATAGAAATTGTGATGATACTGTGCCTTTAAGAGATGTATATTTTGTGCTTTTTTTTAATAAAGTTTGAGACAGAGGCGATGATTGGTCTACTCAGAGCCATTAGAGTATACAGCTTCTGAGGGCTTGGGGTGGTTTTCTTAAAGTTGGAACAATAGAGGCATCCTGAATGGGTGTGGTCAAGCTCTCACAGAACCAGGATATTTAGTTTTAGTTTTTCAGTAGCAATTTCTGGGGCCTTGAAGCTGGGTTTGAAAGGTGCAGTACATCTCTCCCTGCTACTCTCACTCTGAGTTTTCTCTTGACGTTTTTCTCCTGGACTGGAGAATTGCATGAAAGCTGATCTATTTTACTAAATTTGCCATTGCCAAAGGTGTGTTAATGGGATGTTATCATATTGGAACGGTTGCTGTTTAGTAGTTAAATAATCTATATTTTGTTAAGCTTTCCAATAGATTTAAGTTATTCCAATTTTTTTGTTTGTTTTGTTTGTATTTTAACTATAGTGTATGAATAAAGTGTAGTTAGCTTCAAATCTGGTCGTTTGACCAGTTGAATTGCATCTGAACACGCCAGGTGCTTGCCTTTAAAATAAGAACTTAGGGTCTACGCTACATTCTTAATATAATTTGAGGGGGTTTGGCCTAGTCCATAACAAAATTGACACTGAATGATATAATGGACAATTTTGAAATAACGTTAATGTAAAGATTAATGTTTATTTGAAAATAGCAAGTCAAGGAGCATCTGTGGAAATATTTTAAGTTTCAGAGTAATTGCCTTGCTTCCCACTGTGGCTGCAGTATATCGCATTTACAAAATCATTATGAAATGAAACATACAATTCGGAAGTGGGTGCAGAAGCAGAGGAATCTGGGGCGACATATGTACAAATTCATTCGGGCTCTTAGAAGAGGCTAAGAAGTGGTTTAATAAGATGCACAAAACCTGGGACTTTATCAATAGGGTTTGAGTAAGTAAAGCAAGGAAGTTTGGTAAACCCTGATAAAATACTGATTTGGCCTCAACAAGAGTACTGTACTCAATTCTCAACACTACACTTTAGGAAGGATGTGAAAACATTGGACAGGCGCGGATAAGTTCCATGTGAATGATTCAAGGAAAAAGGAACAGAGTTTTGGAGAAGTTGGGATTTTTTGCGGAGGAGGTGATTTCATAGAGGTGAACAAAATTATTTGTCTTCTGGTCAGATCATATAGGGAAGAACTGTTCTCATTAGCAAAAGGATTGATGACTAGAGGAGACAGGATTTAAGACAATTGGCAAGTAAAGCAACGTAGATAGGTGAAACAAGAATGATGCTGAAAGTGATAATGGGAACTGCAGATGCTGGAGAATCCTAGATAATAAAGTGTGAAGCTGGATGAACACAGCAGGCCAAGCAGCATCTCAGGAGCACAAAAGCTGACGTTTCGGGCCAAGACCCTTCATCAGAGAGGGGGATGGGGTGAGCGTTCTGGAATAAATAGGGAGAGAGGGGGAGGCGGACCGAAGATGGAGAGAAAAGAAGATAGGTGGAGAGGAGAGTATAGGTGGGGAGGTAGGGAGGGGACAGGTCAGTCCAGGGAAGACGGTCAGGTCAAGGATGTGGGATGAGGTTAGTAGGTAGGAAATGGAGGTGCGGCTTGGGGTGGGAGGAAGGGATGGGTGAGAGGAAGAACAGGTTAGGGAGGCAGAGACAGGCTGGGCTGGTTGTGTGATGCAGTGGGGGGAGGGGACGAACTGGGCTGGTTTTGGGATGCAGTGGGGGAAGGGGAGATTTTGAAGCTGGTGAAGTCCACATTGATACCATTGGGCTGCAGGGTTCCCAAGCGGAATATGAGTTGCTGTTCCTGCAACCTTCGGGTGGCATCATTGTGGTACTCCAGGAGGCCCATGATGGACATGTCATCTAAAGAATGGGAGGGGGAGTTGAAATGGTTCGCGACTAGAAAGTGCAGTTGTTTATTGCGAACCGAGCGGAGGTGTTCTGCAAAGCGGTCTCCAAGCCTCCACTTGGTTTCCCCAATGTAGAGAAAGCCACACCAGGTACAATGGATACAGTATACCACATTGGCAGATGTGCAGGTGAACCTCTGCTTAATATGGAAAGTCATCTTGGGGCCTGGGATAGAGGTGAGGGAGGAGGTGTGGGGACAACCCCAATGATGCCACCCGAAGGTTGCAGGAACAGCAACTCATGTTCTGCTTGGGAACCCTGCAGCCCAATGGTATCAATGTGGACTTCACAAGCTTCAAAATCTCCCCTTCCCCCATCGCATCCCAAAACCAGCCCAGTTTGTCCCCTCCCCCACTGCACCACACAACCAGCCCAGCTCTTCCCCTCCCACCACTGCATCCCAAAACCAGCCCAGCCTGTCTCTGCCTCCCTAACCTGTTCTTCCTCTTACCCATCCCTTCCTCCCATTCCAAGCCACACCTCCATCTCCTACCTACTAACCTCATCCCACCTCCTTGACCTGTCCGTCAACCCTGGACTGACCTATCCCCTCCCTACCTACCCAGCTATCCTCTCCTCTCCACCTATCTTTTTTTCTCTCCATCTTTGGTCCGCCTCCCCCTCTCTCCCTATTTATTCCAGAACCCTCACCCCATCCCCCTCTCTGATGAAGGGTCTAGGCCCGAAATGTCAGCTTTTGTGCACCTGAGATGCTGCTTGGCCTGCTGTGTTCATCCAGCTTCACACTTTATTACCTTAATGCTGAAAGTGGTTAGGATCTGGAATGAATCACCTGAGGGTGTCTTGGAGGCAGAATGAGTAAAAGTCTTCAAAAGAGAATTGGATCATTATCTGAAGAGGGATCTCTGATAAGACAATGGGGAAAAAGTGGCAAGGGAGCCTAGGTATCATTCCAAATGACCACCTGTGCTCAAACCTTTCTATGATTTATAATGTTAGAAATAAAAAGGTCATGTCACTTACATTGAGTTTCCCAATTGGCTCCATGAAAGCTGCACATCTGCCATCTAAAGCATTACTTTACACCTAAAGGGTGTTATGGGCCAATTTAATCATGATAAAACAATTACTCCTCCTGGTGTTTTAGTGTCATTGTGAGTGTAGGATAGGGAAAGTAACATGGTAATTGTTGGGCTGGGCACACACCTATGTCATCAAAACGAAAACATACCCTCATTTGCATCACAGACTTGTGCTGTAGTCAGTAGACGGAAACTGTAACCTCAACATCTGCCATAAAACTATCAAACAAAATCAACATTGCTTCAATTATGTGATGTGTAGGATTATTTTGTTTTCGATCTATACCTTTTGTTTATTAGAATATTATCTTTCGGAAAGTGTTGTTAAATTTTGGGTCACGGGAGGGATCATGTGACATATGCTGGTTTCTGCCTCACAAGAAACTTGCTTGACTTAATTGTTACTAATCAGAAAAGACTCAGGTTATTGTGAGGGATGATCCAGATGCTTTGACTTGTTTCCAAGTTCACAATGAGAAGACTGTAAGTCTCCTAAGACCCAGAGATGTATTTTTAATATAATTTTGTGTTGGAATGTGTCCCCTTATTTCTACGATGAAAAGCTGTTGTGATCATAGCTTTTTAACATTTCCTCTTGGATACAGGGTGAATATGTTTCCAGTTGCCTCTTAAAAAAAAATGCATTTAAAGCAGCCATTTTGTAATCAAATTACATGCTTCCCCATAAACTCAGAAATATTACAGAGAAAGGCAAGCTGTGTTTTTTGATCATTTGAATGGCTTGTGGCCAAGTGAAAGAAGGACAGCAAAAAAAATCAGTCAAGTCACATTTTTTTAAGCTTAGAAAATGACAGATCTATCATTCGCCGCATGGAATGCAGCTGGGAACTCACAATCAGTTTTGAAGTCCAAGTTTGTGAAGAGTTAGAACAAGACTGGAGGCTTTGCCTAGCTTGAGCTGGACAGCAAATCACCAGGAAAATTCACATGATGAAAGATACTATCCCAGGAAAGGAGAAGAACAGAAATAAACTATTGACAACCGTGGAGCACTTGGATTTGGTTAAGGAGAACTGGATGTCTGCTTGAGAGACTGAATAACGTAACAGGATTGGAGTTTTCATTTAAAGATAATAAAATGTGAGGCTGGATGAACACAGCAGGCCAAGCAGCATCTCAGGAGCACAAAAGCTGACGTTTCGGGCCTAGACCCTTCATCAGAGAGGGGGATGGGGAGAGGGAACTGGAATAATTAGGGAGAGAGGGGGAGGCGGACCGAAGATGGAGAGTAAAGAAGATAGGTGGAGAGAGTGTAGGTGGGGAGGTAGGGAGGGGATAGGTCGGTCCAGGGAAGACGGACAGGTCAAGGAGGTGGGATGAGGTTAGTAGGTAGCTGGGGGTGCGGCTCCTGCAGTGCCACAATGATGCCACCCGAAGGTTGCAGGAACAGCAACTCATATTCCGCCTGGGAACCCTGCAGCCATATAGTATCAATGTGGACTTCACCAGTTTCAAAATCTCCCCTTCCCCTACTGCATCCCTAAACCAGCCCAGTTCGTCCCCTCCCCCCACTGCACCACACAACCAGCCCAGCTCTTCCCCCCCACCCACTGCATCCCAAAACCAGTCCAACCTGTCTCTGCCTCCCTAACCGGTTAGTCCTCTCACCCATCCCTTCCTCCCACCCCAAGCTGCACCCCCAGCTACCTACTAACCTCATCCCACCTCCTTGACCTGTCCGTCTTCCCTGGACCGACCTATCCCCTCCCTACCTCCCCACCTACACTCTCTCCACCTATCTTCTTTACTCTCCATCTTCGGTCCGCCTCCCCCTCTCTCCCTATTTATTCCAGTTCCCTCTCCCCATCCCCCTCTCTGATGAAGGGTCTAGGCCCGAAACGTCAGCTTTTGTGCTCCTGAGATGCTGCTTGGCCTGCTGTGTTCATCCAGCCTCACGTTTTATTATCTTGGAATTCTCCAGCATCTGCAGTTCCCATTATCTCTGGAGTTTTCATTTGTCACTTAAAGTGGGAGACAAATTCTGTTGTCACTTAAAGTTCAATTTGCCTAAGGAAAGAAAATAATGTTTGGTTGAAGTGTCATTTTGCGTTTATCAAGCAACATCTTAAAAACATGAAATATTATCATGAGTTCTTCTTTCAGTTAATAACTTCTAAAAAGAAATTCAAACTTTCAATTATCAGTCTCGATGGAGATCACAGCATACTTCAAAATCTACCACGAGATCCTTATTTCAACTAATTAAATATTTACTTGATTACACATGAAATAATGAATTAAAACAACTAGATTTAGTTATTAAATACTAAGGAGGAAAAGTAAGCAATGGAAAACTTATCAATCAAGATGTATAAATAATTTTCAGAGATAGTAGGAACTGCAGATGCTGGAGAATTTGAGCTAACAAGGTGTAGAGCTGGATCAACACAGCAGGCCAAGCAGCATCAGAGGAGCCAGGAAAGCTGATGTTTCGGCCCTAGACCCTTCTTCAGAAATGGGGAAAGGGAAGAAGATTCTGAAATAAGTAGGGAGAGGGGGAGAGGCAGATAGAAGATGGATAGAGGAGAAGATACGTTGAGGGGAGACAGACAGGTCAGAGAGGTGGGTATGAAGCCAGTGAAGGTGAGTATAGGTGGGGAGGTCGGGAGGGGATAGGTCAGTCTGGGGAGGATGGGATGGCGGCGGGATGAGGTTAGTTGGTAGGAGATGGAGGGGATAGGTGGGATGAAGGACAGGTTTGGGAGGCGGGGACAAGCTGGGCTGGTTTTGGGATGCACTTGCAGGAACAGCACCTCATATTTCGCTTGGGAATCCTGCAGCATACAAACGTGGACTTTTCAAGCTTCAAAATCTCTCCTCCCCCTACCACATCCCAAAACCAGCCTAGGTTCTGTGCAGGCAGCTGTTTCAAGTTTATGCTATCAGTTTTTCATATGGATGCATATTATTTTGTACTGAGGCACCCTGTGATTTTAATATCTGGCAGGCTGGAAGAGCAGGTGTCAGACTGACTCACGTTAGCAGCTCTGTTTTGCTGCTCTGATATATGAAAAACCGAAATGTAATGACTGCTGATGTTTGGAGGCCGTAGGCTTTGTGGAGTTGCTGGAGCAAGGAGGAGAGACAATATTAGTTGAGGGCCATAAAAAATTTTAACATAAGCTTCAGAATTGTGAATTGGGCCATATTGTGGGACAAGGTCCAGTGAAGGTCAATGAATGGAGATGTGATATTTAAGGTAGATATGGTTCCAGTTAATATATGGAGAGCAGGATGGCATGTTTGCCAAATGAGGAGAGATTGGGAGGAATGGACCTGAATTAATCAGAGTTTAGTCGAATGAGAGGGGATCTCATTGATCACATTGGGTGCAGGAATAAGGTTTCCTACGGGTTCAGGGTCTCAGGAACAATAGTCTATTTTGGACTTAGATGAGAAATTTCCTCACTCAGAGCGTGGTGAACCTGTGGAATTCTTCAGCACAGAAGGCTGTGGAAGCCAAATCACTAAATATATTTAAGAAAGAAGGGTGTCAGGGATTATGGGGAGCAAGCAGGAATATGGCAATAAGATAGAGGGTAAACCGTGATCATGTTGAACGCTGGGCTGGGCTTGACAGGCCAAATTGCCTACTTCTGCTTCTATTTTCTATGTATCTATGCATGTGGAACTGGTATCAATGGGGCTAATTTTGCTGAACGTAATTATGATTGCATTAGAATTTATGTAGTTGTAGAAAAAGATGAAGATAAACGTGGAATAAAGCCTGTTTTACTCAGTTGAAATGGGATTTTGTGAAAATGGGCTGTAAACAATTATATAAAGGCCAATCCTTGTTGAAGGAGGGGGAGGATTCAAAAAGAAGTTGGGATAAGAACAAATATGTTTCACAAAGAATAAGGCTGTGGCTCCAAAATTTGAATTGCCCTGGATGCCCAGTATAATTCTGATACAAATTTTGTGATTGCCGTTCACAACAAGCGAAAAACAAGCGAAAGTTTGTTCCAGAGACCTCAATACTGTTGAAAGCCTCAGAGTCGAGAGAGAGTGGAGAGGTGAAATGGAAAAGGAAGTTGGCAAAAGAAAGTGCTGCTCAAATTTAAAGTGTACAATGAAATATTACAACTATCATTTTACCTAATGAAGTAAGTGTAATGAATCAGCTAATGTGTTTTTGTTTACATGTTAAAAATCTAAAATAATAGCATGCCTTATTTGATAGAGTAATGAGCAGTCACTAAGTTATTAAAGTTCAAAATTTCTTTCAAATGTATACTAAATAAAGGTCATAGAGTATTTAATTACCAATTGAATAAGTATTGGGTAGGAGATATTGTATCATTATAATATCAATAAAACTATGTAAACCAACCCAGTGCATTTTATCCCTCAAACTACTTTGACACATTCTGCAGTAAGAACACTTCTTGTTCCAAAAGTTACATTTTGCAGGATGTACTTGTTTTCTCAGTATATAAATAATGTACAATATTTTAAACAGTGGTTACCATGAGATATAATCTACAACTCACAGTGTGGTCAGAGACTAAACTATTCTTTAAATGAGCAAGTTGCTTATATGTGAGAGATAATGGGAACTGCAGATGCTGGAGAATCCAAGATAACAAAGTGTGGAGCTGGACGAACACAGCAGGCCAAACAGCCCGAAACGTCAGCTTTTGTGCTCCCGAGATGCTGCTTGTCTGCTGTGTTCATCCAGCTCCACAGTTTGTCAAGTTGCTTATATGTGTTTGCTTGGTTCCAATGGTGAATGTGCATAACTAGATTGTAGCCAGTACCTAAAATTGGAAAGTTGCACGGTTTGACCACAGAAAATAATAATACTAAGGATGTTATTATTGAATTATCATTTGCTGGATGTCAATGCAAATGAATATGGGGAATAAAATGAACGTATATTTTATTCAATTTAATATTTGGAAGAACTTGTGTTAATAAACAAAGTCATTTAACCAACGATGTGGTGTTCAGTGGGAGTCATCCATTTGTCTGGGTCTTATGTTCTTTTTCAAATACCTATGTAATTCCTTTTACACTCCATTGTCATTTCATACAAACTGCTTATTAAAGATGTACACAATTTTGTGATTGCCGTTCCCAATAAAATACTTCCACAGTTGCCTTTTCTTCACATAGTATTCTAAAGATGTCTACTTCTGCAACTCCTTCGTATTTCTCTCAGACATGGATGCAAAAATCAGCCATTCAGTCCATCATGTCTGCTGTGCCTTATCATGGCTGATCTGATGATCCGCAAGGATAGTAGGAACTAAAGATGCTGGAGAATCAGAGATAACAAGGTGTGGAGCTGGATGAACACAGCAGGCCAAGCAGCATCAGAGGAGCAGGAAAGCTGATGTTTTGAGCCTAGACGCTGAAGAGCGGTGGTTCGTGATCTGAAGCAGGTGGGACTTGAACCTGGGTCTTCTGGCTCAGAGGCAGTGAAACTATCATTGTGTCACAAGAACCTTTGCGCTGAACTTGGATTCTAGCTTTTGATTCATGCACAAGGACTCCCAAATCCTTCTGTTTTGTAACTTTGTGCAGTCTTTCTCTGTTTAACTGATAGTTACTCTTCTTCCTGTCAAAGTGTATATCTTCACATCTTCACACATTATATTCCATTTGACAAGTTTTTGGCAACTTGCTTAATTTTATGTATACCTCTGTAGAGACTTTGTTTCCTTTCCTCTTTTTGCCCTTTAATTTTTGTGAAATGTTATTACTGTCTACTACTGTGAGGACTTAATGAAGAGTGTTTATCCAACTCCTCTGACATTCCTAGTTTCCCATTATTATCTCCCCAGCTTTCTGCTCCAAGGGGCCTATGTTTACTTTGGCTTCTCACTTCCTTTTCATACATTTAACAGAGATTTTGCCTTTTTATTATTTTTAAGTGTACTGCAGTAAATGTATATGTAAAAATTCATATTTACCCTAAGTTGACATAATTAGCAGCTTTGAAAAAAATCAGCATTTATTGCCTGTCCCGAATGGCTTTTGAAAAAATGGCGGTGAGCTGCCTTTGTGAACTGGTATAATCAATATGGTAAGAAGAGGTCCGAAGTTTATATTTATAGACTGATCTGGCATTTTCAGCTTTTCAATCAAAAGCTTTATTAATTTGTGCAAATGCCAATTTATGGAAGCATCTATTTTTCAGTTCTTATAAACTGAGAATCAAAAATGAGTAACCATCTCCAGCTGTAATGACATTTTCTGTTTACTCATGATAAATGGAATTTCAAGCACAAGAGAGTTGACTGTCCATGGAATTTGGATAAAGACAACAATTTCTTTGGGATTCTGATGATGCAAACTGCACAGTTATCTTGATTGAATTGGTGCTTTTTAACTACTTCCAAGTATGTATGTATTTTGGCACACAGCAGCTTGTGTAGAAGTTTCAACAGAGTGGTGCATTCTCCTCTGCTGACATCAATTCATTTAAAAGCATATATTCTGTCACTGCCATGTTTTTAAGGCTGATCTAACTTAATACTATTTCTCTTCACGTCCATGTCTCTCAGTTAGTCCAGCAGTTACTGTTCAAACCTGCCCAGTATCCATTTGTCTAAAAGCCTTGGGGCTCTGTTTTGCATGTGTTGTATATATTATTGCAAATACATTCACTTTGTTTAGTCACAAAGCAGCTACTGTGTTCATTTTATTCAACTGGGTTAGTTCATTTTATGGACTAGGCAACATTTGCATGAGATTGCTTTCTGCTTTGTGTCTTCACACAGCTTTTAAGTGCCAGTGATTGCTGGGACTTAACTGGCGAAGCAGATTAGTGCCTCTACTGTTAAGTGGTGAATAAGAAAAAAAATTGAAAACCTCTGTGATTGTTCACATTGCATGAGCCTTCTTCAATTTTCCTCTTTCTGTTTAGAGTATGCAGGAACAGTTTACTGATGTTTTAATATATCTCCACTCCACTTTCTTTTACACTTACATGCAAACAAAAATTGTTTAACCTTTTTGAAACAATTCCCTTAACTGTGATTGATGGATTGTATTTATTTCCAAGGTAAACGGCATAGAGTTTGATAATAACATGGGTTGAAATGAAAATGTGCAACACAGTCTAAAGTTGAATTTTTTAAAAAATGCCCAATGATTTGCAATATCCACGTACCATCCTACCTATTTAATACAAACATGCTGTGTCTTTGTAACAATGAAGAACTGAAATCCCCCCAACAATGCATAGAATCATAGAATCCCTACAGTGTGTAAACAGGCCCTTCAGTCTAACAAGTCCACACCGGTCCACCACAGGCACCACATACATAATAAGGATATAGTGGGCAACATTTTTTAAGTTGCTTATACTTAAAGGCCATTTATAGTAATGTTTGTCCTATCTTTAATTGTGAGTGAGTGTAACATATTTATTAGGCTTATAAAGGAAGGCCTGTGGTGAGTGTCCATTGTATTTTACTTCAGCTGGACATCAGGGCTGGAATAGGGGTACCCCTGGTGAGAAAGCAAATAGGAATGAGAAGTTTAGAAAACAAGTTTGCTTGTTACTCTTGAAGTACAATTCTCTATACAACTGGTGGAAATTTGCTGATCACATGAGCACCAGATAGGAAGTAGAAACATGTGCATTGCAGATTTTAAAAAAAACACAGAAAAAAAACAAGCAGAGCATGCAGATGTTGAACAAGCTTTAGCTGTGTTCCTTACTTAAAAATGCAGGCAAAATCTTCTTCTATCAAATGGCTGCAGCACATTCACTTTTACTGAGAACAAAAACTGCCAATCAATCAGTTCTGCAAAATGTCTCCAGTAGTGATGTTTGATTTTGGCTTTTTATTACTCAGCATGGAAATGAGCAGAAAATGTTTTCCATTTAGGGTAAGCCTACTGGCTTGTCTTGCCTCAGGGAGTGGAACACCCATCTCCAAGAAAATCTGTGGGACCACAATTTCTTTTTGTTCCGTTGTGGAATGTGGGTGTTGCTGGCTGGGCCAGCATTTGTGGACTGTCTCAAGTTGCCCCTGAGAAGATGGTGATGAGATGATGGCCGCCTTGAACTGCTGCCATTGAGGCCCTATTTAAAGGCTAAACCAAACAAAAATATAAAACCTACAGCATCAATGAACAATTGTGTGCTCTGGATACAATAAATAAAAACCATGCTTACTTCCCCATCACTCTGAACACTGAGAATAGAAAAGTTCATACTTTATATCACTAGAGACTTCTTGCAATACTTTATCTTAATTCTACTTTGTAACTATTAAAATGAGCTTTTGTTTTGTGTCATTCTTAGATTAAATGTTGCTATAAATAGAAAAATGCATGCTTCCAATTTATATGTATGCTGACCACGAAGTTCCTGTGGTTAATGTGCAACTGGGAATATGTGATGAACTTTTTGCATTGCTTCATAATGTGATATCAAACCTCCACAATGAGAGATCTCTATCCTCAAATTGTGGCCTAGCTAGGAACAATCTTTAACAAAAAAACCAAAGAGGGATCAATGTAAAACATTAATCAAAACAATACTCTATGTACTATGAGAGCTTATGGAGGGAAAATAGATGAGTCAAATTGAGAAATATGTATTGAAAGAGGAAGTATTCCTGTCAGTATAAAAAAAGCTGAAAATAATGATTTTTTTTATATGTGAGAACTGCTGACAACTGACTGGGTGAATGTTTTGAGCTGAACTGTCAGAGGAAATTAATTTGCATCAGTAGATATTTAGAATGGATGACAGAGGGGCAGGGTAAGCTTCTGATTTCAAATGTATTGACTTTCGAAATTGCAGAAGGAAGCCATTCAGCCCAATGTGCCTGCACCAGCTCTTCAAATGAGCCAACAAACATCAGAGCAGGAATAGGCCTTTCAGCTCTTTTAAGCCTGCTCAGCCATCATGTCTGACCACGGCTGATAATCCTACCCTGTTCCTGCTTTCTCCTGCATACCCTTTAATCCCTTTTCCCCCTAATAACCATATCTAGTCCTTCCCGAAAACATTCGATGTTCTGGCATCAACCACTTTGTGAAAAAGAATTCCACTGGCTCACCACTCTTTCTGTGGTGTAGAAACTTCTTGAATCCCTCTCTTTTTCCAGTCCAGTTTTTCTTCCCAATGGTGACTGTACTTATTGTGGGAACACAATTTGAAAGTTATTGCAGAAGCCAAACTTCTGTGTAGCATTTGTTAATGCTGACACACAGGCAGAATACTTTTGGTTTGGAGGAGTGATCTGGGATGCCTTTATTTCTGAGTACTTTTACCAAATTGGGATAGATCTGTCAGAATCAGAGCGATAGAGAAACAGCCAGGGCTGTTTTGTAGGTTTGGCCTAGCAGGGGAGTGTAGCTACGTCATATACCCTAGACCGGCGGAGCGGTCCTCTTCTAGGGGGTCATCCTCTGCGACCGAGCGCTGAGCTTCGGGAGGGATGCACATGGAGCTGTGAGGGAAGGGGGACACCCGCCTAGCCAGCCAGATCAGCCGAATCAACCCTAGCGATCAATGGGGTGACAGATGTCGCAGCCAGATCGCCCTCACACCCAAATGAGGGCTGTTTTGTGTTGGCCCTTTGCCTTGCCTCCTAGGTCATCAGCATCTAGGATCTATTTCAGTTTCATTCTTCATTACACATCATCACCATCATTATTCACATAATCCATAAATCTTTTAGGCCTTTAATTTTCGTTACATTCCTTACCATTGCCTGCTTTTGAGATCATTTGTACTACCTACCTTTTTCTTACAACCATTTACGTCATTCCACTGATGCTTCTGTTTTTGTGTTCTGATTCTGTTTAAATGTTTGTTCCTCTTCACATTTGCCTTGTATTATTTTCAAGATTTCAAATGTTAACTTGTCTTTTCTCTCTGTACTTACTGACTGACTTCCTGTAATTTTTTCATTTTTCCTGGTTTAGTTCCAAAATTTCCTTGGTTGCTGCTGGGAGAAGAACTTGACATCCACTTGACTTACAATTTGATGACTTTTATTTGATTTTCACGTGAAGGCTGAAAACAGTACCCTTATTGTACTCCTTTACATTACCATAACAATGTTACATGATGCTTGTCTCAATAAATTCTTGTACAACACATCTGAGCTAGCGAGTTTTAAATTACAATCCAGAAACTTGGTATATAAATGTGGCTCCAATTTCAGTGAGATTTGGAAAGAATGGGGTCACATCTGCTTGTCTTTTAAAGTAATATTCATAAGATGTGGGTTTCGTTGACTAAGACAGCATTTATTGCCCATTCCTAATTGACCTTGAAAGGATGGAGAGAAAATTAAGAGTCCACAGTACTATTTGAAAAAGAGCAAGGGCTTTTCCCATATTCAATTATGGCATGGCTACAGATTCCTGACAGATTCTATACCTTGAAGATACTTAGTTGACCACACATTAAGTGACATTCTGGTATAAAGACACTTGCCTGCAGTCGCATATAATGGTCAAGCGCGGTCAGTTGGTAATGTACGTGATGAACAATAACATCGATATGAATAGAAGCCAGACACTCTGGAAGTCTGTAAAATCAACAACTTCTAAATGGATGGTATTGTAAATAAATTTCAGATTTCTGACTCACGAACTACTGCCCCACCCTATCCAACGAACTGTGTATATGTTATGCACCATAACAACATACATGATAAAATATTAAATGGTCTCATGGTGGCAGTAGTTGGGTACTGTCAGATGCTGCCCAGTGTGTAGTGAAGCCTCGTCATGATGGCTAGTTAGTGTCAGTAAGTACACACTAATGGCTGAGAAGATGACGACAACATGAGAGCCATGAAAAGTCCTTATTCCTAACCAGTTATGTATCTGTCTGAGGTCAGATCTCAAGTTGCAATTACAAACCTGATGTGTTACAACAAAATCTGGAGATTACAAACTTCTCTGAAGCATTTTGACTACACCACCTTATTCTCTTTAAAAGCAAAACATATATGAGAGCCTGCTTTTCAAAGGTAGTTTTAAATGGTTCTGAAAGAACAACTGCAAATCACTGCTAGAAAAAAATACAGCTTAAAAACACTTGAGTGTTTTTCTGCTGTTTTGGACACAGGCAAGCCTTTTCTAAATCATTTGTCGGTTCCACCATTTTGTTTTACAAAAAAACATGAAAATTCCAAGAAAGGTGCATATGATAGCACGGAGATCTTTACCTAGGTGCCAAGGCTATGCTTGTGAAGAGTAGCAACAGATGCTGCCAGACCTGCTGAGCTTTTCCGACAACTTTGTTTTTGTTGGCCGTAATTGCTGGTCGGGTTTGAAACTGCCGTACACTGTGTTCCCATCTGGCAAAGTAGGAGCTAAAATTTGGCCTTTTGTCTCTACTTGAGTTGTGACTTTGGTTAATGCATTTGTTTAACAAACTGGTAAATGCAGTTTCACCTTTGCAAACAAACAATGAAATGTATGAGTATGATAGTAGTAACTTGAGGAAAGACTGACAGTTTGAATCATGTATTTCCCTTCAGTCTTTACACTTTAGATGTTGAATTTGATATACTAGATGGCGGTGTCCCTGTCCACCATAATGATTAAGGCCAAAAACTGTGCTTCTGTACAAAAGAGGTTTTAGTCACTTTGCATATGTAAATAAGAAAACTCATTCCTGGTTGAGGCCTGCTCAGCAAAATTATTTTGCCTTGAGGGTGCCAGCACCTATTTCACTCAAAAACGTGGGTTTTGCCTATTACATTATAGAAACAAGGTATGATTTTTATGGTGGACTTACTTGAGTGTGGAGTCAGAAGGAACATAAGGTTCTGTCATAACTACATTCAACTGTCATTCCTGTCATTCCTACAGCTGGTGAACCTCCACGTTACATCGCAGGCCAGGAAGTTGCTTTAAGCCCTATATATAATAGCTGTGCAATGTGCCTTTATTTTTCTGTCTTTCGTTTCCTGAGGCTGTATCACTGAACACTTGCTGTCAGTGAAAAAGGAAATGAATCCTTTACTCTGCCATTCACTGCACTTATATTTGTCCTCTGGTTTCCTGTATAACCATGATGTTCAATATTAACCTTGTCTAGGTCAAAAACACAGTAGTTTTGTTTGAAAAGTCTGGATGGTCAGAGTTGTAACTGCTTTGTTGTGATGAAGATAAGTTAAAGATCTTGTTGCTTCTGCTATATATTGTAAAGTGGCAGAATGTATGATTGCTGTTATCACTTAATTCCAAAACATACTGCTTTAACATAAGACCTAAATTTTCTTGAGTTCATATGTAAAAGTTGCTCCCCTCCCTGTGTTTTACCCAACGTCATCTAGGTCTTTCCACTCTCCCTCTGTTGTGGATTATCACTGTCATTGACTTGTATCCATCTCACTCATCCTCCCAAACACCCCATGTTTCTCCTGAGCCATCAGTGTCAGTCAGGAAAGTCTGGCAGAAGAGCAGTGAGAGAGGGAGGCTTGGGAGAGGGTGATTGTAAGCTGGAGGGCAGCTCAGGAGAGGGATGTGATGAGCAGAAGAGAACATCCAGAAGCGGAACAGGCTGGTGCCGATCAGGTTATAGTCACAATGTAGAAAGTGGTCAAGCAGAAAGTCCTGAAGTGTGTGGTCATTCTTAGAATGGATTTTAACTTTGGGAAATTGTAAGTTGCGTACAAGTCAACTCCAAAATTTGAGCCAAAATTTTGTGTTCAAAAATCAACTTTTGCATGAATATACGCTGTAGTTAAAGAGAAAATGCTTAAAAATTCAGATCGCACACCACCTATGGAGAGAGAAACATTGTTAATTGTGTGAGATTAATTACCTATTGTCATTAAAGCTAATTCTTCTTTTTCATATTGTCATATAATCCTTTTGGTCTGATTTACTATTAAGTGATCATTTTTAAAATCAACAAGTTATCAATGATAAATACCAATAATGTGTTCTTTTACAGAATCAAGCTGCATGTAAGTCAGAACCAGATTAGTGGCACATGATTCTCAAATATGAGGGTTGGGAAAAAGACATTAGCGTTATGGCATTATTGATTCTGCGGGCTAGCTTTTATAGCTTGAAACTGATGTGGGTATGACTGATACCTAAAGTCAAACTTCCTTCCGTCTTAACTGTAGTCACTTTATATTTATCTGACATTTTTGCTTTAATTATCTTTTGGATTTATATGATTGACTATGATTGCTTTAAAGTGTTCTACATTCCTCAAATTGTTTGCTTTTGTCACATGTAATTCTTGAGTATAATGTTATAGAGTCATACAACACAGAAACATACCTTTTGGTCCAACCAGTTCATGCCGACCATAATCCCAAACTAATCTTTTCCTACCTGCACGTGCTCGGCCCATATCACTTCAAACATTTCTTATTCATCTACTTATCCAATTGTATTTTAAATGTTTTAATTGTACCCGCATCCACCACTTCCTCTGGAAGTTCATTTCACACACTAACTACTCTCTCTGCAGACAAATAGCCCCTCAAGTCTTTTTCAACGCTTTTTCCTCTCACCTTCTTGAAATCCCCCACACTTGGGAAAAGGCACCTACCATTCAGCAAATATATACCCCTCATTATTTTACAAACCTCTCAACTTGTCAACTTCCTGTGCTCCAGTGAAAGAACTCCCAGCCTATTCAGTCTCTCTTTATATCTCAAACCCACCATTCCTGGCAACATCTGGGTAAAGCTCTTCAGCCCTTTTGAACTTGCATGCCTTTCAATATGATCATGGCTAATCATGTAATTTCACTATCCCACTCCTGCTTTCTCTCCATATCACTTGATCCCTTTAGCCACAAGGGCCATGTCCAGCTCCCTCTTGAATATACCTAACAAACTGGCCCCAAAGGCCCCCTGTGGGAGAGAATTCCACAGTTTCACAATTGAATGGAGAAATTCTTCTTCATCTCTGTCCTGAATGGCTTAACCCTTATTCTTAGTCTGTCTCCCCTAGTTCTGGATTTCCCTTACATTGGGAACATCCTTCCTGCATCTAAACTGTCCACTCATGTTTCTACGAGTCCCCCCGCCCGACCTCATTCTTCTACATTCCAGTGAGTACAAGCCCAGCTGATCCAGTCTTTCTTCATATGTCAGTGCTGGCATCCCAGGAATCAGTCTGATGGACCTTCGCTGGACTCCCTCAATAGAAAGAACATCCTTCCTCAGACGAGGAGACCAAAACCCCTCTCAGTTCTCAAGATGTGGCCTCATCAAGGCCCCGTATAACACCAGCAAGAGTTCAGAACCCTCTTTTGAACCCTCTCCAGCTTAATAATACCCATCCTATAACAGGGAGATCGGAACTGGGCATGGTACTCCATATTGGGGATAGTAAGAACTGCCGATGCTGGAGTCAGAGATAACAGTGTGGATCTGGAGGACCACAGCAGGCCAGGTAACCTCAGAGGAGCAGGAAAGCTGACGTTTAGAGCCAGGACCCTTCTTCAGAAAGTCAGAGCTCCCTTTCCCCCTTCCCCATTTTTGAAAAAGGGTCCTGACCTGAAATGTCAGCTTTCCTGCTCCACTGATGCTACCTGGCCTGCTGTGTTCCTCCAACTCCACACTGTGCTATAGTACTCCATGTTGTTATGATATTCAAAATTGATGGGCCATTGTACATTTTAGAAATTAACTTGTAATTATAGGTGGATGAATAATAAAAGCTATATTTGAATTTTGTGATCGGACTTGAATTTTAACCATGCCTCTAAAGGAATGGTGTAAAAGCGCTGGGGAGAAACAGTTTTATTTGTATCAGAGATAATAGGAACTGCAGATGCTGGAGAATCTGAGATAACAAGGTGTGGAGCGGGATGAACACAGCAGGCCAAGCAGCATGAGGATGCTGCTTGGCCTGCTGTGTTCATCCAGCTCCGCACCTTGTTATCTCTGTTTTATTTGTACATTGAATTTTGGGCTTGAATCAGGTGTTTGTCATCAGTGATAACAATTTTGCCTTGGAGTCAGATGATGTGGGTTATAAAGACTTGAGCACAAAATCTCATCAGCAGTGCAGAATTTTGCACTATTGTCTGTTGTATAATCAAGGAAGATATTCAACCGAAGTGTAGAGCTGGAGGAACACAGCAGGCCAGGCAGCATCAGAGAAGCAGGAAAGCTGATATTTCAGGTCGGGACCCTTGTTCAGAAATGGGGAAGGGGAAAGAGAGCTCTGACTTTCCGAAGAAGTGTCCTGACCTGAAACGTCAGCTTTCCTGCTCCTCTGATGCTGCCTGGCCTGCTGTGTTCCTCCCAGGTCCACCCCTTGTTATCTCAGACTTCAGCATCGGCAGTTCCTACCATCTCTGAGATATTAAATCAGAGCTTGGTCTGTATTTAGAAAATTTTGCAGAGCTCTGGAGAAAGACAGGACCAATCAGACAACCAATGCTTTCAAAGACCTGGACAATTTGTCTGTGCTGAATGATTTCATAAAATGATGAACAGTTTTTAACTTAAGTAGTGATGGATTGTTTTTAGTAGCGTGTGAGCATAACGAGAATAATCTTTAAGTGAATTAACAAGAAGTTTAAAATGTGTTTACATAGGGAGTAGTTAGAGCAATTTTGAACAGTGAAATTGCAGGCTCTTTAGAGGTAGGGATACCACAACATAATTCTGGCCACATCCTCTTTTAATAGTGAACGCAAGACACAAATACAGGCAAATGCATTTCACATTTATTTATTTAGACAGCCATAACCGTTCAGTGTGAAACACTGTAGTATTGCAGTTTACCAAAACGTAGAATTCTGGGATGAATCTATCAGATTCAGCGTGTTCGAATGTAACTTCTGGATTTTTACTATTTTTAATCCTCAACAATTGTGGGCAGCATTTAACCTTGCCCAGCTGATTGCCTTGAATGTGGACACTCATAATGAGGTGCACTAGATTTACCTTGTTCTCTTCGCCCAGAATATAGCTGGGTACCACTTGTCCTTTGTCATGACTTGGTGTGATAGAGCTGCTCATTGTTGGCTGGCTTGCTTTGTTTCTGACCTGAAGGAGTTATACTGGTCGAGCTAATTGTGGTGACACCCCCGCTCCCTCTATCCATTCAATATTCCCAGTGTTTCTATAGCACTAAAGATTTCACTTCTATTAAACAGTGATCCAGCAGAAGGAGGAACAACACAATGATTAAAAAACACCCACATGCTGTCTTATTGATTTACTAACACAGGGGGGGGATAAAATCAAAATAAGCATGCACGCAGTATTGAGATTACAGGCCGTACAGTGGTGTTGATTACTTATTATTTATTAATTCAAAATTGACTTAACCACGTTCGGATTTCCAATTATCCATATATGATGAGTGGCTAATGTAGTAAACAACAATGGGTGTGAAAATGCGAATATAAAATGCAAATGATGATGAGTCTGTAATATCTTTTTCAAGCAGCCATATGATTGCCCTTTAAAAGAGAGACATTAAAGGACCAAACAGAAGAGGTCGGACTAAACTTGGTGGAACATGGGGGAAAAGCTCGCACTGACATGATCCTCCAATTTTGGAGTTAAAACACCTTGTGAGTTTCCTTCTGTCTGGTGCTTACAGAGGCTAAATTAAGGATTATTAGAATGTATATTTGTGTGAGTACACATATGCATGTATGAATTTTGGTCAGGTACTTGGAACGCTTATATGTCTATGTTATATCCTATGTAAATAAAAGCTCAATCCTTCGGTCATTGAAAATTGAGAAGTGCAGCTACCTGTCTCTGATTCTTTACTTTGCCCCTCTCTTGGCATTTCAGCAACATATTTCAGTTACAATCATTAAAGCTGTCTGGGTGACTATCAGGAAAAGCAGTTCTGGTCTGTCAGAAGATCAAGTGTAATTGATCGACCTCCTTTGAGCACAGTGCTGGTGTTTGTTCAGCCTCTACTGATTGAAATATGCAGCTGCAAAATCATTAAGTTGATGAATTTGGAGATGGAGAAAATGAATCATTGCACCATTTCACCCATAGAGTATGAGCAGCAAGGCATGGCTTTGCATGAGAATAACTAGATTTATTGCAACCGTGTTGCTAAAGAGAAACAAGGTTGGTCTGATGTGAACCTTTGTACAGTACAATCTTACACTGTCATTATGGGTTCTCAGTTATTTGGTAATATAGAGTAAAATTACAATGTAGGAAGCAAACTAATTCCGATAATATTCTACTGCTTCCGATGCAAGAACTGACATCATAATTTAATTTACCTATGTATGCTTTCAGAGGAAGGAGAGAATTAAGTGGCACTTGTGCTTTAAGTTTAAAGTGTGAAAATATGTGTGCACGTAATTTTATTAAAATAATAATATTCTTAAATTACATAGTAAATCTCAGTCATTCTTTCCATTTCTTAATGACCTGATTTTTAGTGAAAGCTGGTTGAATTTGAGTTATTAATGTTCTTAAAATAATCTTGTCATTTCACATGAACAGCATTAAAAGCATTGAAATAATAGGTTTTATTTAAATATTGAAATTTGTGAGCATCCCTACCCAAAAAGCTGAAATGTGAAAAGTTCTCAGAATTCAGCTTGCATTCCATCCAATCTCTCTTTTATTCGGTTTAGGACTGGAGGAGATAATGAACGCTGTTGAACAAAGGACACCTTTTATCTACATGGTAACTTAATTTCTTATTAAAGTATGTAAAGAACTTATGCCATCTTCTAATTGCGGGCATTTCATTTGCTTTCACACTTCTTTTTGCATCAAATAAGATGCAGAAATTCCTTCTATTGCTAATTCTGTTAGAAGTATAAGGATTTTAAAAATAAAACATAGACAGGAAATAGTGATGGGTATTCATTTGTTCAGTACCGTACTGAGCAAAAGTTACTTCACCATCGTCTTATCAGACCACAGGGTGTTGCCTTATTAGCGAGAGAGAGAGAGAGAGAGAGAGACAGACAGACACGACTGGTGTGGTTTAACTCGAGGGTGACCATGCCTCAGGTGAGGTGAGAGGTTGAAAAGGAGAGTTCTTCATATTACCCTCAGTCAGCATGGGAATTGAACCCATGGTTTTGGCATCATCCCACATCACGAACCAGTCATCCAGCCAATGGAGCTGAGTAGTTAGTGGTTGGATGGACGGTTTGTGATGCAGAGAGATGTCAAAACCATGGGTTCAATTCCTGTACCGACTGAGTGTACTATGATTGACTCTCTGTACAGCAACTTTACATTTACATTACCGTATTGAGCATTTCTCCAAAAGAAGTTTTTTTGAACATTTTATGTGAAGTAGCTGAAGGAGCACTTTTTAAAAGAACATATTAGAGTCATCAATGAGAATAGTGTGTAGCATTCCACAGCTGCAGAGTAAGATATGAAAGAATTATACTTTGGACTTTGAGGTAGTATGCTTTGCAAACTATAGTGTTATGACCCCAGCTGACATTATTTCTGGACAAGTTACATCCCAAACTGAAATCTGACAACATAGTACATATCTTGTTTTTACTTTGGTTTTAACATGGTAGCCTCTAACTGAAACATAAGCATGCAATTCTGAAGATTTATTTTAACCATGAAACAAAGCATTATTATGCAAAAGAAAATAAAATAGAGATAAATAGACTAAAAGCCTAGCTACTTAGAGATCACACACGGTTAAAGATTTTGAAACACACAGTAAATTATAATCCAATTAATCACAAATGCACTCCCTTATAGCATTTGTACTTGAGAAAATTCACTTCTCTTTCACATCTGTAAGGTGCAATTTAACTGTGGCCTCAGTTTCCCATCTTGAGAATCTGTTTATCTCTTCCTTGAATCTTCATACAGTGTAGCATAGACTTTCTCAGCTTCATTTGGCTCCTTCAGGGTTGTAATAGGATATTTGGTCTGGAATGTACAAAGTTAACTGCTTTATTTCTTAACCACCTTTTAGTTCTGCTTTAGTTTTTAATCAGCTCCTTTGGTCAGAAACAACCCTGCAGTTTCAACCAAAAATTCTGTAAAACTACCAATCTTAAACCCCAAAAGCTTTATTCTAAGCTATGGGTATTTCCCCTCCATTCAAAGGAAGAAAATCAATCTCTCTCCTTGTAAACTGAAAGCCTAATGTACAACTGTTTATTTGTTCACATGTGAAAACTGTTACAGTTAAAACTGTGCCTCTCAACAGATATCAAAGCTGGATCTCCTTAAATAGTTTGCATGCAGTGGTAAAGGCTGGCATCTACAGTATGTGAAATGCAGGAGATAAAGTGCCAACCTTTTGGAAGGCAATCCATTATCAAGTAGTGATAGCACCCGCTGAGAGAAGTGTTTTGAGCAGCAGCCCCTCAATGGTTAAAAAGCCTCTCAGACTCTCATTTTCATTAAAAACACAGTCTTGTTGTGCATTCTCCGTGGTGACCAGGAACATAATGTCCGAATTGTAAAGTCCAGAATTGAGGGTTAAAGGAGTTCTTCATTGTGAAAGAATTGCAGGTCAAGATTTTGAGATGTTTATTGTAACAACGGAACAAAAGATAGATGAAAACATAGACTAAACAATATTTAATGGGTAACTAACACACTAAACTAAAGCAAATTTCCCGTTAATTATGCAACTGAAATACTTTCTGACACATTTTACTTGTTACTGTTTTCCCAGCAGACATGAAACATCGAGTCGTAGAAATGCATCCAACTTGTCCGTACTGACCAGGTATCCTAATTAATCCAGCCCTATTTACCAGAATTTGGCCCGTATCCCTCTAAACTCTTCCGATTCACTACCAATCCAGACGCCTTTTAAATGTTGCAATTGAACCAGCCTCCACCCCTTCCTCTGGCAGCTCATTCCATACACACACCACCACCTGTGTGAAAAAGTTGCCTGTGTCCCTTTAAATCTTTCCCCTCTCACCTTAAATCAATGCCCTCTAGTTTTGGACTCTTTACCCCGGGCATAGGCCTTGACTAATCACCTTATCTATGCCCCTCATGATTTTATAAACTTCTACAAGGCCACTTCTGCACCTCCGACACTCCAGGGAAAATAGCCCCAAGCTATTCAGCTTCTCCCTATAGCTTAAGCCCTGGCAACACCATTGTAAATCTTTTCAGAACCCTTTCAAGTTTAACAACATTAAATTATATCAAAATATTAAAATTAATAATGAATGCAATTGTTTTGCATTTTAGATGTGTTGAATTGACATCCTTATGTTTGTTCACTTTCAAAATTCAGTTTAGAGTTCAAAATAGGCATGAATTTAATGCTGTCCATATGAAAATTTTGTTATGGTCATGTATCTTTTCTATTTGCCTTTATTCTTTTTCTGATTTACCTCAAAATAAATCAATCTGAAAATAAAGCCAAACTTCCTGGTTTTTTATATTTAACAGAATGCAGTTGAGAACATATGGTTATCAGATGCATGCATCAACTGAAGCTGCAAATAAATCACGTTGACAAAATGAAACATCCTTTAATGACATAACAAGGTGTAGAAGTGGATGAACACAGCAGGCCAAGCAACAACAGAGGAGCAGGAAAGCTGACGTTTCGAGTCTAGACTCTTCCTCAGAAATGGGGCAGAGGGAAGGGGATTCTGAAGTTAATAGGGAGAGAGGGGGCAGTGGATAAAGGAGAAGATAGGTGGAAAGGAGACAGATAGGCCAAATAAGTGGGATTGGAGCCAGTAAAGGTGAGTGTAGGTGGGGAGTTAGGGAGGGGATAGGTCAGTCCAGGGAGGATGGACAGGTCAAGGAGGCGGGATGAGGCTGTTAGGTAGGAGATGGGGGTGGGGCTTGAGGTGCGAGGAAGGGATAGGTGGGAGGAAAGACAGGCTAGGGAGGCGGGGATGAGCCGGGATGGTTTTGGGATGCAGTCAAGGGAGGGGAGATTTTGAAGCTTGCGAAGTTCACATTGATACCATTGGGCTGCAGGGTTCCCAGGCGGAATATGAGATGTTGTTCCTGCAACCTTCAGGTGGCACTGCAGGAGACCCAGGATGGACATGTCATCCAAGGAGTGGGCGGGGGAGTTGAAATGGTTCGCGACTGGGAGGTGCAGTTGTTTGTTGCGAAGCAAGCGTAGGTGTTCCGCAAACCGGTCCCCAAGCCTCCGCTTGGTTTACCCAATGTAGAGGAGGCCACAACAGGGACAGTGGATACGATATATCACATTAGCAGATGTGGAGGTTGACATCTGTTTGATGTGGGAAGTCTTCTTAGGGCCTGGGATGGGGGTGAGGGGGGAGGTGTAGGGGCAGGTACAGGATTGGCTGTGGTTGCAGGGTAACGTGGTGGGGTTGGAGGGGAGTGTGGAACAGACAAGGGAGTCCTGGAGAGAGTGGTCCCTCTGGAAAGCAGTCAAGGGTGGGGAGGGAAAAATGTCTTTGGTGGTGGGGTCAGATTGCAGATGGCAGAAGCGTAGGAAGGTGATGCGTTGGATCCGGAGGTTGGTGGGGTGGTACGTGGGGAGGAGGGGGTTTCTGTTTTGGTTGTTATTGCGGGGAGGGGTTATGAGGGATGAGTTGCAGTTTCGTTTACATGATTTATTTGGTCTGACAGCTGACTAGATTGAAAGGCAAAAACAAAATTTTAATTCATTTGGAAATAAAGAGCCTAGTTCTACATCGGATATTGTAATTATGGGAGAATAACTCTTCAGTGACATATGTCGGCGATGAACTGTAAATTTAACCAACTCATTTAGCCCTGTTTTTAGTTTACCTAATGTTCTGATTTTGAAGTAAGGAGCAGCAAAGCTTTAGTTTTAAACAAGATCAAAAGTTAGCTTATTTATCATTTATTGCTGAAACTATTGCACACTCACTCTTTGCCCTTATCTGTCGAAGCAACTTGTTTTTTTTTGTATCATTGCTCACTAGCAACCTAAGATGGCCGCTATTGCTGTGTGACCTTCAGGAGAAGGTAAGATGTATACCATTTAAGGGATTGGCACATCTAAAACAGCCCTTCTCCCATCTCTGGTTCTTTGCTGTCATTCTGGTCAATTCCAAATTTACACACTCTGAGTCATAACGAAATTTTATCTCTGCGTTGAGACTGCAGGGAAACATAAATTTTTGAGCATTGTCTTTTGTCTTCGAGTCTGCAGAGGATCTCTTCCTTTCTCTCCTACATAATTTATTATTTCTTTTGATCTGCCACCATCTATACCTATATCTTTCATGCTTTCGTTGAGTTAATATATTAATTAGCACATATTTCTTTTGATCAGGACTGTAATGTGTTGTTTTGCGCTTTATGTACGTTACTCGACCTAAAGCAGAATTAATTTCCCTTCTCAGATGAAGTGGCATGCCAGTATGAACATATTGAATTTTTTTTAAAAACCATTTCCCTTTCAAAAACAGACCTTGTTGAATCAGAAAGTGGCTACTAAAGGGTTGAGGAATCTTTTACAACTTCAAAACAGACTAACTACCTTCCTAAAAGTTTCAGATGGATTTAAAAAAAAATTTGGTCATGTGTGAAATACCAGAGGCTGGTACCCCTTTTATTTACATATAGAGAATCCTTGGTCCTGATCTAGCTTTTTCAGAGATAACAAGGTGTAGAGCTGGATGAACACTGTAGCCACGCAGCATCTTAGGAGTAGGAAAGCTGACGTTCCGGGCTCCTCCTGGGGTGTTTTCGCATTGGGTCAGGCTCCTCCAAATCTGCCTCTGGTATGGACGGCATGTAATGCACCATAGCTCGCTCCTTGTGCCTAGAATGTCTCGGAAGAAATGCATTCTCCTCTTCAGATGGCAAAGATGTTGAGGTGGCAGCATCTGCCATGTCCGTCTCAGATTCTGAGGTATCTTCAATGTTTGATGGAGAGGGAAGACCCACAAGTCCCAGAACATTTGGAAAGGCAGTTGAGGAGTGGAGCACATTTTGCTCCCACACTGTTTGCGAGTTTACAGCTGTCATATTGTCCACTTGCTTGTTCAGGACGGTCGCATCTACCCAAACACGTCACTGGACCTGAACTCGCGTCAACCATGCCTCTTACCCATGCAGGATCTTTCCTGTGGCTCCTACACCAAACTTGGTCCCCTGAATAAACTGTCTCTCTCGCTTCGTGGAGTCTTGTGTTCTGGCGTTGGTGTTGATAATGCTGTTTCTCCTTCCCACTAACCCTCTCCCCTCTGGGTCCAGGAAGATCAGATTTAATGTGGTGTGGAATCTTCTCCCCATTAGCTACTCTTCTGGAGCTACCCTGTGGTTGTATGAAGGGTGGTCCTATAATCAAATAGGAACCAGGGAGTTTGGTATCTAATGAAACAACGGGCTGTTTCTTTAAGCCTGCCTTTAATGTTTGGTCTGCGCCTTCTACCAGACCATTAGATGATGTTTCCATTTATTATGATACCTTACCTTTTTTTAATGACTCGGCAGAAGGCATCTTCTCCTGGTCTAGGCTCAGCAATGCAGTGGATTCTAGAGGCCCAGAATTGCAGTACAGGCCTGGCACCTGGTGAGGTGGTCTCCCAGTGTGGCGGTTGAGTGGTGGTCCAAGAGGGGTGGTCCTGGCCTGGCATGGTAGTCTTATCTGGCATGGAGATCTTCAGCAGTATTCTAGCAGTCCTGTGTGAAGTTCTGGTCCCAGTGTGAAGGTCTTGTCTCAGTGTGGTGAGGTGGTCTCGGCCCAGCGTGGTGGTCCTGGCCCGGTTTTCCAGCATGCCCCAAAACCAGAAGCTGTTAGTTGAACTGTGATAAACTTCCACGTTGTTTTTCTTCTTATTTATGACTTCTGTCATTAACTTAGGCGGTGTGAAATGGCGACTTGTAAATCTTTTCATTGTGCTTTTTGTAAAAATACACATGACAATTCATTGCTATTTTATTTTATGATGGATGGTGTGGAGCTGCCCTTCTTTGTCGAATACCATTCAACTTTAGGAAATATTCCCTGCTGGTAAATGATGGCCCGTTATCTGTGACCAGTGCTTGTAGGAGTCCGTGTATTGTGAAAAATGTGCGCAGTTTTTCTATCGTTCTCCCCATGTTTGACAAATGAACTCTCTGCACGCCCAGCCATTTTGAGTGGGTATCCACAATGACGACAAATATTTGAGCTCATGAAATGACCTGCATAATCAATGTATAACTGAGTCCAGGGGTTTAACTGGCCATTCCCATTAATGCTGGTGGCAATACCCCACTAAAGCAGCAATGTCTGCATCCAGTCCTGGCCCCAGAGATAACTTCTGGCCAACGTCCTCATTTTGGAAACCCCTGGGTGACCCTGGTGAAGTTCTACCGGTGTTTGGCAGAGCCCTTTGCTAGCGACATTCACTGTTACTCCCCATAATAATACGCCATCCTCTACTGTTATCTGGTCTCTCCAGGTACAGAAAGGTTGCAGTTCTGGTTGTGATGCCCTTTGATTTCCTCCATCCCCGTGAGCGGTACCACTGGGAGTGTATCTGCCAGCCGGACGCAGCTCAATGCATCCGCATTTGCTACTGGGGCTCCCAGACGTTGTTCCAACTCGTAACTATATACGCTTAGTATTAGAGCCCACTGCCAAATTCGGCCTGAAATTATGGGCGACACTGCTTTGACATCTTTAAGTAGACCTGGCAGAGGTTTGTGGCCTGTTATTATTTCAAATTTACTTCCATAAAAGGTATTGGTGGAACTTGCTGACTCCAAATATGACCGCCATACCTTGCTTCTCTATTTGGTCATATTTACCAAAGTATTAGCTAAAGTCTGGGATGCAAATGCTACTGGACTTTCCTCTCCATTCAGCTCATACTATTCTGATTCCATATGGGGAGGCATGGCATCTCAATGCCATGTCTCGGTTGCGATCATAGTGTGTAAACGCCTTTTAAGGATGATAGCTGTTTGTTCAATTCCCTGAAAGCTGCGTCTTGGCAACGTGACCATTTCCAAGGCTAACCATTTTGTAAGAGTTGATACAAAGTTGCCAGGATGGAGGCCAGGTTATGTATGAACTTTCCTTAATACTTCAATGCAAGGAAAGACCTAAGCTCCAGTATAGACATCGGAGCTGGGGCTCATTTGATCACCCAAACTTTATCTTTCAATGTATGTAACCTGGTCTTGTCAACTCTGTGGCTCATGTAGGCTGCTATGGGTGCCTGAAACACATTTTTCCCTTCTAAGGCGCATACTCGCCTCGGGAAATTTCTCAGGATTATGTCCGAGTTCTCTTAAGTGTTCCTTATTGGCCTGCCTTGTTATTGATATGTCATCTAGATAAATGGTGGCCTGGTGTAGACCTTGTAAAATGTTCTCCACGGTCCACTGAAAAATTGCACAGGCTGACAGTACCCGAAATGGCAGTCTCGTATATTGATGCAAACCTTTTATGAGTGTTAATTATTTATTAACTTTTAATACGGGAATCCTTATCTAACCACAATTGCAAGTACACGTGACCCATGTCGAACTTAATGATAGACACCACATCCCAGCCCCCCTTCCCCACTAGCTTTGCATATAAATTCTCTGTGCGAAGGGGGTTTAAAAGCAGTTTTCTGTTTACTTAAAATCCCCACAAAGTTGAATCGATCCTTCAAGCTTCACAATCAGTACAACCGATACTGCCCATTTCAGATACTGACTGGTTTGATGATTCCTTCATTCTCCAGCCTTCAGATTTCTGCCTGTACCTTTGCCTGTAAGGCAATAGCACTGGATGGGCCTTGTAAGATTGTGGAATGGCTTACTGGTCACATGAAAAGTGGCCTTGGCTCCTTTGATCAATCTTCCTGAGAAACCTCCAGGTATTTAATTGAGACTTCACTCGGGCAGCTATTTTCCCATTGATAAATGTTGAGCCAATCCAGGTAAATCTTTCTCGATCAGTTTTGCCCCATCAAGCTTGGGCCTGAGCCTTTTACTGCCATCAATGGTAACTGATGCAGCTGCTTCTTATAAGAGACTGGAACCAAAGTTGTGACCTTTAATCTGTAAACATTCCCCATGTAGGTTGCTCTTAAAAAAAATGGAGCCTGCACTGATCCCTGTGGAATACCTCTGGGTCACAGGCCTCCAGTCCACAAAACATCCCTCTTCCACACTGTCTCCTATTGTAAAACCAGTTTTGTATCCAATTGGCAAGCTCATCCTGAATCCCATGTGATTTAAATAATTTACTAATTAGTCATCCATGTGGAACCTTTTCAAAGGCTTTCCTAAAACCCGTAGAAACAATGTCTACTGCTCTGCACTGATTGATCCTTTAGGTTACTTCCTCAATAAAACTCAATTGAGCTTGTCAGACATGATTCTCCATACATAAAACCAAGCTGACTATCTCTAATCATTCCTTGTATCGCCAAATGCTTGTAAATCCTATCTTTCAGAATCACCTCTAACAACTTAGCCATCAAGGATGTCAGACTCACAGGTCTGTAGTTCTCAGGGATCTCTAGACAGCCTTTCTTAAATAATGACACAATATTAACCACCCTCCAGTCGTCTGGTACCTCCCCCTTCGTTATAGATGGTATAAATACTTCTGCCGGGGCCCCTGCAATTTCTTTCCTAACTTCCCACAACATATGGAATATACTAAAATTCCCGCTGCATCCCCTGCCCCTTACCCTAAAACTATGCCCCCTTGGAATAGACCTTTGAACCAAGGGGACCAGCTGCTCTCTATTCATCTTGTCCGTACTCCTCATAATCATATATACCCCAATCACGTGCCCCTTCAGTCTTCTCTGCCCTAAAGAAAACAATCCAATCCTATCTAGTCTCTCTTTTATAGTTCAATTTCTCCATCCCACGCAACATCCTGGTGAACCTCCTCCGCACTCCCTCTGCACAACATGCCATGACTGATGAAAGCTGGCATCCCGTATACCGCCTTAACTAACTTATTCACTTGCTCTGCCAATTAGCCCAAGATTCCTGTGTTCCTCCAAGCCACCCAGTGTCCTCCCATTCATTAAATACTCCCCTATCGTGTTTCTTCTTCCAAAGTGCATCACCTTGCGTTTATCAGGGTTACGTACCTTCTGCCCATCTGACCAACTCACCTATATCTTCTTCAAACCTACAACCATCACCTTCACCACTCTACCAATCGTGGTGACATCTACAAATTTGAACTGCAGTCCCCCCCAGATTTTCATCATTTATGTATATAATAAATGCTAAGGCTCCCTGTACTGATCCCTGTGGAACACTGCTCGTCAAACTCAATAAAACATCCTTCTACCACAAGCCTTTGTGTCCTTTTTACTAAGCACGTTTCTGATCCATCTTGCCAAATTTCCCTCCATTCCATGTGCTTCAACCTTCTCAATCAGCCTTCCATGTGGGCCCTTGTCAAAAGCTTTGCTAAAATCCATACAAAATACATCAACTGAACTTCTCCCATCCCCACACTTGATCACATTTTTTAAAAACTCTAACAAATTTTTTACGCATTACCTCCCTCTGACAAAACCATGCTGACTATTCCGAATTAATCTGTGCTTTTCCAAGTGGGTATTAATTTGTTCATTCAGAATTTTCTCCAACACTGACATGAGACTCACTGGTTTGTAAGTTCATCTCCACCACCATTCTTGAAAAGTGGAACCTCGTTAACCATCCTCCAGTCCTCCGCCACTTCCCCTGTGGCCACAGAGGAATTAAAGTCAGGACCCCTGCAATTTTTTTTGTCTCACCTCCCACAGCAGCCTGGGATGCAATTCTTTCTGGGCTTTTTTAAGCCTCCAATAGCTTTTTTAAGTGCCTCCAATAGCTCTCCATTTCCAATGTCAAACTGTGCAAGTTGCTCACAGTCCCTTTTTCTGAATTATGTACCTACATTCTCCTTTTCCAGGTGAAGACTGAAGAGAATTATTTAATCAACACCCTTCCAATGTTTTATGGCTTCACACAAACGTTGCCCCCTTCGTCCCTAATGGGCCCTACCCTTTCCGCAGTTAACCTCTTCCTTTCAATGTGTTGATAAAATATCTTGTGATTCTCCCTAATCCGGTTCGAATGTCCTTTCTCATGGCCCCTTTTTTGATCTTCTAATTGTTTTCTTATGTTTCCTACTGCACTTCCTGTATTCCTCGCGAGCCACAGTTGAATTGCACCTTTTGGATTTGCTAAAAGCCCTTCTCTTCCTCATCCAGTCCTGAATTGTCCTAGACATCCAGAGTTCTCTGAACTTAGCCTTTCGAGGGAAATGTAGGAACACTAAATGTTGGACCTGTACTGTCCCCAGCTCCTTTTTGAATGCCCCTCAACTGCTCTGCTGTAGGTGCATCCACAAGGAGCTCTTCCCAGTATACTGTGGCTAGATCCCAATTTATTTTAATGAAATCTGATTTTCCCGATCCAAAGCCAGCTTATGCAGGCCATCTTTTCTCTTACCCAGAAAAAATTTAAACCATACTGCAAGATAGTGGGAACTGTCGATGCTGGAGAATCTGAGATAACGAGGTTTAGAACTGGATAAACATGGCAGGCCAGGCAGCATCAAAGGAATCAACATCAGCATCAGCATCATTTCTGAAGAAGTGTCCAGACCTGAAACATCAGCTTTCCTGTTCCTCTGATGCTGCCTGGCCTGCTGCGTTCATCCAGCTCTGCACCTTGTTAAAGTGTACTGCGTTGTAGTCGCTATCACTAAAATGTTTCCCCACAGCCACATCAAACAGTTGCCCAGCTTCTTTCCCCAGAACCAAGTCAGCACTGCACTGTCCTTTATTGGGCTTTCTACGTATTGATCCAAAAATATTTCAAGAAATCCGCCCCACTAAACCCTTTACACACTATGATGATCCCAATTTATGTTGAGAAAGTTGAAATCCCATAATATTACTCTTACACACTTCTGTGAATTGTCTACATATTTGCTTCTCTATTTGCTGCTGATCCTTTGGGAGCCTATAATACACTTCCAGTAAAGTAGCTGCCCCTTAACATTCCTAAGTTTCAGCCACAAAGCCTTGTTTGAGGACCCTTCCAAGATATTATCTCTCCTAATTACAGTAATTGACTCCTTAATTAACAGTGCTACACAGCCATCCTTTTTACACTCTCCCTGTCTCACCTAAAGATCCTATACCCGTATGTTGAATTACTGACCCAGCCCTTCCCTCCATTATGTTTCTGTGATTGCAACAGAATCATGCTTCCATGCATCAATCCTTGCTATTAATTCATTAGCTTTACTTATTACACTCTTAGCATTAAAGACTTTCCAGCCTTGCCTTACATCCTTTACAGTGTACATAGCTGAACTCACAGGGCCTTGCTTCCTTTGCTGTAGCATGATGTGTCTGTTTCATTGATATTCTGTGTCCGCTACACCTGCCAGACTAGATTAAATTCCTCCCAAAAGCACAAGCAAACTTACTAGCCAGGATGTCGGTCCCATTGTGGTTCAGATGCAGACTGTCCCATTTGTACTTAGCCCACCTTCCCCAAAAATGGTCCCTTTGATCCAGGAATCAAATCCCCAACCCCCCCACCCCCCACTTTGCAACAATTCTTGAGCCACACATTCATTGGTCACATTTTCCTATTCCGAAACTCACTAGCATGTGGTACCAGGAGTAGTCCAGAGATTACAACCTTTAAAGTCCTTTTTAATAGCTAACTCATTGAATTCTTGATTCAAGACCTCATTCCTCATGTTGCCCATGTTGGTACCAATATGTACCATGACCTCAAACTCAGCACCCTCCCCTTTCATGATGCCCTGGAAACATTGTACACATCATAGGGTTTAGGACAGGTCCTGGGAGTTGGCAGATGTAATGTTGGAAAATATGACAGGAAGAATAGAAGAGGTGATTTGTTAGTCAAATAGAAAGATTGCAGGAACCTGCAGTGCAGAGGGGTTTGTGGATCCTTGTGCATGAGTCATGGAAAGCTAGCATCCAATTCAGAAGATAATAAGGAAAGCAGATGGACTGTATGCCTTTGTTTCAAAGTGAATGGACTATTAAAATAGAAAGGGCTGGCTAAAACTATACAAGGCAATAATCAGACTATGATAATAAAATGTGAGGGTGGATGAACACAGCAGGCCCAGCAGCATCCCAGGAGCACAAAAGCTGATGTTTCGGGCCTAGACCCTTCATCAGAGAGCTCTCTGATGAAGGATCTAGGCCCAAAACGTCAGCTTTTGTGCTCCTGGGATGCTGCTGGGCCTGCTGTGTTCATCCAGCCTCACATTTTATTATGTTGGATTCTCCAGCATCTGCAGTTCCCATTATCAATAATCAGACTATGCCTGGAATACGGTTAACAGTGTTAGTCGTCTTATTGTAGGAAAGATACTGGTATTGGAGCCTGTCCAGAACAGGTTCACTACATTGATTCTGAGTATGAGGGATTTTCTTATTGGGAGAGGTTAATTAGATTAGTGCTGTACTCATTAGAGTTTAGAAGAATGAGAGGTGATCCAATTGAAACATTAAATTTTTAGGGAGATTGGAAGGGTAGCTATAGTTTGATCTTCCTTTCGCTTATGACTCGTAAATTAAGAATCCATTGCCTCACTGAACATCCATCTTGTCTTCTGGGTAGGCATGTACATGAAAGGTTGTTTCTCCTTATGGGAGAATCTAGGACGAGAGTGAGAGAGATGAAGATTTTTCTCTGAGAGTAGTCAATGTGTTGGCGTTCTTTATCACAGAGGATTGCTGGGGCTGGCTTGTAATGTATATTAACAAGGCTGAGATAGACATTTTTAATGATTAGACGAATCACGGGTGATGGAGAAAAGCAGGAAAGTGGTGTTGAGAATTGCCAGATTAGCTGTGACCTCGTTGAATGGTGGAGCAGACTCAATGGCCTGAATGGCCATACACTGCTCCTATGTCTTATGGTCAACCACAACACTGTCCCATGCAATCACAGGAAGTGCACCACTTGTTGTTTTTCTTCCTCCGTCCTCATTGTGCAAGATTTCAGGTGAAGTGGCAATTTACCAGTATTTCTTTTAACCTAGTCTACTGCGTGGGTCGCTCACAATGCGATCTCCCCTGTACTGGATTAATTAAACATATCTCGGTGACTGCCTAGACATGTCCTCTCCACAACATGACCCTAATCTTTCAGTTGCTTACTTTTTTCAATGTACCATCTTGTTCTCATGGTTATGTTTCTGCCGTAGACCTGCTGTAGTGAAGCTGAGCTGCTGTGAGCACTTCTTACTAGTACCTAAGAAAAGTAAAGTACTGTAGCTGCAAGAAATGAAATCAGAAAGTATATGGAGAATCTCCAGTCTGGTAACATCCACAGAGAAAAGAAGAAAGTTACTGTTTTGCGTCAAACGGCTCCTGTTTGGAAATACTATCACCTACCCTGGACCTAATCCTCTTCTCCCGAAACACAGTCTTCGTATTTTGTGATCAGAGATAATGGAAACTGCAGATGCTGGAGAATCCAAGATAAAGGGTCTAGGCCCAAAACGTCAGCTTTTGTGCTCCTAAGATGCTGCTTGGCCTGCTGTGTTCATCCAGCTTCACACTTTTGTTATCTTCGTATTTTGTTCTGTGATACCCAGAATCTGTAATCCCCTCATACTCCAATCTTCCCTTTTCTCCCTCTTCCTTCTCCCTCAACTTTTTATTACAAATTATAATTCATCACTTTTCCACTTGCCAGTTCTGAAGAAAAGTCAAACTATTTACCCTTTCTCTGCACAGTTGCTGCCACACCTGAGTTTCTCCAGCACTTCTGGTTTTTATTTATGTTTTCCAACATCAGCAGTACTTTTGCTTTTGTTCATTTTCCTGGCTCATTGGTACTGTCTCTCTTGCTCTCTCGCTCTCCTCTGGCTGTTTGATCTTTCTTTTGCGAATGACTCGCAAATTAAGAATCCATTGTCACTGCCTCACTGAACATCAATCTTGTCTTCTAGTACAATGTTGCCTGTAGTTAACAGCACACCCTGCGATGGTCACTTGCTCTCTGAGTAGTCACACAAGCTGTTTCATCTCCTTATTGCAAGTATATCTGTTTTTTTTGTGGATCCATAAAGTTAACTTTATTAACCTTCTGCACTTTCTCCTGTTCATCTCTCTTGGCTGCATATACAGCGTGCCCTTTGGCCACCAACATAGAAACTCCACCCCACCCCCACTTAACATCTGCCACCCCATCTCTTATTTAAATACTGTGCAAGTAAGAAAGCTAGGACATCAGTTGAAAATATCACTGAACTAGTTCATGGTCGCAATGTTTATAGATTCTTCCAGAATGTAAAATTGATCCTCAATTACGTCGTGGAACTCAGAAATTGTTGCTACAATCTGAACACATCAGCTGCCTCGGTTCAACTAACAAGTCTGTTATTCTGGTATGAATGTGAGAGTTTTCAAAGTAGTGTGTGGACAGTTCAGCAATTTCCTTATGTTGTGTGAAGAAGAGTGTTCCTGAAGGAGTCAAAGGCAATTAAAACTGGGTAATGAGCAGTCACAGATTATTGCTCGAATCTTTATGCCGAAGTCTCTCACTTCGACGTTTATCGTAATAAGTATTCAGTATTCAGAGATCCTTTCTGATTTGCGACTTCTCCATGTGCAGTTGTGTGGGAAAGTGATTTAGCAAGTATTGCATTAGGTAGTTCATGTGGAGTAGGGAAAACAGCGTTCGTTCTCATTATTCAGAGAAACTTCTTGAGAATCATCTTCTGCAGTGATTGTGGAAAACTGCTATGCTGTGCTTCAGCCAGATGTTTGAACTGTTCCAAGGAGTCTCCAGGGAAACAGTTTGCTTCCTTCAGTGACTATTATGATATGGAAAATCACATTAGTTTCAGTTCATTACATTCTATAATCCTATTTATTTAAAGTTCTTAGGCAGCTGCATCAGTTAGATATTATATTTGTTCTTATTACATATTTTACAAGCTTCATATTCAATGCTTACCAAGCAGGCAGCTGGATACATAACTGTAATTTATCCAGCTTATAATAATTGAATAAAACTTGTGTGTTGACTGAAACCATATCTTGCACTGTGGTTTTTCTGCAGTGTCTTAGAAATGTGTGACATGTTTGTCTAATTGCAACTACTAACACACATCAAACATGCACATTTGATTTATAATGGATTTTTCACAAGCCGTAACGCATTCCATAGTGGTTAGAGCTAATTAGTGACTGAGGGAATTTTATTTGGCAGCAATATGTTCAAAGTTTTGGATGATGAAGGAAAAAAGTGATCAGTTGTATAGGTACACAATATATCGATCCAGCTGTTCAAGGCAGCTAATTTGTGCTACTTGGAAAGGTTTTGCATTCAATCTCAGATCAATGATTGTGGTTGCTGTGGTCGCTAAATTAGTTCCTCATCCATGCAATGTTTTAGAATGAGCTCTCATTCTGTAGGTTTTTACATACTGTAACATATGAAGATACACATCCATGATGTGTATTCTAGTAGCACTGTGCAGTAGTCTGCATGCAATGACAGTTAAAGAACCCACATATGGATATCATCCATCCTGTCAAAATGAATTGAGACCTAGAACGTCAAAGGCTTCATTATCAACCCGAGCAGCAACGGACCTGAATATCTCACTACTGTCATACCCGTGATCTCCGGTGTTTTGTTGTCACCACTCTGAGTGAGACACAGTGGGCGGGAGAAGGCCTGCTTAGTAGCTAAGATGCTGGATACACCTTCTTCTGGATAAGTACATCTGAATAAGAATACTGACTCTCTATGATTGGTTTTGTTTTTAAAAACAAAACCAGGTGACCTACTCAATGAGCTTTATTTTTGAATAAACAAATGCCTCGTGACCCTTCGATGCACCCTAAACCAGTAGTCAGCAGGACATACCCCTCAACACTAGAAGCAATGCATGAGGCCAAAGAGGAATTCTACTGCAGCCTTTATCAATCATTGACCCATGTCCCACAGGGAGACAAGCTAATTCTTGGTGATTTCAAAGCCAAAGTGGGGAGGAATATGACTCCGTGAAGGAAAACCCACTGAGTCAGTACTTCACATCTGATCTGGCGATGCACAATGAGCAGGATCTACAGAATGTCCACAGCATCTGGTCTACCCCTAAATCCACTAAAAACACCAGTTGCGAAAAGACTGTAGGCTTGTCTACAAAGAAGCATGAAAACTGTTTTTGATTAGAATAACCAGGAGGTCAGGAGCTGCTCAATCACAAGTGCAAGGTGTTTCTGAATTGGAAGCACCACCAAAATGTAAAGGAAAGAACATCGGTTGACTGAAAAATGATGATCAAGCCAAGCACTAACCAAAAAACCCATGGTTAAAAGAAGAGAAAATGTGTAGAAAGACCACAGACAAACTGGCAACTCACTAACAGCCATGAAATGCCTGGATACCTCAGTGCAGTCATGATCACATACAGCCCAAGCACATATAAGTGAGAGAAATAGAGATAATGAGAGACAGAGAAAATGTGGGAGAGAGAAAGAAAAGTAAGAAAGAGCCAGATCTCCTCAACTCAGTGTGTTCTTTTTCTTTCTTTCTCCCTTTCTTATCCCTTCTCTCGGCCTCAGATACTTGGCCTCCGACTCCCAAAATCTGAAGCAGGGTGGATGGCCGGCAGAGATGGCCACAGCTGGAGCGGCCCAGTGTGGGAGTAGGGCTAGTGGCCTGGTGCAAGCATGTGGAAGCTGTGGCCCAGTGTGGGAGTAGGGCTAGTGGCCTGGTGCAAGCGTGTGGAAGCTGTGGCCCAGTGTGGGAGTAGGGCTAGTGGCCTGGTGCAAGCGTGTGGAAGCTGTGGCCCAGTGTGGGAATAGAGCTAGTGGCCTGGTGCAAGCGTGTGGAAGCTGTGGCCCAGTGTGGGAATAGGGCTAGTGGCCTGGTGCAAGCGTGTGGAAGCCGTGGCCCAGTGTGGGAGTAGGGCTCGTGGCCTGGTGCAAGCGTGTGGAAGTTGTGGCCCAGTGTGGGAGTAGGGCTAGTGGCCTGGTGCAGGAATGTGGATGCTGTGGCCCAGTGTGGGAGTAGGGCTAGTGGCCTGGTGCAGGAATGTGGAAGCTGTGGCCCAGTGTGGGAGTAGGGCAAGTGGCCTGGTGCAGGAATGTGGAAGCTGTGGCCCAGTGTCGGAGTAGGGCTAGTGGCCCAGCATAGAATGTAGCTGCAGCCAGGGGTCAGACCATACGGAGAGAGGTTGTGATGTTTGTATTTTCAACTTTGCTTCTTGTTTTTCTGACCTCTGTAAAGCTGTGAAGTAATTTATTTTTCTTTTCAATTACTTTTCTTCAGTTCTCTATACTTTAACTAAGGATTGTACCGAGGTACTCTGTACCTAAGATGGTATCATGTGTTGGTGACATTGTTACACTGTAACTAATCTGTAACTGAGGAAGCTGTACCTACATAACTTTGTACCTAAAATGGCACTGTCGCTGGCAACTTATAAACTTTTCACTGTACTTATTTCAGTACATGGGACAATAAAGGTAATTCAATTAATAAAGACTTACCAATCAGAGCTAAGAATGGAGTGGTACGCAGCAGGGTCAGAGATGTGCCTGTTCGAAGGAGCACTTTGAAAATTTCCTTAACAGAGATTCGATTCAATGTAAGTGTCCTCATTCTCATCCCATAACATGTTACTTGCCTCCATCTCCATCTCAACATGGGATTTTATCGTCTAACAAAAGGGGACCAACACAACCAAAGGTACAGATGGAGTCATCAACAAAGTACTAAAATAATGTGAAGAAACGTTCTTTGCCTCAGATCCAGCACCAAACTCATGGTCTAGCATACAGTATCCATATGCATTGGAGATATGGACAATGTACAGAAGACAACTCAAATCCCGAGAGAAATACCACCAGCGATGCCTCTATAAAATCTTGCAACGAAACAGGTTCTCTACTCTGAGCTCTGTTACAGCAAGAAAGTAGCAGGAGCAGAGAAATGGATGTTGTCAAAGCCTCCCTTTAAATATCCAGTGTCTCTGTTGATTCATAGGAATCTTTTTGTTCAAGTTCTCCCAAACTGGAGAAAAAGCATCCACGTAAATACCAATGATCTTGAGCATCTGCAACAGGTCTATGTAAGTACGTGATAATGTTAGCTGGTTATTCGTGTCATTGCTATCTGCCTGACACTGCTGTTGAAATTGCCTATATGTTATGGCCCAGACCAGACCCCTGAAAATCTATCAAAGAGATAGCCTAGACCAAACTCATTTTTAAAGGCAAGTGTAAGATGCTGTGTTCCAAATGTAATTCAATTGGTTACTCTACTCCTTTAAGCAAAACACATATTATTCTTACCCTACTTTAAAAAAAATACAAACAAAAGAAGGAATAATAGATTAATAGTAGATTATTTAACCACTAAACAGTAACTGTCCAATATTGTAACACCTCATAAATGCAAAGGCAAAGTCATTAAAATAGATAGTCTCACAAATGATTCTGGCAGAAAGAGAGAACGCAAGCACTGTATCTGTATCAGGAAGACGGAGACGGTTTCTACAGCCAAATTCAAACCCCAACAACTACGGAAAACTAAACGAAAACTCTAATTGTGTGTGAGCCTGACTCCACCCATTTATGCTGTTTCTATTGTACCAACTTTAAAAAAAAACCCAGCATCTGCACCCAAAATGTCAACTTTCCTGCTCCTCTGATGCTGCTCGGCCTGCTGTGCTCCTCCAGCTCCACACTGTTATCTATTATTAAAAGTCTCACAAGCTGTTTACTTTATTAGCTTGGAGAAGACACAGCCTATTTCCTATGGCCCAAAACCCCTCTTCGAACAAAAGAGAAAAAAATGCACCTCTTAAAAGCTATTGTATCATCACCCATACAACAGTAATTGCACCGTGTACCTTACAAAATAATGTATTTTAGGTAGAATCAGATAGATAATATGGAATGAAACTAAATACCGTTTTTTCAGAAGAATACTCCCAATCTGGAAATAACGTGATCAAAAATCTGCCAACAAATTTCCCCAGCATTAAGATAACAAGGTGTAGAGCTGGATGAACACAGCAGGCCAAGCAGCATCAGAGGAGCAGGAATGCTGACGTTTCGGGCCTAGATCCCTCTTCAGAACCGTTCCCCAGCACCAAGTTGACTTCACAACTTCAGCATATTCATTTAAATTATTTTAAATTTAAATTAATTTCAAATTGTTTTAAGAATGAACTAGCAGGGAGAGGGCTGTGTCATCATAGATTCTTCAGACTTAGTTCCCAGTATCTCAGCAAATATAGTCTTTAAAATATTTAGGTTTCTTTATCCAGTGGATTGATCTTCCAATATTTATAAATGTTTCACACCCGTAATTTAGTTCACTTACCTTAACTATTCAGTGGTATGGTAGTTTTACATTAGAATACCTAGTTTCTATTAAATCGGTCTCATATTAAATAACTGACATGCTGGAAATGTCAATTTAAATGTTTCTTATAATTACGGTATCTTTTCAAACTTAATCTTGCTGTTGTGTTTACTGTACATTAGTCCACAGCAGGGATTGGCAGAAGTTGGCATGACATGGAAATAGTCAGTATGCGGATTAAATAGATAAAAAATTAGATGCTGTTATGCGCAGCAGCCAGGATATGGGCTCATGTGGAGTTGATCATAAAGAGAGTATTGAAAGTATTATTTTCACGCAGTGAGTTTTGCTAATCAAGTAACTGTTTTATTTTGGCTATTGTGTTGCTCAGATATAAAATTAGCATGATTAAACTTGTAGTTTTTCAATCATGTCAGTGAAATACAATAAAATCGTTATGAAAATAGAGAGAGCTCAGAAGTGGCAAGCAAATGTGAAATTCAAAAATTATTTTATGAAATGTGTTGAAAGATAATGAAGTATTCTTCTTAGAAACGTTTTAAAGTAATCTGAAAAACATGATTGGCGTTTTAGACTAGAAATCCATTTAAGTTGTGACGTGTGCTTAAGTTAGATATTCTTAAGGCTTGCTCAAGGTAATTAAATGTTTTATAGTGAACAGTGGCTGCTGAATTTCTGTGATCTTGGAAATATCAAGGCAAGCAGAAAACTGGTTATTTATACTATGAGATTTGAGAATCAGAAAAACTTTGGACAATAATTTCTCAGGTAATTGCACAAGCAGTTGAGAGTCTAAAATGAAGCATATAAATTTCTTGGCAAAATTATTTCTTTAGTTCCATACATTATTAAGTTCTTGAATTATGTTAGATTGAAATTGATATATCCTGGGAAAAGATCTATATTTGAAGAAAAGTCAGAAAACACAATATTATAATTAATGGTGTATAAAGAGTTCACTGTTGAAGGATAAAAGAAAAACAAACATTGGTGTCTTGTATAGTAATCAGTAGATAATGAATTTAAACTTTTAATGATTTTGGCTCCTATTAAGAGTTGTCATATTTCTTATAAGAATTGTAATCAAACTCGACATATCAAATTCTAAATTGCTTCCACACTTAAATTATTTGTTATCATTGGTTGCATTGGTGATAATGGAGGAGCTTTGTCCAACTATGTGACATGCAGTTAGTATTAAACTGTTTCTTGGGTAAAAGCAATGGAATTGTCATTTGTGGCAAAGTTTCAGGTTTTTTAAATTAACGTACCACAATTCCACATCAAGTATGCTTGCATTAAGTGTAGCATGCATTTCTATCTTTTGTAAAAAGGCTGTTTCTTTGTTGCAAATTAGGAGAAGCACTTCTTTGCACATCTGTGTATTTCTTTTTCATTTACCTGGCTAGCCACTTCCACCAGGAAAGTGAATTTAGATTATGCAAACAAATTTTATGGTTCTTTGGGAAAGAACTGATGCATTGACCACGATTTTACTGTTCACATTGAAGTCTCAATATTGGGAGGAAATGCATGTCTGCAACACAGAAAGGTAAGAATACCATTTAACTAGTAATCTACTAGCCAGGACTAATTTTAGGGAGGAAAAAAAAATGCCTAGAAAACTGTGGATACTGGAAATGAGAAGCAAAATCAAAAATTGCTGGAGAACTTCTGAAGAAGGGTCATTGGACATGAAACAGTAACTCTGTTTTCTCTCCACAGATGCTTCCTGTTGAGTTTTTGCAACAATTTCTAATTTTGGGGGCATTAGTTCAAATCCCAGCTCGATAGCTGATATAACTGAAATTCAATGAATAAATCGGGAATTGAAAGCTTATCTCAGTGCTGCTGATCATGAAACCATCCTCAACTGTTTCGACTCTGGTTCACTTATGCCCTTCCAAAATGGGATCTGCTATCTTTACCTGGTCTGGGTTCTTTCAGGCTACGTCCTTAGCATCTTCGCTGTAGATGTGGGCCGTCCAAAATTTGTAGGGATGCAGTGCGTTTCAGCAACGCAGAATTAGTAGCGAGTTTTGAGAAGATTTGTAGCTCAGGTTGAGGCTCTGGATGTGAGTTTGCTCGCTGAGCTGGAAGGTTCGTTTTCAGACGTTTCGTCACCATTCTAGGTAACATCATCAGTGAGCTGTCGACGAAGCCTCTTTTGGCTAGCGGAGTGTTAAGGGGAGGTTTGTATTTGAGACATTTGGGTAGTACCTGTTTCCTTAGGCATTCGTGCAGGAAGTACAGCTGTTCGCGGGTGGCACTCTGTCGGATGGCATTGGTTTCCCATCTTCGGGCCAGTTTTAGCGTATTGTGCCCATAGGTACTAGCGAGTTTAGAGAGAATTATTCAGCAACTATCTCATGTACCAGAATAAAGAAGGCAGCAGCCTACCTCCACATCAACTCTGGGTACAGGGTGCACCTGTAGTAGTTTCTAGAACTGAACATCTCAACAAGTGACCCAGCACAGGAGGAGTTCACTAGGGTACATTAGTTTTTCCAATGCATACATGTACAATGTTTAATGAAAGAAAATGTTGAACTGTGAATTGAAATAGTTTGTGCAATTATTTCAACACACCACTTGATTAAAATTAAATCCAATGGCATTTGTTCTGTAAAGCTGAGATACTTGAGACCACCTGTTTTGATGGCCTTCGTACATGCAGTTACCAGCACAGGGAAATGACAAAGGCTTCTGAAAATCGATGAGTAACACATGGCTCTGAAAGAGGAATTTATGGTTCTTTGGCCCCTCCATTTGTCCTTAATGAAAGTCTGCCGATCAAAGAGTTGTCTATCTCCCTGCCATACGCATCAGTCTATCATTGTTCTGATCCCTCAGCAATGCCTTCAACAAGTGACACTATTGCCTTTTTTGAGGTGCCTTTTTCTCCTTCTGGAGAAATGACTGACTCATTGAGTTCCTCTGACTGCAGCACTACTCTCCTGTACCACCAAGTTATACAATATGCAGCAAGCAACAGCATTCAGAAGTGTATTGCAAGGCTTCCCCAAATCTGCTGAGGGGCCAGAATGCCATCTTCAAGTCTTTGATCTGCTTAGTTATGGCCCTTGTAGCTATGTCACAGTGGTTATATTTATTTTTGCCTCTGTGTTGGGGTTGCATACAAGGGTCAGAAGCCATGATTAAGCGTATCTCCCCTGCTCCCACAATCTAGCAATGTGTATGACTGTCTGAGGATCTTTTAGTCCTGCTAACTTCCTGGAAACCTCAGACAACTTGCATGAAGTGCTTTTGCTGCTCACCATTGAGTGACTAACAGCCCTTTTATTCATAAGGCCACCTGGCTGCTGTGAGGGAGCCTTGTTGGCCAAATGAGTGATTCGATGACCCACCGTACTGGTGAAAACCTCACCTTGGGCTTGAAGCTGATAGCCCCCTAACCTGATTTGATATGTAAATCAGTCTGCTGGTACGTGGTAGCCATTGCCCACTCTATGCAGGCATGGTCTACTAACCGAGGCAGCCTACATCCCCAGACAATCCCTGGAATGAACTGTCAAAGAAATGACATGCCATTGTCACCTTTAACGTGACAGTCTTTGGTTTGTTGCTATTTCTGCATGCTCCTAACTCCCACTCCGTCATTCCGCTTAATTCCATCATTGAAATAAAGCAAAAGAAAACTGTGGATGCTGGAAATCTGGTAAAAGAGAAATTACTGGGAAACTCAACAGGTCTGACAGCATCATGGACGGAAAGCAGAGTTAGCGTTTTAAATCTAGTGACCCTTCCTCGGGACATTCTGAAGAGGGGTCACTGCACTCTTTGTTTTTCTAATTCTGTCGTGACCCAGCCGAGTAGGCACGGTCCGCAAAGACATTCCTGGACTACTCTCAGAAGCAAAGCCTCTATTCGTCCATCTATAGCGCCAGCTAAAGCCTTATATGAACAGGCTGCTCTTTCCCATGTGTCCATCCTGTCCACCTCCAATGCCTTTTTCCGCCACTGGAATTCCCTTAAGGCTTCAATGCTGCAGCATGTAGCTGCCACCCATGTCTGGGTCATCTCCTCCTCATTGGATGAGAAGCCAGAGTCTAAACCTCAATTGCAGATGAGGCCTTCACTGATCTGTGAATCCGACAGCTTTTGTCCTGCCTCCAGTGCCTTTTCGGATCAGGGAGATATTTGTCCAGCAGCAGCAATTCAAATTGGCACTATCCTCTGCTGAGCCACCAAACCTGAGAGCTGGACTTGGTTGAGAAGACATGTGGCAGGCACATTAACAGACCCACAATTTATCCTGCATGACTGTTGACTGATTTCTCACCTCATTGCACTTGGTGAACTGGCATAGTCGTTGACTCCCTTATGTCCCTGCTAATATTGCAAATACCTGATAAAATCCTTCTCTAGTGGCACCTTATTTCTGTGAAGTGCCTTCCTGCCTCCGTTCAGAGAACCTGTAATCTGCCACTTAGAGAAAACAAGCTGCTAATAGAGATAACAAAGTGTGAGGCTGGATGAACACAGCAGGCCAAGCAGCATCTTAGGAGCACAAAAGCTGACGTTTTGGGCCTAGACCCTTTTCTGATGGAGGGTTTAGGCCCAAAACGTCAACTTTTGTGCTCCTAAGATGCTGCTTGGCCTGCCGTGTTCATTCAGCCCCACACTTTGTTATGTTGGATTCTCCAGCGTCAGCAGTTCCCATTATCTCTGCTAATAGAAATAGGTTGGGAAGACTGTTCAATGCAGGCTCATATTACATTACTAATTGCCCTGCCTCCATTCCCACCTTCAATGGGCTGTGATAAAAGTCTACTGGCAAACTCCAATTTTAGAAGTAAAGATAGTTATGGTAAACCACTCTGATGTTTTGTCTGCTTTATGATCCTTATTTTTAGAATGTGTGCTAATAAGTTTATTTTCCAACACTCTCTGAACCCCTGCTCCCACCTATAAATTCATTACTTCTTCCTGAAAAATAATGCAAATGTCAAACCTGTTCCATCATTTTTTTTTATATTATGGGCAAGAATTTACAACTCGTTGAAGATTGTATCATTGCTCGCTTGAAGTTCAAGATGGTGATGCTGTCACCAATTCAAGTGATACTAATTTCAAGCATAGTCTTTCAGATAGGATGGACCCCATTTAAATTCCAGTCGTGAAGTTCATTGAAGCAAATGCCATTATTACAATGAAAAACTGCAAGCATGTCAAGCAAAACATTTTCACTTATCAAGCAAGGAAACAAGAAGCAACATGTTCAGTGCAGTATCTTTCTAAATATGAGCCAAGAGTGAAAGTAGGATCCCTACGGACGAAATATTCATTTAGGTGTGCAGAATTTACCAGGGCAGCAACACAACATCTGCTTCTGCCTGAGTTCATGGATGTTATGCAGTGTGTTTTGATCCAATGCCACAAACTCTGCAGATGTCTATTTTCACACGAAAATCCTTTTCACACGAAAATCCTTTTCACATCTGCTTTTGGGAACATATTGTGTAGTCATTCCGTGGGAACAGCTCGTTAAGCTATACTGTTCACAAGCACATGATTTATCTGTTTCATCCTTAGCATACCAAAATTGAAATTTCTACTTTTGTCAGCTAGTTTATTTTGTTCCTTTGGCAAAGATAGGATGCTGTTTAAAACATGAATTGTCGCTGGGTCAATTTTAATGTGCAGATTGACTGCACTACCTCCTACTCCTAATTTGTTTTGTCAACAGTACTTAAACCCTGTTCATCCATCTCCCCCTCTTCTTGCTGTGATTGTGACTATATTCAGGAAGGGACACGAATCTGATTTTAATAACTGTAGAATAGTTTCCTGCTGTCTGCCCCAATGAAGAAAATCATTGGATGATGACTGTTAACTACACCGTCTCAATGCCTGATGTCTTTTAGAGTGTGTGTGGTTTTCTTGATTGAGAGGCACCAGAGACGTGATTGCATTTTACTAGAATTGGGTACAAAGGAGCAGCACCAACCTCTGTGGCCTTTTTTAACTTCAGAAAAGCCTATGACTCACTTGTCAAATATGATGCCTTATGGACTATCCTCTTCAAGTCTGCCTGTTCTCGAAAAATTTGTCACTATCGCCTGCCCACTCCATGATGACAGACAAACTGTGAGCCTCACCCAACGAAAGAACCACAAACCCTATTTTAATGAAAAACCGATCTGTGTCATTGCATCAAATCTCTTCTCTGTTTTCCTCACAGCAGATAATCTACAGGACAGATGGGAAACTCTCCAACCTATACCACCTTCGATCCAAAACCCAACCATTGTAACTTAAGATATCAAAAATGGCCTAGAGGTATTATCGCTGGACTGTTAATCCAGTGACCCAGGTAATGTTCTGGGGACCCATGTTCAAATCCCAAAATGGCAGATGGTAGAATTTGAGTTCAATAAATATCTGGAATTAACAATTTAATTGTGACCATCGATTGTCAATTGTTGGAAAAACCCATCTGGTTCACTAATGTCCTTTAGGGAAGGAAACTGCCATCCGTACCTGGTCTGGCCGACATGTGACTTCAGACCCACAACAATATGGTTGATTCTGAACTGCCTTCTGGCCAGTTAGGGATGGACAGTAAATGCAGTCTGGTCAGCAATGCCCTCGTCCCGAGAAAGTATTAAAAAAAGGAGTTGGTATGCAAATAGCATTAGTGTTGCACTCACTTAAAAGCTAAACTTTAGAGGGGATTCCAAGATAATAAAGTGTGAAGCTGGATGAACACAGCAGGCCAAGCAGCATCTTAGGAGCACAAAAGCTGACGTTTCGGGCCTAGACCCTTCATCAAGGGTCTAGGCCCAAAACGTCAGCTTTTGTGCTCCTGAGATGCTGCATGGCCTGCTGTGTTCATCCAGCTTCACACTTTATTATCTTGGATTCTCCAGCATCTGCAGTTCCCATTATCTCTAGAGGGGATTATTGATTTCATGTCAGCATACAAAACAGTAAATATTTCAGTAAACACCAGAAATCTAAGTTTCAGTTTCCAAAAAGCTGCCACAGTATAAAACCTCTCTCCACTTTGATCAGGATCAAAATACCTTGAAAGACTTTGCTTGACGAAGACAGACATAGACAACAAACTTCATCATTCTGTCTAATGTGCCAGCATAGCCTATGACCAAACCATTGGAAAGGATGATTTGAGGACCAGAATCTCAGTTCGAAGACCCACGGTCATTTTAGTGGGTTACTGTGATCCTGACACTGCTATATGTTTAAAAGCCTTGCATCAGGTAACACACGGCACTATAATACTATGAACAACCTTTGAAAGTTCCTCCAAATTTGCTGGAATGAAAGGCAGCCCAACAGCACTGCAAAGGCTAATTTGCCCAACATTGAGATGCCAGTTGTACAAAAACCAATTGCATAGGTGAGAGACAGTAGGAACTGCCGATGCTGGAGAATCTGAGATAACAAGGTGTAGAGCTGGATGGACACAGCAGGCCAAGCAGCCTCAGAGGAACAGGAAGTGCCTTCCTATCCGGTCTCCGGTCTGTCCTACATGTGACTCCAAGCCAACAGCAATGTGGTTAACTCTTAACTGCCCTCTGGGCAATTAGGGATAGGCAATAAATGCTGGTCTGGCCAGCAATGTCCACATCCTGTGAATGAACTGAAAGAAACTTTGAAAGTAAGATCCTGTAGGAGCTTTGTGAGGTCCATGACATTATCAGGAGATGCACCACCTTCTGGAGGGTAATGGACATTTCAAACACAACTCTCCTCTACAGAGCAAACTAAAGAGGCCTTCTGGAGCTGGTCACTGCTTAGAATAGAATCCCATACTCTCCCATGGGCTATTCTCCACATTATCTTTTCTTTGGGATTAGGCCAAGTCCTTCCAGTGAACCATCTCCTTGTGTTCATCACACTTTCTCATAGAGATGATCAAGTATCACACTAAGCTAACCAAGAGCTTGAAGATGATATCCAGAGGACAGAGATAAAGGCCGAGTAGAGAAAGACGATCCAAAGACTGACTTGACTGACAGTCCAAACAATGTAAGAGTATTCCAAAAGCAGGAATATCAGAGGTGGGAATAAGACACAGGATATGTGGGATACTAAACCACACAGTACACGCTTTCAAACTTTTGAATCTTCGGCTCACTGGAAGAGAATGAACAGGGATGGAAGGAGTCTTTGATTATGTTGGTTGCTTTCCCAAGGCAGCAAGAAGTATGGCTGGAGTCAATCGAAGGAAGGCTGGATGTTGTGATGGACTGGGCTGCATTCACAACTCTGTAATTTCTTGCAGTCTTGGGCAGAGCAGTTGCCATACTAAGCTGTGATGCAGCTGCTTAGGATACTTTCTATAGTGCATCTATAGCAATTGGAAAGAGGCGTTGTGGACATGCTGAATTCCCTTTAGTCTTCTGAGGAAATAGAGGCATTAGTGTGTTTTCTTGACTGCACTGTCGCCATGGATGGATCACGACAGATTGCTAGTGATATTTACTCCTAGGAACCTGAAAGTCTTGATCACCTCCACCTCAGCCCCATTGATACAGACAGGGGCGTGTCCTCCACTCTGCTCCCTGAAGTTGATGACCAGCTCCTTTGTTTTGCTGACATTGATGAAAGAATTGTCTTTACATCATGTCACTGAGTCCTCTATCTCTTCCTATACTCTGAGTCACCATTGGGATCTGACCCACTACAATGGTGTTATCAGCAAATTTGTAGATAGAGTTATAGTTGAATTTAGCTACTCCAAGTCTGGGCACTGTGGGCCATTAGCAGTGGCAAAATTGAATGCAGACCTTCGATCTGCAACTTCACACCCAGCATATCACCCATCTGTCATCACTAACAAATGAGGGGATCAACCATGTTTCAATGGAGTATGCATAGGGACATGCCAGGAGCAGCACCAGGTATACCTAAAAAAAATCAGTGCTTATTCTCATGAAGCTGCAAAATGGGACTAAAATAACAAAAGCAGCAAATGGTAGACAGAGCTAAGCAATTCCATTACCACATCCTGCCATGTGCGGTGGTGGACAATTAAATTATTCATTGAAGGGGAAGCACATCACATCAGTACAAAAGGTAAGACTGAAGCATTTGCAGTAATCTTCAACCAGAAATGCCAAAATGACCATCTCTAACAAGAGAGAATTTGACACTAAGGTTTTGGAGTAGATCTGTAGCTTGGGTTGTGGGTGTTGAGGTTGGTTGACTCGCCGAGCTGGTTTGTTGTTCTGCAGACGTTTTGTTACCGTGCTGGGTAACATCCTCAGTGCAGCCTCTGATGAAGCGTTGGTGTGTTTTCCCACCTGGCTTTTAAACTCTGGCGTCTGTTGCGATGGATTGCCTCACTTCTGAGTTCCCTCTGTAGTGGAATATATATGGGGTCAAGTTCAATGTGTTTATTAATAGCCTGCTTTGTGGAGTGCCACACTTCCAGGAATTCTTGTGCTTGTCTGTGCCTCACCTGTCCCAGGATCTTGGTGCTGTCCCAGTTGAAGTTGTGGTTCTCTTGTATTGTTGTTCTCATGTGTATTGAGATGAGTGATTAATGGTCATGTCTTTTTGTAGCCAGTTCGTGTTCATGTACTCTTGTTGTTAGTTTCCTTCCTGTTTGTCGGATGTAGTGTTTGTCACAGTCTCTGAAGGGCATCTTGTCGATGGCATTGGTCCTGTCCGTGGTGGGGAGTGGCTCTTTAGTTCAGGTGAGCATTTGTCATAGGGTTGCTGTGGGCTTGTGTGCCACTCTGATGCCCGGCAGCCGTAGGAGTCTTGTGGTGAGTTCCAATGTGTTCCTGCTGTGGGGTAGCATGATGAGTGTGTCAGGGCGTGTAGAATCTTTCTGATGCTGTTCCTGTAGGTATCTCCTGACCCAGTTCTTTGGATATCCATTATCCTTGAACACTTGGAAGAGGTATTCCTCCTCCTCTTGGCGTAGTTCCATGTTGCTGCAGTGTGTTGTTGCCCTTTTAAATAGTGTTCACACGCAGCTTTGTTTGAGTGTGTGGGGATGATTACTATTGAAGTTCAGTACCTGGTCTGTGTGTGTGGCTTTTCAGTGTACTTTTGTTTGCAGTTCCCCATTTATCTTGCGCTGTACCATGACGCCCAGGAATGGGAGTTGTTTGTTCTTTCTCCTCCTCCCTGTTGAATTTTATTCTGGTGAAGGTGTTGTTTCTGAGTTTGTGTGTCTCTTAAACGTTAGAATCAGACATTTCCCTTTTATGTTCAATAGCATTGTCATCAATAAATCCACCACTGTGAAGATCTGGGAACCATTGACCAGAAACTGAACTGGAGCAGTCATGTGTGATGATAAGAGCAGGTTAGAAGCCGTGAAGTCTGTAGTGAATAACCTTGGTCTGTACAAAGCCTGCCTATCATTTGCCAGGCATACATCAGGAATTTGATGGAATGCTTTGCTCATTCTTGGAGGGGTAAGTGCAGCCGCAGCAAGATTCCTGAGGTTTTACAATATCCAGGACAAATCATTTTGCTTGATTGGCACTGCCTTTCATTAACATTTCCTCTAAGTTGCATAGCCAAGCAGCCAGCCTGAGGGTTTGTGAAAGCTGATGTCGTTTGAAGTTTGTTTCAGAGTTCACTGCTGTGCACAAACCTCAAGGGCCTGCGCTGAGGAAGGAAAACAAAGCGGCAATGCGCCTTAACTATTCAGTTCCTTTACCACCAACGTACTACTGCTACATCTGCCTAATCTAAACATGGCAGGAATTCACCATGATAGCTCCTTCAGCAGCACCTTCCTTTCCCTGGACCTCTGCCATCTGGAAAAGGGCTGCAGATGCTTGAGAACACGACTGTCTGCAAGTTCCAGTCCAAGTTATGTACATCTTGACATGAACTATTTTACTATTTCTTCAGTGTCATTAGGTCAAAGTCTGATAATTCCCTTCCTAACAGCACTGTGGGTGTCTCGACCAAGTAAGCAACTCATCACCATCTTCTCCAGGGTAATTAGGGACCAGCAACTAATGTTGGGGTAACCAGTCACATTCGCTGTTTTTAAAATGCAACCTCCCTGCTTCCCAAGTTGTCCTCAGGATTGATATTTAACCTATTACGACTCACTGAAGTATTGTACCATAATACCAGGTCCTGATATTTGCAGAGTTGTAACAAATGTGAACTTTTTAAAGATACATGCACACTTCTAAATTTATCAACTTTCAGACCAAGGTTGATAGAAAGCACCAATTAAGTTTTTGTTTTAGACAAAAGTTATTCGTAATAACTAATTAGAGCACAGAACAGTACAGCAGAGGAGATGGCCTTTCGGCTCAACCATCATGCTATTCCTGTCTGCCCGCACATAGTGTGTATCCTTCAGACTCTCTGCCCATTCGTGTGTCTGTCTAAATGCCTCTTAAGCAGATACAATAGCAATGCTTCTGCCACCTCCCATGGCACCACTATCCAAGCACCCACCACCCTTTGTAATTTGCTTCATACATCTCCTTTAAACTTACCCCCAACATCTTAAACTTATGCCCCCTAGTATATGATATTTCCACGCTGGGGAAAAAAAACTTTGACTATCCACCCCTCATAATTTCTGCCTCTCATGGTTTAATATTCTTGTAGCAGGTTGTCCCTCAGCCTCAAATGCTCTAGTGAAAACAACCCAAGTTTGTCCAAGATAATGAAATGTGAGGCTGGATGAACACAGCAGGCCCAGCAGCATCTCAGGAGCATAAAAGCTTTTGTGCTCCTGAGATGCTGCTGGGCCTGCTGTGTTCATCCAGCCTCACGTTTCATTATCTTGGATTCTCCAGCATCTGCAGCTCCCATTATCACTGATCCAAGTTTGTCCAATGTCTCTTTATAGCTAATACACTCCAATCCAAACAACATCCTGATAATCCTCTTTTGCACCATCTCCAAATCCTCGGCATCATTCCTCTAGTGCAGTGACCAGAATTGCACACAACACTGCAAGTGTGGCCTAACTAAAGCTTTATACGGCTGCAGCATGACTTGATATATAGCTACAACTAAACAGATGTAAATCGTTGGTTTATAACATTGCTAAATAAAACTCTAATCTACTTATAAACACCCTTTACACATAAACACAGACAAACAAATAGGAGAAAATTGATTATTGGTAGAGGTAGAGAAAACCGGGAAAGTCAGTTGCTTAGTCTTTGCTTCCCGATTCTGATGTTGAGATGGTTCTACTTTGCCTGTTCAGTAGTTATTCTTTGGAAGCTTCCAATGGTTTGTAAGAAGTACAGAGTATCTGATTCACTTCTCTATTCACACAGCCTCTAATTTATCAACTCAAAAGTCACAGCTCACAGCAACAGCTGCAGAAAATGTAACTGGTTCTCTTCAAGTTTAAACTTTTCTTTTACTGCAGAGAACAGACCACCTCTGTTGAGGAGAACAACAGCGTACTCATTTGTACCTTTTCTATCTCTGTGTATCCTTGTCACTGAAACTTGTTTCCAGATCTAATCTGTTCCAATCAGCTTCGGTTTGTAAATACCTCCTCAGACTCTTGATCGCTCACACTTCGCAGGAACCCAGGGCCACAAAAAGAAGTTCACGATGGATGTTAATTTCCTTGCTGTGAAATTATGCAGCCATTCGGGTAAACCCCTGTTCTTTTTTAAAGAAAATAGTTGTTTCTCCTTGCAATCCACCGTTTTTAAAGATATGAAAATAATAGATATGGTTCTTAGAAACCATCAATTAAAAACCATAACACCACAGGATATGATTTTAAAATAGGAACTAAATGACTTTTAATTTTAAAAGACTCCCACACTCCAAAGATGTGCAGGCTAGGTGTATTGGGCATGGGAAATGCAGGGTTACAGGGGTAGGTTGGTGGGATGGGTCTTGGTGAGATGCTGTTTGGAGGGACAGTGTAGACTCAATGGGCTGAATGGCCTGCTTCCACACTGTAGGGATTCGGTGATGCTGTTAAATTCCAGCTCCACTATCTCTGCCTGTTTCAAATCTGCACACCATGAAAATCTGTTAATTTGTCTCCTTCAATGCAACCTACAATGGAATTAGAAACTAATGGCATTCCCTTGCCACAATAAGGCATGTTACTCAGCGATAGTACGAACTGCCGATGCTGGAGTGTCTGAGATAACAAGGTGTAGAGCTGGATGAACGCAGCAGACCAAGCAACATCAGAGGATGATAATAAAATGTGAGGCTGGATGAACACAGCAGGCCAAGCAGCATCTCAGGAGCACAAAAGCTGATGTTTCGGGCCTAGACCCTTCATCAGAGAGGGGGATGGGGAGAGGGAACTGGAATAAATAGGGAGAGAGGGGGAGGCGGACCGAAGATGGAGAGTAAAGAAGATAGGTGGAGAGGAGAGTATAGGTGGGGAGGTAGGGAGGGGATAGGTCAGTCCAGGGAAGACGGACAGGTCAAGTAGGTGGGATGAGGTTAGTAGGTAGATGGGGGTGCGGCTTGGGGTGGGAGGAAGGGACGGGTGAGAGGAAGAACCGGTTAGGGAGGCAGAGACAGGTTGGACTGGTTTTGGGATGCAGTGGGTGGGGGGGAAGAGCTGGGCTGGTTGTGTGGTGCAGTGGAGGGAGGGGGCGAACTGGGCTGGTTTTGGGATGCAGTAGGGGAAGGGGAGATTTTGAAACTGGTGAAGTCCACATTGATACCATATGGCTGCAGGGTTCCCAGGCGGAATATGAGTTGTTGTTCCTGCATCCTTCGGGTGGCATCATTGTGGCACTGCAGGAGGCCCACGATGGACATGTCATCTAAAGAATGGGAGGGGGAGTGGAAATGGTTTGCGACTGGGAGGTGCAGTTGTTTCAATAAACTGCCTTTCAATAATCTCCCCTTCCCCAACTGCATCCCTAAACCAGCCCAGTTCGCCCCCTCCCCCCACTGCACCACACAACCAGCCCAGCTCTTCCCCTCCACCCACTGCATCCCAAAACCAGTCCAACCTGTCTCTGCCTCCCTAACCGGTTCTTCCTCTCACCCATCCCTTCCTCCCACCCCAAGCCGCACCCCCATCTACCTACTAACTTCATCCCACCTCCTTGACCTGTCCGTCTTCCCTGGACTGACCTATCCCCTCCCTACCTCCCCACCTATACTCTCTCCACCTATCTTCTTTACTCTCCATCTTCGGTCCGCCTCCCCCTCTCTCCCTATTTATTCCAGTTCCCTCCCCCCATCCCCCTCTCTGATGAAGGGTCTAGGCCCGAAACGTCAGCTTTTGTGCTCCTGAGATGCTGCTTGGCCTGCTGTGTTCATCCAGCCTCACATTTTATTATCTTGGAATTCTCCAGCATCTGCAGTTCCCATTATCTCTAACATCAAAGGATGAGACACCTTGGTAACACATGTTACTCAGAGGCCGGAATTCTACTTCATTGCATAGGATTACAGAGCTGGGATAGGCCAGTAGGCAGAAACCTCGGAATAATATTCCATCTCTTACATTATAGTGCAAAAGTCCACCACAGTATAGTTGTTTTTTTAAAAAAAAAGCTGGATTTAAAAAGTACCTAATTTGTAAACGTTACCATAAAATATTTGTACCGGCCGAAGCTAAGAGAAGAATGGCAACTATAGTGCTATTAATCCTGCTGAGATGTTATCAAATTTGTCAGTTTATTGTTTTGTTTTTAAGATTTTTGCTGTGCAAATTCAGCTACTGAGGTGTGAGTATTCATTCCTCTGTAGTTTGTTTCTCCTTGAGCAGTATTTCAAATTTAAGCCATCTGTTCGTTCTCCATTCTCCTTCCTAACACCTACAATCATTGGCGGTAGTTCCTCACGATAGAATCCAACGACTCCCCTTCACAGCTAATGTGTTTAAATATCCTGTGGCTTCAGAGCACGTTCCTTTCACGGGGGACAATAATGCTGGCTGGAGTGTATCTGCAACATTGGAGAATTCACTTCAATCAAATCAACGTTGGCATTTTCCTGAAAATGTGAATAAGGGTGGATCACCTTTACCTACAGTAAGAGTGATTGATAACTATGGGTTGCATTTTAACTTGGAATAAGTGCATTCACCATCACCTCAAGAAATTTTCTTTGCTTCCAGTTTCCAGTTCTCCCTCACCTTCACATGCTCCATGAAGTTTTGTTTCTTTGCCTTCTCCATCTCCATTTTTAGGAATGGATTGTTCCCCAATATTTAATGTAAGACCACCAACATCTACGGCTACCTGGCTTATATTTGCCCTACTCCCAATTTCTCCTTCACATCTGATCTGGCGGTCACCTTCTCTTCCAATGCTTCTGATATGTCTTCCATTTTGCATGTGCCAAGGTTACCCTCATGCTCTCCATCATGCCTGTCTGACCTTCCAAAATTAAGCCTTCTCCTCATAACCAGAACCATGAAAGAGTCCCCTTGTCTTCACTTTACAATGTACCAATCCTTGTGTTTATTTAGGGCCAGGGTAAACATGTAGATTCTTGATCAGTAGGGGAATCAAGGGGCATGAGGAAAATGCAGGAAAGTGGATGTGAGGAACGTCAGATCAGCCACGATCCTACCGGATGCCAGAGAAGGCCTGACGGATCAAATAGCTTACTTCTACTTCTAGGCCTGAAACGTCAGCTTTCCCGCTCCTCTGATGCTGCTTGGCCTGCTGTGTTCATCTAGCTCTACACCTTGTTAGCTCAGATTCTCCAGCACCTGAAGTTCCTACTATCTCTGTTCCCAGATCTTGACGTGTTTGTCCATAACCTCAGTTTCCATGTCATTATATAGTAGTTGCTGGTAATGGTTCATTGTTATTTGGAGTTCTCCCATCTTTTTTGTTTTTAATTGCCCCAAGTTGCCTGCTTCGGTCATTTTTGTCATTCAGTGTGCACATTCGTAGCTTTTTCCTTTCAAACTTTACACCCTTCTTTCCCTAGCTGGGCAGTTTCTTCTAAACCTCTTGAAGTGGCTTCCAGTTTAAAAACAGGCTGCCAGTCTGAAATAACAAGGTGTGAAGCTGGATGAACACAGCAGGTCAGGTAGCATCAGAGGAGCAGGAAAGCTGACGTTTCGGGCATAGACCTTCTTCAGAAATGGGGGAGGGGAGAGGCAGAGATGGAGGAATTGGGAATAGGGGATGGCATTTTTTCAGGAAAGTGGGTAGAACGAGGTGGATTCTAGGTAGCTGTGGGAGTCGGGGGCTTGAAATGGATATTGGTTTCCAGGTGATTACAGGAGATGGAAACAGAGGCGCCTAGGAAGGAGAGAGAGGTGTTAGAGATGGCCCAGGTGAACTTGAGGTTGGGGTGGAAGGTGTTGATGAAGTGGATGATCTGTTCAAGCTCCTAGTGGGAGCATGGGGCGGCGCCGATGCAGTCATCAATGTAATGGAGGAAGAGGTGGGGATTAGGGCCTCTGTAGCTACGGAAGAGGGACTGTTCCACTTAACCTACAAAGAGGCAGGCATAGCTTGGGCCCATGCGGGTACTCATGGCCACCCCCTTTGTCTGTAGGAAGTGGGAGGATTTGAAAGAGAAGTTGTTGAGGGTGAGGACCACTTCAGCTTAGCAGATGAGGGTGTCAGTTGAGGTGGACTGGTCAGGCATGCTGGACAGGAAGAAGCGGAGGTCCTTTAGGCCATCTGCAGGGGGAACGCAGATTTATGGGGACTGGACATCCATGGTAAAGATGAGGTGTTGGGGCCCATGGAATTGGAAGTTCTGGAGGAAGTGGAGGGCGTGGGTGGTGACACAGATGTAGGTGGGGATTTCCTGGACCAAGGGGGAGAAAATGGAGTCGAGATAGGTGGAGATATGTTTGGTGGGACAGGAGCAGGTGGAGACAATGGTCAACCAGGGCAGTCAGGTTTGTGGATTTTGGGAAGGAGATAGAAACGGGCTGTGTGGGGTTGGGAACGATGAGGTTGGAGGCTGTGGTTTGGAGGTCACCTGATGAGATGAGATCGTGGATGGTTTGGGAGATGATGGTTTGGTTTTTGACAGGGGGGTTCACGATCAAGGGGGCAGTAGGTGGAGGTGTCAGAGTTGGCCCCTGGTCTTGGCGATGTAGCGATCAGTGCGCCATACTACAACTGCGCCTCCCTTGTCCATGGGTTTTATAGTGAGATTGGGAATGGAGCGGAGGGAGCGGACGGCTGCATGTTCTGCGGGGAGAGGTTGGGGTGGATGTGAGGGGTGGAGAGGTTGAGGCGATTGATGTCACGATGGCGTTGGTGATGAAGTGGTTGAGGAGGGTGGGAGGCCTTGGGCTGGTGTCCAGGGGGAGGGGTTGTGTTGGACGTGGGAGAAGTGGTCAGTGGGGGAAGGGTTAGGCTCACGGTTAAAGAAGTAAGCGTGGAGGTGGAGGCGGCGGAAAACCTGTTCAGTGTCCAAGCATGAGTGGTATTTGTTGATGTGTGTGTGTGGAGGAGACAAAGGTGAGCCCTTTACTGAGGACTGACCATTTGCCCTTAGTAAGGGGGAGGTCTGGGGGTGATGGTGAAGACCTGGCAGGGCTGTGTGCTACTGTCTCCTCTGGAGCTGCTGGCTGGGGAGGCAGTGGGCGGAGTGACGGTTGTGGGCGGAGTGCCATCGGCGGTGGGCAGAGTGGGGTAGGCGGCGGTAGCAGCGGTGTTGGTAGGTGCGTCCTCAGTGTCTATGGTGTTGGCCTCAGAAATGGATGCGGTGACATCAGCAGCGGTGTCGATGGCGTTCGTAATCCCAGAAGTGGTGTACCTGGCGGTGGAGGAAGTGCTGTCACCCGCAGGTGCTCGGAAAGTGGCCACATGGCCAATGGCGGCGGCTACATTGTGGGGAATGTCCTGGGTAGGATTGGGGACTTGGGGGGGTGGAGGAAGCCCGTTTTGAGTGGCAGACACCAGTAAGTTTACTTGTATTTATGGTTTTTAGCGTCCAATACAGTTGAGTAGAACTGTGAGTTCAGGTTGTGGATCCTACGAAGAATAAATGTTCATCCTGTTCCTCTTTCACAATACTCTGCTAGACCTCTTGAGTATTTCCAACCTGTTCTGTTTGTTGCTGATTTCTGACATTGTTAATATTCTGCCTATTCTTTACCAGGTTATTGATCCACACTTCTCAGGCTGCGTACTGTGGCCTATAATCCTTGTTTAGTTAATAAATGACCTCAGTAACTTTCCATTCTTTAACGCGTATGCAAAGCTTTGCTCACTGCAAGGCTAAGCGTTATTGTTAAACTGTGAGAAAGAATTTCCACACATTTTACTAACAAAGGAGTCCATTTTCTGATGAAGGGTCTAGGCCCAAAACGTCAGCCTTCCTGCTCCTCTGATGCTGCTTGGCCTGCTGTGTTCATCCTGCTCCACACCTTGTTATCCCAGTCCAGCAGATAACCTGGATGCTTTTAAAAGGTAGTTTCACATGACGGTGACGTTTTCTGGCACTCAGTAAGAATTGACTGTGCTGTGAAGTTGTCTCTCAGGCTGTTGCAGGCATGACATTCTTGTTAGAATGAGTTAGACTCTAATCTGGCTCTAAGTATCTGTCGATGAATGTTTACATTGATACTTTGTCAACATAACATGACAGAGTACCTTCATCCAGAGCCATCAGATGCAAAAGCATTGAAAGAGAAATTGCTGCTTCGTTGTATAGAACATAGAACACTGCAGCACAGCACAGGCCCTTAGGCCCACGATGTTGTCCCGAATTTTTATGCTAAACCTCAGCTTAACCTACCCTATCTAACTTTATACTACTATATATATGCCTATCTAATATTAAATGCCCCTAATGAGGCCGACTCCACTACCCTCTCCGGCAATACCTTCCACGCTCTTACCACTCTCTGAGTAAAGAACCTACCTCTGAGGTCTCCCCAGTACCTACATCCTTTCACTTTAAAACTATGCCCCCTCGTAATAGCTACCTCCACTCTAGGAAAAAGTCTCTGGCTGTCTACTCTATCTATACCTCTGATCATTTTGTACACCTCCATCAAATCACCTGTCATCCTTCATTGTTCTAAAGAGAAAAGCCCTAGCTCTCTCAACCTTTCCTTGTAAGACCTTCCCTCCATTCCAGGCTACATCCTGGTAAATCTCCTCTGCACCTTTTCTAACGCTTCCACATCTTTCCTGTAATGAGGTGACCAGAACTGGACACACAATACTCCAGATGTGGCCAAATCAGGCTTTTGTATAGCTTAGTATATGTTCTAAAATGACTCCAGATATTCCCAAATGAGTAGTAAATCTGTCAAGACTGACTAAAATCTTCAATATTCAGAAAAAATAGGTGGAAATTACTCGCAGTGTAGCTGAGGTTTTCTGATTTTTATATGCATTGTACGAGTTACCTTTAGAAATATAGATTGTAAATTCCTAAACCACCCCTACGGGTAGCATCTGTTGATACATACTTGTTCAATCAACTTAATTTTTTTTGTGGTTCTTATGTTGGCTTTCAGTTTATGGGTGACATTGAGGTTTTAGATCGGCCCTATGAATGCAATATCTTCTGCATTCGAAGGCGTAGTATTTGAGAACTTGTAAACAAAGGAATCATTTCAGCAAATAAAGGCTGTCTCGTTAAATTAACTTGATCAAAAATGTTGATAAGTTTTAGAAAAATATTTGCATTCTGAAGCAGTGCTCTGTAAATCTTATGGCAGTTCCCAGGCAGGCAGCACCTTGGGTCACATTCTTCATCACATGAATCACATTCTCTTCTGCTCATATGGAACCCATGCCCTTGTGGGGGAATATGACAAAACAAAATGTGCTTCAGATTGTAGCCAATAACTCAATTCTATTAGAGGGCAATACAGCAAAAGCTCCTTAAAAATAACTATAACCAAATGGCATTGAATAAAATGGAAGATGGAAACCATTCTTCAATTAATTTTGAATTCCAATAGTTTGCAAGTAATCTGGCTGGCATTGCATTTCAAACCAGTCTCATGAATGTGGTATTTTCAAGAAGCCACCAATTTCCCATCACAATCTTACAGTCGATTGTGTCTTCCTCAGAGTTGAATCTTAATTGTAGCGGGATTTACAGATCAGGAGAGCACAGGAACAGGCTTTTTGGCCCACCAAGACTACACCGACACATGATGCCTTTCTAAACTTAAAAACCTTCTGCCTTTTCATGGTTCCTATATTTTCTGCCTATTTTTACAGCTTTCAAAATGCCTCTTAAATGTTGCTATTATACCCATCTTGACCACCTCCTCAAACAATGCATATCAGACATTTACCAAACCCTTTCTGAAAAAATAACTTGCTTCTCACATCTCCTTTAAACTTTCCTCCTTTTACCTTAAACTATGTTCTCTAGTAATTGGGGAAAAGACTCTGACTATCCATTCTATCCATGCCTCTCGTAATTCAGTAAACTTCTATCAGGTCACTCATTATCTTTCAATACTCAGCTGTAAACAAACCAAGTTTGTCCAATTTCCTTACAGGTAATAAGCACCAAACCATGCAACACCCTGCTGAAACTGTTTCTGTACCCTGTCCAAAGCCTCCACATTAAACATAGAGCCCAATTAATTTTTAGACCACATTTTCAATGAATGGATCTGGGTTCTCGCTATATAAGTTTTGTAGTTGTCTGGATATGCAGTAATTTCTTGAATTTAATACCACTGGGATAGAGCTTTGATGTTTCGCTCCAGGTCAAGAAGTAATCAGGTTCAAGAGTTCATTTAGGCTTAAGAGATTGGCTGCCAGCAAATTTTCAGTATGATATTGTTAGTCTTGCAAGCTATTCAACCAAGTTCCCAAATTTAAATAAACCAAATAGAAACAAAAGTCTCAGTGTTAGATGTGGTTTATTGAACCTTGGCTATATACCAGCTTCCGGTGTCTAATGGAATGAGGGTGACCTTTCGTTGTGTAAATAATAGAGGCTCCACTATTCATAATTGATTTTTACTTTAATGTTTCAGCTTTACAGAGGAACTACATATGTTTATATAAACATTAAACTTAATGAGCAAAACTACATGACACCCATCAATATAGGGTGTATGTTTTGAATATAAATTATAAATCACAGCAATAATTACATTTTCTCTTTAGGCTTGATGTTGATAGTATAGCGAGATTTCATCAGTGGACGCATATTGAGATTTTCTTCTCTTATTGTTGAGAACCTTGGTGAAGTAGAAGGTAGCTCCAATGACACTGGAAACTGAGAGGCAGCTGGAAACATAAGAATGTTACTAAGATATATTTGATCTGCAAAAGTGAGTAATATATATTGGACAGTCAGTCAGCAAATCATAGAAGGGTGTGAGAGAAACGATGTTATGTTGGTTGGGGACTTTAACTTCACTAACATTATCTGCGATCACCTTAGTGTGAAAGAATTAGTCAGGGTGAAATTTTGAAAGTGCATCCCACAGAGCTTTTTGTGCCAGTGTAGATAGCTCTACTAAAGATAGGGCAGTGCTAGATTTAATTCTCAGAAATGAAGCCAGTCAAGTGCCTGCAGTTTTGGTGGGTGAGCATTTTGGGATAGTAACCGTAACTCTGTGAGTTTTAAAGTCCATTATGGACAGTGCAGAAGTGTCCAAACTGGGGGAAGGCTGATTTCAACATCATTACGCAGAATTTGTCAAACATAAACGGGGAAGTCTACATTTGGGAAATAGGAGTCTTTTAAAAGTAACAGTGAGAATTCAGGCCCAGCATGTTCCTCTAAGAGTGTACAGCAAATGCAGCAAATCCAGGGACATCTACAGTTTGAGAAAGAGAAAGAAGCAAGCATATTTCAGGTACAGCGCATTAAAACAGAAGAGCTCCTTCAAAATTATAGAGTATGTTGTGACGTGATGTGCCTTTAAGAGGGATTTGTTCTGCCCCATCTCTCTTGAAGAGGGATGTTGACAACTTAGTGCCAAGGAATCTACTCTATGGAAAGCGAATAAATAGTTTTGGGTTTTTGACATAAGAAGCAAGAGTGGGTGGAGTCACACAGACCCAAGGCTTTTCACTTTCAGTTGTTGAAATTGGAGTTTTTACAGTTGAAACTGCTAGATACTGCTCTCTCTGCCTCTGCTACAGCAAAAGGTTTTCAGTTCTCGGCTGCTAGAGTGAGAAACAACGCATGAGATTGAAACTGTTTTTCTAAATTACCACACCATGGGTGTGTTTAAGGGGTGCTGGTATATTGGAACAGTTGCTTAAGTAATAATTAAATAACATATTATTTTGTTAAAGGTCTTTTCATAGAGTTAAGGTTGTGCCAGTTTTTGTTTTTTTGGTTTGTACTTTAACCGTAGTATAAGAATAAAGTATGTTTTGCTTAAAACCTAGTAGTTTGACCAATTGAATCAGATGTGGAACACAGTGCCTTACACTTGCCTTTAAATAAGATAAAAGGTAGGGTCTAGGCTACCTCCTTGATATATTTGAACGGGGTTTGGTCTGATCCTTAACTGTAATCAGTTGCTTAAAAGGAGGGGCTACAAAATATCTTTGGAAGATGGAATCCAGGAAGACCTTTAAAGTTTTTAACAAGTATATTAAGAATAAGCGGATTACCAGGGAAAGAGTGGGACCTAATGAAAGACCAAAGAGACAATCAGTGTGTGGAGCCAGTGGATGTGGGTGACACCTTAAATGACTAATTCTCACCTGTATTCACCGAGGAGAAAGATATTGTAGCTTGTGACATCAGTTGGGATAATGAAATTCTTGAGTGCGTTAACATTAATAATGAAAAGATATTAGAATTCTTAATGGGCACACAGGTGTATAAATTCCCCGGGCCTGATGAGATGTATCCCAGGCTGCTATGGGAGGCAATGAGAGAGATTGCTGGGGACTTGCTAGAGATAGTTAATGCTTTGCTGGTCATAAAGTGCCAGATGACTGGTGGCGAAATTCTTGGGAAAAAATTCTGAAGGATAAGAGTGATCAACACTTGGAAAGGTAGAGATTGGTCAGGGATAGTCTGTACAGATTTGGTAGAAGCAGACCCTGTCTGACTGATTTAACTGAGTTTGTTTTTGAAAAGGTCACTAAATACAGTGATGAGGGAATTTCTGTTGATGGGATTTATGTGGAATTCAGTAAGGCCTGTGTCAAGGTCCCATGTGGAAAGTTGGTCCAAAAGGTAAGAGCCCATCGGATCCAAGGTACGTCTGCAAACTGGATCCAAAAGTGGCTTACAAAGGAAGTAAGAAAAAGGGTGGCACGGTGGCTTAGTGGTTAGCACTGCTGCCTCACAGCACAGGGACCTGGTTCAATTCCACCCTCGGGCGACCATCTGTGTGGGGTTTGCACATTCTCCCTGTGTCTGTACAGGTTTCCTCTGTATTCTCCGGCTTCCTGCCACAGTCCAAAGACGTGCAGGCTAGGTGGATTGGCCGTGCTAAATTGCCCGTAGTGTTCAGGGATATGTAGCTTAGGTGGGTTATAACAAGATGGGCCTGGGTGGACTTTATGGGCCGAAGGGCCTGTTTCCACACTGTGGCGATTCTTTGTATTCCACAGATGTAATGTGTAAATAGGAGGCAAAGGGTGATGGTAGAGTGTTGTTTTTTTGTAATTGGAGTCTTGTGACCAGGGTGGTACCATGTGGATCAGTGCTGGGACCCTTGTTGTTTATTATGTACATTAACGCCTTGGATATGAATGTAGAAGGTATAATTAAGAAGTTTGCAGATAGCATGGAAATGGGGGATAATGTTTGCAGTGAGGATAATAGCCTCAGGCTGCACTCTGGTAAAGGGCAATGGCAGATGGAATTTAATCCTGACAAATGCAAGCTGATGCATTTTGGGAGGGTTATACACAATGATTGGATAGGTCCCTAGGACATACGGAGGAACAAATGGATCTTGGGTGTACAAGTCCATAGGTCCCTGAAGGTGTCGATACCAGTAGACAATTTGGTGAAGAGGACCAATAGGATGTATGCTTTCATTAGCTGAGGCACAGAATATAGGAGGAGCAAGGAAGTTTCGTAATGGCTTTATAAAACAGCTTTTGAACCGCAGGTGTAATACTGTGCGCGGTTCTGGTCGCCGTACAAGAAGATGGATGTGATTGCACTGGAGAGAGGGAGGAGATTCACCAGAATGTTGCCTGGGATAAAAAGTCTCAGTTATGAGGAGAGAGTATAGACTGGCTTTTGTTTTCCCTGGAGCAGAGAAGGCTGAGGTGAGGATCTGACTGAGGTATGCAAAACTATGAGAGGCATAGGCAAAGTGATAATGATAATCTTTTCCCTATGCAGCTGTGTTTAAAATGACAGTGCATTGTAGGTTATGGATCCAGTGCAGGGAAACAGGATTGGTGTAGTTTGGTGCTTGTTGGTGGGCAAGACATGGTGGGCAGAAGGGCTGTTTCTATGCTGTATGACGATGACAATTAAAACTTCTGATTAAAATTTTAGCATGTCTTTTTAAAAGCTATATTGGCTCCATCTAGTGGCAGCAGTATATAGAGCAATTTAATTCTCTTGCCCACCCCAGATGAATACTTTCAAGTGTGGCCATGGATCAAATTTTCCACAGCACAAATAAAACCACAATTCACTCTTCACATCAGCTAGTTGAATCTTAGTCACCAGCCTTCAAAACAAAAGAACTCTAATCCCAATCCATTAATACCGTGGGCCACTCTCCATGCTTGAATGTTCCCCTTATTTCTTAAAGATCACTTCTGAAAAACAAGTTGAAGACAAATTCTCATCTGTGTGTTGAGCAGTTTTGGTATGCTATTTTCTGAATTATATTCAATTGAGCTAACAAGATAAATTCTGCAAAGACAGAAATTACTGGAGTAACTCAGCAGACCTGGTAGCATCTGTGGGAAGAGACCAGAACTAACACTTCAACTCTGGCAACATTTATTCAGATGGTGAATATCTCTCTAGCAATTTTTGTGGTTGATGAAGATCTCCAGAATTGCAGTTCTTTGTTTTATTTTAATATAATTAAGCATTCAATTTAATTCATTTATCTTCATTCAGTGTGACCTGGCACACTTTATCTACAAACAATCACAATCTCTTTGTTTGCCCCCGCAGTGGTCGAGAACGCCCTTGACTGCGTCTCCCGCATTTCCCGCAACACACCCCTCACACCCCGTCCCCGCCACAACCGCCCTAAGAGGATCCCCCTCATTCTCACACACCACCCCACCAACCTCCGGATACAACACATCGTCCTCCGACACTTCCGCCATCTACAATCCGACCCCATCACCCAAGACATTTTTCCGTCCCCACCCTTAGAACTTGGAACATAGAACATAGAACAGTACAGCACAGAACAGGCCCTTCAGCCCACAATGTTGTGCCGACCATTGATCCTCATGTAAGCACCCTCAAATTTCTGTGACCATATGCATGTCCAGCAGTCTCTTAAATGACCCCAATGACCTTGCTTCCACAACTGCTGCTGGCAACGCATTCCATGCTCTCACAACTCTCTGCGTAAAGAACCTGCCTCTGACATCCCCTCTATACTTTCCACCAACCAGCTTAAAACTATGACCCCTCGTGCTAGCCATTTCTGCCCTGGGAAATAGTCTCTGGCTATCAACTCTATCTATGCCTCTCATTATCTTGTATACCTCAATTAGGTCCCCTCTCCTCCTCCTTTTCTCCAATGAAAAGAGACCGAGCTCAGTCAACCTCTCTTCATAAGATAAGCCCTCCAGTCCAGGCAGCATCCTGGTAAACCTCCTCTGAACCCTCTCCAAAGCATCCACATCTTTCCTATAATAGGGCGCCCAGAACTGGACGCAGTATTCCAAGTGCGGTCTAACCAAAGTTTTATAGAGCTGCAACAAGATCTCACGGCTCTTAAACTCAATCCCCCTGTTAATGAAAGCCAAAACACCATATGCTTTCTTAACAACCCTGTCCACTTGGGTGGCCATTTTAAGGGATCTGTGTATCTGCACACCAAGATCCCTCTGTTCCTCCACGCTGCCAAGAATCCTATCCTTAATCCTGTACTCAGCTTTCAAATTCGACCTTCCAAAATGCATCACCTCGCATTTATCCAGGTTGAACTCCATCTGCCACCTCTCAGCCCATCTCTGCATCCTGTCAATGTCCCGCTGCAGCCTACAACAGCCCTCTACACTGTCAACGACACGTCCGACCTTTGTGTCGTCTGCAAACTTGCTGACCCATCCTTCAATTCCCTCGTCCAAGTCATTAATAAAAATTACAAACAGTAGAGGCCCAAGGACAGAGCCCTGTGGAACTCCACTCACCACTGACTTCCAGGCAGAATATTTTCCTTCTACTACCACTCGCTGTCTTCTGTTGGCCAGCCAATTCTGTATCCAAGCAGCTAAGTTCCCCTGTATCCCATTCCTCCTGACCTTCTGAATGAGCCTACCATGGGGAACCTTATCAAATGCCTTGTCTGCTTTCCGGAGAGACCACTCTCTCCGTGACTCCCTTGTTCACTCCACACTGCCCTCCAACCCCACCACACCCGGCACCTTCCCCTGCAACCACAGGAAGTGCTACATTTGCCCCCACACCACCTCGCTCACACCTATCCCAGGCCCCAAGATGACTTTCCACATTAAGCAGAGGTTCACCTGCACATCTGCCAATGTGGTATACTGCATCCATTGTACCCGGTGTGGCCTCCTCTACATTGGGGAAACCAAGCGGAGGCTTGGGGACCGCTTTGCAGAACAGCTCTGCTCGGTTCGCAATAAACAACTGCACCTCCCAGTCGCGAAACATTTCCACTCCCCCTCCCATTCTTCAGATGACATGTCCATCATGGGCCTCCTGCAGTGCCACAATGATGCCACCCGAAGGTTGCAGGAGCAGCAACTCATATTCCGCTTGGGAACTCTGCAGCCCAATGGTATCATCGTGGACTTCACCAGCTTCAAAATCTCCCCTTCCCCCCACCGCATCCCTAAACCAGCCCAGTTCATCCCCTCCCCCCACTGCACCACACAACCAGCCCAGCTCTTCCCCTCCACCCACTGCATCCCAAAACCAGTCCAACCTGTCTCTGCCTCCCTAACCTGTTCTTCCTCTCACCCATCCCTTCCTCCCACCTCAAGCCGCACCTCCATTTCCTACCTACTAACCTCATCCCACATCCTTGACCTGTCCGTCTTCCCTGGACTGATCTATCCCCTCCCTACCTCCCCACCTATACTCTCCTCTCTACCTATCTTCTTTACTCTCCATCTTCGGTCTGCCTCCCCCTCAGTCCCTATTTATTCCAGAACCGTCACCCCATCCCCCTCTCTGATGAAGGGTCTAGGCTCGAAACGTCAGCTTTTGTGCTCCTGAGATGCTGCTTGGCCTGCTGTGTCCATCCAGCTCCACACTTTGTTATCTTACAATCTCTTCTGTTTCAATTTTAGCAATTTCTGTAACTTTTTTTGCCATTATGTCAATTTATGTGTAGAATTTGCAACAATTGTTCTGTTTAAGCTTTGTAATATTCTTGTACACATCTCATCAGCAAGCTGTCTAAAGTTTTTAAAGCAGGCAATGTTAAAATGAATCTTGAAATGTTTTATAAATCCAGACAGTGTAAGCAGTTACGTAAGGAAAGGGTTACGTTTATTAATGATCTAAAGAAAATTCAAGGTAGAACCAGACAACTTTGTTTAAATTAATATTTTGCGCCCGTCTTCAGAAAAGAAGCAGGTGATATAAAGTTAATATTGAGGCAAGGAAAGTTATAGTCATTGCGGTAGAAAAGACGCACTGAAAGGGTTAGTATTGTACAAGGCTCTGCAGGGTTAATACTGAGGAGTGGCTTAAGCTGTATTTATTATGATGTCAAGATAATAAAATGTGAGGCTGGATGAACACAGCAGGCCAAGCAGCATCTCAGGAGCACAAAAGCTGACGTTTCGGGCCTAGACCCTTCATCAGAGGGTCACCTCTGATGAAGGGTCTAGGCCCGAAACGTCAGCTTTTGTGCTCCTGAGATGCTGCTTGGCCTGCTGTGTTCATCCAGCCTCACATTTTATTATCTTGGAATCTCCAGCATCTGCAGTTCCCATTATCTCTTTATTATGATGTCATTTGGACTTGTATCTCAAAGAAGTAAGAGCTACTGTCTAGATTGTTCTTTTGTCCCTATAACAATGTCCATCATTTCCTGAAGAAGGGTGTAGGCTCAAAATGTCATCTTTCCTGCACTTCTGCTACTTGGCCTGCTGTGTCCATCCAGCTCTACACCTTGTTATCCCATTTACTTAGTTCCTACCTTGCAATGAACCACATCTTGATAAAGAGCCCCTTGTTAGAGTAGAAGAAGTTTTTCCAATAGAACATCAGACCAAGCATGCCTTGCAGGTCCCCATGTGAAAGAGGATGGCGGCAGTAAACCTGCCACATGGATACAGAAGGACCCTACGCCATGGTGGCCAGCAGTGAGGATTGTTCACACAACAGTTAGTATGACTGATTGTTGATAAGACACCTGGTCTAGATGAAATGCATCCCAGTTTGCTGACGCATGCAAAGGCGAAAAAAGCAGAACCCATTGGTCGCCCTGTAATTGGGTGTGTGATAACTGTAGTGATTGTAATGAGGTCATAGAATATGAGTTCCCAAATTGGGGCTGTTAATCTAGTCCAATCAAGGAGCCCTAGCAGAAAGATAAGAACAGGAGAGTCCGACACCCTATTCAGTGAGAGAGCTGGTGCTGAGGGAGCTGATCAGTGTCAAGGACTCTCCACTAGTAAATAAAGGGTGACTTGATAGTGGAATACCAGTCTCTGTGGAGTTATTTCCGTAATATATTTGTTATGTTGCTTGTTGAGTAATCCAGCATATTGATGATCCTAATTCAACGGGTCAAATCCAGCACTGCAGGTGTAGGATTTTGATTCAGCTAATTAATTAATAATTCTGTAATAAACTGTTAAAAGAAATAGTATCCATGAAAATACTAGATTTCCATCAAACCTATTTGATCAAAGTCCTTGGGAAAGTCAGCTGTCAGCTGCCTGCTTCCTGCTGTGGCTTATTTGTGACTCCCAAATCACAGCAATATGGTTGACTTTTAACTAGACTCTGAAATTACCCCATAATTGGCTTCATTATCGGGGTAAAGAATAAATGCTGGCCTTAGAATTGTCTTGTAGTGCAGTGATAGTGTCTCTAACTGTGGTCCTGAAGGTCTGGGCTCAAGTCCCACCTGCTCCAACGGTCTTCGTAACACACCTGATTGAGTTGATTCAAAATATCTAAATGAATGATACTGTGAATTCACGTTTATTTTTGAAAAAAAACTTCCATCCTCATTCATTATTGGAGGAGCGATGGAAGACTGAAGATTTGTTAACTTTTTTATAACAGAGGAGATTGGGATAAACCCGTAAATTATAGGCACTTAACCTTGCATTAGTTATTGGAAACCATAATCAAGGACAAAATAAACTTCTGTTTGGGAAAGACATGGGTTAGTCAAGTCAAAACCAACTTGAAAACAATGATTTGAGATGGGGGGAGAATGACAGTGGAAACAGCAGCATTGCTACGAAGATGACAGGCGATAGCAGGTGGTGAAGGTATTCCAACTTTAGAAGAAGGGTCACTGGACTTAAAACTTCGCAGATATTGTCAGACCTGCTGAGTTTTTCCTGCAATTTCTGTTTTTGATGTAAAGTCTTGCTCAGCCTTCATTTGTTATTGTTTAAAGTGCACTGCTTATCAAAAATGATGCTTATGACTGCTACTTATACTGTAACGTTACAGTACACAAGGACAGTCTTAATAAAGATGTATTTTGCAGCCACTGCCATTTGTATCATTGAAGTCATCAAACTAATTCTGAGCTAAGGTATGTTAAAAAGGTAGGTGTGTTAGTGCTCACTTGAAATGTATGTTATGTTTTGTTGCTGATTAATGAATAGGAAGGTTAGTAATTTTCGTTGCAAATCACATGTGTAAACATTGCACTAGACCAAGCTTTTTTTATTCATTCACAGAATGTGGGTGTCACTGGCTAGGCCACATTTATTGCCCATCCCTAATTGCCCAGAGGGCATTTAAGAGTCAACCATATTGCTGTGGGTCTGGGGTCACATATAGACCAAACCAGGTAAGGACGGCAGATTTGCTTCCCTAAAGAGCATGAGTGAACCAGATGGGTTTATCCAGCAATTGACAATGGATTCATGGTCACCATCAGTCTCATTCTTCCAGATTTTTAAAAATTGAATTCAAATTCCACCATGTGCCACAGTGGGAATAGAACCTGGGTCTCCAAAACCGTACCTGAGTCTCTGGATTACAGTCCAGCGAAGGTACCACTGGGCCATCGCCTCCCATGCATCAGCTTTGTTGTATTGAATGATTTTTTAAAAAATTTTCTGGCAAAGCCAGAACTTGTTGAGCAGTTCTGAATTTTCTTTGAATGGGCAATGGTCATTGAGTAGTGACAATAAAGTACTCATAACTCTAGGAGAATCTCTACACTGCACACACAATTATGTTGGCTTGATGGAAAACCAGTCTGACAGACTTATGACAAGCAGGAAGAATCCACAAACTGCATTGACTGATTGATCTGTTTTTCTGGCAGTGATGATGTGGAGGTGCCAGTGTTGGAGTGGACCAAGTTGAGAGGGCAGGTTATAATCCAACAGGTTTATTTGAAATCACAAGCTTTCGGAGAACTGCTTCTTCATCAGGTGTTTACAGATGAAAGTCTCTGATTATGTCTGGAATGAAAAAATGTTAAATGAGGCATTAACACTGTATGCCACGTGGTTTTTTCTTTCTGTAGTGTGTATCTGTGACAGCTAACCTTTTGATTTTGAAAGACCTTTTATTTTCAGACTGCAACAGATAATAACGTTGGTAAATTACAAGATAACAAAGTGTGAAGCTGGATGAACACAGCAGGCCAAGCAGCATCTCAGGAGCACAAAAACTGACGTTTTCGGCCTAGACCCTTCATCAGAGGCTCTAGGGTCTTGGCCCGAAACGTCAGCTTTTGTGCTCCTGAGATGCTGCTTGGCCTGCTGTGTTCATCCAGCTTCACACTTTGTTATCTTGGATTCTCCAGCATCTGCAGTTCCCATTATCATTGGTACATTACATTCTGATTGTCAATCTGTAGTTCAAGGCCACAAGAACAACTTTGGCTAATCAATGCCTTAGGGGATTAATTGACCAGCAGGTGAAATTCCACTCAGGAAGTTTGTGTTCGGGAGCGGGACTTTTAAAGGTGTATGCTCATTAAAGAAAATGGAAAAAGAACAGTTGCCATGTGGCATGGGTAGGATAAAGAAGGGAAAATAAACCAACGATTTGAGAACTTGAGGATGCTGTACGTGTCACAATAAATGAACTGGTTTTGACTGTGATAACGGGAACTGCAGATGCTGGAGAATCCAAGATAACAAAGTGTGAAGCTGGATGAACACAGCAGGCCAAGCAGCATCTCAGGAGCACAAAAGGTGACGTTTCGGGCCTAGACCCTTCATCAGAGAGGGGATGGGGTGAGGGTTCTGGAATAAATAGGGAGAGAGGGGGAGGCGGACCGAAGAAGATAGTTAGAGAGGAGAGTATAGGTGGGGAGGTAGGGAGGGGATAGGTCAGTCCAGGTAAGACAGACAGGTCAAGGAGGTGGGAATGAGGTTAGTAGGTTGGAAACGGAGGTGCGGCTTGGGGTGAGAGGAAGGGATGGGTGAGAAGAAGAACAGGTAAGGGAGGCAGAGACAGGCTGGGCTGGTTTTGGGATGCAGCGGGTGGAGTGGATGAGCTGGGCAGGTTGTGTGGTGCAGTCGGGGGAGGGGATGAACTGGGCTGGTTTTGGGATGCGGTGGGGGAAGGGGAGATTTTGAAGCTTGTGAAGTCCACATTGATAACATTGGGCTGCAGGGTTCCCAAGCGAAATATGAGTTGCTGTTCCTGCAGCCTTCGGGTGGCATCATTGTGGCACTGCACGAGGCCCATGATGGACATGTCATCTAAAGAATGGGAGGGGGAGTAGAAATGGTTTGCGACTGGGAGGTGCAGGTGTTTATTGCGAACCGAGAGGAGGTGTTCTGCAAAGCGGTCCCCAAGCCTCCGCTTGGTTTCCCCAATGTAGGTTTTGACTGATCAGTTTTCCACATCATTTTTGTTTAGTGGTCCTAGGATTTTTCCTGTTTCTTCAAATCTTTTTGAGACATCTTTTCCTTTTTTTTAATCTTGCAGAGAATATCAGCTTTCATGTTTAGAGTCTAATGCTTGTCAGCAATGGCACTTGTGACTTCCCTCTTATACTGTTAGTAATTCTTAGCAAGTCCTGAGATTTTTGGCTAATTTGTTGCTGTTTCCACTCGTGGGACAATTTGCTGGGAATGGAGGGGTTGAGATATAAAAATAGACTGGAAAGGCTGGGTTTATTTTCATTGGAGCAGTGGAGGTTGACAGGTGATCTTATTGAGTTTTACAAAATCATGACAGGCAATAAATAAGGTGAATGTAAGGCATCTTTTCCCCAGGATGGGGAATTTCAAAACTAGGAGGCATACTTTTTTAAGGTGAGAGAAGAAAGATTTAAAAAGGACATGAGGTGCAAACTTTTTTTTACACAGAGAGTGATTTATATGTGGAATGAACTGCCAGAGAAAGTGGTGGATGCAAATACAGTTACAACGTTTAAAAGACATTTCAATAAGTGCACGAATGGGAAAGGTTTGGGGGGGATATAGGCCAAGCACAGGCAGGTGGGACTAGTTTAATTGGGAACATGGACTGGTTGGCTGGAGGGTTTCATGTGTTATGACTCTGCCGTTGACATGAAAGTTGGTAGAGTTGTGGATGCGTGGAGGGCTGTTGTAGGTTGCAAAGGGACGTTGACAGGATGCAGAGCTGGGCAAAGAAGTGGCAGTTGGAATTCACCCCAGAAAAGTGTGAAGTGATTCATTTTGGAAGGTAGAATTTGAATGCAGAATACAAAGTTAATAGCAGGATTCATGGCAGTGTGGAGGAACAGAGGGATCTTGGGGTCCACGTCCTTTGATCCCTCAAAGTTGTTACCCAAGTTGATAGAGTTGTAAAGAAGCTGTACGATGCGTTGGCTTTCATTGGCAGCGGAGTTGAGTTTAAGAGCCATGAGGTTATGCTGCAGCTCTATAAAACTCTGGTTAGACCACACTTGGAATATTGTGTTCAGTTATGGTCACCTCATTATAGGAAAGATGTGGAAGCTTTAGAGAAGGTGCAGAGGAGATTTACCAGGAAGCTGCCTGGAATGGAGGGCAGGTCTTATGAGGAAAGGCAATGGCCTCGTGGTATTATCACTGGACTGTTAATCCAGAGACCCAGATAATGTTCTGATGATCCGGGTTTGAATCCCATCACAGTAGGTTGTGGAATTTGATTTCAAGAAATATCTGGAATTAACAATCTAATCATGACCGTGAATTCATTGTCAATTTTCAGAAAAACCCATCTGGTTCACTAATGTCCTTTAGGGAAGGAAACTACCACGCTTACCTGGTCTGGCCTACATGTGACTCCAGATCCACAGCAATGTGGTTGACACTTAACCTGCCCTGTGGGCAATTAGGGAAGGGCAATAAATGTTGCTTAGTCAACAACGCCCTCATTCCTTGAATGAATAAAAACAAAGATTGAGGGAGCTAGGGTCTTTTTTCATTGGAGTGAAGAAGGATGAGAAGTGACATGATAGAGGTGTACAAGATGATGAGAGCCCTAGATAGAGCGGATAGCCTGAGACTTTTTCCCAGGGTGGAACTGACTATTACAAGGGGGCATAATTTTAAGGTGATTGGAGGAAGGTATAGGGGAGATGTCAGAGCTAGGTTCTTTACATAGGGAGTGGTGGGCATATGGAATGTGCTGCTGGCAGTGGGAAGTGGAGTCAGATACTTTAGAGACTTATAAGTGACTCTTGCATAGGCACATGGAGAATGGTAAAATGTTGGATATGCAGGGCAGATTGATTTTATTGGTTTAATCGGTCTGCACAACATCGTGAGCCGAAGGGCCTGTACTGTACTGTTCTCTGTTCCATGTTCTGTGACAAAACAAGTAGTGTGATTCCATGTACAAACACTGGGGGGCAGGAGATCTTCTCGCTAACAGTGTGGAAAGATGTTTGTGTGTACAGTTTAATAGACTATTAAAATCTGTTGTTTTTGGCCAATTTAAAGTACTTGTCCAGTAGGTAAAGCACAGCTAGAGTATGTTCAAATTTTACTGACAGTTTTAAAGGTCATAAATAAGCTTTCACTGAATCTTTAAATCTCCTTACAAAATATTCTAGGTTTATGAAAAACATAAGTACCTCATATGCAAATAATGATGTAATGTATTTTGAGTTTCTTTCACATAGAATGTGCATTAACTGTCATGAAACATGCTGCCGTTGCCAACTCAAGTACACTATGTCGAGAGTTTGAAAATGGAAACACGTTGCAAAAGTGCAGCGACAGAGGTGTGAATTTTTTTTTGAAAAGCACCTCTTACAACCACAGGAAGCCCTAGCCACTTAAAAACCATAACAATGCAACCAGTGGAGTATTTTTAAAGTATAGACACTGTTGCAGTGTAGAAAATATGATTGCAAGTTTGCACACAGCAAGCTCCAGGAAACAGCAGGATAATGATTTGATTTTTTTAGTGATAATGGTTAGGCATAATTCCCCTGTGCAATGAAATCACCTGTAAAGGCAGATGTGACCTCATTTTGCCATCTCATCACCTCTAAAAATGCATCCTGTCTCAGCAGCTCAACTGAAGTGTTGAATCTGTTAAATGTTAGATTTAACATCACACAGATGAATCCTGCGTTACATGTTATTGTCTTTAAAATGAACATGACAATAGCTGCTGGCAGTCAGCAGTAACACACATTCAGAAATGCAGCATGTTAATGGGGGCAGTGACGTATCTAGTCAACAGCATTAAGTGGAACTTAATGATTTTCTTCTGAATAATGCTCCAGGAGGGGTAATCAAAACTCAAAATTTGAATGATTGGAAGCCTGATGTGGAACAAAATGGAGGCTTCCTACGAGGAAAAGAGAACCTTAATCCAAAAAATTCTCTTGATTGGATCACACCCCAAGAGTGATTTGAATACAGCATCACAAACATTTTTGTCATAGATTTGAAGCTCTGATGGTTTCCAGGCTTTCTGGTTGCAGCCAAAACCTGACTAACGTTGAAGAATGCTAATCAAGGCTATTTGTAAACAAACTAAAGGAATGAAATCCTGAATTCAGAGATTTAGACTGATAAACTTATATTGTGTTCTATTTATAACTGCATTTCACAAATCGCTGTATGTGTGAATAGAAGGGCCTCTGTGTTATTAGAACCAGTTTTGTTCTGTTATATTCCACAGATCCTAAACTACTTCCGAGCAACTGACCATCTCCTACACTTTTGAAAAGGAACAAGCTTTCGATGCACTCCCAAATTTCTCACTCCCAGTTCAGGCTTCTAACAATCACATCGCTGCTGCCACTGTTGAGTCGCTCAGCTGCTGCCTGTCTGCGGTCTTTCATTCTGTAGTGCTTCCTATAAAAATGATAAAGTTACAGCTTTCATAGTCTGTACAATAGAGTCGGTTAGTGTAGCGGCTCTCTATCTCCTTCTTTCCAAGTTTAATCACCATTTTCAATCATAATCTGCCTATCCCATGTCTTGGGCCTATAGAATCCCTACAGTGCTGAAAAAGGCCATTTGGCCCATCAAGTCTGCATCAGCCCTCCAAAAAGTATCCCATTCCATCTAAATAACACTACATTTTCTGCAGCTAACCTCCTGGCCTGAACACTAGGGGCAATTTAGCAAGGCCAGTCCGCCTAACCAGCACATCTTTGGACTGTGAGAGAAAACCAGAGCACCCAGAGGAAACCCATGCAAATGCAGAGACAACATGCAAGCTCTACACAGACAGTCACCTGAGGGTGGAATCAAACCTGGGACCCTGCTGCAGTGAGGCAGCAGTGCTAAGCACTGAGCCACTGTACCACCATATAATCCCATCTGCTGTCAAAAATAATTTCTTCTGTAAGGTTTATTAGTTCTCAGTTTTATGTTAGTTAAACTCTGATCACTCAATTACCTTTGACACTTTTTGCTCAGCCAACAACCTTTTTAGATTTTAAACAAGAGGCACAGGGTGATGGTATTTTGTAATTGGAAACCTGTAAGCAGCAGAACCACAGGGCCCAGTGCTGGGACCCTTGTTGTTTGCTATATACATTAATGACTTGGATGTGAGTGTAGAAAGTATAATTAGTAAGTTTGCAACAACATGAAAATTGGGGATATTGTTGATAGTGAAGAGGATGGTCTCAGGCTACAGTCTGATCTCGATCAGCTGGTAAATTGGGCAGAGCAATGGCAGATGGAAGTTAATCCCAATAAGTGTGAAATAATGCATTTTGGGAGGTCAAAGGGAAGGATTTCCTTTGGGAAGGAGATGCAGAATGAATGGCAGGTCATTAGGGATTACTGAGCAACAGAGGGACCTTGGTGTACAAGTGCATACATCCTTGAAGGTGGCTGAACAGGTAGGTAGACAGGGTGGTAAAGAAGGCATAGAGGATGGTTACCCTCATTAGTTGGGACATAGAATGTAGGAGGAGCGAAGAATTCCTGTTATAACTTTATCAAGCATTGGTTAGGTCACAGATGGAACTCTGTGTGCAGTTCTGGTCTGGTCACTACGCTATTGGAAAGACATGATTTCACTGGAGACAGGCCAGAGGAGATTCATAAGGCTGTTGCCTGGGATGTAAAGTCTCAGTTATGAGGAGAGACTGTGTTTGTTTTCCCTGGAGGAGAGGAGGCTGAGGGGGAAATCTGTTGACGTATACAAAATTATGAGAGACATAGAGTAAATTGTGAGAATCTCTTCTTCAAAGCAGATTTAGTTAAGATCAGAAGGCCATAAGTTTGAGGTGAGGAGCAAGTGGTTTAGAGGAGATCTTGGGGGAAAAAAATTCACCCAGAAGGTGGTACATATCTGAAACGTGCTGCCAGCGAGAGGTAGAGGCAAGTACTCTCTCAACACTTAAAAAGCATCTGGACAAGCACTTAAAATGTCAGAACATGGTTGGCTATAGACTGAGTGAGGGGTAAATAGGATTAGTGTGGTTTAATGTTTGTTGTTCGCATAGACATGGTGAGCCGAAGGGCCTGCTTCTGTGACTCCAGCTATCTATTTGGAGAGAAACTTCAAGATACTTCAGTGCAAAGGGATTGGGGTTCCTCATGCATGTGTTACAGAAAGCGATTATGCAGGGAGAGCAGGTAATGAGGAGGGTAAAAGGAATTATGGCATTTATTGCTAAAGGAGTGGAGTATAAAAGCAGGGAAGTGTTACTGCAACTGAACAAGGCGTTGGTGGAACTGCAGCTGGTGCACTGTTCAGTTTTGATCCACTTACTTGAGGAAGAATGTAATTGTGTTGCAGGCAGTTCAGAGAAGATTGACTACATTAATTTCAGAGATGAAAGGCACGTCTTATGAGGAGAGATTGAACAGTTTAAATGTCTACTTGCTAGAGTTTAGAGGAATGAGAGGTGATTTACTTGAGGTATATGAGATGCTGAAGAGAATTGGCAAAGTGGACAGAGAGTGGCTGTTTCTCCTTGTGCCTCCTTTAATTAGAATTGCTTTAAAGGGTTATGGGACGGGACAGAAAAGTGAAGTTGAGGCTCAGTTGAGATTAACCATGACTGTGCCAAATGGCAGAGCAGCCTTGAGAGGTTGAATGGCCAGTTATTGCTCCTGGTTCTTCTGTTCTTGTCTGAATCTGAAGTCACCCTGTCAACACCAGAAAACTAGCTCTTTTGTGGATCTGTAAAGAAGATTTATGAGATATTTGTTTTTATTAAAACCACAGGAGCGGAAGCAGGCCATTGGGCTCATCAAGTGTTCTCCCACATTCAATGAGATCATGACTGATCTAATAAACCCCAACTCAATTTTCCAGCCTTATCCCCACTATCCTTGATTCCTTTACAGATGAAGAATTGGTTTTTCTCCACCTCACTGACCCCATAGACCTCATGATCCAACCATGACGGCCCTCTATGGTAAAGAATTCTATGAATTCAGTACCTTCCGAGAAAAAAAAATCCTACTTCCCTCTGACTTAAATGAGGAGCTCCATACTCTGTGATTATGCTTCTGGTCCAATACACTTCCATAAGCAGGAAGCAACCTTTCCTCGTCTATCCTGTGAAGGCCCCGAGAATCTTCTATGTTTCAATAAGGCCTCATCTCACTTCTCTGGGTAAGCTGCTGCATGTTGCTATCTTTGTTTTCTATTTGTAAATGGCAGTGCCACAATGCAACCTGAAACCATGGTCCAATCTACTGGAACTGTTCAACTTGCTAAAATGAAGTGAACTCTGTAATATTGCTTTAAGTGTTAGTGATGTCCGCACATTGTTTGAAAAGCTTTTGTTGCACATGGAATCTGTAAGAAATATGTGATATAAAACATGATATAATGTACATTGACTTTTAACATTAATTTGAAGTACCCTACAGAAGGATGATTTATTGTTGAGTAATCACACAAATCAAGTGACAGATTCATTCATTTTGGACAGTAATTCCTTTGTTCCATTAAATTGAGCGAATTACTAGTTTGAGCAAGTCACAATAGTGTGTGCAACTTATTCAAAGTAACTGATTAATTAATAAAAATCTTTTGCTGTAGCTTAACCAATTTGTACTTGTTGGCGTAAAATTAAATGCTACAGTGCTGGGATGTTACGGTCACTTTGGAAGGATGAATTAAAATCAATCAATGACCTTTTGTCATCCTTAATTGCCATGCGGATCTAATAATGCAATCAGTTTAGGCGTTTTTGTTGTCAACAACTCAGTTTTAAGTAGGTCAGTGGTATGCAGATTGCTGCCTCCTAATACTCATCTGTTGTATGTATGGCTGCTGAAATTCCATACAAGATTTATTGTGGTGCACTTATTTTTTTTTGAGTGTATTTAAAACACAGTTGGTGAATGAATATGACTGGTGTACTTAATTGTTTACACATTATCTGGTGTATGATTTGGCAATCCCTCAGTACTGCACAACAAGAATACACATTCAAGCAGAATGAACTCTCAGCAATCTAAGTGGTGCTGGTCATTCGAAAACTGCATTGAATCACAACAGCCCCCAACTTTGGAGCCAAAAGGAGGCGTGAATGTGTTTGAGAGATAGTGGGAACTTTTTTTCTGATGAAGGGTCTAGGCCCGAAACGTCAGCTTTTGTGCTCCTAAGATGCTGCTTGGCCTGCTGTGTTCACCCAGCTCCACACTTCGTTATCACGAATGTGTTTGCTGCCTATAGAGTCATACAGCGCAGAAACCGACCTATCGGACCTATCTATGCTAACCAAGTTTCCCAAAATAAATTAGCTTCTTCCCTTTTTACCCCTCTCCCTGACTTGTTCTGTTGCAGCACTTGCTCGGGTTTCATACCATTTTATGAACTGCAAGCCTGGGTTCTTGAAACACTTAACATATCAAAAAGAAAGCAAAATATTGTGCATGCAGGAAATCTGAAAATGAAACAGAATGCTGGACACACTCAGCAGGTTTGACAGTATCTTTGGAGAGGGAATAGAAAATTATAGAAAATAGAAAAGTGGGCCATTGAGCCCTTTAAGCCTGCACCACCACGCAGTGTGATCATGGCTGGTCATGCAATTTCAGTAAAGCATTCCTACCCTCTCCCCATACCCCTTGATCCCTTTAGCTTCAAGGGCCACGTCCAGCTCTCCCTTGACTATATCTAATGAACTTGCCCCAACAGCTTTCTGTGGGAGAGAATTCCTTATGTTCGCAACTCTCTGAGTGAAGAAATCCTTCCTCATCAGAGCCCTGAGTGGCTTACCCCTTATTCTTAGACTGTGACCCCTAATTCTGGGCTTCCCCAACATTGGGAACATTATTCCTGCAATTAGGAGGAATCGGAGTTAACGTTTCAAGTGCAGTTTTATTCTTCTTCAGAATTGAAACATGCTGGAAAATATTTCTTTTACTTTTGACAGAGGTGGAGGCTTAGGGTGAGCGACAAAGGTTGCAAATGATGGAGAAAGAGAAAAAGTGATGTAAAGTGATTATAATTGCAAGTGTGAAAGGGAGAGAATGACTCCATGCTACCAAGAGCAATGCAGAGAAGATCCAAAACCTACAAGGGTTGATGATGGAGTGAATGGAAGAAAAATGGAGAATAGACATAGCACAATCAGGTTGTGAAATTCAATATTGAGACCCGTGAGCCGAAATTGATGTGTTACTCTTCAAACATGCATTATGCTTAATTGGTACATTGCAGCAGGTTCAGGAAGGAAATGCTCCCACGAGAGCAAGATAGTTTATTGAAATTGCAAGCTACTCGGGGTGGGAAAGTGAGGGGTGGGGTGGGGGGGGAAACAGGGAGTAAGGATCATTTCTACAGACACAGTGGTGGTGTTCCTCAAAGCTGCCACTTAGTCTGCATTTGGCCTTGCCAATGCTTAAGAGATCATCAGGTCTGGCTGCGTCTGTGGAAAGAAATCAGAATTAACATTTCTGGCTGAGTGACTCTTCGTCAGAACCAGCCCTGCTGAGCTTTCCCAGCAATTTCTGTTTTTGTTTCTGATTTACAGCATCCGCAGCTTTTTCAGTTTTTGAAAAGAGATCATGGAGCAACAATCACAATAGAGCAAACTGAAAGAAGTACAAGTGAAATGCTGCTTCACCTGGAAGGTGTGTTTGAGGCTTTGGGGGAAGCAAATGGGCAAGTGCAACTCTTCAACTGCACTTCTGCAAATGCATGGAAGGGTGCCAAGGAGGATTGAGGAAGAGCTCGGAGTGATGGAAAAATAGACCAGGGTGTCACAGAGGGAACAGTCCCTGTGGAATACAGACAGTGGAGGGGAATGGAAGATGTGTTTGGTGGTGGCAGCCTGCTGGAAGTAGTGGAAATGGCAGACGATGATCCCTTGTAATACAACAGAAACCCTATTGTGGTTCTGGGAGGAAGTGGGTGCTGAAGGCAGATGTGTGGCTGATGGGTTGGACATGCCTGAAGGGCCTGTCAAATACTATAGGGAGGGAGTGGGTGGGTGGGATGTGGAAAAAGGAAGTCATGCCAGAGGCAGCCCACTGGAATTTGGCATTTCAGTACAAATGTGAATTCAGAAATTGGAATAAATTTAGGGAGATATAAAATAACCCTACAACTTTCAACTGCAAAATTATTTGAATTTTAATCTTCACTTTTTATTTTGGTAATCAAACTCATCAATCGCTGCTCGCAATGAGAATATGTTATTGCAGTAGGAAAGGGCAATGAATAGAAACTCTTTCATCATGTGCCAAGGAAGAAAGTTTAGAACTTCTGCTTGTTCCTATCTCATTGTCAGAACATGTTGTTCAAATTCACTGTTTTACAAAGTCTGCAATGATGTGAACCCGTTAAAAACAGTCACCAGAAGAGTTATTTGGGAATTTAAATGTAGTAGGTAGTTTTGATTCTTTTGCAAAACATTCAGCCTTTGCTTTCCTCGTTAGAAGCACATTCCTTTTAAACTTGATTTACGAAAAAGAACCAAGGAGAAAACAAGCTGGCATTCGGTTATTTTCACTTTTCAGAAGAGATTTATTTGCATAACTAACATAAAGGGAATTAATTCCAAATCTGCCATAAATAATCCTACACAATAGCTTCGAGCTGAAACTGCTTGTATTTGGAAGAATCTGTTGTTTATGACTCCTCATGCAAAACGTAATATGATCTGCATAATATGACAGATCAGTGCACCACTAATTCAGTGGCATTTATCCTGTGCCAGATGCAGTGTATAATGGACCACTAAAAGTTAAAGGAGATGTGACATTCTTTAATAATGAAGCAGAGTGTTCAATGCAGAAAACATTTCCTTTAAGAAAAAAATGGTTAAACAACGCTCACGCATTGCATCACAAATTAATCCCTGAAACATTGATAAAACAACATCTCCAAAGACATTGAACATGCATTTCTGCTGAAGTAATCATTGATTCCCTTTCTTGTAAGAACATAGGAACCGGGAGCAGGAGTAGGCCATTCAGCCCCTCGAGCCTGCACCACCATTTGATACGATCTTGGCTGATCTCATCTTGGCCTCAACTCCATGTTCCTGCTTGCTCTCCATAAACCTTCAAATCATTACTAATTTAAAAACTCCTCTGTCTCTTCCATAAAATTACTCCATGTCCCAGCACGCATCACAGTCTGAGGTAGTGAATTCCACAGATTCACAACTCTTCGAAAGAAGTAATTTCTCCTCAACCCTGTTTTAAATCAGCAACCCCTTTTTTTTTTAAAAGCTATGACCCCTTGTTCTAGACTCCCCCACATGAGGGCACATCCTTTCTATGTCTACGTTATCAATTCACTTTAGCATCATATATACATGTATTACGTCTCCACTCATTATACCAAATATCAGAGAGCTAGGGCTTAACAGCTCAAGTTCTCTTCATAAAACAATGCTATCCTCCTTACTGGCCAATAATGTTTGTATCATCCGTGAATTTACTGAACAGCTCTCATGCATTCATTCTAAATCATTTACATATACTGCAAAGAGTAAGGGTCCCAACACTAACCGTATGGAACCCCAGTGTACATGGGCTTCCAGTCACAAAATACCCCTGAACCATGACCACCTGCTTAGTGCCAGTCAGACAATTTTGGTTGCAATTCGCCAAATTTCTTTGGATCCCATGGCCTCTTACCTTTGCTACAAGTCTTCTGTGCGAGACATTATCAAAGGCCTTGCTGAAGTCTAAGTACACTATGTCAAATGTATTGCCATCATCTACACACCAGGCCACCTCTTCAAAGAAGATAATCAAATTGGTCAGACATGACCTCCTTTTAATAAAACGAGCTGACAGTTCTTGATTAATCCCTACCTCTCCAAGTGCAGATTATTTCAGTTCCTCAGAATTATTTCTAATAGTTTCCCCATCACCAAGGTTAGGCTGACAGGCCTGTAGTTTCCTGGTTTATCCCTTGCTCCTTCCTTGGACAGCAGTATCATATCAGCTGTCCTGCAGTACCCTGGCAACTCACCTGCGGACAGAATTTTCCAATGAGATGGCGGCAGAGTAGGGTTCCTGAGCCTGGGATTTGTCCACTCTGTCCACTTTTCTTTTCATTCCTTTTTACTTTTCTTCCTCTCTTTACACTTTTTTTTCTACTTTTTTATTTTACTAATCTCTTGTTGATGAGTCACGGCGACCATATTAGCCACAGCAAGTTGGCCCAGTACTGAATTGGGGGTAACAAAGTGTGAAGCTGGATGAACGCAGCAGGCCAAGCAGCATCTTTGGAGCACAAAAGCTGATGTTTCGGGCCTAGACCCTTCATCAGAAAATCCTATTATCTCTCCCCATTACTGAATTGTCTAGGCCCAGCACAGACTTATGTAGGCTCAGCAGTCCGGACCATTGGCAGTCAGTGAGTGCAGACTCATGGCCGGGGCGTTGGAGGTGAGTGTGCGTTCTTACCGGCTCCTGCATTGACAAGGCGATCGTAATGCCATGTCATGAAGGCTGAGGCAGAGGCCAGTTTTGGGCCCAGTATGAGACCTGATGGCATCAACAGCGGCTGCATTGGCAAGGTGGGTTTGAAGTAAACTTGACAGTTGCGTTTAGGCCAGTGCAGTACCTGGCTGCATGGGTGAAGCCTGCATCGGCAAGGTCCAGCGTGGACTTGGTGGTGAGGGCAATAGTGGAGGTGAGATGTCACTGAAGAGCAATTACTTTTGTTCCTGCAGTGGCAGTGTGGCAAAGGGGACTGAAGCCTGGCCATGAGGCCCAGTGTGGAGCACTTAACAAGAAGGGCTGTAAAGTTGGACACTATTTATTTATTCTTCTCCCTTTATATTCTATCTTTTAGTTTATTTTTCTGTGCTTTAAGATGGCACCGGAGAGTGGTGACACATTACATTGTATTCTCGTACAGAATACACATGACAATAGATAAATCAAATGATTGCTAGCACCCTTGTTTCCTCCCTTGTCTCTCAACAGCATGGGATACATTTCATCCAGCCCTGCATACTAGTTTGCTGTGATTCATGTGTGAGGATTCCCAGATCTCTCTGCACCATGCTTAATTCTCTTAATTCAGATAATATGTCACCTTTCTATTCCTCCTGCTTAAATGGAGAACCTCACAGTTATCCAAGTTAAACTTTGTAAAATCATCGAATTCTTACAGTGCAGAAAGAGGCCATTCAGCCCATTGATGAGTCTGCACTGTTCGTCTGAGGAGCATCCCACACAGACCCACCCCTCCACAAAACCCCGCCCAACCCGACATGGGGTTCTTACCACCAAACCTGTGCATTCCTGGACACTATGCGGCAATTTAGCACGGTCAGTCTGCCTAATCTCTAGACCTTTGGATTGTGGGAGGAAACCGGAAATCCATGCAGACACGGGGAGAACGTACAGCACCAGGGACCTGTGTTCAGCTTCAACCTTGGGCGACCATGCGTCTGGAATTTGCACATTCTCCCTGTGTCCATGAGGGTTTCGTATAGAGCTCGTAATCCATTATATGATATTTGTAATAAATGTTTCACTTGTTCTTTCTCACTGTTTGACTCTTACGAAAATGTGTTATTTGACACATTAATTTAGGATATTGTTGACTGAACATGTATCTGTAATATGGATATTTTTGGAAAGAACACTTCGCGAAACAAAGGAAACTGACTGCGGCAGGGAAAAATTGTTGCACTTGTGAAGAACATAGGTTACTAAAGTGGCGCGACTGAGTCTCTAGTGCTTTCAGAGAGCGGTCACTTTAGACTTTATAGAGTCATACAGCATGGAAACAGACTCTTCAGTCCAACCCATCCACACCAACCAGACATCTGACCTACTCCTATTTGTCAGCATTTAGCCCATGTCTCTCTAAACTCTTCCTATTCATATATCCATCCTGATGCCTTTTAAATGTTGTAATTGTACCAGCCTCCGCCCTGCTCAATTCACAGATGCACCACTCTCTGCATGTACAAGTTGCCCTCAGGTTGTTTTTAAATCTTTCCCCTTTCACCATAAACAGTAGTTATTATGTGAGAGTTCCTTCAAGCATGAAGTGATCCAATGGAGATTAGGTTGTGCATCTTTCTAGTCCAACTGGAAGAGCCTGATTGAGTGGGTGATATGAAGTTAATTGCATTTCTGCAACTATTTACAGGTTACATAAATGTAACCAACATTGTTATAGACACGGTTCAAAGAATATGAGCCCTAGGCCTGACCCCTACAAGTTCTTTCTTTATTCTGACAAATTTCTTGTGACATCACCACAGTGTGTAAGGCTTTCGGCACTCATTCAAGAATTAACTCTTTCAGACACTTGTAGATGCACGGTAATCAGGAGCAAGAACCCTGACTGATGCATTCCCGTTCTAACACCAGGAATCCAGGCTGATAGAAACTACTTGACCCAGTTTGAAAGTGTAATAAAACTTTTGGATTTCAACACAGGCAATCAGAGACATGACTTGCCTGGAGCTATAGCCTTTTCCCTTGGTCTTTCTTTAAAATACCCTCTCATGAAAGCAAAACTCAGTGGAAAGTCTCGTCATGCTAAATGGACAACTGGAAAAGCAACTTCAGTCAGTCATAACTGATCCAGGAAGGCACTCTAGAGCTTGTGTGCAAAATTACGTTGGCTGCAGACAAACAGTCGGACAATCTGTGAATTATCCTTTTTCCTGAAAGTAACTGTTAGTTAGCTAAAGTTTCCTTTGAGATTCTGAGTGTGTGTATATTGTTTCAAGAAGAGTCATTGTAAATATTTGCATAATTTAAATATTCTGTTCATAGTCTTTGCTACAGGATGGTTTGGTTGTTTGGTTAAATTCATCAGGTTTGTTATTAGCTGACTTGTTTCTGATACTGAGCTTTACATGGTGTGCTTGGGAATGTCACTGTCAAAATTCACACTTTGTTGTGAGTGTGAAGGAGTGATTCCAGGAAAGTAATTAGTCCACCCCTCTTAATTGTGTTGCAACAATTTAAGCACTGAAGATTCTTCAGTATGTATCTAAGCGGAGGTTACTCTTGTATTAGGGTCCTGTCAATAATGCATTTAATCAGGAATATTTTGTGTTCTTTATGTGTTACAGGTACAACAGAACTATTTCTGCGTCAAGTGTTTATGGACAGTAGAATTTTGTCTCCTTTTCCCTAATGGCTCCAAATTCTGTCGATCTTGTCGGATTTATGCCAGGGGTATTTGACAGTGGACAACACCAAGTCATCCTCTGGATTCTGCTTGCTGTTGTCTGTGCCTTTTTGCTCCTGACCATTCTTATTTTCCTATGCAATAGCTGTTACAGGTAGGAATGACATTTCACATGGGAAATGGGTTGCAATATTGCATGATGTTATATTACAAAGCGTTGACATTGAATGTCAAACAACTATATTTCAAGTGATCCCATACCGTTGTAGCCCACCAGTAACTGACATGAAATTCTTCTGTTCAAATGTGATTTTTCTGTTTTCCAATGTAATTGATGTGTGCGGCTCTCAGGGTATCTCCAGCAGTCTCTAATCTGATGAGTCTTCACAGAGCAGAAGGAGATTTTTTTTAATAGAGGGGAACACGACAGCAATATGATGAGGCAGCATGAGTTTCAAGATCAATAAACAAAGTGGGTTTATGAAACATGGTAGTTTAGCAATGGGTCAAAACCAAGATGAACTTATCTTCAAATGAAATACGTGGATAACTCTTCATGGGATTTCAAGGTTAATCATGCTGAAATTTTGAAGTTCAGTTATCTTTTTGTTCCTTCAGAATTTTTTGAACTATCTTTGGATTTGTCTCAATCTGGGTTTCTGCCACTCTGAAGTTTCAAAGCATTTCTAAGTCGGATGGTATAATGCATCATTCTTGGCGTCTTCCCCTATTAAACACCCATCACAGAATTTAGTGAATTGAGGTGGTAGGCAATAATTCTGCCTGTTACTCCCCTTGTATCTAGATCAGGCACCAAAGGGAAATAGTGCTTTTGGAGCAGTACTGCATCTTCAATCCGCAAGAAGGGGACAGCAAAACTGTCAAATTGCAGTATAGCCTGATCATCAATTAGTTACTAAATAAAATTTTGCCATATGCCCATGTTTCTTTAGTCAAGTTATACATTGAGCTCTTTTTCCAAGGAAATGTTTTGCTATTGAATTACATTCCTCTGTTGCAGTATAGAGTAGCTTTTCTAGGAGCTGATAAGCATCTATACAATTGCAGTGGGGATAATGTTTTCATAATGTGCTTCACTAATTGGGCTTTAAAACTTAAAGAAATAGTGCTAGGTCTTCATTTATCTGTTTTGATGATGGAAAGGAAACCAAAATATTTTGGTTTTTAATAATTTCCTAAGAATATTCATTACGGAATGAACATGATCTTAATGTCATTTTATAATAAGTTACAGGCAGTTTGCTAAATTAAGGGCAATAATTATAACACTCAACCAGAAAGTGCTGTCTTCTAGTAATTCCAGTGAAATTGATTGGCATTACATGGAACCTGACCTGAACATTAATTGAAAAACTATGGATGTAGTATAACTACATGGATTAACTCTGAGCAAGTTATTCAGTTACACAGCAGGGTGTACTACCTGATGCATCAATGTTTATATTCCCCCTCAACCTAAAAATATTGACCTGCAAATCATGATATTGAAGAATCCAACAGACATTTATTACAGCTGTTACCTACAAATATTAGCAGATGATTCACCTATATTTATTCATGTGTTTGTAATGACCCTCCAATTGACTCCTCAGCTTTGCAATACCTTGCAGCTATTTGAGTGAAAATAGAATGATTCTGATTGTGGATATGTTCATGACCAGCAGTAATACTGCTGTGTAGCAATCAGGAATACTCTTAGAACAGAATCAGAAAGACAATATCAGCCATTCATGGTTTCTTACCAGTGCCATTCATGTGAGAAGTGGCAACTTAATATTTTCTGTGACATTGACCATATCAAACCCCCTCAAAATATTCGTAAGATAGTCTAGACTCTAACTTTTTCTTATTTTAAGGTAAGTGTTGCATTCCAGATGCAGCTCAATTGGTCAAACTGCTTGGCATTAAGCAAAACGCACCTTATTTTTACTCTACAGTTAAAATAGAACAAAAGAAAGAAGAAATTGGAATAACTTAACAGAATAAAATATTATTTAGCTACTAAAGAGTAAATTTTCCAATATAGTAAAAAAAAATCCCATAAACACACCCTTGGCAGAGACAAATTCAGTAAAATAGATTGTCTCACAGGCAACTCTCCAATCCAGGAGGTAAAACTTCAAGAAAAAACTCGGAGAGGAAGAAATGTACTGCTGCTTCCAAGCACAGCTTCAAGCCCCCAGAAACTGCTACAGAAAAACTAAAACTAAAAGTCCTGGCTGTTAGGGATCTTAACCGCTTCCACTGTTCCTACCTTTTCAAAAAAAAACAATGCCTCACAAGCTGTTTACTTCATTGGATTCAAATAGACAGCTCTGTATCTCTTAAAACATCGCTTCAAAGGAAAGGACAAAATACATCTCTTAAAGCCATGGTATCATCACATCTGTATAGAAACTATGAATTGGCAAAACACTTCATGCACCAAGCTGGATCATGGAGAATATTTCACCTGTTAAAATATTACTTTTACCTCTACACACCATTTATATTTGTGCTGAAAGGAAACTTCTATCAACAGGTATCCAAGTACAACTCAAATTTACGATGGCATCATGAATGAGGGGAGGTAGTTGCCTGGTGGTATTATTGCTGGACTGTTAATTCCGAAACCCAGGTAATGTTTTGGGGATAGTAGGAACTGCAGATGCTGGAGAATCTGAGAAAACAAGGTGTAGAGCTGGATGAACACAGCAGGCCAAGCAGCATCAGAGGAGCAGGAAAGCTGACATTTTGGGCCTGGGCCCTTCTTCAGAAAGACACTTCTTCTGAAGAAGAAGGGTCTAGGCCCGAAACGACAGCCTTCCTGCTCCTCTGATGCTGCCTGGCCTGCTGTGTTCATCCAGCTCTGCACCTTGTTAACTCTAATGTTCTGGGGACCTGGGTTCGAGTCCCACCGCTGCAGATGGTGGTATTTGAATCCGATAAAACTCTGGAATTAAGAGACTAATGATGACCATGAAACCATTGTTGATTGTCAGGAAGATCCTGTCTAGTTCACTAACGTCCTTCTGGGAGGGAAACTGACATCCTTACCTGTGATTTACACGTGACTGCAGAACCACATCAATGTGGTTGATTCTTACCTGCCCTCTAGGAGTTTCGGGATGGACAATGAATGCTGGCCAGCCACTGATGCCTGTATCCAATGAATGAATATAACAGAAAGATCTGATAATCCTGACTCGGAGAGTGATTACAAACTTTGTTACAAGAGACAATGAGGGTGATCTTTGGAGCGATGTTGACAGCTACTTTTCTACTCAGTGGATGTTTCTTTTCTGAACCATAAAGTTTTGTTGGTGATTGGCATAGGATCATTAGAATAGCTAATGCATTTCAGTTGTACTTTGTTCTATGTTATGTAGCGTTCACACGTTAATGTCCAACACTGGTGAGTGTCACAAGTCAATGAGGAGTAAAGGATGACTGCTGTTTAATAAGAAAAATGTTATCTTGTTCAAATATATCAAATACCCATTTATAAACGATCAAATGATGAGTATACCTTTCTATTACCAGGCACCTGAACACTGCCGAACGAAATGGGGACAATGAGAACCTAATGAGTGTGGTATGTGTTGTACAATTAGCTACTGTATATCAAAATATAACAAATGTATAATATGACAATTTTTTTAAAAAATAGATCAAAGTAAAATCACGGTGATATCCTTTCACATGTAAATGTTAACTTGAATTTTTCTGGGCGATTTTAGATATTTTAATCAGAATACAGAATTCTCCGAGAACATTTTAATTTATGATGGTTTCACTGGACCAAATGTTTTAGCTTCATGACACAACTTGCCTCTGTGCTATTTTCCAAGAAGATCAAAATCAGTGTTTAATTCATTTCAAAATTTTGCATACCCAAAAATAATTGGGCATTGTCGTGTGTAGGAACGATATCCAAATGTGTATAGCAGTGAAAGGACTGACTACGAATTCATTTCCATGAGGGGTTGATAACAGAAACTGCTTAATACCAGTGCCAACATGCCATTGCAAATACACCTTCCTGCCATTCTCCTTTTGTGCGCCTTCTCTGTTCATTTTTTCTTATACAGTCATACGGTATGGAAACAGACCCTTCTGTCCCACAAGTCTATCCCAAACATAATCCCAAACTAAACTAGTTCTGCCAGTTGCATTTGATCCATATCCCTCCAAACATTTCTTATTCATGTATTTATCTAAATATCTTTTAAATGTTGTAATTGTACTCACATCCACCACTTCCTCTGGAAGTACATTCCACACAAACCACTCTCTGTGTAAAATTGCTCCCCCCATGTCGTCTTTTTTAAATTTTTCTCTTCTCACCTTAAAAAAATGCCCCCTAGTCTTCAACTCCCTCACCCTAGGAAAAAGACCCCCGCCATTCATCTTATCTATACCTCTCATGATTTTGCAGACTACTATGGTCAGCCCTCGCTCTCCTACACTCCTGTGCTCCAGCTTGTTCTTATAACTCAAACCATTCCGGCAACATTCTAGCAAATCTCTTCCAAACATCCTTCCCTTATTCTTTCATTTTTCATTTCTCCCCTACTCCTTTCTTGACTGTCTACCTTTCTTTCTTCCCTCTACTTTCTGCAGTAACTTTGTAACGCTGTTAACATTTGAGTAAAAATATTGTGGGTTCTAGGCCTGCTCCAGAGGTTTGAACAAAAACCTCAACTGATGCTTTAGTGTAGCAGAGAGAAACAGTTACGATGTTGGAGATAGTAAACTGAGAACCAAAACCTTTTCTATATACTTATTTGGAAGTGAAGGACTGCATGGTGTCTTAGTCAATATTTATCCCTGAATCTTCATGAAAAAAAAACAGATTATCTGGTCATTGACAAACAGAAAATGAAAGAATAAGGTAAGAAGGTTTGGAAGAGATTTGCTAGAATGTTGCCAGGAACGGGTGGAGGTATAAGGGTTAGCAGGGTAGGCTGGACGCTTTAGCACTGGAGTGTAGGAGATCGAGGGCTGAACGTATGAACTTGCTGTGTACAATTTGGCTATCACATTTCCTACTTTGCAACAATGGCTGTACATTAAATGTATGTCATTGGCTGCAATGTGCATGAGATACACTAAGCAGTGTTCCTTATAGTATGCACCTTAGTGCAATAACTTGTCACAGTTGACTATGTGGGGGGGATGGAATGGTTAAAAGTGCAAGTAGCTGGAGTGACATTGGGAAAAGGTACAGACTTGATTGGGAGAACAGTGATCATGATAGAGAGGGAATCTGTAATTGAAGCAGCAGTAAGTGTAAGAGAGAGAAAACTCAAAAGAGTGGAATAGCATGGGGAAAGTGTCAATCTGTGATTGGAGCAGGAGCAAGTGTGGGATGGAGGAAATCTGTGGATGGAGGAGTGAGATCACACACTTAGGGAAGAGGGTGGGTGTTTCTGTAATTGGATATTGCACAGAGAAAAGAGCAAGGAGTCAGACAACGCCTCAAAGACTCAGAAAGGACCTGGCTTCAGAAGGAAAGAACATTCCAAATTCATTAGTCAAGGGTTGTCAGTCAAGGTGGGCAGTACTCGGGCTAAAGTTTGGCAGCAATTAGTCAGCTTGTGAGGAGAGAACCAAGGTGGCTGAATGTAACGGGACTTAGAGTGTACAGTTGTCAGCACTGAATTAGATCTAGACCCCAGAAATAACCCCATTTCAACAGAAATTCGGTGACTCAGAACTCAGCCTGGAGACAAATGACCCGTTAAAAACCCACAGCAACTGGAAGTCACAAACCTATTTGACATGGCTAATCATGGCCAAGAAATTGTCACCTCAGATTGTGACTAAGTCCATTGAGAAACTCATTCATACTACCCCATGCAGATGTGAAGAATATGCCAGAATAAATGTACACCACCACCATCACTCTGGAGATGAAATTCCCCAAGGCCTTAGTCATTGTGGCCGGCAACTTCAACCAGGGCCAACCTTGAGTTCCACCAACACCATCTCCTGCCCCTCTAGAGGACTGAACATCCTGGACCACAGCTACATGAACATCAAAGCCACCTACAGTCCACATTTAGCGAAATCAGATCACAACACTATGTTCCTCCTCCCAGCTTACAAGCAGAACCTGAAGCAAACAGTAATACAGTGCTGGCCTAAGGCAATGGAAGAACATCTCCAGGACTGCTTGGAGTTGATGGACTGGACCTTATTCAACTTCTAAGCGTAAAACTTAGCTGAGTACGCCACCACCAACACAGACCTTATTAGCAAATGCGTGGAGGACTGCATGCCAAAGAAGTCAATCTGGGTGTTCCCCAACCAGAAACCTTGGATGAAGTGGGAAATCCATTCTCTACTGAAGACCAGCTGGGCAGCATTCAAGTTAGATGACCCAAACCTGTACAGAAAATCCAGCTATGACCTCCACAAAGCCATCAGATATGCCAAGAGGCAGTACCAGACCAAATTAGACACCCGAACCAACCATATGGACTCCTGCTGCCTATGGCAAGGCCTAAACAACATTACGGGATACAATATGAAGCAGAGCAGGATAGCAGACAAAGACTCATCCCTCCCTGATGCACTCAATGCTTTCTATGCTCAGTTCGAGCGGAATGCCAGCGACATGATGTCACTTGCCCCAACATTCCTGGACACACCTGTTCCCCCTGCCACGGCTGCAGAAGTCAGATTGATCTTCCTGGGAGTCAACCCAAGGGAATCGACAGGCCTGGACGGTGTCCCCGGCTGAGTGCTCAGATCTTGCGTGGTCTAACTGGCGGACATATTTACGATATCTTCAGTTTCTCCCTCCCACAAGTCAAAGTCCCCACCTGCTTCAAAAAGACCACCAACATGCCTGTACATAAGAAAGCACATGCAACATGCCCTAATGACTACCGCCCAGTGGCTCTGAACTTTACAATCGTGAAATTCTTCGAGAAACTGGACATGGCCCACATCAGCTCCAGTCTCCCAGCCTGCCTTGATCCCCTGTAATTTGCCAATTGATGTAACAGGTCCAGAGCAGATGTCATTTCCCTAGCACTGCGCTCATCCCTGGAACATTGGGACAACAAGGACACCTACTTCAGACTCCTGCTCATAAACTACAGCTCCACCTTCAACACCATTATCCCCTCCAGACTGATTTCAAAACACTGTGACCTTGGTCTGGGCTCCACCCTCTGCAACTGCACCCTCAGCTTTCTGACCCATAGACTGCGATCGGTAAAGATAGACAACAGCACCTCCTCCACAATAACATTCAACACTGGAACACCCCAAGAATGCATTCACAGCCCCCTACTGTGCACCCTACACACGTACGACTGTGTTACCAAATTCTGAATGAACGCCAGCAACAAGTTTGCTGATGATACCACCATGGTAGGACAGGCATCAAACAACAATGGGTCAGAGTACAGAAAAGAGATAGAGCTTGTTGGCTTAGGAAATTTGGCATGCCCATGAGGACGCTCACCAACTTTTACAGACGCACCATAGAAAGCATATTGTCCGGGTGCATCATGACCTGGCATGGCACCTACTCTGCCCAGGAGAAGAAACTACAGAAGGTAGTGCGCACAGCCCAGACCATCATGGAAGACAAGCTTCCATCCATGGACTCTATTTAAATGTCTCATTGCCACTGAAAGGCCGCCAACATCACCAAAGACCCCTCGTACCCTGGTAATGTTCTCCTACAACCTCTTCCATCAGGCAGCAGATACCGAAGCCTGAACATACGCACCAGCAGGTTCCAGAACAGCTTCTTCCTTGCCGGTATTAGTCTGATGAGTGGACTGTCTAACTTCAAATAAAGCTGATCTTGTTAATGTTCATCTTGCTTTGTGTTCGTCCTGTGCAGTGTAAATTGTACGTCTCATTTTTTCCAAGTTTTTTTTCACCCTATGACCTGTATTTCGTTGCTTACAATGATCACTCAGTACTGCTGGCAAGCAAAGCTTTGCATTCTATTTAGGTAGATGTGACATTAAATCAAATCAAGTCAATGAGAGCCCAATGCTTTCTAATAGACAGGGTTTTGAAGCAGATTAAACTATTGATTGCACGTATGAAGCGCCAGAGAACTTTTTTTTTGGGCAAGGTCAAAAATCACGTAACGCCAGGTTATAGTCCAACAGGTTTATTCGAAAACACTAGCTTTCTGACTGTTGCTCCTTCATCACGTTTTCAAAATAAACCTGTTGGACTATAACCTGGTATCGTGTGATTTTTGACCTTGTCTAACCCAGTCTGACACCGGCACGTTGTGTGTTTTTTGGGTGGCCCCGGGGGCTCAGTGGTTAGCACTGCTCCCTCACAGTGCCGGGGACCCAGATTCAATTGCACCCTCAGGTGACTGTCTGTGTGTGGAGTTTGCATGTTCTCCCCGTGTCTGCTGAAGTCTCCACCTACAGTCCAAAGGTGTGCAGGTTCGGTGGATTGGCCATGGGAAATGCTGGGGTACAGGTATAGCGTAAGGGGGTGGATCTGGATGGGGTGCTCTTTGGAGGGTTGATGTGGACTCGATGGGCTGAATGGCCTGCTTCCACGCTGTGGGGACTCTATGATTTCTATGATTTAGCATTGACCAATCCATGTATACCATCCTGTGAGCTGAAGATTAATTGAAGTTTTCTTGTTTACTGGATAACTGATGAGAGACCTGGCTAAGTAAGTTTTCTTCCACTCTATAGCATGATGAATAGACTTTTCCAGCTGTATGTGATCTAGATTCAGGATTATTCAACCTCATTACAGAGCCACATAAGATATTCCTAAAAAAAGCACTCCACTGTGGAAATAATCCCCCAGGCCAGAGTTTGATCTGCTCATGGCTTTCTGGACATGTCAATAACAGTCTTTGAAGATTTTGAATGATTGTGTCCTCCAGTAAACAGTTATCCAAGCAGTCCACAATCCTAACTGAAGTGGGAGTACAGTATCAGTGGGAGCAGGAGCTGGGTATCAATTCCTGCCTATCCTGCTGCCGAAACCCTGTGACATTGCATGAGCTCTTAAATTCCCATGAGCACAGTGGAACGGCTATCCATGCTCACCCTTATTAAGGGGTGCATTAGACAGCAACCCCTGACATTTGCATAGGTACAGTTAAGCACAAAAATTGAAAATGCTTTGCCCGAGTTTCCCTACTGCCCCAGAGGCTTTGCTCTAGCAATACCGTACTGAGTGATTCTATTATAAAATACATGGAATGGAGTGAATTAGTGGTACCTGTGTGATTGATACTGACTAAGCACGTTCAGAACTATTTAAGGCTTGTCCATGGAAATGTAGGTGAATTTCCAATGGTGTGATTAATTTTAGCTGCCGCTAATCAATTTCTGTAGCCTTGGAAATTCAGTTTTACGTAAGTGGAGTCTCCATGGCTTCACATTTTAATCATTGTTGGAGATTTCTTAAAATATTTTAATTTTTTTTTGCCTTTCAAATCACTGTCAGTCCCACCTTTCTTTTCCCCTCATTGCTTGGATTTCTGTGAATTTCCAGCTTTGGACTCTGTGTATTCTGGTGAGAGCTTTTCCATCTGATCAGTTGAAGAGACATTCTGTTCACCTTGCTTATACAGGCTCCTGTTCTGTGCAGACTTTGCAACATTGCTTTCTGTGACTGATAATTATTTAAGTCACAGTGAAGAAGCTCACATAACTGAAATGAATATCATGTGCTATTCATGCTAAAATTGAAATACCAGAAAATGCATTTCAGAAGTTTCATTTTAAATCTTGTCTCCATTTTAATATCTTAATTCATTTAATTTAGCATAGGTACCATATTTTTCCAATTAAAGTGGTGACCAAGTGACCAAAACTAGTATTTGGTGAGCATCATTTTTGGCTGGTTTTTAGGAGCAAAAGAGGAAGCAAATGATTCACTATCTATTCATCTGTATCCACCGATAAAAATGCTTCCATGGTCTCTTCTCTTTCTCTCTTGTGTCACAGACTTAGTTTTAACCTTGACATGTGCAAAATTACAAGTATCTGTGTCCTGGTGAATAGCACGACTACACTTCTGCTTCATATTTTTAGAGCGATCGCTCTTCAAGCCTGTGCAGAGATTTGGTGAGATCATGGCTGAACTGCAACTCAAAACACACTAACTTTGCAGTTATTCCCCACACCCTTCAATAATTTGATTAACAATTACCTAATCATTTCACTTTTAAATTTAACAGCCTTGCTATTTCCAAAAGGGAGCTTCTAACTTCTATCATCCTTTGTGGTGTAGAAACATTTTAATGATTGTGAAAATGGTGACAGTTTAATTTTTAAAGCCTTTCTTTTTTGGCTAAATGGTTCTTTTGGTGGAACATAACTTTACAAAAGATTAATTTCCTATAAGCAGCTCCAATATTTACAGAGCAGTTTATAACTATTAAAATGAACACACAACTGACAAGCTATAAACACACATGTTTGCATGGAAGTCAACGATCTAAGTTTCTATGATGCAAGATATTTTCTTTTGTGCTTTATTTTGAGGGAACCTCTTTTTCAATTTGTTTCAATGGTAGTGCAAAGATGAATATATCGTCAAAGGAAAAGCACCAGAGGAACTGGGAGAGTCAAGTCATTTTTGACGTAGACAATTTTAAAGCAGTTATTTTTGTAATACAGATCTTAAATTAATTTCTTTATAAGAATCAAGATCATGTTGTAATTTTGATAATTTAATTTACAGCCTTCAGAGAAAGAGGCCAACAGCTATTCAGTCTCAAATTTTGGAAATGAGGTGCCAGCAAATGGTCACACTGACAGCCTTGCAAATGGAGACAGTAAGTGAGCAACAAGCATTTAGGAACATAGTGACATTTAAAGTAACACTCTCTTTATTTGACTTTAAGCAATCATAAAACAATCATGCATAGTAATCTTTAATTAGATGATATTTGTTCCCCAAATGGTTCCCCATGGCAGGCTGTTGGAGAAAGTGAAGTCACATGGGGTCCAGGGTGTGCGAGCTAGATGGATAAAAATCTGGCTAGGCAACAGGAGACAGAGAGTAGTAGTGGAAGGGAGTTTCTCAAATTGGAGACCGGTGACCAGTGGTGTTCCACAGGGATCTGTGCTGGGACCACTGTTGTTTGTGATACATGGAAATGATCTGGAGGAAGGTATAGGTGGTCTGATCACCAAGTTTGCAGGTGACTTGAAGATTGGTGGAGTAGCAGATAGTGATGGGGACTGTAAGAGATTACAGCAGAATATAGATAAATTGGAGAGTTGGGCAGATAAATGGCGGATGGAGTTCAATCCAGGCAAATGTGAGGTGATACATTTTGGAAGATCTAATTCAAGAGCGAACTATACAGTAAATGGAAAAGCCCTGGGGAAAATTGATGTACCTGAGATCTGAGTGTTCAGGTTCATTGCTCCCTGAAGGTGGCAACGCAGGTCAATAAAGTGGTCAAGAAGGCATACGGCATGCTTTCCTTCATCGGACAGGGTATTGAGTACAATAGTTGGCAGGTCATGTTACAGTTGTATAAGACTTTGGTTCAGCCACATTTAGAGTACTGCGTACAGTTCTGGTCGCCACATTACTAAAAGGATGTGGATGCTTTGGACAGGGTGCAGAGGAGGTTCACCAGGATGCGGCCTGGTATGGAGGGTGCTAGCTATGAAGAAAGGTTGAGTAGATTAGGATTATTTTCATTAGAAAGACGGAGATTGAGGGGGGACCTGATTGAGGTCTATAAAATCATGAGGGGTATAGATAAGGTGGATAGCAAGAAGCTTTCTCCCAGAATGGTGGACTCAATTACTAGGGGTCATGAATTCAAAGTGAGAGGGGAGAAGTTTATGGGTGATATGCGTGGAAAGTTCTTTACTCAGAGGGTGGTGGGTGCCTGGAATGCGTTGCCAGTAGAGGTGGTAGATACAGACACGATAGTGTCTTTTAAGATGTATCTGGACAGGTACATGGATGGCCAGGGAGCAAAGGGATACAGACCCTTAGAAAATAGATGACAGATTTAGACAGAGGATCTTGATTGGTGCAGGCTTGGTGGGCCGAAGGGCCTGTTCCTGTGCTGTAATTTTCTTTGTTCTTTGACTACTATTACAAACGGTTCATAAGACTGAATAAATCCCCTATTTGTAGAAATGTCAATTGCATATTTGTCAAACTGTTGGTCATTGCCATTTTCTGTTATTCTGTTCACATTATATGAAAAGTATTACACAACACTTCTTCGTTCTGTTCAGTGCAGAACCATCATCATCACATTTGTTTCATGCTGTTAAATTTTGGAGCAATTTTCACCCAAATGCAAATAACCCTACATGTCTCATAGCAACATTGAGGTTAGTGAGTTTTGAGAAGATTTGTAGCTCAGGTTGAGGCTCTGGATGTGAGTTTGCTCGCTGAGCTGGAAGGTTAGATTTGAGACGTTTTGACACCATTCTAGCTAACATTGGTGAGCCTCTGACGAAGCGCTGGTGTTATGTCCCGCTTTCTATTTATCTGGTTAGGTTTCCTTGGGGTTTCCTTCCCAAGGAAACCTAACCAGATAAATAGAAAGCGGGACATAACACCAGCGCTTCGTCGGAGGCTCGTTGATGATGTTACCTAGAATGGTGACGAAACGTCTGAAAACTAACCTTCCAGCTCAGCGAGCAAACTCACATCCAGAACATTGACTTTTAAAATGGAATGATGGATAAATTGTTTTATTTTGACAGTCCTTTCAGATGAGATTCCAAATATTCAGTCTTCTGAAAATGCAGTGCTTCCAATGGTAGTGAACCAACAAGAAAATTCCTGTAAATCTTCAAAATGTCCTCAGAGCAGAGAACTGCCACAAATACCTGGGAATGATTCCATACCCAACACCGAATCTACAACAGTGACTGAAAGCGAGACCTCTCATGGAGTGTATGAGCCGTATGAAGTGCTAAAGGCCAGTTCTTTGCAAGATATCATTGTTGAAGACTCTCTCTATGAAACTGTGAAGGAGCCAAAAGATGAATCTGGCAGTGTGGCAAATGAAATTTATTCTCAATCCGAAGATTCAGATATTGTGGTACAGTGCCAAAATCCCAAACTTACTGGTGCTACTCCAGAATATGCAACGGTAAGCAAGGTGAAAATGAATCAACAGAGCACTTCAGTAGAAGAGATGGTGGCTGGTGAAGATGATCCACCAACGCTTCCAATAAAGGAGTTGAATGAAAATGAGAACGTGGATGGTAAAGGTGCAGAGGTAAGCTGTTTGTTATTACTCCTTCATATCTGCTCTTTGAAACACTAAATCTGTCTCATTGGGTTGAGAAGGACCTACCAAATCGGGTTGAAATAATTCCACAGAGGATGGTATCCTGTCACCAACTCACCCTTTATTTACACATGAACACTGACCCAGCTCCCTCAGAGCCAGTTCTCAAAGTGAACAGAATGTCTGACACTCTTGTTCTTAACTGTTAGCCAGGGCTCTCTGATTAGATCAGATTAACAGCCCCAACCAGGGTCCACCTGGCTGACTGTGTTACAATCACTGCAGGAGTGTCTTCAACTTAGTCAACAGTGTTGTTGAAATTTTTATTTTTATATAATTTTATATTTTTTAAAAATGGTTTGTTTGTAAATCCCTTTTCTGTTTCATTTTCAAAGTAATTCATTTTCTCCATACTATTCCTTTGTTTCTTCCTGATTGATACCTATGCTTTTTCAAAAGATTTCTATGCCGCCTCTTAGTAGAAAACCATTTTCTGAAACATAATTTGAAAAACGTCAGTTCACTTACAAATGAAAACTTAAACATTTTTGATGTACAAGCTCCAATACAATTAATTTCTACCTCTTGTGTTAAATAGCATTTAATTTTTAATTCTAGATCTTTAATTCTCTATTTGACCAAGTTATGATCATCTTTGTGTAAGGATGAATATTTTGCAAGTGACAATTTTGAATGAAGTTGACTGGCAGGTCTCAGCTGGTGTTGCTTACAATAAAATTAAATAAATTTTATAAACTAGATGTATTTCTTAATACATCACAGAACAATTAAGTTATGAAGTATAGCTTTATTTATGGTAGCTTGATGCTTAAGGTCACATGGCCTCTTTGCTTTAAGTAGATGTATCCCGAGGTCAATTAGAGACCAATTGCTTTTTGTAAGGCTCACTTGGAAGTACTTTGTTACTGAAGAAATTTCTTTACGTTGCTTGTTGTTTGTAAATCTTTGGCGCCTCTCGTATAAAATGGAAAATTAAAGGAAGACGTGACTGTCTTTTATGTTTTTTAAAATACTAATATAGAATAGAACAAAAATTAAGGCAGGTAATTAAATGTGATAATCAAGTATTGGACTTCTCAAACCTTGTATACACACAGTGAATCTCTGGCAGTTTGCTCAAGGCAAGCGAAGAAGTGTAGGTAGCAGGCACATACATTGCACATACTGCCCTTGGAATGCCAATTTGATATGTAGAAGTACTTAGCAAATAGGTGGGTGGAACAATGAAGGCAATGGCCTGGTGGTATTATCGCTAGACTATTAATCCAGTATCTCAGTTAACTTTCTGGGGACCGGATTCGAATCATAACACGGCAGATGGCGAAATATAAATTCAATTTAAAAAGCAATCTAGAATTAAGAATCTACTGATGAGCATGAAATCAATGCCGATTGTCAGAAATACCCATGTGGTTCACTAATTCCCCTCCAGGGAATAAAATCCACCATCCTCACTTGGTCTGGTCTACATGTGACTCCAGACCCACGGCAATGTGGCTGACTCTCAGTTGCACTCTGAAATGGCCCAGCGAGCCACTCTGTTGTACCTTTCGCTACAAAATCTCAAAGAAATGAAACCAGACGGATCACTTGACCTAGGCAATGGAAACGATAATGGCAGAAACAGCCCTGTCGAGCTTGCAAAGTCCCACTTACTAACACATGGGGGCTAGTGCCAAAATTGGGAGAGCTGTCTCATAGACTAGTCAAGCAACAGCCTGACATTGTTCATAAGGTATAATTCTGAGTATGACAATGTCCCAGACACCACCATCGCCATCCCTGAGTATGCCACGTCCTACCAGCAGGACAGCAGAGGTGGCAACATCATGGTATACAGTCAGGAGGGCATTTCCTTGGGAGTCCTTCACATTCGGATCCCATGAAGTCTCGTGGCTTCAGGTTAAACATGAGCAAGGAAACCTCCTACTGATTACCACGTCCCATCCTCCCTCAGCTGATGAATTGGTGTTCCTCCGTGTTCAGCACACTTAGAGGAAGCTCTGAGAGTGGTAAGTGCATAAAATATACTCTGGGTGAGGGATTTCTATGTCCACCACCAAGGATGGCTCGGCAGCAGTACTGATCGAGCTGGTCATGTCCTAAAGGACATAGCTGCTGGACTGGGTCTACGGCAGATGGTGAGAGAACCAACAAGGAGGAAAAATGTACTTGAATTCATCCTTGCCAATCTGCCGGCTGCAAACACATCTGTCGATAAGAGCGACCACTACATTGTCCTTGTGGAGACAAAGTACCGCCTTCACATTGCAAGTCATCTCTATCATGGGACAGACTTCAAACAGACCTACCAACTCAAGACTGGGCATCCTTGAGGCACTGGGCTATCAACAGCAGCATTGTACTCCAGCACAATCTGTAACCTCATGGCCCAGCATATCCCCCACTCAGCTATTAGCATCAAGCCAGGGGATCAACCCCCCAGTGTAGTGGAAAGTGCAGGAAAGCACCAGGCATCCTGAACATGAGGTGTCAACCTGCTGAAGCCACCAAACAGGACTATTTGCTGAACAGCATACACAGCAAGTGACAGACAGAGCTAAGCAATCCCACAACCAATGGATCAGATCTAAGCGCTGTAGTTCTGAAACATCATGTCATGAATGGTGGTAGATAATTAAACAACTCACTGGAGGACGCTCCACAAATATCCCCCCCATCCTAAATGATCCAAAAGCCCAACACATCAATGCAAAAGATGAGGCTGAAGTATTTGCAGCAATCTTCAGCCAGAAGTGCGAAGTGGACCTCCAGTGGCCCCCAGCATTACAGATACCTGTCTTTAACCAATTCTATTCCCTCTACCTAACATCAAGAAATGGTTGGAGACACTGGATACTGTAAAGGCCATGGGCCCTGACAACATTGTGGTAATAGTACTGAAGACTTATGCTCCAGAACTTGCTGCTCCCTTAGCCAAGCTGTTCCAGTACAGTTACAACACTGGTATCTACCCAGCAACGTGGAAAATTGCCCAGGTATGTCCTGCGCACAAAAAGCGGGACAATCCTACCCGGCCAATTGCCTCCCATCAGTCTACTCTCGATCATCAGTAAAGTGATGGAAGGTGTCATCAACAGTGCTATCAAACAGCACCTCTCAGCAATAGCCTGCTCAGTGACGCCCAGTTTGGTTTCTGTCAGGTCCACTCAGCTCCTGACCTCAGTACAGCCTTAGTTCAAATATGGACAAAAGAGCCGAATTCCAGAGGTGAGGCGAGAGTGACAGACCTTGACATCAAAGCTGCATTCGACCAAGTGTGGCTTCACAGAGCCTTAGCAAAACTGGAATCAATAGGTATTAGGGCCAATCTCTCCGGTGGTTGGAGTCATACCCGACACATAGGAAGTTGGTCGTGGTTGTTGGAGGTCAGTCATCTCAGCTCCAGGATATCTCTGCAGGAGTTCCTCAGTGTAATGTCGTAGGCCCCGACATCTTCAGCTGCTTCATCAGTGACCTTCCCTTCATCATAAGGTCAGAAATGGGAATGTTTGCCAATGTCTACCATTCACAACTCCTCAGATACTGAAACAGTCCGTGTTCAAATACAATGAGATCTGGACAATATTCAGGCTTGGGCTGACAAGTGGCAAGTATCATTCACGCCACACAAATGCCAGGCTATGACCATCACCAATAAGAGACAATCGAACCAGTGCGTTTTGACATTCAGCGATGTTACCATCACTGAATCCCCCACAGCCAACATCCTGGCGGTTATCATTGAACAGGAACACAGCTGGACTCACCACATAAATACTTTGGCTATAAGAACAGGCCAGAATCTAGGAATACTGTAGCCAGTAACTTAACTCCTGACTCCTGAAAGCCTGTCCACCACCTACGAGGCCCAAGTCAGAACTGTGATGGAATACTCTCCCCTTGCCTGGATGAGTGCCGCCCCAACAACTCAAGTTGCTTGATATCATCCAGGACAAAGCAGCCTGCTCGATTGGCATTACACCCACAACCATCCACTCCCTTTGTCACTGATGCTTAGGAAGAGTGTGTACTAAATACAAGATGCGCTGCAGAAATTCGCCAAAGATCCTCAGACAGCACCTTCCAAACCCATGACCGCTTCCAACTTGGAAGGACAAGGGCATCATATAAATGGGAACACACCACCTTCAAATTCGCCTCCAAGACACTTGCCATCCTTACTTGGAAATTTATTACCATTCCTTCATTGTTGCAAGATCAAAATCCAGTTGAAGTTGGGGGTTTTGGAGTTGAAGCTGCTATATCTGTCTCAGCTGTTGCAAAAAGGTTAAGTTCTCTCTCTGTTGCTTGACTCATTTTTTCAGTGTTCCTTCTCCTAGTCTGGAGGAGGTAGCAGGTCAGAGAAAGATAATAAAATGTGAGGCTGGATGAACACAGCAGGCCCAGCAGCATCCCAGGAGCACAAAAGCTGACGTTTCGGGCCAAGACCCTTCATCAGAGAGGGGGATGGGGTGACGGTTCTGGAATAAATAGGGAGAGAGGGGGAGGCAGACCGAAGATGGAGCGAAAAGAAGATAGGTGGAGAGGAGAGTATAGGTGGGGAGGTAGGGAGGGGATAGGTCAGTCCAGGGAAGACGGACAAGTCAAGGAGGTGGGATGAGGTTAGTAGGTAGGAACTGGAGGTGCGGCTTGGGGTTGGAGGAAGGGATGGGTGAGAGGAAGAACAGGTTAGGGAGGCAGAGACAGGTTGGACTGGTTTTGGGATGCAGTGGGTGGAGTGTGGTGCAGTGGGGGGAGGGGACGAACTGGGTTGGTTTTGGGATGCGGTGGGGGAAGGGGAGATTTTGAAGCTGGTGAAGTCCACATTGATACCATTGGGCTGCAGGGTTCCCAAGCAGAATATGAGTTGCTGTTCCTGCAACCTTCGGGTGGCATCATTGTGGCACTGCAGGAGGCCCATGATGGACATGTCATCTAAAGAATGGGAGGGGGAGTGGAAATGGTTTGCGACGGGGAGGTGCAGTTGTTTATTGCGAACCGAGCGGAGGTGTTCTGCAAAGCGGTCCCCAAGCCTCTGCTTGGTTTCCCCAATGTAGAGGAAGCCACACCAGGTACAGTGGATGCAGTATACCACATTGGCAGATGTGCAGGTGAACCTCTGCCTAATATGGAAAGTCATCTTGGGGCCTGGGATAGGGGTGAGGGAGGAGGTGTGGGGGCAAGTGTAGCATTTCCTGCGGTTGCAGGGGAAGGTGCCGGGTGTGGTGGGGTTGGAGGGCAGTGTGGAGCGAACAAGGGAGTCACGGAGAGAGTGGTCTCTCCGGAAAGCAGACAAGGGTGGGGATGGAAAAATGTCTTGGGTGGTGGGGTGGGATTGTAGATGGTGGAAGTGTCGGAGGATGATGCGTTGTATCTGGACGTTGGTGGGGTGGTGTGTGAGAACGAGGGGGTTCCTCTTTGGGCGGTTGTGGCAGGGGCGGGGTGTGAGGGATGTGTTGCGGGAAATGCGGGAGACGTGGTCAAGGGCATTCTCGACCACTGTGGGGGGGTAAGTTGTGGTCCTTGAAGAACTTGAACATCTGGGATGTGCGGGAATGGAATGCCTCATCGGAGGCGGAGGAACTAGGAATAGGGGATGGAATTTTTGCAGGAGGGTGGGCGGGCGGAGGTGTATTCTAGGTAGCTTTGGGAGTCAGTGGGCTTGAAATGGACATCAGTTACAAGCTAGTTGCCTGAGATGGAGGCTGAGAGGTCCTGGAAGGTGAGGGATGTGCTGGAGATGGCCCAGGTGAACTGAAGGTTGGGTGGAAGGTGTTGGTGAAGTGGATGAACTGTTCGAGCTCCTCTGGGGAGCAAGAGGCGGCGCCGATACAATCATCAATGTAACGGAGGAAGAGGTGGGGTTTGGGGCCTGTGTAGGTGCGGAAGAGGGACTGTTCCACGTAACCTACAAAGAGGCAGGCATAGCTGGGGCCCATGCGGGTGCCCATGGCCACCCCCTTAGTCTGTAGGAAGTGGGACAGTGGTCAAGAACGCCCTTGACCACGTCTCCCGCATTTCCCGCAACACAACCCTCACACCCCGCCCTCGCCACAACCGCCCAAAGAGGATCCCCCTCGTTCTCACACACCACCCCACCAACCTCCAGATACAACGCATCATCCTCCGACACTTCCACCATCTACAATCCCACCCCACCACCCAAGACATTTTTCCATCCCCACCCTTGTCTGCTTTCCGGAGAGACCACTCTCTCCGTGACTCCCTTGTTCGCTCCACACTGCCCTCCAACTCCACCACACCCAGCACCTTCCCCTGCAACCGCAGGAAATGCTACACTTGCCCCCACACCTCCTCCCTCACCCCTATCCCAGGCCCCAAGATGACTTTCCATATTAGGCAGAGGTTCACCTGCACATCTGCCAATGTGGTATACTGCATCCACTGTACCCGGTGTGGCTTCCTCTACATTGGGGAAACCAAGCAGAGGCTTGGGGACCGCTTTGCAGAACGCCTCCGCTCGGTTCGCAATAAACAACTGCACCTCCCCGTCGCAAACCATTTCCACTCCCCCTTCCATTTTTTAGATGACATGTCCATCATGGGCCTCCTGCAGTGCCACAATGATGCCACCCGAAGGTTGCAGGAACAGCAACTCATATTCTGCTTGGGAACCCTGCAGCCCAATGGTATCAATGTGGACTTCACCAGCTTCAAAATCTCCCCTTCCCCCACCGCATCCCAAAACCAGCCCAGTTCGTCCCGTCCCCCCACTGCACCACACAACCAGCCCAGCTCTTCCCCTCCACCCACTGCATCCCAAAACCAGTCCAACCTGTCTCTGCCTCCCTAACCGGTTCTTCCTCTCACCCATCCCTTCCTCCCACCCCAAGCCGCACCCCCAGCTACCTACTAACCTCATCCCACCTCCTTGACCTGTCCGTCTTCCCTGGACTGACCTATCCCCTCCCTACCTCCCCACCTACACCCTCTCCACCTATCTTCTTTACTCTCCATCTTCGGTCCGCCTCCCCCTCTCTCCCTATTTATTCCAGAACCCTCACCCCATCCCCCTCTCTGATGAAGGGTCTAGGCCCGAAACGTCAGCTTTTGTGCTCCTGAGATGCTGTTGGGCCTGCTGTGTTCATCCAGCCTCACATTTTATTATCTTGGATTCTCCAGCATCTGCATTTCCCATTATCAGCAGGTCAGAGAAATCTTATTTGCTGAATTTGCATTAGCCAGGCTTACGAGATATGGGTTTACATGTTTACGGGATGCTGCTGTATTGGAACAGTTGATGGGTTGTAGTGAAGTAATGTATGATTTGGTTAAATATTTAAATAGAGTTAAAGTTATGCCTGTTCTTGTTTGTTTGTATTTTTACTGGGGTGTGAGAATAAAGTATGATTTGCTTAAAGCCTCATAGTTTGAACAATCGAATCACATCTGGAATGCAGTGCCTTGCGCATGCTTTTAAATAAACTGAAAGTTAGGGTCCAGGCTATCTCATTGATATGTTCTGAGGAGTTTGGTCTGGCCCATAACACAGAATGGGGCTAAGATCGTTGGGTGGGGCTGAGCTGTTTCCTCCTTGCTTTAGTTTCTTCAGTAACGGACTGCACTTTCTCATATAAGAAATGCAAATCCTTGATCCTACAGTGTTATTCTGTGTGTTCATCACTTATGAGAAGGGAAGGGTTGGAGCTGATTGATATGTTAGAGACAAAGAGCTGGGTGCAGCTCCTCTGCCCCATCAGAAGACCAGGTTTTCCAAAACACTGAGTTTTGTTTTGGTAATGTTCTGATCACATTAGAAAATTAGGCAAATAAACGTCTCTCTTGTGTTTGGACATGTCTTAATTAGAATGGCTGCATTCCAGCATTTATTGATTGAGAAAATAATATTTTCAGGTTTTTTTGTGGGGCAGCCATGTGGAATAGTCAAGGCCTGTGTGTTGGACTCTGCAACTTGTTACCAGGGAGACCATAGTATTGAGCTATCCAACGTTATAACTGAAATTAGCTCGGCAGGATTTCAGACATTAACTAGCTATTAAACCTGCCATGCACAATCACTAATATCGAAAGGGAAATTCCTAACATGACACTCGACAAAGATTTAGTGCAAACATAAATTGAGCCTTCAGGTAAAAGAAAACTGAAAGCAGACATCCCTACTGTGCATTTTAGAAAGGAAAATTGATTAATCCTCAATATATTACATGTGCAGTTTTCTTTGAACTCATATTTGGCACTGCAAGCTTTTCTTATGTTTGCTTATAGCAATAAGATTAAGCAAAAATGTTTGTTCCAAATAATTGGATTCCTACATCTTTAGATGAGTTCTGAACTGGAAATTCCTGGACAGGGGCCTTTCTTTCAATGAACTTTTCAATGAATCCTTGAATCCAGCAGCGGTGAAAATCCTGCCCCCTGTTGTGGCAGTTCGTGTGCTGTCAGTTATTAACACAACAGTGGGGAATGATATTAGCTCTGATAAAGGGATATAGCTTAGAAACACTAAGGGGCAGAAAATAATCATAGAGGTTGTAAATGGGCTCCCAAATTGCTGTGGTAATGCTGGGAAAGGCTTTAACCAGGAAATTAGAGGTGCAAGCAGAAAAAAAGGCGCAGCTATGAATGACTTCAGTCTGCATATAGATGGACAAATCAAATCAGTAACAATACAGCAGATCAGGAATTCCTGGAATGTGGGCGAGATGTTTTATTTGGATCAGTATGTTGAGGAACCAATTAGAGGATAACTGGGTATTGGGTAATGAGGAAGGAGTAATTGGTGAAATGCCTGTTTGGGACGCCTCACGGAAGACTGACCGTAATATGACAGAATTCTTTATTAGGATGGAAAGTGACATAGTAGTCAGGATTAGGATCCAGAATCTAAATAGAGGAAACACCAATGGTATAAAGCGCAAGGAATACTTACAGGAATGATGGTTGATCGGCAATGGCAAATATTTAAAGAATGCAAAGAAGAATTGCAACCTGTATTCTTTCCTGTCTGGCACAAAAATAAAACATGAAAAAGGGTCCGGTCATTGTTAACTGGAGGAATAAGGGATAGTTTTCAATCCACGTAAGGGGCACACATATTGGCCAAAATGAGCAGCAGATCAGAGGATTGGGAACAGTTTAGATTTCAGCAAAGGAGGACAAAGGGACTGGTTAAGAGGGGAAAGATTGGGAAAGCTATAATCGGGAACAAAGAGATGACAGACCAATTAAATACTTATTTTGGTTTTGTCTTCATAAAGGAAGTAACAAATGGTTTCCCAAAAATGTTGAAAAATGTAGGATGTAGTGAGGGAGAGAAATTGGAGGAAATTAGTATTAGTAGTAAAATGATCTTGGTGAAATTCGGATTAAAAGCCACCAAATCCCAGGGGCCCAGTAATCTACACCACAGAGGACTTAAGGAACTGGCCGTAGAAATAGTGGTCCACTTGTCAAGATTGTATGAATCTGGAGCAGCTTCTGTAAATTGGAGAGTAGCTAATGTAACCTCAAGATTGAAAAAGGAGAGAAGACAGAAAATTATACATCAGTTTGTTTAGTTGTAGGGAAAATGCTCAAGTGAATTGTAGAAGATTTGATAGCAGAGCACTTGCAAAGTAATGACAAGCTGGGACAGAGTCAGTAGGGATTTATGAAAGGGAAATCGTGCTTGACAAATCTATGGGAATTTCTTGAAGAAGTAATTAGTAGAATTGACCAGGTGGAACCAGTAGATGTAGTTTACTTGGACTTTCAGAAGGTGTTTGACAAGGTCCCATGTAAGAGATTAACGTGAAGTTAAAGTGTATGGGATTGGTTTAGAGAACTGACATGGATAGAGAAATGCTCAGCAGATCGGAAACAAAGAGTGGGAATAAATGGGTCACTTTCTGAGTGGCAGTCAGTCACCAGTGCAGAAAGGATGTTCCTAATGACCACGATTCCCGACCCAGCGGTCATGGCCTAAGTACATAGGGTAGGCCAGTTAGAACTGAGATGAGGAGAAGTTTAATCATCTAGAGAGTGGCGATCCTATGGAATTAGCTACCACAGAAAACAGTTGAGGTCAAAACATTGAATGTATTCATGAAGAAGATGGATGTAATTCTTGGGACTAAACAGATAGAATGGGGTGAAAGCAAGGACAGGGTATTGAGTAGACTGATCATCCACGATCATATTGAATGGCAGAGAAATTCAAAGGACTGAATAGCTTCCTACTACTCCTAATTTCTGTGTTCCTAGCTCTGTGTTTCTATGCTGAATTCTGCAAATTAAATGTCCGACAGAACAGCGAGGCTCTTTGATAGCTCTAGTGAAATGGTACGTTACCAGATGGTTAAGAATGAGTGATATCAGATTGGTGACGGAGTGAAGCCAGTGTGCCAAGCGGATAAAATTCCAGGTGGGTAAAGTTGGCAGCATGTCTGGTAGGTGAGATGCCAGGTACATGGCTTCCCCAGCAGGTAAATGACTCCTTAGGGTGGGAGGGTATAAGATGGCAGAGGGATTGGGTTCAGATCTTGGGGGTGGGGTGACTATCAATTGGAGGCTGGGTCTGGGGTGAGGTGAAGGAGGGGTCTCAGGCCCTTGGGTGGGAAGTGTGGTCTGGCCCAGGGTCTGTCAAACCAGCAAGGGTAGGAAATGTTCAGTTCTGGAGAGGGACTCTGTGACGGTGGTGATGAAAGCCCATTCAGGGTCCATTTGAGAGTGTGGTATGACAAATGGTGTTGGTTCTGAGAAGTTCTGATGTGAGGGGTGTTGAATGGTCAGTTTGGAATAGGGTGAGCTGAGAGCAAGGAGAGTTCAGGAGACGGGGGCAAGAACTGACCGGGAAGTCAGTTTAATAGCTACCTAGGAATTAAAAAAGGGTTTTATTCCTCTGACATTTTCTGGATTACTTCTTTATTCGTTCGGTGGGGGAGTCCAAAACTAGAGGGTGTAATTGGAGGGCTCTTGGTGCAGGGGAATTGGCCATTGAAATTTTAAGTTTCCCAAACAATTTCCACAGAGTCAATTGCTTCAAGAATTCCACGTGGTCCTGATACACAACTCCATTCTAATCTGGAGAAGTCCCTCTCTGTCCATCAGAATATTGAAGCCAAGACAATTTTGTCTCTTGACCATCATGCCTCAACATTTATACAACATGCAACATACTTTTTTATTTTTAAATATCCGAATATCAAACTGATTCTTTCACATTTCTTCCCAGCCCCGCTCATTCCTTCTTCATACACAGCTGCCATATTGGATTTTTTTTACTAATTCCACAGACTAGTAAGTTACAAATGAGGAACAGGTCATCCACCACAGGAAATTCATAATGATGTTAATGCTGTATGAGTAAATCACTTTAGCCACTCTTGTATATTGCACCTTTTTTTTCTCATTTATCTGTCCAATCTAATGGTCCACAATGGCCCCCCTGCTCCCCCCAAACATCGTTGATTAACTGCAGAGCCTTTATAGAAAAACTAATGTTTATCTTTAATTTAGTTCTTAGTTTTCTAACATACTGTGAATAAGTGTAAGGTAATGTAACCTTTTCCTTTTATCTTTATTTTCTTTGCATCTAAAATTTGTATCTAGGTACTTTATACCTAAGCTAGCACCATGTGAGGAGACATTCTAAACTTTTCACTGTACTCCTGTACATCCGTACTTGGGTGCATGTGACAATAAACTTAATTTCAAAATTCCAATGTTAACATTTTAGTCACTAATCATGGAAATGAATTTCACAGTCTCCCAATTTGTGAAGAAATTTCTCTTGTTCACTGTTCTAAATTTCTTTATTGTCTATGGCCCTCATTCTAGTTGCCAGTCTACTTTCTACCCCATCCTATCATTTCGAGATGTGAAACCCCTTTAGCATTGTGTCTATAATCTATATTCTTTAAAATCCCAATTTTTCAAATAATCAGATTAAAAAAGGCCTTATTTGTGATTGATTTCTTCTAACTTAAGTGAAAATACTTACTGTAATTTCATGCACAATTTACTGTTTAAAAGATAATTATACAATGCCAAACTATAACAAAACACATCCTATGATCTAGTACATCTGGAAAATTTAATATTCATGGGAGACTTATGGTAATGGCATTTCCTCTAATGCTGGACTGTGAGGGCCTTGTATAAATAGATTGTGCAAATGTGTTCTGAGCAGTCTGATAACTTGTTTTGATTATTTGAACTACCTTTGATTTATGACATACTGTAAAGTGTCTTTAGCTAATTTGGAATTGTCCGATTATTAAAAGTGTAAAGTCACCATTGTCCCAGCACACTGCTCTCTCATTAGCAGGAGATAACTGGTGAGGCTTTAACCTGAGGGTCAGCATACCTCGGGCAAGGGGAGAGGTTAAGAAGGAGGTCCTTCATGGCAACCTCAACTGCTATGGGAATTGAACCCACGCTGTTGGCGTCACTCTGCATTGCAAACCAGCCATCCAAGCTAGCTGACCCCATTACCATTGGGAATAAATAAATAGTGTGTGGGTTGGACACTAATGTCTCACTTCTGGTGCTGTAAATCCAAAGCGGAATAATGGGTTGAACATTACTTTTGGCACTGTGTGAGAGAAAGGAAATGTGAAATGGATACTGGGCACACTCCATTTTGTTCTATCACAGTCAAAATAACCCTACCTGAGCTTGGCACTAAACTAGTAATCTCATTCAAAGATGTCGAAGGGTAACTAGAATGGTAAATAGAAAAGTTACGCTGTGGCAGTGTGAAGTTCTTTTCTGAGATTAGGATAATATTCTGTCTTCATGCATGCAATAAGTGCCCTTTGTTTTAATGCTTACCATGATTGTGTACCAAGACTAACTTTTACTTTGAAGAAAGCAAAATTCACACAAATTAAGTCAATGTTTTATGATATAGCTTCGTCTTTGTATTCACCTTAAATGGAATAAATTGAGATTTGAAAATAGGTTTGACTTTAAATTTACATTTTAAATTCAGGCTTCTTTTTCCTTTACAGTAAGAATTTTCAAATAACTGAAGTAACTCCTGTTTAATAAATTTGCAGGGATTCTGTTTGTAAAATGAAAGGAGATTTAACTTGGGAGTAGTGAGATCCCAACAATGTTGGACATTGGGAAAATCAATGAACAAATAAATGCTTTTAACCCCTGTTCACTTCGATGAGTTTGCAAACACTTATTGAGTGGTGCAATATAGTTTAACTGTGTATTAACTACTGCCTTCCTGCAAATCACTATATTAAAGAGTTTACTATACGTTCTTTCTATAAGTGCAAATCCACCAATGCTTCAGAAGGTGTTTACTGAGCTCAGTGAAATGTTACTGTTCTTGAAGCTGAAAACATTAAGCCTTATGAAATCATCCAACTCGGGTTTACCTTTATTAACCATATTGAATATGTCATAATTTTACAGAGATTTCCTGGTAGCTCAAGTTCAAAAGCCTTTTTCTTACTGTAGAATAAAATTGAATTGAAGTATTAGAATGTCCTAGGTTGTTAATCCTGTTAGTTCATTTGTTTGCTTTAGATTTGAGAGGCTTAAAGCAAAAATAATGACTCAACCTGATGGTATCTTCATGTAGAACAACATGCTACCAATCTTATTACCACTTACCACCTTCTTCATGATTTAACGTTGGATAATTGGGTACTTTTGTAATCATTACCAGATTAGAAGATTGTGAAGTATTTAAAACACTCCAGATCCACAAGATTTAATTGTTTGGGGCCAGCTAAATAACTCGCGCATCCTAAAACCATTTATGTCTCTATGGTCAACTCGGGACATTGGATCTGAAGTCTTGTAACCATTTTAGAGCTGCAATCATCCAGGGAAGCAGAAAGTATTCTATCATTTGTGATATCAATGTGATATCAATTGTGCCAACATTTCTATGATTCCATGAAATTGGCCTATTATCTCATTTGAGCTCTAGGATTGGTATTTGATTTCATTTAATTTATTACTGTCACATATACCGAGATACAGTGAAAAGTATTGTTTTACATGCTAATCAGACAAATCATATTTTACACTCCTGACTTGTGCATTGCAGATGTGGGACAGGATCTGGGGAGCCTTGAAGTGAATTACTCGCTGCAGATTTCGTTCTGATCTGCTCTTGTAGCCACAGTATTTGTAGGGCTGATGCAGTTAAGTTCCGCACCAATGGTAATATTCGGAATGTAGATGGTTCAGGTTTCAGCAATGGTAATACCATTGAACCATCAAGGGGGCATGGTTAGATTTTCTCTTATTGGAGAAGGACATTGTTTGTCAACCATGTGATGTGAATGTTGCCACTTGTCAAATCAAGCCTGGATGTCATCCAGGTCGTGCTGCATATTGACATTGATAAATGAAACCGGAAGTGATGGCAACCACCCCAGCAAACCGAGCATATACATAACAAGTGGGATAGAACACCAACACTTCGCTGGAGGCGCATTGACGATGTTACCTAGCAGGGATGAAACATCTGCAATCAAACACACCAGCTCAGCGAGCAATTCTACAACCTCATATTGACATGGGCAGTTTTGGTCTCTAAGCAGTAGCAAATGGAACAAAATATTGAAGGGTGTGATGACATGTAGTTATTGAGAGAAGACAGAAAAAATTTTTTGAAGGAACTGGAATGAATATTTGAAAAGAAGACATGTGGGAAGGATGTTTGATGGAAATAATGGGGTTATAGTAAAGAGATATCCTCCTGTGCCGACATTTCTATAATTCATGAAATTGGTCTGTTATCTCATTTTGAGTTCTAGGATTGATTTTTGATTTCATTTCATTTATTACTGTCACATGTACCAAGATACAGTGAAAAGTATTGTTTTACATGTTAATCAGACAAATCATACATTACACAAGAACATCAGGGTAACAGAACAGAATGCAGAGTATGGTGTTGCAGTCACAGGGAAAGTGCAGAGAAAGATCAACTTTAATATATAAGAGGCCTGTTCATATGTCTGATAACAGCGGGGAAGAGGCTGTTCTTAAATCTGTTGGTACATGTTTTCAAATGTTGTATCTTCTGCCCAATGGAAGAGTATAGGAGAGAGTATAACCAGGGTGGGAGGGGTCTTGGATTATATTGGCTGCTTTCCTGAGGCAGTGGATGTGTAGATGGAGCCAATGGAAGGAAGGTTGGTATTTGTGATGGACTGAGCTGTGTTCACAACTCTCTGTAATTTCTTGCAGTCTTGGGCAGAACAGTTGCCCTACCAAGCTGTGATACACCCGAATTGGATGCTTTCTATGGTGCATCTATAAAAATTGTTAAGAGGCATAGCTGTACATGTCAAATTTCCATAGCCTTCTGGGAAAGTAGAGGCATTAATGTACTTCCTTGACTGTAGTGACAATGCGGATGGATCAGGATGGATTATTGATGATATTTACTCATAGGAACCTGAGGCTCTCAACCACCTCCACCTCTGTACCGCTCAACTCCACTTCCAGAAGTCAATGACCAGCTGCTTCATCTTGGGGATATTAAGCGAGAGATTGTTGTCTTTACACCATGTCACTAAGCTCTCTATCTCCTTCCTGTACTCTGCCTTGTTGTTTGTGATCTCACCTACTGTGCTGGTGTCATCAGCAAATTTGCAAATGGAGTTAGAACTGAATTTGGCCGCATAGTCATGAGTGTACAAGCAGTATGGTAAGGGGCTTTGTGTACAGCCTCGCGGGGCACCGGTTTTGAGGGTCATTGTGGAGGGGGTGTTGTTGCCTATCTTCACTGATTGCCCTCTGCAGGTCAGGAAGCCGAAAAAGATTCACAAGACCCTGCCAGGAATAGAAAAATTGAGTTATAGTGATAGGCTGGGGCTTCTTTCACTATAGTTTAGGAGGCTGAGGAGTGTTGATAAGGTGAATGGCAAATCTTTTCCCTATAGTGGAAGATTTCAAGACGAGGGGATATATTTTTAAGGTGAGAGGAGAAAGATTCAAAACGGACATGAGGGGCGACTTTTTTTACGCAGAGAATGGTTCATGAATAAGCAATATTCGGAGGGATTGTTAGCCAAGCACAGGCAGGTGGGACTAATTTAGTTTTGGATTACAGATGGCATGGACTTGGTTGGATTGAAGGGTATGTTTCTGTACTGAGATTCTGTGACTTTATAAGATGAGGATCCAGTTGCAGGAGGGAGGGCAGAGTCCAAGGCTCAGAGTTATAGGTGAATTTTGTTGAAATGATGATGAAAGCGGAGCCAAAGTCAAAAAAATAAGAGTTTGACGTAGGTGTCCTTGTTATCCAGAAGTTCCAGGGCTGAGTGTAGGGCCAGGGAGATGGTACCTGCTGTAGACCTATTGTGATGGTAGTTAAATTACAGCAGATTCAGACAACCTGGAGGCTAGAATTGATGTATGCCATTATTAGCCTCTCAAAGAACTTAATAATGATGGATGTCAGAGCCACTATTCAGTAATCATTAAGGCATGTTGCCTGATTTTGCTTTGGATCTGGGATGATAGTGGTCTTCTTGAAGCAGGTGGGGACCTCACTCTAGTGATTTGAATGAGGTCAGCCAGGTAGATCTCATAGAATATGAGTTCCCTAATCGAGGCTGTTAACCTGGCCAAATCAGGAAGTCCTGGCTGACAGATATAGGGACCGGCTCTGGATCAGTGTCATGTAATATGCCCATGTAAGACCATAGACACAGGAGCAGAAATTAGCCATTCGGCCCATCGAGTCTGCTCCGCCACTCAATCATGGCTGGTAAATTCCTCAACCTCATTCTTCTGCTTTCTTCCCATAACCCTGATCCCCTTGATAATCAAGAACCTATCCATCTCAGTCTTAAATGTACTCAATGACCTGGCCTCCACAGCCTTCTGTGGCAGTGAATTCCATAGATACCACTCTCTGGCTGAAGAAGTTTCTCCTTATCTCTGTTCTAAAAGGTCTTCCCTATACTCTAAGGCTGTGCGCTCAGGCCTTAGACTCTCATACCAATGGAAGCATCTTCTCCACATCCATTTTGTCCAGGCCATTCAGTAATTTGAAAATTTCAATTAGATCCCCCCCTCATCCTTCTAAACTCGAATGAGTACAGTCCCAGCGTCCTCAAAAGTTCCTCATATGTTAAAGGGTATAATTAAAGGGTGACTTGATGATGGAATACAGACCTTCATGGAGTTATTTTACTCACGTTGTAGTAAGGAGAGGGTAAAGATGTCGGCAAATACTCCCACCAACTGGTCCATTCGGACCTTGTGGTCAAATTGCCCAGGTCTCTAAATGTGTTGAAAATATGATGCTGTGTATCTTCAGACTCAATAGTTAAACAAATTCTTTCAGCATATTTAAATCTCTCCTACCTACCAGGCATTGTGCCCTGCAGAGGATCTAATTTGACTACAAAGATACTTTCCTTTCAGGAAAATGGTTGCCATTTTGACACTTCAACAATTGACTTTCCCAAATCTCTCTGCACATATTCACAAACTCTCAGGAATTGCTGGAAATGTTAACGTGCATTCTCAATGGTTCTTCTATAGCAGACTTGGCTGCAGTGCCTGCTAGAGAATAGCATTCACAATTACATGTGCATGCTGCTGTTTTTTATATGGCTATAAACCAAACTGAAAAGGAAAAGGCAGCTTGAGTGTACAAATTCACAAGAAGCTAGGAAATACCACCAGTTTATTGCAGAAATGACTCCTCAGCTTCAGCAACTGGCTTAGTGTTTTCAAACATCATTATTAGAGCACTTTTACTCAGCCCCATTAATGGCCCCATGCTGTTTCTCCTGAGATGTTGTGTATTTTGCTATAATGTGCATTTTGGCTGGCGCCCAAGTGAAATAATTTTAGTGAGTTGGCTATATGAGTAGACTATATAGCTTTTCTAAACGTGTTGACCTTCCATCCAACCCATCTGTCTGTCCTCTTGAGAATGTTGCCAGTTTCATTTCCCCTCGCTCCATCCCAGGCAGGCCTGTTGTCAAAGCAGGGCTGAAATGATACTTGATGGCACTTTTTTCAAATGTAGCTGGTGGGTGGTCACATGATTTTAACTGTTAGTGACAGGCAGATCTACATGACTATCCATTCTTTGATGTTTTTAATACTTTGTTTCACAAGTGACATATTTTATCTGACATTTGCTTTCCCACACATTTACTTTGTAATTAATTTATTGTAACAATGCTTAAATTTGTAAATCCTGTTTTTAGGTTAACATTAGCTTTCCTGGTCTAACCTGTAAACCTCATTGTAAGCTAGCTAACTAACTGTTGAGTAAAGATCTTAAAGAAACAAAGCAAACATTCAGGTTGGTCCTTTAGATGTTTGCAGCAGGAACACCATTGTTTCTCTTTCAGTTTTACATAGGTACACATTTTTCCTAAAGAAAGCAATATTCTTTGCACAATGCACTCCCTGGTGTCAACACATTGATTAAAAACCAAAAGAAATGCAGATTCTGAGGAAGGGTCACCGGACCCAAAATGTTAACTCTGTTTTCTCCTTAACAGATGCTGCCAGACCTGCTGAGTTTTTCCAGCATCTTTGTTTTTGAACACATTGATTGTCCATTGTAATATTAATTTACAGACAGAGTTGCAGTAGAATTTCCATTGCTTCGATTGTGTGGACCTTAAAACTAGGATCACACATGAAAATAAAACCCAAAACAACTGCAGATGCTGTCAGTCAGGAACAATAGCAGAAGTTGCTGGAAAAGCTCAGCAGGTCTGGCAGCATCTGTGAAGAAAAAAATCAGAGTTAATGTTTCGGGTCTGATGACCCTTCCCCAAAACTAATGGTAGTTGGTAAAATGTCGGTTTTTATGCAGAAAATAAGGAGGGGGATGGGGCAGGCAGTAGATGAGAGAATAGAGCCCGAAGAGAGAGAAAAGCAGTTGGATAGACAAAGGAGTTGATAAGACATAGCCTGCCGTTACACATCCCTGTTGTTAGTCACTAATGTTCCCCATTAATGACTATTCACCCTCCCAGCCTGATCGTTAGCAACTCCCTTTGTCTAACTACCTGCTTTTCTCTTGCTTCGGGCTCTATCCGATCATTTACTCACAACTCCATCCCACTCCCTACTTTCTGCATATAAACTGACATTTTGAAAAACTCAGTTAATATTTCAGGTCCGGTGACCCTTTCCCAGAACCAAGGAAGGATGCATCACCTAACCCAAAACGTTAACTCTGATTTTTTTTTTCTTCACAGACCTGCTGAGCTTTTCCAGCAACCTCTGTTTTTGTTCCACACATGAAGACATTGTTGTTGATGAGAACTGCAAGCTCTGTTCATTTTCCCAGTTACAAAATGCACAAAACTCTGCTTGCATTTTGGGATTCATCTGTATTCCCTTCAGCCAATTCCTTCATGATTATCATGTATAAAACTGAACGAAAATTTCCAGGGTCAGATATCTTGTGTATTTGTGTTTCAAATTCTTTACTCTATACATGGCAGCCATAAATATAGTCATACAAGAGCTGTCAGGAAAAACTGGTAGCTTGGCCTCTGAATAAATAGTAATGTTTTTCAATGTTTTGCATAGGCGCCTCGGTCAAACACTGAGTTTGACTTCTGGGGCAGGTACTATAATGGATGTTGATGATTGATACTATTGGCTTTAATCAGCCTTCATCTCATTCAGAGAAGGTATTTTGTCCTTTTCCATAACTTGTTTCACATGTTCTGCACTTTTAACTCTGAAAGTTGTGGCCTCAATGAATTTTTGAAATACTTTTAAAAGTACTGAGGTGACAAAGTGTTATTTTCTCCTGTTGAGAGATAATGGGAACTGCAGATGCTGGAGAATCCAAGATAACAAAGTGTGAAGCTGGACGAACACAGCAGGCCCAGCAGCATCTCAGGAGCACAAAAGCTGACGTTTCGGGCCTAGACCCTTCATCAGAGAGGGTGAAGGGTCTAGGCCCGAAACGTCAGCTTTTGTGCTCCTGAGATGCTGCTTGGCCTGCTGTGTTCATCTAGCTCCACACTTTGTTATCATTTTCTCCTGATATTTGTGTTTCAAGTTTAATCCTTGTTCTCCTTCACTGGGGCAGCCCACAGCAAATCAAGCCTTGCTGTTCCTGGAGTCATCTCAGAAGTTTTAGAATGCATACAGAATTTACCCAATTTACCTGGCTTATAGACACCCAGGTTGAAAGTATGCTTAAAAATAATTACTACTTTTTACCAATAAATATAGTCTAACTACAGATAAGCACTATGAACCATCAACACATAACACTAGATAGAACACTAACTCCTTTATAAACTCCCCATACTCCTATACAGAAAGGAAAGAAGGGGCAGCACAGTGGTTAGCACTCCTTACAGCGCCAGAGACCCAGGATCAATTCCACCCTCCAATGACTCTGGAGTTTGCACATTCTCCCTGTGTCTGTATGGGTTTCCTCTGGGTGCTCTGGTTTCCTCCCACAGTCCAAAGATGTGCAGGCTAGATAGATTGGCCATGCTAAATTGGCCATAGCGTTCAAGGATGTGTAGTTTGGCTGGGTCTCAGGGGGATGGGTCTGGGTGGGATGCTCTGAGGGGTGGTGTGGACTTGTTGGGCTGATGGGCCTGTTTCCACACTAGGGATTCTGTGATGATCTGTGAAACATGAGTGCTGAGAGTGGAGGAAAAGACTGAGAAGGCAGTTTGGTGGGCCCTCTCCACAAGATTTGCTGAGATAATCTTTATGGTTTGTTAGGACTTACTTCTCCAGGCACTTTTACCTGCTTACAGGAGTCTCAAAGAGCTGGTTCACACTAACAAAGTCTCTGGCTTACAAGTTAAAAAAAAAGAGTTTACACCAACTTCAGAGGAAAAATAAATTGGCTGACTTTATTCAGACTTGACGTGTTTTTAATAAAAGGGACAGTTCCTATCCTTTCGGAGATCCAATAGCGTCAGCCTGATTATTCATACCCTCAAGCTGTTTAACTACTTGAGAGCCAATCACATAGTTGTCGGCAGGCAGAAGGCCTTTACTAACAATATTTGCGCATATGTTCTCATTCAGCTGCTTTGTAACTAGGCTTTTTCTACTGCTTGGAAAAAGAGCAGCTGTGTAAACAGTACCTCCAATGAGCATAAGGTCAAAGTTCTGCAATCCCTTCAACAATGCTTGCAGCTTAAAACGGTCCTTTACCCAGTCCACAATCAAAAGTGTAGGAAAATAAAAGATGTCTTCAGGTCCCATATGAGCTAGATCTTTGGAGGGATTTCCAGGGAGGCCTAGCAAGTTTTCTTTCCATATCTTGCTGAACACACTTCATTAAGTATCTAAACCAGTGCTTCAATGTGCAGAACTATAATCAAAGTACTGTAAGTGAATTGAAGGTTCACTTTTTTTAATCTTAAAATGCCATATTTTATTTCTTTTCATCATGCGTACATTTACTAGCCAGCTTGATACTTACATGAAACATTTTTTGCAAAACCTCAGCTCAACGTTGACGCAATGTGTACTAAGTTCATAAAGCAATTGTCTTTATCTCCCAGATCAGGATAGAGGAAACAGGAGAATATGCTTCCACTAATGTGTAAATGTGCAATTGATTCAAACACTCACAAGAGAGTGTTAGTACAGCTCCAGGATCAGGTTCTGTTCTGATTTCTGAGCACACGAAGTTGTCATCCTGTAGAATGCATAGAGAGAGAAGGTGTGGGGCTGGGGAAGGTAGGTGGGATGGCGATGGGTCCGCACTTTGACAAACAGAGTTTGTATTAAGTACAGTATAACTCTGGCATAAATCTTAGAAGTATTTTGGTCAAGTCCAAATTGCATCGTGGTTTTTGGAGGGATTTCCAGGGAGGCCTAGCAAGTTTTCTTTCCATATCTTGCTGAACACACTTCATTAAGTATCTTTTCCAGCTCTATAGAGACCCTCATTATTGATTTAGGCCTCATCTTACCATGTGCTGGTCTCAGAGCAACTTGCAACTCAGTGGATATCTGTTAAAAGGCCAGCATCCCTTGCACCCATACCACCTCTGAAAGTGCACCCAGTCCATCATGTTGTGTGGCCCTGTCATGGTGCTAAATAGGACAGATTTCAAACCAATCTAGCCGCACAAGTTTAGGCATCAACGAGTCACTGTGAGCATTTAACAGCGATGGAACTGTATTCAACTAAACTGTATAAACTTCTGGCCCAACACATTTCTACCCGCCGCACCCCCCCCCCCCCCCCCCCCACTCTACCATCAACCCTGATTCATTGACAATTGCAAGAGGGCATGCCAAGACACACTGGGCATACCTAACGATGAGTGAATCTGGCTGAAGCTACAGGATAACTTGCACACCTAACAGGCAAAGCAACATGCAATAGACAGGGTGAAACAATCCCACAACTGGTGGATCATGTCTAAACCCTGCAGGCATGCCACAACCGGTCATAAATGATTGTGGACAGTTAAACAATGCATTGGAAGAGGAGGGTCCACAAAGAACCCCATCCTTCATGACAGGGCAACCCAGCGCAAAAGACCAAGCTGAAGCCCAAATTGCTGAATGCACAATCCCTCTTGGCCTCGTCCCGAACTCCCCAGCTTCACAGATTTCAATCTCGGCTAATTTGCGGCACTACACGTGATAGCAGGGTAACAGTTGAAGATGCTGGGTATTGCAAAGGCTCTAGACTTTAACACCTTTCCAGCAAAGGTACTGAAGATTTTGTATTCCAGAACTATCTACACTCTCCAGTCCAGCTAATTCAGAACAACTACAACACAAGAATTGTAGTGTATAAATGTGGCGTGGGCTTTTCTGTTGTGTTAAGAAGTTATGAGAGAATACTTTTTCTTTAGTTAAGTACATTGACTGCCTACTAAGTGCTTAGCCTATGCTGATTTTGTGTATTAGAGTAAAAGACTTCTTTAAATTGCTCACTAGGAAACCCTTAACTATTTTCAAAAGTTCATGGTTTTTGGAGATTGCAACCTGATGCCTTCCCTTTGGATGATATAACAAAGGAGGAGCAGGAGGCGTCCTGGGGAAAACTTATGAAATAGCAGTGCGTGAGCAGCAAGACATATGGCAGCAGTGTTCTAGCTGTAATGGGATAGATAAAGAATGAAACAATGAGACAGCAAGAACTGCAGATGCTGGAGTCACAGATAACAAAGTGCGGACCCATTGCCATCCCACCTACCTTCTCCAGCCCCACCCCTTCTCTCTCTGTTTATTTCTGAGCTCCCTCCCACTCCCCATTTCTGAAGAAGGGTCCTGACCCAAAATGTCAGCTTTTCTGTTCATCTGATGCTGCTTGGCCTGCTGTGTTTCTCCAGCTTCACGTTGTGTTATCTCAAGGATGAAACAAGCAAGGGCAGCTGGATAATCATTGATAAATCATTAATATCCCATTTTTAAGAGTATTAAATGCCAGACTTAAATTTTGAGGCACGTTTTATGGACAATTGATGTACAAGTGCAGCAACCTCATGAAACTCGTAGGGGGTTAAATGGGAGATTCTATTTTCACAAAACTAAAGATGGAACTTTGCAAATCAGTCAGTGACCTTTGTGCAATTTGCAACTCATAGATATACCTTTGCTCCAAGCAACTGGATGAACTGTACTAATATCAGTCTGTGTCACACATGCATTTATGTGTTCAGCAAAACCTGGCATGGTCACACAATTTAAAAAAGAGAATTGGAAGGAACCCAAGTAATAAAATTCTGGAATTGTACAGGACAAAATAGGAAACACTTGGAAATGTGGATTAATTATATAGCTTCAGTTGGCTTTACAAATGGGAAGCCATGTTAGAGAAATTCACTTGAACTTTCAGTAAAGTAACCAAGATGTTGTTAAAGGCAAGAACATTTCATATGCTTGCATGCCTGTGAAATTTTTCTTAAGTTTCTGTAGGAAGAATGAAACAAGTTTAATTTTTGGTTTGTAGCAATTACTTTAATTCAATCACAATAAATAAGTGGCTTAAAAAGACAAAATTAGTGTTATGAGGACAATTCCTCTTGTTCAACAGAAAATAGCTTTAGGGAGAATTCAAATACAAACAACGCTGAATTGTTCAGTTAATTGGAAGATGAATAGATTCTTTTCAAATTTAGCTGACAATTACTTAAACCCACAAAGCAATAGCAACTATTCTGTGGGTATTTAACACGCCTAAGTTAGTCAAAACAATGTATCAATCCAATTTAACTTTTAGAAAGACTATTCTAGACTAGCTACAGGGTATATTGAAAGAATTACTTTGTATTATAATATCTACAATATAATGTATATAATTTAGAATGAAGGTTGTCAACTATCTATAATATCTCTTGTACCTAATTATGTAGCACAGACTGGATTTTATGAGATACCTCAATCCTTGCCACTGGGCAAAAAAAAAACTTGGGGAGCTTGTCTACATGCCAGTTTTACACAGCATTTTAATGCTGGGAAATAGTCAGCGCTAGGATGAGGCACTTAAGATGCTATAAATTTTAATTGGCCACTTTAGTGCTTCACTGGCTCAAGAGTGAGTCTCCTCACACCCCTATAAAAATCTTCGATGGTTAGGGGGAAAGCATAAGGTGGAGGAGAAGCCCCTGGCTCGATTTTGCATGTCCCTTGCCTTCATACCTGCTCATCAGGGAGTGTAAAATCCAGCCGTATATTAGTAATGCTATTAGGTGCTCTTTTGTTAATTCAAATTGTTTTTAACTTTCTATTGTTCCTCTAGGGTCTATTGAGAACTCTCTTTATATTGCTTCAGCACATTCCCTGAGGTTTGTTCAGAGCTTTGAATCTTTTAACTGTTCATCTATAGTTTTTTTACCTTTAGCAAATTACCTTTCTCCCCATTAGTTGCTAGTTTTGGTTGATATTGACTAAGACTGCATAATTTGACATAGCCTGGTAGGTGTCTCAAATGGCACATTATGTACATAATAGATACCACAGTATGGAGCTGGAGAAACCAAGATAACAAAGTGTGGAGCTGGATGAACACAGCAGGCCAAGCAGTACCTTAGGAGCTCAAAAGCTGACGTTTCGGGCCTGGACCCTTCACAGCAGACCAGGCAGCATCAGAGGAGCAGGAAAGTTGACGTTTTGGATCAGGACCCTTCTTCCAAAATGGGGAAATGGAAGGGAGCTCAGAAACAGAAAAAGGAGAGGGGTGGGGCTGGGGAAGGTAGGAGGGATGGTGATAGGTGAGTGCAGGTAGGGAGTGGTGGGGATTGGTCAGTGGGAAGGGTGGGGTGGATAGGTGGGAGAAAAGATGGACAGGTTGTGTCAGATCAAGGAGGCGGTGATGAGAGGGAGGGTTGGACTTGGGATGAGGTTGAGGGTGGGGAGATTTTAAAACTGGTGAATTCCATGTTTAGACCATCGGGCTGTCGGCTCCTGAGGTGGAATATGAAGTGTTGCTCCTCCAGTTTGTGGGTGGTGTCATTGTGACACTTGGAGGAGGCCAAGGATGGACATGTTGCCCAGAGAGTGGGAGGGGGAGTTAAAATGTTTGGCGACCGGAAGGTGTTGCCGTTAGTCGTCCTCCCATTATGTATGTAAGATGTGTATGTGTAATAGAGGAGGTACCGTGAGTCACTTCTCAATATCCATAAGTTTTACATTTTTGCATGTCATCTCTTTGTTTTTGTTCACTCGTGATAAGCTACACTTATGTGATAGCTTAAGAAAAAACTGTCTGTTGTGAAGCTAATAACCACATGATCAGAAGTAATTTGTCATCACTTTGAAGAATAAACATTTCAGGTCATTCATAGGCAATCAGAATGCAGATTCTGAGCCAGCATTACATTAAATAGTAAAGATCAACTGCAAATCGATAAATGGAGACAACGGCCCAAATAGTCATTGCAGTGGCAGAGACAGGAGCTGCATGTCAGGACCATATGGAATTCCAACGCAGCTGATTTAGAGGGAATTACCTGGGAATGTTACAGTTCTGACAGACCAGTCTCTTGGATCTGGAACCCTCTGAAAGTTGGAAGATTCTGACTGACTTAAATTTAATAAGGATCCAGGAAATATTAGAGCTTTAAAAACCTGCTCTCACTCCTGAGTAACTATTAAACTGAACTGAGCAGGGTCACTATGGACAGCCCCAAACATTGAGACACGGGTCTCTCCTCCCTTCTGAAACCTGCCCGTCCTGACGCAATCCCTTCAGATCCACCACCACCTCCCAGTCATGACCTCACTAGACACAGAACCACCGCCTCTCTCCTCCAGTCTGACCCATCTCGGCTGGGATTAACACAATTCCTCGCCATCCCAGTCCCATCTGTACCCAGATCTGACACGCTCAACCCCTCACCAGATCCCAACAGTAATGCTCACTCCTCCCAACCCCACACACCCCAGCCCTGCACAATATGACCCCTAATGAATCCAACCCCCAGGCTTCCATTGACCAGACCTAACTGTCCCTGGCAGATTCTAGCCTAGCTGGACCTGACCAACATCACCAAGCTGACCACTGCTGGTCACGACCTTCACTCTGCCATTCTCACATACTGATCACTTAATCTACACTACCGACACCCTTTCTCTCCCTGTACTCCATCCCCCCCACCATAGCATAAATGCTGCCTCTTCCACATTTCACGTCAGCTCTGAAAAAGAGGCATCTGCAAAACATTAGCTTGATCTCGCTTCGTGAATGCTGTCTCACTCTCTGTGATTTCCAATATTTTTTGTTTGCTTTGTGTAATTTTTCTTGTGTTCTATGATGATCCCCGCTGACAGTATTACTGGATAAGTCAGATCCCAGAATGAATTCTAGCCTGATGGATCTTTTACTTAAGTTAATGTTGTGGTCATTTTTCGGAAACATATTCCTATGAGGCTACAGAGTTTCTTTAACAGCAGAAATTTATTATGCAAAGGACAAAAACAAAAAAAAACACGTTTTCTAAATTTAGAATGTGGTTGAAAAAAAGTCTTAAAATGTGAAGCAAAACAAAGTTTCAAACTATTTTCCAACACCATCACTTTACAGTACTTCAAATCCGGAGAAGTTACCCCTCTATAACAAATCTTTAAGTTTGACACAACTGAGCCTGTCTTGTTCTTTCCTATGAACTGTGACGTTTTCTTACATGAATACCTAAAAATTGAGAGTTTAGACTTGCTTAGCTTTTTAGTTACCTGCGGATGTCTAAACAAGTATTTCAAGTCAAGAAGTTGCACAAAATATGTTTCTCCACTTGGGTAACTGTGCTGTCCCTCTGTACTCTTTTAATTTGAAGACAACCTATATTTACTTTAGATCCCACTCATGACTCTTCAAAACCTTCAGTCTCTGAGTTTACTAAGCTAATGTGAATGCTTGATTATTTCGAACCAAAGCAAGCTAATGGCCTTCAATGATTATGCTTCTTGTTTTAAACAACACAGAACAAGCAATCTTCCAGGGAGCCCTTGTGCTCTGACACATACATATTGGATTGGGTGTTCCAGAAGGACTGTCTAACCGAGTTACTTTTTGTAAAACTTCAATAAGATAACCTACCCATGTGTCACTATTTCAAAATACAAAATATAAATCATGATCTAAAAATTATAGATATCATCAGACACTTTTTTTATGGTTGCTGTTCCAGAATTTGCTTTGTTATCATGCCAGTCACGCTTCAGATTAACTACTGATTGTGTGCTCTTGTTCCTCCATCTATTTTGAGTAGCTCAAATATTCTGTCATTTGCTGGTTTGTTCTTCCAGTAATTCCAACTCATTTTGAAACTTCTGGTTTTACATCCTGGATTCTTCAAATTCGATCAAATTTTTAGACTTCTTACTGTCTCGTGTATTTTCCTTATTCATAACCTACTGTAGTAACTGTGCAGCTTTTTGATTTGGTAATTTTTGTGGAAACCTGGACTCTTCTACTTGCTGCTTCTGTGGCTATTTGGTTTCTTCTATTTCCCATTTGAGTTCTATCCCTGGAGCATAGTTGCTGACTCCAGATCTTCCTGCAATCTTTTGACAAGAATGATGGTAAAGAGTGTGCAGTTTATCTTGCTTTCATGCTTTCTTTCCAGCTCTTCACTCACCTTTGTAAGCTGAGTGGAGGTATACTGTAAAGACTTCACCGTCCTTCTGATGATATTCTCAAATTTATCCCGTACTGATGTTCAGCCTTTTAGTTGAACTTCCATTTTGCTCTTCACAGCAGAGCGTTAAGATTTTATCTCCACCAATTCAGAAGGAAGTCAAATGTTCTATTCTACTTTCTGGAAGTTTTTCCTGGAATAGTAAGCCACAGTTTCTGTTGAGTACCTAATATCGATTGAGACAAACGATTGTGACTAATGTGAGACCATGGCATGCTATTTCAGCGGAGTCTGTGGTGCAGAACATCTGCCATGTCTGGGTGAAATGATTGTACTTCCACTTCAGCATGATTGAACTGCTCATGAAAGTTTGTCAACATTCTGACAACATTCCTTTGACTTTTCCTTGCTTGATGATGTTCCAGCAGATGCCCTGATCATTGCATTTCCTAAGTGAATTAAACTAGCCTCTGGAATGCTTAAGACAAAACTGTGTTTTCAAGATTCTTCAGAATATGTTGAGGATGGTTTCATGCACTGTTGCATGATGTAAAACTGTCAAACACTGTTTCACCTGTACATTAACTTGCTCGCTGGCTGTTCGAGCATGATAGACCTTAAAATGTCTAGCAAAATGAAGTTCATTTTATTTCCCAACACCATCACTTTACAGTGATTCAAATCCAGAGGTTTTACGCTTCTACTTCAAATCTTTAAATTTGACATAACTGATTCTGCCTTGTTCTTTCCTGTAAACTGTGAGGGTTTCTTGCATGAATACCTAAAAACTGAGAGTGAGGCTTTCTCAGCATTTTAGTAAGCTGCAGATCTCTAAACAAATATTTCAATTCAGGAAGTTGCATAAAATAAATTTTTCGACTTGGGTAATTGTGTTTTCCCTCTGTACTCTTTTTATTAGGAGAGATTGTTAGACGGTCTAATAATAACTCTCTAGCCAGAGGTTGATTAACTCTGTGGTTTAGTTTATTTAAAACAGTAAAACACAAGCTATGAATCAGACTCAAGAATAAAGCAACTGATTTCTCTGTGTGCAGCTTGCAAAATCTATAGCAGACAGATTGGCAGGCAGAGTCACAACATGGTTTACTCAACACTTATGAAATCCTGAAGGTTGCCTTTTAAAGGCACAGTAAACCCACAACAGAGGTGTTGTCTTTCAGGTGAAATGTTAGGCAATAGCGCCAAGTACCTGGTTCGGTGGTATAAGCTCCCATGGCATTATTTTGAAAAACAACTGGTGGATTATCCTCAACAACAAAACCACAAGTTGCTGGAAAAACTCAGCAGGTCTGGCAGCATCTGTGGAGAGAAAATTAGAGTTAACATTTCTGGTGGATTAACCTGGTATCCTGGTGAAAATTCAAGCTTCAGTTGACATCACAAAATATTGAAATATTGAACACATTATTGGGACATTATGACACTGCTCTTTTGCTGTGCAGCAATTAACAACAATTCTTACATTATAACAGTGATGATACTTCAAAAGTAATTAACTGACTATAAAGCATTTTTAAATTTTCAGTGGAAACGGAAAGTTCTGTGTAAGTAAATACAAGTTGTTTTATATACAATTTTCCAAAATCTGAACTCTGTTGTTTACATTTGTATGAATCAACAAGTTCTTCCACTGTTGTCCTAAAATGAGTTTATTCCGTAGATTTATTAGTTGTTAACAAGGTAATGTTTTCAATGTTATCGATTTATAATTTCACTTAAAGAAAGTAGCGCATTCTTGTGAAATGTGGCAGTTGGCATACAGGTAAATACTCCTCTATGTTTTACATAACTATTTGTATTTTAATAATGGCATGCACATACAGTTTGACTGTAGATTGATCTCACAAGGCAGCAACCATGTACAGTAACTTTAAGTTGAGAAGTTGGTTCGAAAAATCTGTAAGGATATGCATGATAATCGTGATCATGACAAATAATACCTTAACTCTTCAAACACTGTTTCCAGCCAATTTCTCTTTAACTCTTGTATTGCAGTGTCAAAGTTTGAGATAATGAGATATGTTAAGATTTAGAGAAATTCACATTACAATTGCACACTCCAGTGGAAGAATACTTTACTAGTTTAGAATTTGTAGAAATTAATGTTTGATCAGTCGGCATTAGAGTAGAATGTTTTAGATTTGAACTTTTAACACTATGTCTAAAATCTATCAAATACATTTTTGTGTAATTTGCTTTATACATCTAAAATTCTAAAGCTGGATAACTGTTTCTTTCCAGATTTCAGCCATGTACTCCACTGTGAATAAACCTGCAAAGACGTGGTCCCAAGCAGAGGCAGAGCAGGAAGGTGGGTATGCCAGCATTGATGAGGTGACTCCACAACGGCGCCCATCTACAGCCAGTCATCTGTATGCATCTGTAGCTGACTATGACAGAGAACCCAAGGTTGCAGGTCCAAATCCATCCGTAAATGATGCAGGGGAGGAGTCTGATCCAGGATATGAGCCTATCAGAGCTCCAAAAGAGGAATCTATAGACAAGGGGATTGAACCCAATGAAAATGGATCTCAGTGCAATGAAGGAGAGCATGACTATGAAAGTATACGGGAATTGGAACAGAAACAAAAAAATGAACAATCCTAACGTTTAACTGCTGGTCATTTAGCACAACTGAGAGACACATTGTAGCCAATTACTTTAAAATTTGCTTGGCATCTCTCATACTAGGTATCTTAAGAACGGAGTTTAAGGAGGAAATATTTCCTGACTCCAATGTACTTCTGCGCCAATACATTAATGAAAATTGCTTTTATATTTGTTTAATTTGTTTTTGAGGGGGAGGGGGAAGAATAATTCCTAGGTGTCTGAACAGGATAAGTCACTTGGTGATTTTCTTTTATGTGAACCTGTTTGAGGGAACACAGTAACAGATCAAATTGCAAAAACAAAGAGCTACGTTCAGCACAACTGTGTTCTTTGCACAATGCAGTTGGGTGAACTCTACTTACGTTTGGTATATTTTATTTGGGAACAGAAAAACATGTATTTTCATAAATTAAAGGATTGATTGAGTAGCAACACAAAGCATTCTTCTTTTGAGAGAAATAGTAGGATAGTTCTTCTTTTGATGTATGTTCATTAGTAAATAGCAACATCGAATAAAAACCATTCAAAAATGAATACTTGTGTAAATAACCAAATAAGGAGAAAGGAAAAATTTAGATGATTATGTTTCAGATAAATTAGAATTAAGTATATCATTCAAGAGGGCTTACCACAATGACTGTGTGTCATTAAGATTTTGTTGAGACCCACAGTTGGTTTCTCTAATTGGCACCAATATCTTCCTGTACTCTGACAGAAAAACAATTATGAAGCAATTTTCTGCCTTTCATTAAATGTAAACTTTATTTTGACTCTCCAAAATAAATCAAGAATGTGTAATATTAGAAAGCGAGCTACAAGACAAGATGCCTTCATTCATCTACAAGCAATAAATCTTCTGAACTGCACTTGCAGCTCAAATAATAGAAAAGGACTAACTCCCCAGGTCAGATCAGGTCTATTCAACACCAAACATTTGCAATGTCTGGGAAGAAGACAAAATTCTCTTTTAGATCTCAAATTCTGCATCAGAAACCTGTATGCTTTCTAATTTCAGGCTTTGCTGGTAAGCCTCATAAGCAAATAAACTGTTGGTTCACCTATCTGAAGGAAAACCACTTTTGAATGTTGATATATAGAAAGCATTTAAAAATAAACTCTGCCTTCCTGTGTATCAGCTTAAATGTGCAGCTCCTCCAAAGATCTCTCACCAATATCTCCTAAGATGGTAGTGATACAGCTGTATTTTAATCCCTTTGGAGCAACCTGGCCCGCCCTTGTTCTGGCTATGACCTGTTGACAAACAGGGAAGGCAGTTTGAAATTTGCACAGATCTGGTCTGGTCAGCACACATCAGTGTGGTTGACTCTTAAACTGACCTCTGAAATGGTCTAGCATGTTATTCCATTCAACGGTGAATATGGATGGGCAACAAATGCGATCTTTGCCAGTGATGTCCATATCCTATGAAGGAATGAAAAAAATAAATTGTAAAAAGCTGAGTCTCACCTATCATCCTTGTGGCAGATACTCTACTAGTTACAGCCAACTTGAAAATTTAACTCTACCCTCTTGTTCTTGTCTATTAACCAATTCTTGATTTATGCAAATGTACGACTTTACAATTCATGAACCCATTTGCGCATCAACATTTTCTGTGGCACATTATCACATACCTTTTGAAAATTCCATCTACTATACCTTTCTCTGTCTATCCTATTAGTTGCATCCTCAAAAATTACTCATAAATTTGTGAAAATACTATTTCCCTTAAAAAAATCCTCATTGACTCTCTCTGATCATACAATGAATTTCTAAATGTATTGTTAAGATTCCATTAGACTCTAGCATTTTCCTGACTTTCCTGAAGCAATGTTGGGTTACTCTACTGACAAAATGGTAAAGTCTAGCTAGACACCAAAGTCAATATTCATTCCATTATTTTGTAAAAGTTGCATAATAATGCAATAAACTGCTTACTATAGTTTGAGTTGGGGCTTACTGTGCACAAATAGGCCCACTGGCATGAACTTCAATATTAGGATCATATATAGGATCTTAAGTCGTTTCAATTTAAACATTTTTGAAGTCTCTATATTCTAGTTATCTTTTTTAACCTCACAAGGTGCAATTAGCATTGAAAGCACATTTAGGTATTCATACCAATGGTGGTTCTTAAAAAGGTACATTGGAGAATTGTAACTCAAAATTTGAATGTTGTGACAATACATAATGCACAATTAATCCACAAGTAGGCGTGATAAGTTAATCATTTTAGCAGAATCCTTTCTCTACTGCTGACATTGAAAATATATCTTTCAATTGCAGTAATGTATAGAGCAATGAAAGATCTATGGTAGGTTGTTTGGAATCCATGAATCATTTGTTATAAGATATGTTAAAACAGGTATTCGCTGGAGCAGAGAAGGTAGTGAAATGAAATTGATCTAAATGATCCAACTCTGTTAATAGAACTTGATGTAAAATGCCTGTAGTTTGTAAGCCTATTTACCAACTACACTTGTTGTGTGGCAGTATTTGTGAACCTTTGTTATTTATGTTCATAACAACATAAGGTACTTATTCCAAAAGTTTTGTATTCACTTTAAAAACACTTTTGTACTTTTTAAAATTAGAAGATATATTTGCATATAGTTTATTTTACTGAAGACTAATAGGATAAATTTCTAAATCGTTTGTTGTTGTAAAATGAACAGTTTTTATTTTGTTTCGTTTTACATGTTGAACAACGTCAGTGTGCATGTTTAGTAAAATGGATGAGTTTTAATTAAAAATGCTTCAACAAACATTTTCTCAGCTGGGCAGTAAAAACATCTGCATCGTTTGCATTGCAGGCATGCAATGATTTGTCATATCTGAATGTGTCTTACATCATGTTGAGATTTTGGGAAGTAAAAACTGGCGACCATTTTTAATGTAATAAGGCAACATTGTTATTTTGCATATTTGGTATATTACTATTTGTGCTGAAGTTTCTTCATCACAAAATCGATCCTTAAGTTGAGTGAAATTTGGACCTCTGTTATCAGTAGGTTTAGAATGAATCATGTTGATTTTCTAAATTAGGAGAGGAAGCTACTGCCAAGTACTAACCTCACTTCCTCGTCATTTTCCCTTCTCTGTAAATATACAGCTAATATGTATTGGAGCCTTTATTTGGATTTATTGTCAGAAGCCTCATGATTACTTGTAAGATGTCTTTGTCCTCTGACTATAGTCATGGGACCATGCTATGATTCTTCAGTATATAAATGCTGGTCATATTATTTTGATTAATTATACATTTCATTCAAGCAGGAAACAATGCACAGTGCCCCCTTCCTGATTTACCTTGTCTTTTCTCTTCTTGTTTACAACCTTAACGTTTTGCAGACACTAAGGGCAGCAGATGCTGGAAACCAGAGTCAATAGATGTGAAGCTGGAAAAGCACAGTAGGTTAGACAGCATCAGAGCAGCAGGAAAGTCAGCATTTCAGGCCGAAACCCTTCATCAGGACTGGGCAGTGAGAGGGAGGATGGTGGGGTTGGGGGTGTAGGGTGGGAGCGATGGAGATAGGTGGATGCAGCTAGGAGCTCATTGTGATTGGCCAGTGGGAAGGATGAAGTGGATAGGTGAGTAGGAAGATCAGATCAGGGAGGAGAGAAGGAGGGAGAAGGCTGGACATTGGATAAAGCTGAGGGTGGAGGGATTTTGAAGTTGGTGAAGTCAATATTCAGGTCATTGGGCTGAAGATGAAATATCAGACGTCATTCCTCCAGTTCACGTTTGGCCTCACTCTGACTGCAGAGGAGGCCAGGGGAGTGGAAGGGGGAATTGAAATGGATGGTAACCAGGAGGTCAGGTTGGTGCGTACAGAGCGCAGATGTTCGGCGAGCCATTCCCCAAGTTTGCATTTGGTGTCCCCGATATGGAGGAGACCACATCTGGAGCAAAGGATGCAATAGAGCTGATTGGGTAAAGTGCAGGTAAGTCCCTGCTGGATCTGGAAGGATTGTTTGGGGCCTTGGACAGAGGTGAGAGGGGAGGTGTAGGGACAGTGTAGCACCTCCTGTGGTTGCAGGGAAAGCTACCGGGTATAGTGAAGGGGTCATTGGGGAGGATAGAGCTGCCAAGGGAATCGTGAAATGAAATGTTCCTGGAAAAACGGACAGGTGTGGGGAAGGAAATATCTTTTTGGTGATGGGATGTGATTGTAGGTGACGGAAATCTCGGAGAATGTTGCATTGGATTCAGAGGTTTGCGGGATGGTACATGCGGACTAAGGGGACTCTACCCTTGTTGGGGGAAGGGAGCTTGAGGGCAGAAGCGCAGGAAATGGAAGAGATGCGGTTGAGGGCATCCTTAATTACAGAGGAGGGGAAACTATGGTTTCTAAAGTAAGGGATATCAAGAATGTCCTGGAGTAAAATGCCTCATCCTAGGATTAGATGCAGTGGACGTGGGGGAATTATGAATGTAAGATAGCATTTTTACAGGAGGGTGGGTGAGAAGAGGCGCAGCCGAGGTAGCTGTTGGAGTCAATGGGCTTGAAATGGCTGTCAATGTGAGTCGGTTTCTGGATTTGGAGATGGAGAGGCCCAGGAAGTTGGGGAGGGGGAGGTGAATTTGAGGGCATGGTGGAAGGTGTTCGCGAAGTTGATGGATTGCTGCAGCACGTCACGGGATCAGTCATCGATATAACGGAGAAAGATGGTGCGGGTGTGGTTGCAAAAGAGGGACTGTTCCACGAATCCTACAAAAATGCAGGCATAGCTTAGGCCCATGTGGGTGCCCATGGCCACCCCTTTGGTTTGTAGAAAGTGGGAGGAATCTAAGGAAAAGTTGTTCTGCCAAGTGAATGAGACTGTCAGTGAAGGGAGACTGGCTGGCAGATGAAGAAGCAGAGGGCTTTTATACCCTCCATGTGGGGGACATAGGTACATAGAACATTACAGCACAGTACAGGCCCTTCGGCCCTCGATGTTGTGCCGACCTGTCATACCGATCTCAAGCCCATGTAACCTACACTATTCCATGTACGTCCATATGCTTGCCCAATGACGACTTAAATGTACCTAAAGTTGGCGAATCTACTACCATTGCAGGCAAAGCGTTCCATTCCCTTACTACTCTCTGAGTAAAGAAACTAGCTCTGACATCTGACCTATATCTTTCACCCCTCAGTTTAAAGCTATGCCCCCTCGTGCTTGCTGTCACCATCCTAGGAAAGAGGCTCTCCCTATCCACCCTATCTAACCCTCTGATTATTTTATATGTTTCAATTAAGTCACCTCTCAACCTTCTTCTCTCTAACGAAAACAGCCTCAAGCCCCTCAGCCTTTCCTCGTAAGACCTTCCCTCCATACCAGGCAACATGCTAGTAAATCTCCTCTGCACCCTTTCCCAAGCTTCCACATCCTTCTTATAATGTGGTGACCAGAACTGCACACGAGACTCCAAGTGCGGCTACACTAGAGTTTTGTACAGCTTCACCATAACCTCTTGGTTCCGGAACTCGATCCCTCTATTAATAAAAGCTAAAACACTGTATGCCTTCTTAACAGCCCTGTCAACCTGGGTGGCAACTTTCAAGGATCTGTGTACATGGACACTGAGATCTCTCTGCTCATCTACACTACTAAGAATCTTACCATTAGCCCTGTACTTTGCCTTCTGGTTACTCCTACCAAAGTGCATCACCTCACACTTGTTTGCATTAAACTCCATTTGCCATCTCTCAGCCCAGCTCTGCAGCTTATCTATGTCCCTCTGCAACCTGCAGCATCCTTCATCACTATCCACAACTCCACTGACCTTAGTGTCGTCTGCTAACCCATCCTTCTACACCCTCATCCAGGTCATTTATAAAAATGACAAACAGCAGTGGACCCAACACCGACCCTTGCGGTACACCACGAGTAACTGGTCTCCAGGATGAACATTTCCCATCAACTACCACCCTCTGTCTTTTTTCAGCAAGCCAATTTCCGATCCAAACTGCTATATCTCCCACATTCCATTCCTCCGCATTCCTCTGTACATTTTGTACAGGTGTAAAGGGACTGTGTGTCATTGGGGGGGCTAGGGAATTGAAAGTTTTGGAAAAGCTGGAAAGCGTGGGTTGTATCCCAAATGCAGGTAGGGAGTTCCTGGATCAAAGAAGAAAGAATGAGGTTGAGGTAGAGGGGGACATGAGCTTAGTGGAGCAGGAGCAGGCAGAGACAATGGGCCAGCCGGCGAGGTTGGGCTTATGGATTTTGGGAGGAGATAGAAACGGGTGCTGCAGGCTTGGGCAGCTGTCAGGTTGGATGCTGTGGATGGACGATCTGTGTGATCAGGGGTACGGTGATAATCGAGGGGACGATAGAGGGAGGTGTCAGGTGTCTGGCCTCAGCGATGGAGAGGCCAGTGTGCCATACTGCCACTGCGATCCCTTTGTCGGTGAGTTTAATAGTCAGGTTAGGGTTGGAGTGAAGGGAGCAGAGGGCTGCGCAATCTGGTAGGGAGAGGTTGGCATAAGTGAGAGGGATGGAGAGATCCAAGCAATTGATGTGGTGGCAGTTTGGGATCAAAAGGTCAAGAAGGGGTAGAAGGTTCCAGGAAGGGGTGTCCAGGAGGATGGAGCTTACTGGAGGCAGGAGAATGGGTCATTAGAGGGTGGGTTGGATTCCCGTTCAAAGAAATAGGTGCAGAGGCATAAAAAGAGCTTGACATTATGACATGCGCATAATTTGTCTACATGTGGGCACAGGGGAATGAAGGTGAGCCCTTTGCTCAGGGCTGACTGTTCAGCCTCAGTGAGGGGGAGGTCTAAGGGTACATGGTGAATACCCAACAGGGCTTGGGGCTGGGGCTGAGTGTAGAATTGGGGCTGAGGGCAGGCATGGAGACTTCATCAGGATTGGGTAGGTGCACTGCAGCAGTCATGTAGGCAGAGCACCTATGGTCTGCACACACCAACAAACCTGGCCTCCCAGTTACCATTTGTTTTAATTCCCTGTCCCACTCCCCAGGCGACATGCCCATCCTTGGCTTCCTCCACTGCCAGAGTGAGGCCAAACATAAACTGATATTTAGCCTTGGGACCTTACAGCCCAATCACCCCAATATTGACTTCAGCTTCAAAATCTCTCCACCCCCAGTCCCAAGTCCAGCCCATCCCCTCCTCCTCAGCTCCCTGACCTGGCCTAACCTGTCTATCTTCCTCCTCCTCTATCAGCTCCACCCTTCCCACTAACCAATAATATCCTACCTGCATTCACCTATCACCATCCCAACGACCCTCCTGCCGGCCCACCCTCCTCCCTCTATTTATTTCTGGGCTCTTCCCATCCCCTCCGTCCTGATGAAGGCTTTCAGCCTGAAACATTGACTTCCCTGCTCCTCGGATACTGTCTGACCTTGATGTTTTGTATTTGTTCCTTGACTGTGATTTCTTGTTGTATCAAAAAAAATACATGTGGGAATTGATGGATCGTGTTCAGATGTGTGAACAATTGGTAACATAAATTGTTAAATAAAGATAAAATTTGTTTAGGTCTATACTGTTGTAATATATTAACTCCTTTTGATCCTTATTTGGTATGCTTAAATGTGATATTTTCACAGAACTAACTGCAAAACCTTTCATTGCAGTTGGAATGCTTTCTTTGCACCACAATTATTTAACAAAATTAACTTTCAGTGAAGCAATTCTTCATCATCGCAGTCTTAACTGGCTTGCTTAACATTCTGAGACTGTTTAGCTCGGTTCTGTGGCCCACAGCCACGATACTGTCTGTCCTTCTATTCCATTTCTATTGTATGCCAGAGAATAGACACCTAGTCTCCTCAATCTCCTTGTAGGCCAGTGCAAACATCCCAGGATGCAGTCTGGTAAACCTACATTGCAATCCATCCCTGCATCCCCAGCCACTATGACCTCATTCCAAATTTAAACTGGTTTGATCCCTCAGGAAGACTGAAGGGGATGGAGGGAAGTGCTCTTGGGTATGAGTTAGAGCAGGAGCACAGCTGTTGTAGCTTGGCTATAGCTCCCTTGTGACCATTGCTACAATGGAAGTTGTAACACCAGAAAGTGGGAAGCCCTATGCTATGGCAAGTATATTCTCCCTTAGGCTAGAGGACCAGAACTGCGCATAATACTCCAGCTACATTTAATCAATGTTTTATACAATTGAAATGAGGCTTTTGCTTCTGTATTCATGCAAGAAATGCTAACATTCCATTTGCCTTCCAAATTGCTCGCTGTGCCTAAAAATCCCGGGGACTTATTCCCTGAAGGCAGAGACAGTAACCAGTTGTTGTGTGACTGATTATTGATGAAAAATGGCATGGCTCCAAATTCGGTTTGTGACAAGCAGGCTCTGCCTATGACACAATTCCTCCCCCAGTTCTTCATGTTTCCTGTTTTCTTTCTGTCCTGTGGCCATGATGACCTTTCAGCCTCCTTCCCATTTATATAACGACTGATAGCCCAACTTTACCCCCAGAGCCCCCATCTTTGTAAATTACCATGCTTTTGTTGGCCCCACACTGTCTCTACGTAAAGGCTGGAGTTACCATGATTTATTTGATCCTTCTGGAGCTCCCAGGATCCTCCAAATCACTGTGAGGTTCCACTGTACCACACACAACTATCCTTTATAATTGTCACTACTCCCTCAGAGCCCCAGTACAATGAAAAGAGAAATTGTCTGCTTTCCCCAGCACTCTGTTGGCTGACCCTTAATAAGCTCCCAGACCATTATTGACCAAACTCCCTGGACTGATTGTGGACTCCCTACCCCCGACTGACTTAGCAGGACAGTCCTGTTTAATCTTAGTCCACTGTCCCAGACTGATGTTTCACCAGCACCCATCCTGACCTATCTGTAGTCCCAAGATTCCATTGCACTTGACCTCCAGGTCTGATTGTGTCTCGATCCACAAGCTGTAAGGATGTCGATCCCTGGACTCTGATATGACCAAGTACCTGACTGCAGCTAACCCCCTGCAGTGTAAATGGATGTAAATATAGTTCCTATTTACCTCACTAAAGAAGTTATAGGAAGGATATTATCAAGCTGGAGAGTGTTCAGAAGAGATTTACCAGGACGTTGTCAAGTATAGAAGGTTTAAGTTATGAGGAAAGGCTGGATAGGCTGGGACTTTTTTTCACTGGAGCATAGAAGGTTGAGAGGTGATCATATAGAGGTTTATAAAATAATGAAAGTTGTACATAGAGTTAATGGTTGTTTCTTTTATCTTGAAATTCTCCATCTTAGAGAAGAGGCACATTTTTATGGTGAGAGGAGGAAGATTTAACGAAGACATAGGCAAATTTTTTACATATTCACATGTTGAATGAACTTCCTGATGAAGTAGAGGATGCAGGTACAATTACGGTGGATATATGAATAGGAAAGGTTTGGAGGGACATGTGACAGGAGCAGGCAGGTGGGACTAGTTTAATTTGGGATTATGTACAACATGGACTGGTTGGACCAAAGGGTGTGTTTCCATGCTGTATGACTGCTTCCCTTTGAGGTTCACTTGTGGCAGGTACACCACATGCAGTTTGTTGGCTGCTGATGCATTGCAGCTCTGACACTGACCTAGCACACTGCTACCTCTCCGTCTACGCTAATATGCAGCGCAAGCCACAGGCACCTCAACGTTAAAGACAATGTGTGCTCAGAAAGAAATGTATCTGACATCTGACACAAAGCTGGTGGAGTGTAAGTCCGTGCTGATGTCAATATGTGTTAAGAAACCAGTGTAAAGCAAGTAGTGGTCAACTGCTTCCAAATAAACACTAAAGTGTGTGGGAGCTAAGAAAGCAAACTATGAGCCATTAGACACATGAATCTGTGTGAGCAGGAAAGCACCCTATAAAAATGCATGAGGCACACATCTGTCCCTACCTATGAAGCAACCTGGTGGAAGCAAGCAATTGCTGCATGTCACAGAGACCTAAATAAATTATTGGAGGTCTGAACTGATGCCTGAGTTGCCCTAAGAATAGGCATGATGATGTGTTGAGCCTGATGGTTTCCTGATGCTGATTTGTGTGGATGATGGTTGTGGGACATACAGGGTCAGCTGGTCAAGCAGATGCATGATGGCCAGGGTGAGCATTCTGCAAACACCAGGTGCCCATTCTGGTAGAAATTTAACACACACGGTTTCTCAGTGGAGGAGGGGAAAGTGGGTGTCATGTATAAATAAGACAAATTGGGAATTTAATGTTGCAAATCCTACTTCCAAGATGGGGGCGGCAGAGTAGGCTGAATCCCAGGACTCACCCTTCCCATTCACTTCTCTGTTTTTTCCCTTTTCTCCTTCAGCTCTTTTCTAAACTTACCCTGTGGAGAGCATGGCAGTGATAGCTCTGGAGCATTGCAGCAGCTATAGGGTCAGTCAGCCTGGAGCAGAGCAGGATGGCCAGATGCCGACGGGCCGGAGTGTCACAGCCAGTGGTCAGCTGACCCAGAGTGGAGTGGCTGGCGGATTTGGGGGCCCAGAGCAGTCAGCCTGCCACAGGCGGTGGCGAGCTGTTTGTGAGCCCGGTTGGGGTTGGCTCAGCATTAGGGGAGGGCAAGACCATGGTGGAAAGCCCCTAGTGTGGAGTGACTGCAGGCTATAGATGGACTGTAATGTCTATTCTTTAACTTTATTTCTTTACTTCCAAATATATACTGTGAAGAACTGTGATATAGAACATTTAGCTTTTTTCTTTATTTCTCTATTTTTATACCTAATCTATTTTAGTAGCTAAGATTTGTAGCTAGGTACGTTGTACCTTAAATGGATCCATGTGTGGCGATATTGTTCACATTTTACATTGCTCCTGTACCTTTGTTGTTGTTGAGTACACATGACCATAAAATCAAATTTTACTAAAATAGAAACAAAGTAGGTTAGCTGGGGGTACAACTAGTCAGCACTGAAAAAACGGCCGTGTTCTTTTTAAAGTGCAGAGCATTATGCCTGATCAATGTGGTGAATTTCCTCATACAATTCACTGATATGGGGAGGAGAAAAATCAAACAAATTGAACATGATGGGAGAGAGCATTCTGCAAAGTTCTTGGGTAGCGTACTGGAGGCCTTAGGGGAGAAGGTGTAAAGAAGAAGTAAGTTCTGTCTGGACTGGTCATGGAACCAGATAGCTGTACAGGGTCAATGCTAAGAGTCAAACACCCAAGGACCTGAATGCAGTGCTGCAAAAGTATTCAATGATCTGAAATGAATGCTAAAGGTCAGTGAATGCTTCTTCAAATGCTACATCCCACCAACTCCACCAATAGACTCGGCCAGTGCTCAATACACCACACCCACGTCACTTACCTGTCAAAAACCTCCAGCAATCAGATCTCTTAGCTAACATTCAAAATTGCACCTCACCTTCACATGCTTAGTAAAATTCAAATTTGTTATTTGGATTTCCAAAACAGGCATTTTTTTGGATAATTGATCATTTATTGATGGAGCATTCAACTTAAATTATTATCTGAGGCTTAAATTGTTGTGGCTGATGGATTATCCTTACTTTCTGAGAAGTAATTATTAACTGCTAGAAGAGAAATGGTGCTTGTATTATCCTTTAATTGTCCCCAGTTAAAAGATGTTAATGAAATTTTGTTTTGGTTCATGACGTAATGATGGTTTAGATGCTGTGAATTATTTTCTTAACTATATAATGAGCCCATGCCTCAATTCTTCAGCTTCACAATTTATAAATGTAAAACACAAGGTCAACAAAGATAGTTACAGGACACAGACCTCTAAGGTATGTAGAGTAATTTCAGCATTAAACGAATGTGGACAGTTGAACTGTTAAAATGATTATATATGTATAGGTATGTCACTAGGCTAACTGTGTTTTAACAAACTTCAAACAGATAATTAAAGTTGTTTGAAGATCTAACTTTTGCTGAAATCGCAGGCTGGATTTTATGGGATGACGGGTGTTCTCCATTCTCCCCTCCACCAACTAACCAGCTAGTTGGAAGCCCATCTATAACAAAGCCAGCTGCCCTGCAGCCACTTTACAATTGTCAGGTCATTAATTAACTCAGGGAAACAAATAGAGATGTAACTGGTGAGAAGAGCCTTTGCTAGAGATATGTCAGCTTGATCCGAGTGGTCCCAGCTTGGAGATGAGGTTATAGAAAAGGGACTGACATTTGATCCAGATTATCACTGGGGCCATGCTGGAGGTGGAAGGGTGGGAGGTGGAAGACGTGGCTCGAATGGCAAAGGGAACTCCCTTAAAGGAGGTTCTTCCCCCTTGCCCAACACTGGCTCACCAGTATATGCTGCCAAGATACCAGCTCTGTCTGAGCGATCCACGAGCTGTATTTTACAGCCCACCCTCCTTGCACTCTGGGCGAGTGCTGCAAAACCTAACCCACAATGTTTTATAAGTCTTAAAGTAGAGAAGATCAGCAAGATATGAAGAATTCAGTAAAGCACTAAAAAGATATTTTAAAGTTATTCATGGGGCATGACCTTTGTGCCAGCATTTATAATCCACCCCTAGCTGCCCTTGAGAAAGTGGTGTTGAGGTGTCTTCTTGAATCAAGACAGTCAGTTTGGTTTAGATGCATCCATAACATCCACAGTGCTGTTAGGGAGGGAGTTTCAGGATTTTGACACAACAATATTAAAGGAATGGAAATATATTTCCAAACCTGGATAGTGAGAGTCTTGGAGTGAAACTTCTGTGTGATGTTGCCTCCTTGTATCTGCTGTCCTTCTCCTTCAAGGTGATAGCAGTCATGGGTTGCGATGTGCTGTGGTGAATTTTCTGTAGGCTCAGAAAAAAGGTTAGAAGATAATGTACGGTTTAGAAGGGGTGGACGCTAGGAAGTTGTTTCCGTTAGGCGGGGAGACTAAGACCCGTGGGCACAGCCTTAAAATTAGAGGGGTAAATTTAAAACTGAAATGAGACGACATTTCTTCCAGAGAGTGGTGGGCTTGTGGAATTCATTGCCGCAGAGTGCAGTGGAGGCCGGGACGTTGGATGCCTTCAAGGCAGAGATCAACAAATTCTTGATCTCAAAAGGAATCAAGGGCTACGGGGAGAGTGCAGGGAAGTGGTGTTGAAATGCCCATCAGCCATGATTTAAGTGGTGGAGTGGACTTGATGGGCCAAATGGCCTTACTTCCACTCCTATGTCTTATGGTCTTATGGTTAGAAGTGATGCCTTTGTAAGTATTTTGTGATCAATAGCCAAAAAGGACAATGATTATCCTGATGTCATCAGTAGCTGCCCTGTGTCATTGATTTGCAGGATTTAAGAAGGTTATTAACACTGTGTAGACTACCTGCCCCTGGAAATAAGGTACATTGCCATGTGATCAGGTTTGGAGGGCAGACCTCAACAGGTGGTTCTTGTAGGTTTCAGTCCTAGTCAGGGTGATGTCTACTTCAGATGCTAGGTGGACCAGAAGAGATTGAGTGGGTGCCCAGGAAAGAGTTCCCTGACAGTTTAGTTGGGGCAGCACAGTAGCTCAGTGGTTAGTACTGCTGCCTCACAATGCTACGGGACACAGGTTCAGTTCTACCCTTGGGTGACTGCCAGTGTTGAGTTTGCATGTTTTTCCCTGTGTCTGCATAGGTTTCCTCCCACCGTCCCAAAACGTGGCAAGTGGGTGGATTGGCCATGCTAAATTGTCCATAGTGTCCAGGAATGTGTAAATTAAGTGGATTAGCATTGGGAAATGTAGGGTTGCAGGAGTTGGATCTGGGTGGGATGCTCTTCAGAAGGACTTGATGGGCCAAATGGTCTGCTTCCACAATGTAGGGATTCTGTCAGACAGCAGGATTCTGCCTTCACAGCTGGCTAATCACCCTTAGATATTAGTGAACCATTTTCCAAGTGTTGTGTATGAATACTCTTGATTAATTAATATATCATACCTAAACTGCAGCTTCTAAACAAACAAATAAACTTGCTGAAAATTCCTTAAACTGCCTATGTTTAGGTAATTGTGATCATGAATCCCAAAACCTGACAAATGGTGTCAAGAGTGGGATCCACAGGAGTCGAAGTATAATTAGATTGAACCTTGAGAAGCAGCTGTCTTAGATTATAGTTAAATACATGTTGAGTAATTCTTAAACAGAACAGGAAGTTACAATAGCGTTCAAATTATTCTATAATGCAACTGATAGACAGTTTAACAGAAAAGATAAGAGCATCGATACTAGGAGTTGTATGAGAAATTGTAGAAGGTTGCTTTGGAATTTGCAACTGTGTTCTTGATAAGCCTTTTAAAGAGGTTCTGAAAGGAATGAATGAGATAGAAACAATCTGGAAAGTTAGCTTACAGTTGGATAAGGAACAAATAAGTTCTGCTGGATTTGGTGCAAAGGGATAGTGATGGCCAGCAGGAATTGCTGTCTTCCTGTACAATACAATATGTAATGCAAGGAAAAACTGCTATGAACCCCAGCATTTGAACTGGACATTGACTTGCAACAGAAAATACCAAATTCAGTGAGAAATTGGAGCATGACTTCTCCTAATATTTTGCTAAAGTCAAACAGTGTCAGGCACAACTATATGTGTGAATAGGCAGTAGCTATGGCTACTATCTCGAAGATTAGGGTTGGAAAACTTTGGTGCTTTGGATTTTTCTCCGACGTACTGAGGCAAACCCAGCATGCAATATCATTGGGAAAGAGTCCGGATAGGAGGAGAAGGGATGAGTGAAGTACCTCCAGCGTTAGTGACTATACTGCACAAATTCTTTACCCCCAGTGTAGCTAAAGAGACACTTACTGGAAATCAAAGCTGAGAAATTCTACGACAGTTACAATCAGACCATACCTTAAATTCAAATAAGATCATTACTAAAATTGTTCACAATAATCAAAGATTCAAAATCGCTTTGAGGAAGAAGTTAATAAGTATGGAAGAACTTGACAAGAAGCTGAAATGTTGTGACATCCTTTGCTGCAACGGTACTAGCTGTGAAAATTTACAATTTATTCCCATGATGTGCAGATCAGTTGAAGTTTGGCAGATATCCAAATTAAATGCAGCATTTGAAAATTGTTTAAAGGAGAAAAATAGTAAACAAAGGAGATGGGAGAAATATTTTGTTCTGGAGGCTTGTTCTTTTTAGCTTAATCTTACAAAAGGTTCGAAAAGGATTGTGAGATCATTGGAATGTTTGCGCAAAGTCAAGGAAAAGGCATGTAAAAATAATTCTGAAATAATTGGGATAGTTCTTGTTTCTTCACACAAGATATGTGAAATTAACAAATGATGTCATTTGGTGAATCATATCTGCAGAGAGTTAACTCTTTCTGCTGCCTGTTTTTTAAACATAATCAGCCACCTCTATTGCTACATGAGTGATTTTGGACATTACTAAATGTTACATTTCTAAATTTATAGATGAGATATGGCATTATTAGCCCATTGGGGTTATAACTAAAGCCACAACAGATTATATTTTTTGTGTTTTAAACAGATTTCAAACACTGTGACCACAGCCAAGGACTCAAGATTGGACAGGCAATGCCATAGTAGTATTATCACTGGTCTCTTCATCCAGACATCTAGATAATGTTCTGGGGACCTTCAAATCCCACCGGAGCAGATGGTGGAATTTGGATTCCATAAGTAAAATCTAATGATGACTGTGAATCCATTGTTGATTGTTGGGAAAAACCCATCTGGTTTACTAATGCCCTTTAGGGAAGGAAACTGCCATCCTTACCTGGTCTAGCTTACTTGTGACTCCACACCATAGCAATGTGGTTGACTCTTAACTGCCTTCTGGGTAATTAAGGTTGGGCAATAAATGCTGGCTTGGCCAATGATGCTCTCATCCCATGAATGAATAGAAAGAAGAACATACTACATATATTAGAAATTTAGTCTGAAGTCTTTGCTTTCCAGAGATTTGGCGTTGATTAGTCAAGGCATTTGTTGTCTTCTGAGGCAAAGTGTCAGAAGATGGAAGAACCCCAAACTTGCTGCGATTACTTCTGTTTCCAAAATTAAAGCACTATTTAAAAACACCACCTGGACAGAATTGTTTTTAAAATCAGGATTGACAAAATAACTATCCCAATTGTTATTTCAGGCATTCAAAGGGAAATTTACATTAAGTTTAACACAGAAATAAATTGAAAAACGTTTGTTTTAAATCAAAAGTCAATGGGAACAGCCTAAGTAATATTAAGTTATATCAATTAAAAAGAAAAAAGTTAAAAAGTAAAGTAAAAGGAATTTGGGAATGGGGCAATTAAAGGTTGGGAATGTGGGTGGAAAATATTTAATAAGCCACAAGGTGGGTACAAGTGAAAAAGGAATTGGAGAATTTTCTATGTCCATGTGTAATGTCTCAGGAAGCCTGATTGGAAAGGAGCATCATTTGTTCTTGGATACCATAATGGAGGGACTATTTGTGGCATACCTAGGTTAGTCCTAATCCCAGTTCTGTAGACCCATCCCTGGGCCTGATTTATCTATTTCCACGTCAATGCATTCAGACACATGCCTTGTGCAATTGGGACTTGAAACAGATCCTTTGGCTGAAAGGTAGAGGCGCTACCATTACACCGCAAGCTTTTGACTCTAGAAGTTTATTGATGCACAATCAATGACTTTCCCACCATCAACTGACTGATTTTTTTTTCTAGTGTTTCTCATTTAGGAGGAGATTTCATTATAATGGCTACTACAACAGAAACTATCCTTCCCCAAATATAATCAAATTTCTAGTGAATAGAGACACATGGGAAGGCACAAAGAAGGTCTCCAGCATCACTACATTCACTGAGATTTTGAGGCTCCGTTGACCTGACGTCAAATATATTTGTCTGACATCATCCACTGTCAACATCCTGAGGCTTATCATTGACCAGAAACTTAATTGGATTCACCATATAAACAGTGACTACAACAGGCTAGGAACACTGCAGCCAGTAACTCACCTTCTGACTCCTCAAAGCCTGTCCATAAGCTACAAGGCACTAATCTGGAAGCTTCCGTAAATGTTTCTGGGCTGCCACACTTTAGAACTTCCTCTTGATGTTCCTTCCTCCTGGATTGGAGAACTGCATGTAAGAATCTGTGTCTGAATTTGCCTTTCTGTCAAGGGGGACAGCAAGAACTGCAGATGCTAGAGTCAGAATCCATAGAGTGTGGAGCTAGAGGAGCACAGTAGCTCAGGCAGCATCAGAGCAGCAGGAAAGTCAATGTTTTGAGTTTACACCCTTCATCAGGACTGGGAAGGGGGTTGGGAGCTCAGAAATAGATGGAGAAGGGGTGGGGCTGGGGGAAGGCAGGTGGGACAGTGATCGATGGAGGCAGATAGGGGGTTGTGGAGATAGGTCACAGAGAGGGTGGCTCGGATAGGTGAGAAAGAACATGGACAAGTTGTGTCAGGCCAAGGAGGCAGGAATGAGAGGAAGGGTTAGACATGGGATGAGACCAGGGGTGGAGAGATTTTGAAACTAGTGAATGCTATGTTGAGGCCATCGGGCTGTAGTCTCTCAAGGTAGAATATGAGGTGTTGATCCTCCAGTTTATGTGTCATTGAGACACTCGACCAAGGATGGACATGTCACCCAGGGAGTCGGGGGGAGGGGGTTTAAATAGTTGGCAACTGGAAGATGTTGATTATAGCGTACTGAGTGCAAATGCTCCACAAAATGGTAGCCGAGTATGCGCTTGGTCTCACCGATGTAGGGGAGACCACATCGGGAGCAACGGATACAATGGACCAGATTGGAGGATGTACAGGTGAATCCCTGTTGGATTTGGAAAGATTATTTTGCGCTTCTGCCCTCGAAACCCCTCCCCCAAACAAAAGTAAGGACAGAGTCCCCCGGTCCTCACATACCACCCCACCAACCTCCACATCCAATGCATTGCCCTCCACCACTTCTGCGACCTGTAATCTGAGCCCATCACCAAAGAGACATTTCCCTCCCTGCCCCTATCTGCCTTCCGTAGGGACCACTATCACCACGACTCACTTATCTGCTCCTCACTAACCACACCACACCCAGCACTTTTCCCTGCAACCACAGGAGGTGCTACATATGCCCCTACACCTCCCCCTTCACCTCCATCCAAAGCCCCAACAATCTTTAAAAGTCCGACATTGAGCAATTTATTTAAATACTATAGTTAAATTACAAACAAAAGAAAGAGGAATTTACAATACTTAACTATTGGAAAACATAACTGAATAAAAGATACAGTACCCATTACTAATTAACTGTTCCAATATACTAACACACCCAGTGGCAGAAACAACAGTGTGGAGCTGGAGGAACGCAGCAGGCCAGGCAGCATCAGAGGAGCAGGAAGGTTGGGTTTACCAGTCACATTGCATCTGGAACATGGCACTTAAAGTAAGAAAAAGTTAGAGTCTAGGCTACTTTCCTGAAATATTTTGAGGGGGTCTGGTCTGGTCCATAACACCCAGAGTAACCTAACAAGATATGGGAAAAGATCAACTTTTTAAGCCAACATCTTTGATAGTCCTCAGGTCATCCATCTATTGAAAGGCTTTGCATGACGTCCAGTTGAAGGAGAAATGAAAAGCTTAAAATGAAAATACTTGTTATCTGAAAGTACTTATTTCCATATCATTGGTTGAAATATCTCTGAGCAAAAAATTTGAAACAAAATAGTTCACATGAGCTTTCAGAATTTCTTAGTGCATTCTTACAACAAATGTAGCATTGAAATAGTTTTACACCACTGTTGATCTTGTAAAGTATATGTAAAAGCTCATTTTGATACGAAAGAGGAGCTTATCACTCCCATTTCAGATGGAGTCTTATCTTCAGATTGAGACTGCATTTGCACTAAAAGCATTTTCTTTGGATGCTGTAATTATGATATAACTTCATCATCAAGCACAACAAACAAATTGTGATTTGTAACATTGGTTATTGGGGAATATATTGTGCATGAAAGGAAAATATCCTTTCCTAATCTGTTTTATTTTGCAAGCCGACAATCAAGTGGATATTTGGGTATTAACAGCTTGAAATGTTTCAAGCTCAATTCCTGAAGTTTGGCTGATATTTATATTACATTCCGAAGCAGGCAGCTCTTAGCACATAATAATTTAAAGGCAAATTTCATCTCAGGATGGAAAATGGAAGAAACCTTGATTATACTCATTGAATACCTGAGTTTATCACAAGGTAAGGCTAAAGAAGGCATGTACACAGCCTTCCCCAAAAACAGTAAACTGTGAAAGTATCAAATAAAACCGGGACCATAATCATTTTGATGGCTAAAATTAACCCTAAGAGCTAATATAGGCCAGAGGTATATGGACAATATTGAATAATCTGAGGTTTTAAAGGTCATAACACTAACCACAGGAGAAATTGAGATGAGGAGAGGTATCTTGTTCAAAGGGTTGTGGATTTTTCAATATTGAACATGTTTAAGGCTAGGATTCACACATTTTTGAACTTTCATGGAGTCAGGGATATGGAGAAAGGGTGGAAAATTAAAGTAGAATCATAGAATCCCTACAGTGCAGGAGATGGCCATTTGGCCTATACTGACCCTCTGAAGAACAAGTATTATGCACAAGTAAATAAAGGGTGACCTGATGACAGGTGCTGGTCTCTGTGGAGTTATTTCAACTAAAGCAGTATCGAAGCAAAGGATAGGGAACTCAATGTGAGTTTGGAAGACCCAGAGAAATGTGATGGGGCAGAGAGAGCCATCAGAGTGAGAGTAGTAATGCTCAGAGAGGATTCAGGCATAGCACTGGAGGAGTGAGCATGTGAGGTTGAACCAAAGCATAATTGGAGGCTTTTTTGTTAACGTGGTTACAACTGGAAAGTAAACTTTTCTAGATTTTCCGGGGTTTGAGTGAATAGTGACGTTCTGAGCAAGATTACTACTGAATTATTTGCATTAGTCCAAGTTCCACTAACTGGAACTCCAATATATTGAACTTGGTATAAAAGTGGTTTTTTACTTAATTTAAATTTTTTGTTTCTATTTCATAAAACTGTTCACCATGTACCTACAAGGATCCAATCTTACTTTCCTCATTCAGAGATAATGAATCTGTGGACAATCTGGAGCCACAAAAGAGGCATTTTATGAAAACCCATCAAATCTTCTAAGAATCTAGAGCAAATTCATGAGTGGGAACTTAATTTTACTTTGAAACCAAATTAAAATCATGTGAGTTGACATACCTTGCAAAATAAGATTGAATGCTCAACCCAAGGTTAAACATTTTTGTAGTGATTGTAATGAGATCAGCCACGTGGATTTTGTAGAACATGAGTTCCCTGATTGGGGCTGTCAATCTGATCCAAATCAGGAAGCCTTGGCTGACAGATATAAACAGGAGTGTCAGAGGGTCTGTTCACACAGAGAGGTGGCTCTCAGGAAGCTAGACCAGTATTAAGCTACTGTGCATGCAGAAATAAAGGATAATTTGGTGGAGTGATACCAGCCTCTGAGGAATAATTTCAGGTTTACTGGGGATGTCAGTCTGGTTGAGCCTTAGATGGTGGCAATGGAAGGAAACAGAACTGGTAGTGAGTAAAGAAGTTATGTGAAGGGGGCTATATCTTCTGTTTCCCATTCTTTGCTTCCTCTCATATCCTATTCTGTACTTACCAGGTGCTGCATTGTAAATTGACACCAGTCATAATAAAGGTGTATGGGTTCTTAGTTAAACAGAACCACAGATAGGGTTAAATAAACCTCCACACAATTATTTACAGAATTCATTCCATAAATTACAAAATCATCATACATTTCCAAGCATTGTACTCTGATTAAAATTCAGTAAGCATACCAGACTGAATTTTCCCAGCCCTTGAACAAGTGGGCAATGGCAAGTCATTTGGGAAAATGAAGCAAGATAGGAAACACAAGATTCCTGGTGTCACGAAAAACAGTCTGATTTCCAACCAATGTTTGAACAGCGAGATATGAGAGGCCTATATTCATGTATTCACATTTCATTAGTACCTATTCCCAGCTCATTTATATACTGTTTCCTGTTCTTCCACATGCTGGACAGGAACTAATCACTGACTATTCCCGACATGAAAGTTAGAGCAGGTCATTGGCAGCTTCAGTTCGCAGTTTGCTCTTTTGGGTTTTCATCTTGGACAGTAGACCCCTAGCTCATTCTGTGGGCAGTGACCGCCTGTGCCCCCACTCCATCTACAAAGGTTACCATCGGACGTACATCAATCTTGCCAGACCATTCGGGGTGATCCAAGATGGAGGATGGGAAATATTGTAGCTGTAAGAGCTGTTCCTTTTTTGAAGTATTTTCAGTGTTGGTGCGGATTTCCTCGGATCCTAGGAGCAGTAATGACTGTTTTCTAAGCTGTTGCATTATTTTGGAGCTTTGGGTTAAAAAAAGTCAATAAATTGGCACATTAAAAAGGAGGAAGAGAGACAAGAGCAATGACCACATGGGCAAGACTCAAACAGAGAAAAAACACTGCTGTCTGATCCTGCGGTAACCTACACAGCTGCTGCCTTTGCTGCCTGGTTCCAAGTATCTCTGGATATCAGAGTTTGTTGTAAGAAAAATAAACAAACAACGAAAGTCACAGGTGCCCTAGGAGAAACCAATGTGTGGAACCTGACAGAGGGGGGCAGCTAAATGGTTCTTTTCATGTGTAACCTTACTGGTTTTCTTTTGTAAATCTACAATAGTGAGTAGAAAGGTTTTTGTTTGATTATGTGTTACTGTTGAGACCTGTCTCTTGATTAGACTTTAAAAATATAAGAACATAGGTACTAAGCTAGCCTGGAGCAATGTTTTTAGAGCAGTAAGATTGTGCTATTTTCTGAGTCTGTAGATAGCTAAGGTGCAAGGATTGCCTTTAGTAGAGTGATGTGATCTTCCTGTTGGATTTGGAAGATTAGGGAGAGTTTCCATGTTTCTGATTATTATGTCTGCAGGCAGTGTGTTTGGTTGCAAATCCCATTGGATCGCATGGATCAGTTGGAGTGGCAGTTACAGGCAATGAGGAATTTACAGGAGCTAGGTGGCATGATAGAAGGCAGTTGCAGGAAGGGGGATAAACTGAAGATACAGTCAGGTAGATGGGTGACCTCCTGAAGGATGTGACCTTCAGTAGGAGAAGGAAGCAGGTGGTGCAGGTATCTCCTGTGGCTATCTCCATCTTAAACAAGTCTGCTGCTTTGGGAAATGTTGGGAGTGATGGACTCTAGGAGGAATGTAGCACTGACAGCCAGGTTTCTGATCCCAAGGCTGGCTCTAATGTAATGAGGGGTATGCCAGGTTCCAAGCAGTTGATTATGATAGGGAACTCCCTAGTCTGAGGCACAAACAGATGTTGCTGTGGCTGACAGTGAGACATCAGAATAGCGTGTTGCCTCCCTGGTGCCAGGATCAATGCTATCTCGGACAGGGTGCAGAATATTCTCAAAGGCGAGAGGAACCAGCAGGAGGCTGTGGTACACATTGGAATTAATGACACAGGAGGAGATAAGGACGAGATTCTGAGAAGTGAGTGTAGGAAGTTAGACAGGAATTTAAAAAGTAGGCCCTCGAGAGTAGTAATATCTGGATTACTTCCAGTGCCACGAGCTAGTGAGGGTAGGAATAGGACAGCACAGATGAATGCGTAGCTGAGGAACTGGTGCAGCAAAGGGTTCACAGTTTTGGATCAATGGAATTTCTTCTTGGGTAGAAGTGACCTGTATAAGAAGGACGATTGCACCTGAATTGGAAAGGAGGTCATGTACTAGTTGGGAGATTAGCTATAGGTGCTTGGGAGGATTTAAACTAGTAAGGGAGGGTGGGGGACTGGGGAGATAGTGAGGAAAGAGAGCTGTCTGAGACTGATACAGATAGGAAAAGGAGTAAGTCAAACAGCTAGGGCAGGCAAGAACAAAATAGAAAATGAAGTAGGACTGATAAATTAAACTGCATTTATTTCAATGCAAGAGGCCTAACAGGCAAGGCAGATGAATTCAGGGCATGGTTGGGAACATACGACTGGGATATCAGGCAATTACAGAGACGTGGCTTGGAGATGGACAGGACTGGCAGCTTAATGTTCCAGGGTATAGATCCAAAAGGAAGGATTAAAACGGGACGAAGAGAGGACGGATATTAGACTGTTTTTAGGGAGAATATGTCCACGGAAGCTATTTGGGTGGAACTCAGAAATTATTAGGATTGCACTATAGACCTAGTCAGTGGGAAATTAAGAAATAAATTTGTAAGGGGGTCTCAGTTTACTGTGAGAATATTAGGGTGGTTATCATAGGGGATTTTAATTTTCCCAAACATACCTGTGGTGTGAAGGGCTTGGATGGAGAGGAATTTGTTAATTGTGTCCAAGAAAATTTTCTGATTCAGTATGTGTGTGTACCTACTGGAGAAGGTGCAAAACTTTGACCTACTCTCGGGGAAACAAGGCAGCGCAAATGGCTAAGGTGTTAGTGGGCGAGCACTCTGGGGCCAGTGACCATAATTCTGTTAGTTTTAAAATAGGTTTGAAAGGATGGACTGGATCTAAAAGTTAAAGTTCTAAATTGGAGGAAGGCCAATTTTGACAGCATTAGGCAAGAACTTGCAAAAATTGACTGGGGTCGGACATTTGCAGGTAAAGGGACGGCTGGATAATGGGAAACCTTCAAAAAATGAGATAATGAGAGTCCTGAGACAATATGTTGCTATTAGGGTGAAGGACAAGGCTGGTAGGTGTGGGGAATGCTGGGTGACTAGAGAAAATATTGAGGTTTGGTCAAGGATAAGAAGGAAGCATATGATGGGTATAGACAGGAGAAATCAAGTGATTCCCCAGAAGACTACGTATGCAGTCGGAGTATACTTAGGAGGGAAATCAGAAAGGCAAAAAGGGGCCATGAGGTAGCTTTGACAAATAGAATTAAGTAGAATCCAAAGGGATTCTACAAACACATTAAGGACAAAAGGGTAACTAGGGAGAGAATGCAATCAGCAAAGCCACCTATGTGTGGACCTGTAGGAGATAGGGGAGATACTAAATGAGTGTTTTGCATCAGTATTTACTGTGGAGAAGGAAATGGGAGATAGGGGCTGTGGGGGAATAAATAGCCACATTTTGAAAAATATCCACATTACAGAGGAGGAGGTGCTGAACGTCTTCAAATGCATAAAGGCAGTTAAATCCCAGGATCTGATCAGGTGTACCCTGGAACTCTGTGGGAAGCTAGAGAGGTGATTGCTGAAGTCCCTTGCTGAGATATTTGTATCATCAATAGCCAAAGGCAAGGTGCTGGAAGACGAGTTTGGCTAACATGGCGTCACTATTTAAGAAAGATATTAAGGAAAAGCCGGGGAACTACAGACCAGTGAGCCTGACATCAGTGGTGGTCAAGTTGTTGGAGAGAATCCTGAGGGACATGAATTACATGTATTTGGAAAGGCAAGGACTGACTAGGGATAGTCAACACAGCTTTGTGCTTGGGAAATAATCTCAGGAACTTCTTTGAGTTTTTTGAAGACGTAACAGAGAAGATTGATGGGGGAAGAATGGTGGACATGATCTATATGGACTTCAGTAAGGCGTTCAACAAAGTTCTTCATGGTAGACTGGTTGGCAAGGTTACATTACAAGGAATAGAGGGAGAGCTAGCCATTTGGATACAAAACTGGCTCAAAGGTAGAAGTCAGAAAGTGGTGGTGGAGGATTGCTTTTCAGACTGGAGGCCTGTGACCAGCAGTGTGTCACAAGGACCAGTGCTGAGTACACTACTTTTTTGTTATTTATAGAAATGATTTGGATGTGAATATAGGAAGTATGGTTAGTAAGCTTGTAGATAACACCTAAATTGGTGGTGTAGTGGACAGTGAAGTAAGTTACCTTGATCAGATGGACCAATGGGCTGAGGAGTGACGGGTGGAGTTTAATTTAGATAAATGTGAGGTGCTGCATTTTGAAAAGGCAAATCAGGGCAAGACTTATACATCTCATGGAGTGTTGCAGATCAAAGAGACCTTGGATTGCAGGTTCATAGGCTCTTGAAAGTGGAATCACAGGTAGATAGGATAGTGAAGAAGGTGTTTGGTAAGTTTGCCTTTATTCATCAGTGCATTGAGTATAAGAGTTGCAAGATCATGGTGTGGCTATACAGGACATTGGCTGAGCCACTATTGGAATACTGTGTGCAGCTCTGGTCTCTCTGCTATAGGAATGATGTGGTGAAACTTGAAAGATTTCAGAAAAGGTTTACAAGGTTTGAGCTATAGGAAGAGGCTGAATAGGCTGGAGCTATTTTCCCTGAAGCAAGAGAGGCTGAGGGATGATCTTATAGAGGATTATAAAATCATGAGGAGCATGGATAGGGTAAATAGACATGGTCTTTTAGCCAGAGTGAGAGAGTCTAAAACTAGAGGGCATAGTCTGAAGGTGAAAGGAGAAAGATTTGGAGCAGCACGGTGGCTCAGCGGTCATCACTGCTGCCTCACAGCGCCAGGGATCTGGGTTTGATTCCGGCCTCAGGAGACTGTGTAGAGTTTGCACATTATTCCCATGCCTGAGTGGGTTTCCTCCCACAGTCCAAAGATGTGCAGGGTAGGTGGATTGGCCATGCTAAATCGCCCATATCCCTGGAGATGTTTAGGTTAGACATGGAGAATGGGTCTGGGTGGGGTGCTCTTCAGAGAGGTGGTGTGTACCTGTTGGGCCGAATGACCTGTTTCCACACTGTAGTAATGTTTTCATGCAGACGGTAGTGCATGTATGAAATGAGCTGCATGAGTAATTGATGGAGGTTGGTATGATTACAGCATTTAAAAGGCATCTGGATGGCTATATGAATATGAAGGGTCTAGAGGAATATTGGTCAAATGCTGACAAATGGGATTAGCTTTATTTATGAATCTGGTCAGCATGGACGAGTTGGGGTGAAAAGTCTGTTTCTATGCTGCATATCTCTGAGTCTAGGACGCAATCTCATCCACTTAGAATACAGTGCTCCACTTGAAAGCTACACTTCAGAGCACACCAGCATCTTATGTTTTAATTAAAAAATGAAAGAACTGCAGATGCTGTGAATCAGAAATAAAATCAGAAATTGCTGAAAAAACTCAGCACCCAGCACAGAACTGTTCTTATGAAAGGTCACTGGACCCAAAATGTTAATTCTGCTTTCTCTGAACAGGTGTTGCCAGTTCTGTTGAGTTTTTCCAGCAATTTCTGTTTTTGTTCTTGATATTGTAATGCTACTACTAGGCTGTGATGTGCACACAAATGGCACCCATCTAATGCCTTAGAGATAGGTGTACCTCAGAACACAGGCATGGTTAGTAAGTTTGTGGAAGACACCAAAATTAGTGGCATAGTAGACAGTGAAGAAGGTTTTCTAAGATTACAAAGGGATCTTGATCAAATGGGTCAATGGACTGAAAAATAGCAGGTGGAGTTCAATCTGGATAAATGTGAGGTATTGCATTTTGGTACAGCACACAAGGGTAGGGCTTATACAATTAACACTTGGGCCTTGGATAGTGATGTGGAACAGAGGGACCTAGGGAAACAGGCACATAATTCTTTTAAGTTTACATCACATATAGACAGCATGGTTAAAAAGGCATTTAACACACTTCGTTGCTCAGTCCTTTGAGTACAGGAGTTGGGATATTTTGTTGAGGTCATACAGGACATTGGTGTGGCCTCTTCTGGAGCACTGTGTCCAGTTATGGTTGCCCATTTATAGGAAGGAGACCATCAAACTGGAAAGGGTTCAAAAGAGGTTTACCAGGATGTTGCTGGGTATGGGAGGTTTGAATTAGAAGGAATGGCTGGATAGACTGGGACTTCTTTCAGTGGAGTGTAGGTTGAGAGGTGGCTTGGTAGGAACTTACCAAATAATGAGAGTTTGAATAGAGTTGTTTTTTTCCCTAATATGGAGAATTTCAAGACTAGGGCGCACATTTTTAAGGTGAGATGGGAATGATTCAAAAAGACATAAGAGGCAAATTTTTACATAAAGGATGAACGCATCCCAAAACCAGCCCAGCTTGTCCCCGCCTTCCTAACCTGTCCTTCCTGCGACGTATCACCTCCTCCCACCTCAAGCCGCCCCCCCATCTCCTACCTACCAGCCTCATCCTGCCCCCTTGACCTGTCTGTCCTCCCTGGCTGACCTACCTCCCGTAACTCCCCACTTACTCTCACCTTTACTGACTCCAACCCTGCCTCTTTGACCTGTCTGTCTCCTCTCCACCTATCTTCTCCTTTATCCATCTTCTATCCGCCTCTCCCCCTCTCTACCTATTTATTTCAGAACCCCCTTCCCCTCCCCCATTTCTGAAGAAGGGTCTAGGCCCAAAACGCCAGCTTTCCTCTCTTCTGATGCTGCTTGGCCTGCTGTGTTGATCCAGCTCTACACCTTGTTATCTCACATTCTCCAGCATCTGCAGCTCCTACTGTCCATGATCTTGTAAGCTGCACAAGGGCATGGAGCTTATTTTCTCATATCTTGAGCTGTAAGTATTCACCAACATGCAATGCTGCCTTTCTTGGGTGATGTGGAGTTGGAGTTGGAGGACAAGGTGTTGGTAATCATACAGCACTTACAATCTCGGTCTTAATTTGCATGACATGGCTTATGCTGCATTCATCACACAAGGGCCGTATGTGAAAAATTCAAGTACAGGCATTCTGTGACCTTTCTTATTGTTATCCTTCACTGTATGGTGGACTATGCTAATCCATCATTTTTGAGTGATGCAAATACCAACTGCTCACACTACAACCAACATATTCTGTTTCTCAAAGTCCCCATACGGCTTCTTATGGTCACTGTTCCAGCCACAGCACAGGCCAACATTGCTGTGGTTATGAGGCTATGAAGGCATAGGAGGGTAGAAGAAGAACACATACACCAAGAAGATCACCGATCTTCAGCAGATGCCAAACAACCTCCACATATAGAAGTCACAACTGAAGGTCCCCTCTGAATGCAAAGGAGGAGTAGGAAGCCCAGAATCTGGTGTCTTCCATGCCATTTTCTCCAGATGACAGCAGTGCTAATGAACCAGAACACTGTCATAAAACTATGCAATCTGCTGGAGCAGGACGAGTGACCTGAAGTGGTGACTGGACATCCTCTCCTGGTTGCTGTCAAGACAGCTGCAACAAGTTTCACACACTTACTGCTTCCACTGTGTGGATCCCTCAATCCTCAGCCCATAAACATACCCAGATGATGACCGATGCCATTTTTACCAGATCACACCACTTCACCTCATTTCCTTGTGATAAAGTCAGTGCTGCTGACATGCCCCAAGGACAGGGTGCTATCGACAGTATGCACATTGAGTTGAAATCATAACATAGCTGGCTTCAACAGAAAGGGTTCCATTTCATCAACGTACAAGTTATCTGTAATCATAATGCAACCATGGCTGATGGCTCGGTTAAGCAGACCCCTGAATATAGATACATGCTCTTATAGGTGCTCTGTCCAACGGGGCCAGTTAAAGAGGGAAGGTGAGGGATGCTGAAATGCTGACAGAGTGACAACAGAAGGATGTTGAGGACATTGTGCAGTGGGAACATCATCTTTGGCATGATACAGCACTGCAGCATCATGCATAACTAACCAGACAAAACTTAATTGATGCCCTGTTCCATTAGATGTGATGATCATCCACTCACAATAAATTTGTTGTTGCTCAAAAGGAAAGCAGCTCCTGTTGGTTCCCAGAAAAAAGGGCAACGTTTTATTATTTGTTTTTCCCTTCTGTACTTCTCCTTTTATTCATTAGAAGTTAACATTTTAAACCACTTGAAGGCTTTCTGTGATGCCCCCATTCTGAACAATGACAAGATGTTAAGCTATTCTGGGTGTTAGGCAAAGAGTGGCACTTACTTAGACAGTTTTAAGATTTTACAACACCAGGAATGGATAGCCTATGAAGCTTTATTCTTACAGCTGCTGTTATAATGACCGTTTATCAGATAGCTGATGTTGCAAAGAGGCAATACATTCATTAGTCTGACCTGAAGAAAGGAGGAGAACACGTCCCCCATCTACATCAATCGAACTGAGATTGAGAGGGTGAAGGCCATCAAGTTCTTTGGAGAGACAGCCTGTCCCAGACTTTCCACTTTCATGCAATGGCCAAGAAGGCACAATAACGCTTCTTCTTTATCAGGCAGTTCAAGAAGTTTGGCATGTTCATATGGTCCCTCACCGACCTCTACAGATGCACCATAGAAAGCATACTGCCTGGGTGCATAATGGCCTGGTACAGCAACTGCTCTGCCCAGGATCATAAGAAACTACACAAGGAGGTCTGCATGGCCCAGTCCATCATGGAAGTCAACCTTCCATCCACGGGAATGAAATGTGAGGCCGGATGAACACAGCAGGCCCAGCAGCATCTCAGGAGCACAAAGGCTGATGTTTTGGGCCTAGACCCCGAAACGTCAGCCTTTGTGCTCCTGAGATGCTGCTGGGCCTGCTGCGTTCATCCAGCCTCACATTTCATTATCTTGGATTCTCCAGCATCTGCAGTTCCCATTATCACTTCCATCCACGGACTCTATTTATTCGGCTCACTGCTGTAGAAAGGCAGCCAACATCATCAAAGACCCATCACAGCCTGGTAATGATCTCCTACATCCTCTTCCATCAGGCAGAAGATACAGAAGCCAGAATACACATATGATCAAGTTCAGGAGCAGCTTCTGCCCGGCTGTTAACAGACTGATGAACGGACTCTCTAGCATCAAATAAGACTCATCTTGCTAATGTTGATCTCACCTAGTGCATGCCGCTGTGCAATGTAACCTGTATGCCTCTGTCTAAGTCTTTTTGATCTGTACACCCTTTTCTTGCTATGATCTGCCTGTACCACTTGTAAACAAAGCTGTATTTCGGTAGGTGTGACAATAAAAAAAATTGAACAATCAATTATATTTGCAGTAAGCGACAGCTGGGCTTTAAATAGAGTTCTGCCACTGGAACTCCCAGCAATGGTCAGTACTGCCTCTGGAAAATGCATGATAGCGCGAGAATGATACGGAAGAGGTGGGCCATACAAAACTGTGTGAGATAAGAGCTCAGAGCCAGCAACACTCCATTAAACTCGCCCGAAACTGACACATCAGCAACTTCTAGTAAAATTCCCTCCACCATTTAAATGCTGAAACAAACAATAAAGTGCAGTCATGCCAGACTGTAAAACAATCTTTGTTTTCTATTTGCTTTCGTTGTTTGTAGACCAGGCAAATAATTGTGAATTCATTGTTCAGTAATATAAATCAATTCATGGTCACATCCTTTAAGATGCGATACAGGCCATTACAGTCTCTTTCAATCATTCTTGTGATTCGCACAAGAAACTGCTGTGGAAAGAAGGAAACCCATTCTGGGAGAAATTAAATAGGACTAGGGTTAGATAAAATAACATCATTTATCAACTGGTTTTCTTGATAAACTGGCAAAAATTATTTTCCTGAAATACCAGAGGTTCACGATCATCACGATCTCCTCAATGCCCGAGTATGCAGTTGAGGGTGTGAGTGAGAAGGCTCTCTGGCAGAAAGTTTTATTTAAGGCAAATTATGTTATTACTTAAGTGATTTTTGCTATAAGTAAAGAGTAACAGTGATGTGTATTCTCCCTGCATTATATTTCTATTACTTAGTATGGGTTTTTACATTGATTATGTGGACCTCCTAGTCCCATAGGGGCTGGTTAATAAAATGTTTGCTGATATTTGGAGAATCAGTTCAGTGAGTAAACATTATTTCTCCAGCCCCTTTAAACAACCTTAGACAGTAACTTCAATTAAACCTTTTAATTTCTACAGTTCTAAACCGGTACTATCAGAGAAGCTCTCATTTAATTAGCAAGCCCTGAAATATTGCACTTTGTGTCAACATTACCAGTTGGTTCACATCTGAGAATCGCAACAGTTTCATTGCACAACAATTAAATATTACGAGGCTATTGGGATAGTGCAGGAAAATGGTGTTGAAGTAGAAGATCAGCCAGCAACTTGTCGAATTGTGGAGTGGGATCAAAGGACTGACTGACCTACTCCTGCTTCCATTTCTTATGTTTGTTTGAATTGCTGTTGAAACCACAATATCTATATGGCTGGTCCCACTCAATTTCTGGCCAATGGTAACCCTCAATGGGTGAATCGAGCAATGGTACTGACATTAAATATCATGGGACAATGTTTAGATCTTTCCGTTTTGGAGACAGTCATTACCTGGCACTTGGACTCATAGGATCCCTACAGTGGGAAAACAGGCCATTCAGCCCATTTTGTCTGCAAGAAGAGAATCGCACCCAGACACATACGCTATTTCCTGTAACCCTGCATTTCAAAGAACAAAGAAAATTACAACAGAGAAGCAGGCCCTTCAGCCTTCCAAGCCTGCGCCGATCTAGATCCTCCTTCTAAACATGTTGCCAAGGTATCCAAGGATCTGTATCCCTCTGCTCCCTGCCCATTCATGTATTTGTCTAGATACATCTTAAGTGATGCTATCGTGCCTGCTTCTACCACCTCAATTGGCAATGCTTTCCAGGTACTCATCACTCTCTGCATAAAGAACTTTCCACGTATATCTTCCTTAAACATTTCCCCTCTCACCTTAAAATCATGACCCCTAGTAATTGAGTCCACCATTCTGGGAAAATGCTTCTTGCTATCCATCCTGTAAAACTTCTCATGATTTTGTAGACCTCAATCAGGTCCCCCCTCAACCTTCGTCTTTCTATTGTAAATAATCCTAAACTACTCAAACTCACTTCATAGCTAGCACCCTCCATATCAGGCAACATCCTGGTGAACCTTCTCTGCACCGTCTCCAAAGCATCCACATCCTTTTAGTCATGTGACAACCAGAAATGTACGCTGTATTCCAAATGTGGTCAAACCAAAATCCTATACAACTGTAACATGACCTGCCAACTATTGTGCTCAATACCCCGCCCGATGAATGAAAGCATGCCATGTGCCTTCTTGACCACTCTATCATTCCACATTGCCACCTTCAGGGTACAATAGATCTGAGCACCGAGATCTCCCTGTTCATCAATTTTCTCAGGGCTTTTCCATTTTCCATATAGTTCGCTCTTGAATTGGATCTTCCAAAATGCATCACCTCACATTTGCCCGGATTGAACTCCATCTGCCATTTCTCCACCCAACTCTCCAACCTATCTATATTCTGCTGTAATCTCTGACAGTCCTCTTCACTATCTGCTACTCCACCAATCTTAGTGTCATCTGCAAACTTGCTAATCTCACCATCTATACCTTCCTCCAGATCATTTATGTATATCACAAACAGCAGTGGTCCCAATACAGATCCTTGTGGAACACCACTGGTCACAGTTCTTCTTTGAGAAACTCCCTTCCACTGCAACTCTGTCTCCCGTTGCCCAGCTAGTTCTCTATCCATCTAGCTGGTACGCCCTGGATCCCATGTGACTTCACTTTCTCCATCAGCCTACCATGGCAGCCTTATCAAATACCTTACTGAAGTCCATATATATAAAATCTACAACCCTTGTCTCATCTATCAACTTTGTCACTTCCTCAAAGAATTCTATCAAGTTGATAAGACTTGACCTTCCCTGCATAAAACCATGCTGCCTATCACTAATAAGCCCATTTTCTTCTAAATGTAAAGATATGCTATCCCTCAGTATCTTCTCCAGCCGCTTCCCCACCACTGACGTCAGGCTTACTGGTCTATAATTACCTGGATTATCCTTGCTACCCTTATTAAACAAGAGACAACATTAACAATTCTCCAGTTCTCTGGGACCTCACCTGTGCTCAAGGATGCTGTAAAAATATCTGTTAAGGCCCCAGCTACTTCCTCTCTTGTTTCCCTCAGTAATCTGGGATAGATCCATCCAGACCTGGGGACTTTTAGAATACCCAACACTTCCCTTCTCCTTATGCTGACTCGACCGAGAATAATCAAACATCTATCCCTAGCTTCAACATCCGTCATGTCCCTCTCCTCCATGAATACCAACGCAAAGTGTTCATTAAGAATCTCACTCATTTTCTCTGACTCCTCACATAACTTCCTTCTTTTGTCTTTGAGTGGGCTAACCCTTTCTCTAGTTACCCTCTTGCTCCTTATGTACAAATAAAAGGCTTTGCGATTTTCCTTAACCCTGTTTGCTAAAGATATTTTATGACCCCCTTTAGCTCTCTTAATTCTTTATTTCTGATTGATCCTACTTTCCCAATATTCTTCCAAAGCTTCGTCCGATTTCAGTTGCCTAGACCTTATGTATGCTTCCTTTTTCTTCTTTGCTAGTCTCACAATTTCACCTGTCATCCATGATTCCCTAATCTTGCCCTTTCTATCCCTCATTTTCATGGGACACGTCTGTCCTGCATTCTAATCAACCTCTCTTTAAAAGCCTGCCACATATCAAATGTGGATTTGCCCTCAAACAGCTGCTCCCAATCCACATTTTCCAGCTCCTGCTGAATTTTGCTATAGTTGGCCTTCCCCAGTTTAGCACTCTTCCTTTAGGACCACTGTCATCTTTGTCCATAAGTATTCTAAAACTTACGGAATTGCGACCACTATTCCCAAAGTAATCCCCTACAGAAACTTCAACCACCTCGCCAGTAGGGGTAGGGGGAGGGGAGATTTTGAAGCTTGAAAATCTCAAAATCTCAAAAGCTTCAAAATGTCCCCTCCCCCACTGCATCCCAAAACCAGCCTAACTCGTGCCTGCCTTCCTAACCTGTCCTTCCTTAGACCTACCCCTCCTCCCACCTCAAGCCCTGCCCCCCATCTCCTACCTACTAACCTCATCCTGCCCCCTTGACCTGTCCATTCTCCCTGGACTGACCTATCCCCTCCCTACCTCCCCGCCTACACTCACGCTTACTGGCTCCATCCCCGACCCTTTGACCTGTCTGTCTCCTGTCCACCTATCTTCTCCTCTATATATCTTCTATCAACCTCCCCCCCTCTCCCTATTTATTTCAGATCCCTCTTCCCCTCCCCCATTTCTGAAGAAGGGTCAAGGCCCAAAACATCAGCTTTCCTGCTCCTCTGATGCTGCTTGGCTTGCTATATTCATCCAGTTCTACACCTTGTTATCTCAGATTTTCCAGCATCTGCAGTTCCTACTATCTCAGTCATTCATGATTGGGCCTTGGACAGGACCCTGAGGAACACATGCAATGATATCCCAGAAATGAGAAGGGTGACCTCCAACGACCACAATCTTCTTTTGTTATGCTAACTTTGACTACAATCAATAGGGAGCTTAGTCCTGATTCCCACTGACTAAAATTTTGCTTAATACTCATCAATGCCACATGGCATCAAATTCTGTCTTAGTGCCAAGGATATTCGCCATCACTTAATCGCTAGGATTTATTTCTTTTGCCTATGTTTGAACCAACTATAATGAGGTTAGAAGCTGAGTGGTCCAGGCAGAGGTACAACTGAGCATCAATAAGCTGTATTTTTAAAAAGAATTGTTATGAGATGTGGATGTCACCCATTAGGTGGGCATTTGTTGCCCCTTTCTAATTGTCGAAACAGCTGTTAAGAGTCATAGAAACACAGAAACTAAGAGCAGGAGTAGGGCCATTCAGCCCTTCGCACCTGCTCCTCTGCTCAATATGTCCATGGTTGATCCTCTACCTCAATGTCATATTCCCACTTTCACCCGACACCCCTTGATGCCTTTAAGATCTCAAAATTTATCAATTTCTTTCTTGACTATATTCAGTCTTCAGTGGTGGGGAATTCCAGACGTTTACTCCACTTTGAGCAAAGAAATATTTCCCTATGGAAATATTTCCTAAATGGTTTACCCATATCATGCGATTGAGATCCTCAGCTTTAGACTCCCCAGCCAGGGAAACTTCTACCCTGTTTCCAGTTAATCCAGCCTGTTTTTAGAATCTTATAGTTTCAATCGTATATTTCCCCTCTCATTCTTCTAAGCTCCAGTAAATACAGGCCAGGTTGAATCAATCAGTCCCCATTGGATAGTTCTGCCATCTCCAGTCTCAGCCTAGTGAACCTCCACAGCACTTTGTAGTAAGTATATTCTTACTTAGTTAGGGAGACCAAAACTACACAAAATACCCCAGGTGTGGTCTCACCAAGGACCTGCATAACTGGGTATTCAGAGGATATTTAAGAGTCAATGTAATTGTTGTGGGCCTGGAACCAATATTTAGGTCAGTTCAGGCAAGAGCAGCAGATTTCTTTCCCTGATTGAAATGAATGAACCCAATGCGTTTTCTATGATAGCTGCTGATGGTTTAATTGTCACCATTAGTGAGATTAGCTTAATGGCCTAACCTATCTTTTGTGCATCCTGCTTAAAAATAGTGTAAACTCTCTCTGCCTTTGGGGTTGTGTTGCCTGCTTCACAGAAAAAAAACTCTTCTATTATGGTTGAGTTTAACTTTGAATGATAGTTAGGATAACAAATATGGGAAAATATATTAAATTTTTTCCAATAACTGACTAAACTGCATCTTTCCATAATTTACTACTGTTAACAAAATTGTAGGAAAGCCTGTGCACTTCCTGTAAACACAGTTTTGTTATTACAATCAAAACTGGCAAGCAATTACATGTTTAACAATAATGTGAAGCAGCTAGCAAGGCACTTTACTGTACGAATATTATAAAGCAAATGCGGAGTGCACTGTTTCTGCAATAAATGATTCAATGAGAATTGAGAAAATTCTATAAATCTCTCCATACACCAAGGAACATTGTAATAATCACGCTTGTGCATTTGCTCAAGTATTTGCTCGGAAAATGTGATCTGTACTATGCAACTGTAACATCGTATCATTGAGGCAAACTGATGAACCAAACTGGTGAAATTATAAAATGTGAGGCTGGATGAACACAGCAGGCCAAGCAGCATCTCAGGAACACAAAAGCTGACGTTTCGGGCCTAGACCCTTCATCAGAGAGGGGGATGGGGTGAGGGTGCTGGAATAAATAGGGAGAGAGGGGGAGGCGGACCGAAGATGGAGAGAAAAGAAGATAGGTGAAGAGAGTATAGGTGGGGAGGTAGGGAGGTCGGACAGGTCAAGGAGGTGGGATGAGGTTAGTAGGTAGGAGCTGGTGGTGCGGCTAGGGGTGGGAGGAAGGGATGGGTGAGAGGAAGAACAGGTTAGGGAGGCAGAGACAGGTTGGACTGGTTTTGGGATGCAGTGGGTGGAGGGGAAGAGCTGGGCTGGTTGTGTGGTGCAGTCGGGGGAGGGGACGAACTGGGCTGGTTTAGGGATGCGGTGGGGGAAGGGGAGATTTTGAAGCTGGTGAAGTCCACATTGATACCATTAGGCTGCAGGGTTCCCAAGTGCAATATGAGTTGCTGTTCCTGCAACCTACGGGTGGCATCATTGTGGCACTGCAGGAGGCCCATGATGGACATGTCATCTAAAGAATGGGAGGGGGAGTGGAAATGGTTTGCGACTGGGAGGTGCAGTTGTTTGTTGCGAACTGAGCGGAGGTGTTCTGCAAAGCGGTCCCCAAGCCTCCGCTTGGTTTCCCCAATGTAGAGGAAGCCACACCGGGTACATTGGATGCAGTATACCACATTGGCAGATGTGCAGGTGAACCTCTGCTTAATGTGGAATGTCATCTTGGGGCCTGGGATGGGGGTGAGGGAGGAGGTGTGGGGGCAAGTGTAGCATTTCCTGCGGTTGCAGGGGAAGGTGCCGGGTGTGGTGGGGTTGGAGGGCAGTGTGGAGCGAACAAGGGAGTCACAGAGAGAGTGGTCTCTCCGGAAAGCAGACAGGGGTGGGGATGGAAAAATGTCTTGGGTGGTGGGTGGGATTGTAGATGGCGGAAGTGTCGGAGGATGATGCGTTGTATCCGGAGGTTGGTGGGGTGGTGTGTGAGAACGAGGGGGATCCTCTTTGGGCGGTTGTGGCGGGGGCGGGGTGTGAAGGATGTGTTGTGGGAAATTTGGGAGACGCGGTCAAGGGCATACTCGATCACTGTGGGGGGAAAGTTGCGGTCCTTGAAAAACTTGGGAAATGCAGGAACAGCAACTCATATTCCGCTTGGGACGCGTCTCCCGCATTTCCCGCAACACATCCTTCACACCCCGCCCCCGCCACAACCGCCCAAAGAGGATCCCCCTCGTTCTCACACACCACCCCACCAACCTCCGGATACAACGCATCATCCTCCGACATTTTTCCATCCCCACCCCTGTCTGCTTTCCGGAGAGATCACTCTCTCCGTGACTCCCTTGTTCGCTCCACACTGCCCTCCAACCCCACCACACCCGGCACCTTCCCCTGCAACCGCAGGAAATGCTACACTTGCCCCCACACCTCCTCCCTCACCCCCATCCCAGGCCCCAAGATGACATTCCACATTAAGCAGAAATTCACCTGCACATCTGCCAATGTGGTATACTGCATCCACTGTACCCGGTGTGGCTTCCTCTACATTGGGGAAACCAAGCAGAGGCTTGGGGACCGCTTTGCAGAACACCTCCGCTCAGTTCGCAACAAACAACTGCACCTCCCAGTCGCGAACCATTTCCACTCCCCTTCCTATTCTTTAGATGACATGTCCATCATGGGCCTCCTGCAGTGCCACAATGATCCCACCCGAAGGTTGCAGGAACAGCAACTCATATTCCGCTTGGGAACCCTGCAGCCTAATGGTATCAATGTGGACTTCACCAGCTTCAAAATCTCCCCTTCCCCCACTGCATCCCTAAACCAGCCCAGTTCATCCCCTCCCCCCACTGCACCACACAACCAGCCCAGCTCTTCCCCTCCACCCACTGCATCCCAAAACCAGTCCAACCTGTCTCTGCCTCCCTAACCTGTTCTTCCTCTCACCCATCCCTTCCTCCCACTCCTAGCTGCACCCCCATCTCCTACCTACTAACCTCATCCCACCTCCTTGACCTGTCCGTCTTCCCTGGACTGACCTATCCCCTCCCTACCTCCCCACCTATACTCTCCTCTCCACCTATCTTCTTTTCTCTCCATCTTCGGTCCACCTCCCCCTCTCTCCCTATTCATTCCAGAACCCTCTCCCCAACCCCCTCTCTGATGAAGGGTCTAGGCCCGAAACATCAGCTTTTGTGCTCCTGAGATGCTGCTGGGCCTGCTGTGTTCATCCAGCCTCACATTTTATTATCTCGGATTCTCCAGCATCTGCAATTCCCATTATCACTGGTGAAATTATACCTGTGATTTCTCAGATTTGTTTTGTTTTTCCTTTCACCATCATGAACAGCCCTTCTCAACCTCAGAAAACACCTCTTGACTAAACTTCAATTTGTTTCATGTGTTTTGTTATGACTAAGAGGGGTCACATGCTTCTTTTTTTTAAATAGCCTCTTGATCAGTTGCAACAAATAATTTTCACATTTTCTTTTGTAGCAGGCATCCATCGCAGTTCATTTAAAATAACAGTTTATCACATCAAAAACGAAGGAAGCCAGTTCCAAGGTTACCTTGAGTGAAATAGAGTGAAATTTTATCATCATAACGTTACGTTACTTGAAAAAATATAAAATTTAACACCAAAGCACACACAGATACAGATGATGATCTCATGAAGCAAAGAAAGCAAAACTTCTAGCTCAGACAGGAAGATGAAGGCCATTCTAGTTTACAATTTTTTAGAGAATTTTAATTGAGAAAATGAAAATGACCGAATCCAACTCTAGCGTCAGATCTGAGGAAGGGTTACTGGACCCGAAACATTAACTCCGATTTCGCTCCACAGATGCTGATAGAGCTGCTGAGCTTTTCCAGAAATTTCTGTTCTTGATTCTGATTTCTAGCATCGGCAGTTCTTTTGTCTTCTCTATTATTTAGCTGTTGTCTGGTTTCCTCTGTAATGGCAACACTGCCAATATCCCGGAGGTATCAATGTGGATTTCACAAGCTTCAAAATCTCCCCTCCCCATACCGCAACCCAAAACCAGCCCAGTTCGTCCCCGCCTCCCTAACCTGTTCATCCTTTCACCTATCCCCTCCTCCCACCTCAAGCCGCACCTCCATTTCCTACCTACTATCTTCATCCTGTCCCCTTGACCCGTCCATCCTCCCTGGACTGACCTATCTCCTCCCTACCTTCTCACCTACACTCACCTTTACTGGCACCATCCCCACCTCTTTAACATGTCTGTCTCCTCTACACCTACCTTCTCCTCTATCCATCTTCGATCCACCTCCTCCTCTCTCCCTATTTACTTCAGAACCCTCCTCCCCTCCCCCATTTCTGATGAAGGGTCTAGGACCGAAACGTCAGCTTTCCTGCTCCTAAGATGCCGCTTAGCCTGCGGTGTTCATCCAGCTCCACACTTTGTTATCTCAGATTCTCCAGCATCTGCAGTTCCCATTATCTCTTCAGTGTGTGACCTCTACTCACATTCACAAACATCCAGTCTCTCCACTACTAATGCACAGCAGCTGTGTATACCAGCTACAAGATGCACTGTTGAAATTCACCAAAGCTCTTTAAACAGCACCTTCCAAACCCACAATCAAGACTATATAGAAGGACAAGGGCAACAGATGCATAGGAACACCACCACCTGCAAGTTATCCTCCCGGTCATTCACTATCCTGATTTGGAAATATGTTGGTTGCCTTCAGTGTTGTCGAGTCAAAATCCTGAAACTCTCTCCCTAACTTGTGGGTCTACCTACACCAAATGAATTGCAGCAGTTCTAGAAGGCAGCTGACCACCACCTTCTTGATTAGTGATCGGAAGTAAATGCTTGCCCAGCCAACAAAGCCCAGACCCATTAGATGAATTAAAAAAGAGCCACATTACATATTGTAAGAAGCAAGCCTGTAAATATTTTCTTCACCTCCTAGAAGAGATCTTTAATTTCAAGTCTACGAAAAGAATGAGATGAAGAGGTTTAGCATAGCATAGAATTTTTAAAAGATAAAAGTGATAATCGCTATGGATGGGAGAAACCTTTAAATCTTGCATTTTTCATTTTGAAAATTAATACAAAATCAAACTATTACAAATGATTATTTATTTTTTAAAAATCCTAAATATATATATTGAAGCTTCAGGGCATAGATACATTGTAAATATGATCTAGACAAGAATGTTATTACTTAATACATTTATAAATGTGTTATTTATATTACTGATGTCAGTATTTTCAGTAATAAATTTTATTTGGGTAGAATGAAATATCTGTGGGATATTGTCAGTATCTAGTATATAAAGAAAGTTTTCCTGAATATCTACATTCTTATTATGTTTGAGTCTTCCTTTTCTTATTTTGCAATCTGTCATTATTGCAGCTTTTACATCTTTTATCTGGTTGGAGGAAGAAAGCTGGCAGGCTTTTAAAGCGAGTGAAACATACACATAATAAAAATCATATTTTATTGTATCAGTTGTGGCACAGTAGGTAATACTTACCTCTAAGTCAACAGAGATTGTGCTTTCATATCCCACGACAGAGACTTTAACAGAAAATCTCAACTGGAATATCAGGATTTTTGTGCTCCTGAGATGCTGCTTGGCCTGCTGTGTTCATCCAGCTCCACACTTTGTTATCTTGGATTCTCCAGCATCTGCAGTTCCCATTATCGCCACAATTTGTTATCTTGGGTACTGAGACAATACTGTTTTGTCAGAAGTGCCATCTCTCATTTGAGATTTTATTTTTAAAAAATTACCCTGTCTGCTCCCTGAATAAATGCTAATGATCCCATAGGACCATTCAAAGAAATATCAGGAAAAGTTTGAAGAAGACTAATGATTTATCTTTCATATAGATGTGCACTTTTAAGATATTCTATAAAGAGATGTTACTTTTAACTAAAACAGGAAGTGCTGGAGATAATCAGAAGTCTGGCAGCATCCTTGGATAATGGGAAAGAACTTTATCTATGAGGATGCACTTGCAAAGGAAGTTAGACATGAGGATGGCAAAATGACATGTTTAATGAAATCATTATCCACTGCATATGTTCAAAATATATGGATATATTACACTGCTTCCCCTATTAAAAAAGATTTTTTTGTCGTTAATAAATTATTTCCCATTTCATTACACAACTTCAACATTTAAAAGTAATTAAACAAAGCTTTGCAAATACATACTCTTGACAGAATATTAGATGACTTTTTAAAAGTAGCTTGAGAACCAAATTTCACAACTGGTTTACAAAGGCTACCTAATTTCATATATTAATGGTGTAGAGTCAGGTTCTGGACAGTTTGTTTCAGTTTGACACTCACAAAAAATTTGGAATTAATACTTCAGGTAATATTTTTGGATCAGAAATCTTTGCTCTGCTTCTTAATCACTGCTCTTAAAGTAAAGCCCTGGATACAGGTTTTGCATCATTTGCTCCCTGCTCTCCATTTCTGGTCCATGTTCACCTCATTTGACTTACATTACAGTTGTCCATAGTAATTCAAGGAAACACCTTGCAAAATTCACTATTTCATTCCTCTGATATGTATTCCGTCTTTAAATGGAACCATTTTATCTCTTCACAGCGCTTCACTGACTGCCCATAAATCATAGAATCCCGACAGTGTGGAAAACAGGCCATTCAGCCCAACAGGTCAACACCACCTCTCCCGGACCCATGTCTGACCCACCTAAACTAAACATTCCTGGGCACTATTGGCAATTTAGCATGGCCAATCCACCTACCCTGCATATCTCTGGGGTGCGGGAGGAAACCGGAGCACCTGGACGAAACCCACGCAGACAAGGGGAGAATGTGCTAACTCCACACAGACAGTCACCTGAGGCTAGAATTGAACCTGGGTCCCTGGTGCTGTGAGGCTGCAGTGCTAACCACTGAGCCATCCATAGTGCAAGTAAGAAAGTCAGTACATCAGTTGAAAATATCACTGAAGTAGTTCATGGTCACAATGTTTATAGATTCTTCCAGAATGTAAAATTGATCTTCATTTACATTGTGGAACTCAGAAACTGTTGCTACAACCTGAACATGTCAGCTGTTTCGGTTCAGCTAACACATCTGTTATTCTGGGATGCTTGCGAGAGTTTTAAAAATGGTCTGTAGACAGTCCAGTAATTTATTTATATTGTGTGATATTGTATATCACCAGGTAAAAATTGGACAATCCAACCTTAACTCCTTCTGGTCAATGATACAATTTATTATTATACCATTTGACTGCCCTTCAGCATCATAAGAGATTGTCACTTCAACAGAAGTTCCAAAAACACTTCCACTTCCTATCCAATCTATCATTTTGAATAGAACAGGAAATCAGAATTACTGTGACCTAACTCTACTTACTCAGGCCTTTTTATTTTTATTTTGTGAATCATGGGGTTATATTTCACTTCTTCTTTGTGTACAAGATGTGTTTTCATACTAAGTTATAGATGCTAGAATGAAAATTTTTTCCCACCACAACCCTGTCCCAAATCTTAGGTATGGGATCAGTACCCAGTCACATTCCCATCTATGCAATAGCGGCTCAACAGGGATGCCAATGCAGCAAGGCACACGCAACCTCAAGGCACAAGGACATTTCATAATGGTGAGTTTAAGCCAGCTGAGTTAAATATTTAAGATGGTCTGCTATCCTCATTGTTTTCTCCCATGCTGGCCGGCCCAAAATGAAGCATTCATTATTTATTAGCCCTCTAGCAATTAGCTCTGTGATTATTAGTTATACAATAATATTTAGAAATGCGTTTATTATTTTCTTTACGGCATAATTTGTGTGCCAGGAGAGAGCACTTGAATGACTTCAATATTTGCACAATACTTGCCGCATTTCCAATCTCACGTTCACAATGTTTCATATTGGGGTACTCCTTGGCTCAGTGAAGGAAAAGTACATTATGTAAATATTGCATTTCTCAGTCATTTGTACAACTCTTTCCCATATCTTTATAATATGCTTTAATGTAACAAAGCTATTACAAAGAGGAGAGTGTGGCATATATTGAACAAGCTGAGAAAATATCAGAAAAGCTACTGGTTGAAATAATGCTTTATTATTATTTTAAAAATTTTAGATCACTGCACACACTTAGAGTTAAAGTGGCAATTTGAAGATTTTCCTGTGCACCGTATAAAATTTAAATAATAATGAGCTTCTACATTGTTCCGGTTTGCAAACCTGAATAGGAATCCCCTTACATTTACAATTTGCAATGTTGTGCAGTTCCCAGATTAGTGCTTGATTTTGATCCGACATTAGATAGAATAGTTCTCAGGACACCTGGTGAAAAACAGATTATTTAGATTCTTTGTCTGGGACCCACAAACACAGAGTTAATTGCTAGAGGGCTAACAAATAATGAATGTCTTTGGGCCTGCCTGCATGGGAGAAATCAACCTTCAATTCCTTGCAATCACAGATAATGGGAACTGCAGATGCTGGAGAATCCGAGATAACAAAGAGTGGAGCTGGATGAATACAGCAGGCCAAGCAGCATCTTAGGAGCACAAAAGCTGACGTTTCGTTCTGATGAAGGGTCTAGGCCCGCTTTTGTGCTCTTAAGATGCTGCTTGGCCTGCTGTGTTCATCCAGCTCCACACTTTGTTATCTTCAATTCCTTGCAACACTTTTATTATGGCATAGAAATTAATATGCATTTCACCCATTTCTTGGGTGTGAAATGATTTATTATAAAGTGATTTATTCAGTCAGGAGGGATGTATGGAATTTGCTGTTTAAACTGTTAGAATTGTTACCTCTCAACATGCAGTTGAATTATTTGAGGTTCATGGCAAAGTCATTTTTATTGAAGCATGAACAACGTTGCCACTCTAATCTTTTTGACAGGCTGCACCATAAAAATGTACATGCAATATCACATTGTATAATGATCTATTAGGCAGTTTAATGCAGTTGTGCATAAAACTATTTCATACAATTGTGAATCTGTTAAGTGTTACAGCTCTCTCAGCTACTCTGGGTAGGTGGAAGGAGTTGAGTGTTGCAAAGAATTGAAGGTTGATAGCCAACCTTTTTGGACACATTCAAATGTACCTTCCTTTGTCACCAAGACCTAAGTGGGATTCAAATGTGGAACTTCTGAATTAGAGGTAGGGATACTATCTGCTGTGCCACAACCTCCTAAACTTGCCCGACAAACCTCTAAATAGCAATCTCCATCAGGGGAATGTGAAATAGAAGGCAGATGATTTCCCAGAGTGAGCCCTGAGCGTGTGTTACACCCAGGGTATTGTTGTAAACTAAAGATCAGTGAGCACTTTAACAAGAAGAGTTGCAAAATCTAGATATTCGTTTAGGTAGCCTACCAGATATTGGACAACTATTCAGAAAAAAATCAGTTGGAGACCAAAACTTGGTGACGCTAATCCTAACCCTAACCATAACCCTAAGTCGCTTCGCTTAAGTAGTGAGTTAAGAATCCTTGTTTGAGTATTATATGAAGGATTACAGAACAGCAGGGCTTACAATTCAATAGGGAAAGCAAAACGAACTGCCGATTGCAGCATTAAGGGTCATGGATCGATTTGAATGCAACCAAAAAAGAGAATCCACAGCCTGGTCCAGAAAGGATATGAGGTTCAACTTTTTTACACAGAGAGTGGTTGATGTTTGGAAGGAACTGCCAGAGGAAATGGTGGATACAGATACAGTTACAATATTTAAAAGACATTTGGATAAGTACATGAAGAAGAAAAGTTTGAACAGATATGGGCCAAATGCAAGGAAGTGGGACTAGTTTGCTTTGGTTACATGGTCAGTGAGGACTAGTTGGGCTGAAGGGTCTGTTTCCATGCTGTGTGACTATTGCTGTAGCCAAAGGAAAAGCTGTGAATCCCTGAACATCTATCATATCAGTTAATTATCCCATGGCCTAGAAGACTCAAACTTAAGAGCAGAAGAACTCTGAATCCCTGAATATGTCTTTGAATCAGCTCAATGAGGTTGGGTTGTGCCAAACTGTAAATTATCTCTCAGATTTCCTTACTTTTAAAGAAGTGCACCTCAGAAAGAACTTGCTGACCTTTTGGAAGGGTAAAGGATAGGTTCACTAGATGATAGCAGTGGTAAGGGTTAAATTATGCAAGAGGTTGCATAGACTTGACTGGTATCCTGCTGAATGTGAAAAATTAATGGGTAACATACCTTGAAGTTTAAAAGATGGCCGAAGGAGTTGACAGGTTTGACAGAGCAAAGCTAATTCTGGAGGGGGCAGTGTGGAGGCGGGGGTGAGGGAGGGGGAGATGGTGGTGTCTGGAACTGGGTGCATAACCCTATTCAGGGCTGATGTTAAAAAGAAGTGCCACAAGGGTAGAAATCAGGAACAGCCTGTCCCAGAAAGCGGAAAGTTTATGTGTTGCCAACAATTGGTGCGTGACAACGGGCAGCTCACTAGCTGAAACATGGGAAATTTGGTAACTTCCTTCAGAGCCCTGCAGCTGAAAATGTGCACATAAAGTGGGAAGTCAGGAAACACAGTGGAACTTGCAATTCCTTGCTTCTGGCCTACAAATATAAGTTGGTGCTTATCATTAGTTCTCAAAATGCAAAGCTACTAAGAGTTTGTGGCAGAGGTGAACCTGTAAGCATCACTCTGTGATGAATTGCACCCATTTTTAATGAGTGCCTTTGTGTTACCACAGAATGCCGTACATAATTAAACTGGGGAATGGGGGAGGGAGTTAGATTTTGACTCCATGTGTCAGTATAAAACAGGTGATAATGAGCTAGAAGTCTGTTCAATATTTCGCCCAGCTGCTGGCACACTATCACATAGAATTGAGATCTGCTCTCTGGAGTAGGGAGAAAAAAATACCATAGTATTGAAAATGCAAATGACCAAACTTGAATGATTGATAAGGCAGCTGTTTGCGGTCTGCTGGTGACTTCATTATCAGATCAGCGCTTGAAAATTCAGGAAATTTCCTAGCTTTTCATTTTCTGGAATGGGTAAGCTGAGCCCATTAACAGACTTGTTTTTGTTGGCTGAGGCTGGTCATACTGACTCTCAGAAGTTCATAAATGCAATCATTTAACTTGGTAATAGCCAGTAGTTTAAAAATGATTAGGAAGTGGAGCTGTTTATCACAATAAGCAATATCTCCACAACATTGGCCTGATGCAAGCATATTCCAGAAACAGAAATCACTACTATCTTCTAGTTCCTCACAAATCTGAAAACATTGCTTTGACATCTATTTCAAATGGGCCATGTTCAAAAGCCTGTGTCATTAGTTAGATTTGCCCATACACACTTAGGTTTTCTTTATTTTTGCATGGCTGTTTGTGGTGTAGCGAGAAAAATTGAGCTTTTGGAACTTAAGTGAAAAGAGGAAGTAGCTGTGTATCTCCTTAACCAGCCAGATTAAAGCACTGTGAAGTGAACTGCATAAACTGAAAAGGAAATGCACATTACAATGAATTAGGGTGAATTGAATGTGAACTTGGGTAGAGAGAATGGAACTCAAGGGCAGATTCTAACTGCTCAGCCAGAGATGTGGGTGTGGATTCATGTGCAAGTGGAGGTGAAAGTTAAGTCCCAAAAATACTGATGGTTTTCAGACAGCAACAATGATCTTGCTCACTTTCAGATTTTACCAGGGCACATTTAGAGGCTTGCGGGAAACCCCATGGAGTTACTGATTCAGTCATGTAAATATTTAAAGGTTCAGTTAATTGTACCATTAACCCAGAATTCTGGCTTTGGCAATTCCAGCTAATGAACTGCATGAAGCTGATGATGGGGATATGAACACAGCAGTATTTCATTGATCAATGAAGCTGACAGGTTGGAAAATATTTGAAAAACGTAACTTCATTGCTGCTGTGAAAGGCTTGTGCCCACAGCACTTGTTCTGAGGGCATAGTTTCAGTGGTTCATAGGCAATTTTCTCTGTTTGGAAGACATTTCACTAATCTTAGACTTTTTCTATTTTGATCTAAACTTTATGCTTTTACTGCAGCATGGGAAATAGTTATATAATCTACCACTGATGAGGAACAAGAGGACTAATCACACCGACACTAACAACACCAACAGAAGAAAAATGATGAAAACACCAATCTCCTTCACCATAGCTTCTTGCAAGTCCACATGGCAGAAGGGGTAGGCACAGAGCTCCATCTCACTCCAGCACTGGGTCCACAGACTATCAACTTCCTAAACCTATACAGCCTTAGTAAGATCAGGCTTTCAGGGCAGGTTATTGCTGACAACAGTAACCTTTTGGAACAAGTCCTCTTTCCAAAAGATCCAGCCATTATCAATGTCACCTCAGCCCAAAATACCTTCATCTCCAACTCCTGCGAGGAATCTGGCTGTAAAATCTGCTACCTTTCACAATCTGCTGCTTTCAGTGAATCTCTTGGGTGACAGTCTCCCAGGGCGCAGAAAAGATTTACACGGATGTTGCCAGGGTTTGCGGGTTTGAGCTATAGAGAGAGGCTGAATAGGCTGGATCTATTTTCCCTGGAGCATCTGAAACTTACAGAGGTTTATAAAATCATGAGGGGCATGGATAGGGTGAATAGGCAAGGCCTTTTTTTGCAGGATAAGGGTGTCCAAAATGAGAGGACGTAAGTATAAAATGAGAGGAGGAAGATATAAAAGGGACCTAAGGGGCAATTTTTTTCATGCACAGGATGATAGGTCTATGGAATGAGCTGCCAGAAGAAGTGGTGGAGGCTGGTACAACTACAACATTTAAAAGGTATCTAGATGGGTACATGAATAGGACTGGTTTAGAGGGTTACAGGCCAAATGTTGGAAAATGGGACTAGATTAATTCATGACATCTGGTTGCCATGCACAAATCCCCCCAAAGGGATTATTTCCATGCTGTACAGCTCTATGACTCTATATCATCCTTGTCAAGTCAACAATGTATGTCCACTTTGACTCTGATGAAGCCAGTTAGGTACAATTTCTGCAGTGGCTGCATTCCCACAGGTTAATACATGTGGCATCACTCCATCAATATTCAGCTGCTATTTCAGCACTGGAGGACTTTTGTGTATATTTGTGCGAGGTATTGTGCAAGTTGCTCTGTCCTGGAGATTGCACAGTCAGTGCCAGAGCAAATTCACCTGAACGAGACAGAAACTGAATGAGCATATCAGAGAATTTAGTCCAAAGTGAGGATTCCACTAGTAAATTGTTTTCAAGTTCAATTTTAGGGTAAAATTCAGATTCTGGTCAAGATCTAACAGCCTTAAAACGACAATAGCCTAGTTAATCGGGCGGCTATCTGATAGTGTCAGTTATTTATCACTCACCTGAAATCCTTTGATTACTGTGGTAGGACATTAAGCTAAAAAGTAGCTCCTCATGGCTCTATCTCAGAAAGGAATTTTTAAAGTACACGGTCAGTCAGGCACACACTTGATGTGGGGAAGACTTCACCTGAGTGAAACAGAGGGTGAGTGGGTAAATCTGGGAATTATGTTCAAAGTGGAAATTTAGTATCAAGGGGGAAAGAGATACTTTAAATAAGGTCTATTACGAGAAGTAAAGTGTACAGAGCGGGGCATTTGGTGAAGGGTGGGGAGGAGGTTTTGTTTTCTTCTATCTTTCTCAGTACGTTCACTGGTTGGTAAGAAACTGTTATTAGAAACTGTCTTTAAATTGTTGTGAACTAGAAACATGCACTATTTTTAAAGAAGTCACTATATTTTTTATTCCTCATGTTTCTTGATTAAATACAAGAAAATCAGGGCTATTATAACAAAACAATATAACTAAACCAAAGCAGAATAAAGTTAACCTAAGAAAACAAAGTTAAGATATGGCAGCTGAAGCAGGCAAGGGGGCTGTTTGGTCTGTAATATTTGGGAAGTTATTGATCTTAAAGATCTTAAAGATGTACAGGAAGTGTGGCCAGCTGCAAAGATGTGAGTTCTGGATTTTGGTTCTAGTTGAGAGTGGAGTCGCTGTGGTGTATCTGCAAGACTGAGAGTTATATGGATAGCATTTTCGGAAAAGTGGTCACATTGTCCTTTAAGGATCTGGACCCTTAGGGAAATGCATGACCACAAGGCAGTCCAAAGCAACAGACAGGTATTGTAGGAGTTCTCTGGGGTCCCACCCCAAAAATCAATATTCCATTTTGGAGATAGTAGGCACTGCAGATGCTGGAGAATTCCATTTTGTTATTCCATTTTGCATGTTGGCAAGGGTGATGGTTGTAACAGATAGACAAATATAGCAGGAAAGTGCCAACTAAGGACATTTTGTGAACTCAAAGCAGAAGCCTGACATAGGCAAGTCGGGGCAGGTCATGGTTGATCACTTTATTCACTTTGTATAAGAAAAGGGCTATCAGAGCATGCAAAAAAAAAGTGCCATAACCGAGGTGTCACCATTGCAGAAGGAGGGCCCTGTGTTGAGGACTCAGGGAAGGATAACTCTGAGTCACGATCTTGGAGAGAATGACCCTGAGTCAGGGGCTCAGAAAAGACAACAGGAACCTGAGATCAGCATGCATAAGAAGGAAGAGCCTGAGCTTGGACCTCAGAGAAAAGGAAAACATCCATATTGAATGGCTGAAGCCTGGCCAGCTCATTTGCCGGTGCAGGTAATTCCTAGAACTCAGTAGTGAACTTTAATTGTCTCTGAAACTGTGATTAGACTAGCTCTTCTGAATAAAGAAGAGTTTCACTAAATGTAGGTGTCTTTACTGTGTCTACCTAGGTTGATCAAGCTAGGTCTTGGTTCCTTAAGGCAATGGGGTTAGGAAAGGGGAATAAGAAATGACAAGCCTTAAGTGATTTTTTTGAGGGGAACATTAAGGAAATGTCATTTCTGTGGCCGTAGATATGATTTCAGGATGGTACATTGCCTCCTTGGGTCAAGTTCAAGGATGCCAAAGTAGCAGGACATACTTCTGAGGGAGTGAACAGCCAGCGATCCATGTTCGTACCAATGACTTAAATAGGAAGGGGAATGTGGTCCTGCATTTGGGGTTTAGGGAAGGAGGTAAAAAATTAGCAATTAACAAAGCATGACCTCAAATGTGTGTTCTGATCAGACTCAAAACATTAACTTCATTTCTCTTTCCATAGATGTTGCCAGACCTGTAGAGTTTCTTCAGCACTTTCTGTGTTTACGTTAAATGTAGGAATCTCCAGATTACTCCTAATGCCACATGCAAATATCTACACAAGTAGATAAATAAGGCAGACAAATGTGTGGCTGGAAAGATGATGCAGGAAGGAGGGGTTATGAATCCTCAGACAGAGGATCTGGCTCTGGGGAAGACACATTGCACCAGAACAGATCTGAGACCAAGATTCTTGCAGGCTGCTTTGCTACTGGTGTTGGGAGGGCTTTAATCTGCCTCGGAAGGGTGTGGGAACCAAGAGAAAATATTTGGCAAGAATAGTGGTATTCAGAAAAGAGCTCCAGATACAGATAGCACTAACATACAGAATAGGTGAAGCCAGAGTATAGGAGAAAGTAATGAAATCTAAACCAGTCTAACAGTGCATGTTTGTGATTGCACGGAGAATAATATAAGGTCGGTGAGTTACAGCCATAAATTGCTATGTGAAAATATGATGTTATGGCCTTTCTCCAAGAAGAGTATGACTAGGGTTTGATTATTCTTGGATACAAGGCATTTGGAAATGATAGAAAAGGAAGAAAAGGTGAAGGCATGCCAGTATGGTTTAAGGAGGATGTTGCAGTTCCAGAAAAAGTCGTTGTTTCAGAGGGTTCAAAGAGAAAATGAATTTAATCAAAGCTGCAGAATGAAAAGTGTGCAATTACATTGCTCTCTGTGGACTATAGACGACCAACTAGTGGAGAGGATGGATAAGAACAAATCTGCCAGAGATGCAAACATTATAGACTAGTTGTAATGGAGAACATTAATTACCTAAACATAGACTGGGTTATTGATAATGTAAATGATACGAAGGGACGAGGATTCCTATTTGCGCTCAGGAGTGTTTCCTCAAACAGTATGGAGCCCAACAAGAAATGAAGTCCTAAATAAAACCCAAAAGAACTGCAAATGCTGCAAGTCAGGAACAAAAACAAAGTTGCTTGCAAAGCTCAGCAGGCCTGGCAGCATCTATGAAGGCAAAAACAGAGTTAAAGTTTCAGATCTGGCGACCCCTCCTCAGCCGAACAAGAAATGATGTTCTGTTCACCTGGTCCTCAGAAATGAAGTGGGCCATAATAAAATAAAATTTCTAATTTTTTTTATTCATTTCAGGGATGTGGGAGTTACTGGCTCAGGCAACATTTATTGCCTGTCCTTAATTGCCCAGAGGACAGTTAAGAGTCAACCACTTTGCTGTGGGAAGAGAGTAAGATATAGGCAAGACCAGGTAAGGATGGCTGATTTCCTTCCTTAAAGAACATTAGTGGCCAATTTTGGTATTTCTGGCAATTAACAACAGTTTCAAGGTCATCATTGAACTCTTAATTCTGAATGTTATTGGGGAATATTTATGAGACAGTGATCAGTGATTGTAAGGTTTAGGATGGTGGTGGAGAATGACACTACTCAATCCAGAGTAGGAAGAATCAGTTGGAAGGGAGACAACCTTGGTGGGGCAAGATGAAGCTGGGCAGGGTAGACTGAAATGAAGGTGAGATGGACCTACTGTAGCTGAAGGACTGGCTTCCTTTAAAATGCAATCAAGGTCCAGACCCTCAAAAAGGAAAAGTAAGTCAATCAAAGCCAAAGATAAAAAGTACAACAAGACAAAGGGATATAAATAAAAATAAAGAAGAAAAAGTGTGCTTATTACAGGTGTTGGGGTGAAAATACAATTGAGAACTGAATGGAATGCAGGAAGTACAGAGGGCAGGTGAAATTGCATATTAGAAAAACAAAAAGGGATTATGAGAAGAGCCAAAATAAAGAGGTATTCTAAAGGCATTATAAGCATTTAAATATTAGCATATTAAGAGCAGGTGTAGGACCAATAAGGCATCAGAAAGGGATTTACACATGAAAAGCAGAAATCATAGCTAGGGTATCAAATGAATAATTTTGCATCTTTTTTTTAAACAAGGAGGTAGGTGCTATGCAGCCATGGTGACAGAAGAGGAAACTGTCGTTGAAAGGGTTAAAAAGTGATACTAAAGAAATGTTGGATAGACTGTTGATGCTTAAAGCTCAGGAGACACTGGAATCAGAAGAGGTCATCCAGGGATGTTGATGAAAATGGGAGTGGAAATTCCAGGGACTTCAACCATAATCTTTCAATTTGCTCCAGACTCAGAGGAGGTGCCAGAAAACTAGAGAATTGCAATCATCGTGCCCTTGTTCATAGTAGTTACATAGTAATGTCTGGATTAATTAGGAAGAACCAGATAGGTTTCCAATGGGGAAATTGTATTTAACTAACTTACAGGAGTTTATTTGAAGAGGTAACAGAAAGGGTGGATGAGAGTTATGCGGCTGACAGATTTTCAGAATAGATTTGCATAGTGTCATATATCAGACTTGTGAGAAAAATGATAGCTCATGAAATAAAAGGAGCAGTAACTAAGTGCATATAAAGTTAGCTGAGTAATAGGAAATGAAGAATAATGGACAATGGATATTTTTCCGGCTGAAGGAACGTTCATAACAGAGTTCCCCATGTTTCAGAATTGGAACCCATAAATAAATTATCCAGATCTTGGCATGCTGAGGACAATTTCAAAGCTGGCACAAGGTATGAAACTTGGAAGCAGTATAAACTGTGAGCAGGAGGACAGTAGAACTTCAAAGGGACATACAGAAGTTGATATAGGGTCCTTTTTATTCATTCATGGGATGAGGGCATTGCTGGCTAGGCAGGATTTATTGCCCATCCCTAATTGCCCAGAGGGCAGTTAAGAGTCAACCACATTGCTGTGGATCTGGAGTCATAGGTAGGCCCGACCAGCTAAGAATGGCAGTTTCCTTCCCTAAAGGGCATTAGTGATCCAGATGGATTTTTCCCAACAACCAGCGATGGATTCATGGTCATCATCAGATTCTTAATTCCAGATATTTATTGAAATCAAATTCCACCATCTCCCGTGGCAGGATTCCAACTCCAATCCCCTATCTGGGTCTCTGGATTAACAGTCCAGCGATAATACCACTAGGCCATCGCCTCCCCCGGATCTGTGGCAGATGTAATTCAATGAAGGTGATGGTAAAAAGAACACAAATAGATACTGTATCATCAAGGATGCGGTTCTTAGGGCGTGCATGAATATAGAGGCAAGTCTGTACATTTACATGGATTACTGAAGCTAGCAGAACAGGTAAAGAGAGCAGATAATAAAACACACAATATCCTGGCCTGTATTAGTCCAGGCATTGAGTACAAGTGCAAGCAGAGGATACTGAACTTGCATAATGCACTGATTTGACCTCAGCTAGAGTATTTTGTGTAGTTTCATTAGCCAGACTATAGGAAGGATGTAAACACATTGGAGAGAGTACAGACTGGCTTACAAAGAATGTTTCCAAGAATGAAAATTTTCAGTTATGAGGATATCACAGAGCAACTGGGACTGTTCTCGTTGGAGGGAAGGATAGGTGGAGATCTGATCAAAGTTTCCAAACTCATAAGGTGTTGAACAGGCATAGAGAAACTGTTCCAAAGGATCATGAATGAGGGTGCACACATTTAAGGTAATTTGCAAAAGGAGCACATGAGTCATAATAAAAGACTTCTTCACATGAAGAGTGGTTTCTGACTGGAATGCAATGCCTGGAAATGTGGTGTAAACGGGTTAAATTGAGGCTGTCAAGAGGGTATTGGAAAATTAATTAAATAAAAATAATGTGCAAGGCTATGGCATGAAGGCAGTACAATGGCACTAAGCCATGATGCTCATTTGGAGAGCCAGTGCAGATTAAGTGGGCTGAATGGCCTTCTTTTGTGCAGTAATAATTTTGTAATTCCTTTATTTTACACAATTCACATCTAAGGAATGTGTGCATTTCTAAACAGACTGAGCAGAAAGCTCCTGAAGACAAGGTCTCCCCTCTGAAGATGACAGCTCTTGACTGCCGTGTGGAGCCCTACCACTGAGATGTACAACAGGAATCACACATCACAGGGACAACTATCGACAAAGTATTGAGTTGCTACAAATGTGATTCAGGTGCATGCATAAGTTTGGATGTGCCATTAGAGAGTCAGAGGCTTATTCCACTGGTCTGACAAGAGAAGTGCCCAGAACAGCCAAACACAGGGTATCAAGGCCATCAAGGGAAGAGTAGACAATATCATTTGAACAGGAGACAGTGTATGGGCCTCTGGCTGAGGCAGTGAGAGGTGCAATGGCTGAGAGTTTTGAGATCTCAATACAACTTTCCCTACCTCTGTATTTTTAAAGCCCGTGTTCCTGCTAGCCCCATCAGACTACTCTTATTCATCAGCAAAATGATAGAATGTGTTGTATGAATGGTACTATGACCAGCACGCAATCACTAATAATCTGATCACTTCAGTTTGCGGGAACACTTAGTTCCGTGAGTCAATACAGCCTTGGTCTAAGCATGATCAATAGAGCTGAATTCTGAAAGGGAGATGAGAGTAGCTGCTCTTGACATCATGGTGTCACCTATTCGTTTGTGGCACCAAAGAGGCTGACCAAGATCGAAGACAATGAGGAAAAGTTTTTCATCGGTTAGATTCATACCTAAGTCAAAAAGAAGATGTTTGTGGTTATTGGCGATCAATCATAATGCAGGCTTTTCCCAGGGCTCTGTGTTAGAACAAACCATCTTGGTCACTTCATCAATGACATTGTCTTCATTGCAATTTCAGAATTGTGGACGTTTACCAATAATTGCTGCACTCAGTACCATTCACAACTCATCAGATACTGGAGCAGTCAATGTTCATATGTAACAAGAGCTAGTCAACATTCAAAGTTTAGTTAATAACAGTTGTTTCATGCAAATGCCAAGCAATGCCATCTCAAGCAACAGAGTGTATATAATCACTTCCATTTGACATTTATCATCATTGCTGAAATATCATGTACACACACTGTACCTGGTTTATCTCAACATAATTGGCAATAACCATTTTATGGTTAATTCTTCCGGCCAATGTTTTAAAGAAAGCTTGGCAGTTAACTGTCGGTCATCATTGAACACGATACATCTCCAATGGTCATATCTCCACTTGCCACTAATCAGATTTTCCTGTAACAGTGTAAATGTTGCTTTTCTTATCCCCCCTTATCTCTTGGTTATTATCCAGCTAAGTGCAAAGAGATAGCCTTTGACAAAATGTATCTTTTTTCAGCAATGCTCATACTTCTGCCTCTCTGCCATGCTAAAGGAGATTCACTGATATAACGTAACAAATGGTTTGCAAGTTTTAATTTCACATCTGTGACCCTTCCTATGTTCCACTTAAACATCTAGCCAAAATTGAAGCAAGTATTTTCAGCGTGTGTTTAGCTTACTATCAACTCAGTCCAAAATTTGATTTTAGACATTGCTGGTAAAGTACTACTAACACTTGTCTAGCCATCTTTAACCAACTGGAAACTTGTTAGGCAGGCTGGGTGAGGCAGGCCAGAGGCATTTTAAACATGTTAAGAGTTACAATCAAAGTGCTGATAAAGAGAAAAACCGTGAGAAAGGAAATAACTACATGAAATTCAGTTGTAGCCCTTTCACAATCTGGACTTTTCTTTTTATACATTCATAGGATGATGGTGCTATTGGCTAGGCCAGCATTTATTGATCCCTAATTGTCCAGGACAGGGGTTAAGAGTCACTCACATTTCTGTGAGTCTGGAGTCACATGTAGGCCAGACCATGTAAGGATGGCATTTCCCCTCCCTGAAGGGCATTATTTAATGAGATGGGTTTTTTCTGACATTCAGCATCATCAGACGCTTAATTCCAGATTTCTTTTCAATTGAATTCACATTCCACTGTCTGCTGTGGTGGGGTTTGAACACAGGACAACAGGACATTATCTGGGTTTCTGGATTAACAGCCCAGTGACAATGCTACTAGGCCATAACCACCCCTCTGTAACATGACTGTGTTATATCATCTACATTAAGCAGAGTCGATTATAGTGGCTGGGGTAATGGAGACTGTCAGGCCACCGAGGTGCATTGACTGTTTCTTGATGCTTTTCTGTTGCGTTCACTTTGGAATCTAGACTCTGGATCCATGTATTTCTGCAAGCACAACTTATACAACTACCAACAAAAACAGAAATTACTGGAAAGACTGTAACATCTGTGGGGAGAAATCAGAGTTAACATTTCGAGTCTAGTAGCCCTTCTTCAGAACTGATAGTAGCTAGGAAAAAGTTAGTACCTGTGCAGAAAATAGGTTGGAAGGAGGAGAAAGGAGTCGACAATACGTGGAGATAGAGCCTAAAGAGAGAGAAAGGCAGTTGGATAGACAAAGAACTGAGTAATGGGCAGCCTGAAAGCTGCAAATGGGGACCATTTGGAGCCAAAAATGGGTTGTTGGTGGTAATAGCCCATGTGATGTCAAGATCTGATGTATGGGGGCTGAGGCAAGGACACGAGAGAAGATTTTCAATCCTTGAAATTGCTGAACTTGATTTAAAGTCACAAAGGCTGCAGAGTTCCCATGGATAATGAGGTGCTATTCTTCCAGCTTGCACTGAGCTCCTGCAGGATGCTTATAGATTGTAACTCCAAGTAGCCATCAAGCTGCTGACTCAGCAGCCAAGGGATTTCACATCCGAAATGTCCAGCTGGTTTGTAACTACAGTTGACGTCTCATGCAGGTGAATGCACTGTATCCTGGTAGTTGCCAAAACAATTTCAAGCTCAGATAATCAAAGGAGATGCAAATCTTTCTGGCATCTGAGAAACCTTGCTAGAGGACATGGATGTCGGCTGTTACTGATATTGAACATGAAACGTTGCAGCAGAGGCAAAGTGATAACACAACTGGAACCACCATCTCATAGGCTTCAGAGAGGTATGGACCAAGAGGAAGAAGCAGGGGAGCAGCACATTTACTCAGATCATGTAGACAACATGGCAATGAAGGACTGTAGATAACAAGGTCTAGAGCTGGATGAACACAGCAGGCCAAGCAGCATCAGAGGAGCAGGAAAGCTGACGTTTCGGGTCTAGACCCTTCTTCCTGTTATCTCAGATTCTCCAGCATGGCAGTTCCTACCATCAATGAAGGACTGTACCCAGGATCCAGGATTGTTTATCCAAAGGTTGCCCTGTTCTGGAAAGCACTTGGGTTGGATACCTATTTTCAGTAAATTAGTTACCGCATCCACCCTGCACACAATGAAGAGGTTTACCATTGTTTCTGACATTGAATGAAGCACAAGTCGCTACTGGTCACTGATGTGACATATGGACACAGGAATATCCACCTTTTGTGTGTGCTCCTTGTGACTATGCATCTCTGCTTGGTTCAGCATGGTTATATCTAACCCCCCAGCTTCAAACAGTGACAGCCCACGGCTGCCTCTGTCTCTGCCTCCCTCAATTCCTCCTGTTTACTCATTGAACAGCCATTAAAGTTACTGCTTTGGCATGACACAACCTGGGGAGGAAGGTTCTTCATCCTTGTCACCCAAAGACATTCAAATCATTTCACTTCGTTTTCAATTCATTTCAATATCACAAGGACCACTTTGTCATGTGCATCTACCCTGGTTCAGGAGCGACTGCCCGATGAATGTTAGAGCCACTACATTCACATCATGACCAAGTTGGTTCTTTAGCATTTTGTGCTATTTTATCCTATAGGATCAAGAAGGTGACAGTTAAGACCAAAGTGATCTCCTTCACGGCTTCTGGCTGCACCAACTTATCTTATACTTTTCATAGATTGTGGGTATCGCTGGCAGGACCAGCATTTGTTGTCCATTCCTTATTATCCTTGAACTGAAAGGCCAGGTTAAGAGTCAACCACATGACTGTGAGCTTGGAGTCATGTGTAGGCCAGACTGCTGAAAGGTGGCAGATTTCCTTCTCTTGTTAGTGAACCAGATGTGTTTTTGCAACAATTGATGATAGGTTAATGGTCTCTCTTACTGCAGCTAGCTCTATATTCCAGATTTATTAACTGTATTTAAATTCCACCAGCTGGCCAGGTGAGGTTTGAATCCATGTGTCCACCCAAAGCATTATCCTGGGTATGTCGATTACATGCCCAATGAACTCACCATGACTCCATGATATCTGCATGAGATGTTATTGTTTTGGGTGCACCATTATGCACTTTCACTAGTGATGTGAGGTTTGCCCAAGGTTATTGTGGACATACATGGATCGGCTGCTCTGGGGAACTATGCATCTGCAGCAGGTGGTCTTGTGTGTCTGCCTGTGACTACAGATCTATTGTCTGGGAACGGCATTGCACCTCACCATGCCAGCCTCCAAGAAGGTAATTTAAGCTATTGCTGCACTCTACCCCAGCATTCCTCACTAGATGACAGCTGCCACCTCCAGGCATGTCTAATTGATCTGCCTGGCTAGCCTGTGATCCACCAGGAATGTGATGGCATCTTGTGATACTACTGCTTTTAAAAGTACCTCACACAAGCATCTTTAGATTTCAAGATCACCCTAGAACTGGCGTTTGTCCATTTGCTCTCCTCCTTCTTCCATTTCCTCAGCTGGGATCCACAATAATGGATCTCTTGCTTACTCTGCACCTCCATCAATACTAAATGACCAACACCCTGGGCACTGGTTGACATTTTCCCTCAAACTGCTTGGTTGTCAGGTGCCAATCTGAGTTATATTGTCCCAATCTCAGGATGTAAATTTAACCCCGAGTTTCTCCTTTTCTGAAACCTTGTGAGTCTTTCTCTGTATCTCTATTGTTTTATTCGTGTGGCTCTGCTTGCTAGCATCTCCATCTGAAACCATATACCTGCCAGATCTTAACTCATCAAACACAATCAGTTTGCTGTTTCTACAAAGATATTTTAATAGCAGGAGCTACTGTTTGTCCTGTTTGTATTCAGTATTTAGGATAAATATTAAGCTTGAGCCTTTATTTTGTCTATGTTAGAAATTTGTAAGCAAGTCAAAATGAATACCAACATTTTGTGTACCAATTAGCTGCAGTAAAGTAAGACATCAAGTCATTTATTTGCTTAAAATACAAATTATTTGGAAGTGGTGCAAACATAATTAGATAAGATGTATAGAACTGAATCAATTTACAAGTCCTTTAGGAGTTGCTACTTAAAATATACAATTTTACTGTGCTAAACTGATTAATAAGCTACATTGTTTTTGCTGTGGTCTCCCTCAAAGGTCTTTGTTACAACAGAAAAATAATACCTAGCCAAAAATAAGTTGCATTAACAGAGAATTTCCTCATTAGCTATTTCTCAATGATTAGCCTAAAAAGAGTTCATTTTTCCGAGCATGGATTTTTCACTAAATATTAGATTTATAAAAGAAAAATGTTTTTAATGTAATAAATCCTCGAAAGCAATGAATAATTTTGACTTTGGGCGCAGCATAACTGGTGTAATATCAAATGAGCTGCCCAGGAAATCACCCCTGAAAGGTTTCTATTGCTATTGCAGAACATGAACTAATGATTAATCTGAAGAAAGTTTTGTTTTGTTTGTGGGATGTGAGTCTTGCTGTATTCATGTTCCTAATTGTCCTTGAGAAGGTGGTGTCAAACTGATAGAACGAGCTGGGGAATCTCAAGCATCACTATTCGGGCATGGCCAATATGGGGTGTTTAAATTTCTCCTTGGCCCATGGAGCTAGTGGCAAGCTCCTTTTCCTTGTAAAATAAAAATTACTCCTTTATTTTCAGTTAACTGGTGTCAGAACAACAGTTCTGCACATCACTAACTTGGTTTCATTATATCAAACATACCACTTACATTTATATAGTGCCATTGACGTGCGGAAGCATCCCAAAGCAATACAATAGTCACTTGTCTGTCCCTCTGACACTGTTTACCTTTCCCATGGTACCTTCCCATGCAAGCATAGGCAATATTATACCTGCCCTGTTATCATTCTTTCTCATTGTGCAAGGCCCACTCCTTCCAGGTGAAGCATGTACATACATGTATTTCTTTCAGTTTAGCAAACTATATTTGCTGCTCATTTTGTGGTTTTCTTTACCAAATGCAGATTGGGTGATCACTTAGCAGAATACCTCTGTTTAGTTTGCAGGCAGGACCCCAAGCTTCTGATCACTTGTGATTTTAATAATCTTCTTCACTCCAATTCTGACCTCCCTATTCTCAATCTCTTACATTGTTCCAATGAAGGTCAAGAAACAGCATCCCATATTTGGTTAGGCACTCAACATTGAGTTCAACTATTTCAAATCGTAATTTCTGTCTCCATTTCTTTTCTTTTTCGAGGCCAGTTGCTATTTTTGGATGGCAGCTTTTGGTAATGATTCTACATTTGCACATTAGCAATTATTCCAGACATATCTTTTATTTCCTTTCTTGACCCACGCCTAAATCCTTTACTACACAACAAAGAACCGCTCACACTGGAGATCTGAAACAAGCAAAACAGAACAGTCTGTCAGAAGAGCGGACGAAACGTCAGCTTTACTGCTCCTAGCATGCTGCTTGGCCTGCTGTGTTCATCCAGCTCCACACCTTGTTATCTTAAAGCAGAAATTCAGCAAGACTCACAGCATCTGTGGAGAGAAGATAAAGTTGATGTTAACTCTGTTTTTCTTCACAGGCCTGCTGAGTTTCTGCAGCTATTTCTGCTTTTTGTTTGTCCCAAATCCTTTCTGCCTTGCATTATTACCCCACTGTCATTTAATCTCTTCAAACTCACATCCCATGGAAACATTGCGATCAGAGATAATGGGAACGGCAGATGCTGGAGAATCCAAGATAACAAAGTGTGAAGCTGGATGAACACAGCAGGCCAAGCAGCATCTTAGGAGCACAAAAGCTGATGTTTCAGGCCTAGACGCTTCATCAGAGACGGGGATGGGGAGACGATTCTGAAATAAATAGGGAGAGAGGGGGAAGCGGACCAAAGGTGGATAGAGGAGAAGATAGGTGGAGAGAAGATTGTACGTGGGGAGGTAGGGAGGGGATAGGTCAGTCCGGGGAGGACGGACAGGTCAAGGACGCGGGATGAGGTTGGTAGGTGGGAAATGGAGGTGCGTCTTGAGGTGGGAGGAGGGGATAGGTGAGAGGAAGAACAGGTTAGGGAGACGGGGATGAGCTGGGCTTGTTTTGGGATGCAGTGGGGGAAGGGGAGATTTTGAAGCTGGTGAAGTCCACATTGATACCATTGGGCTGCAGGGTTCCCAAGCGGAATATAAGTTGCTGTTCCTGCAACCTACAGGTGGCATCATTGTGGCACTGCAGGAGGCCCAGGATGGACATGTCATCTAAGGAATGGGAGGGGGAGTTAAAATCGTTCGCGACTGGGAGGTGCAGTTGTTTGTTGCGAACCAAAAGGAGGTGTTCTGCAAAGCGTTCCCCAAGCCTCCGCTTGGTTTCCTCAATGTAGAGGAAGCCACAACTGGTACAATGGATACAGAATACCACATTGGCAGATGTGCAGGTGAACATCTGCTTGATATGGAAAGTCATCTTGGGGCCCGGGATGGGGGTGAGGGAGGAGGTGTGGGGGCAAGTGTTGCAGGGGAAGGTGCCAGGTGTGGTGGGGTTGGAGGGCTGTGTGGAACGGACAAGGGAGTCCCGGAGAGAGTGGCCTCTCCGGAAGGCAGACAAGGGTGGGGATGGAAAAATGTCTTGGGTGGTGGGGTTGGATTGTAGATGGCGGAAGTGTCGGCGGATGATGCGTTCCCATGGAAACATTGCCTGTGTTCTTCCCCTTCTTTTGTGGTGTGCTCCTATATTTGCTTTAAACTTGTTTCACCTTTGGATTTGATTTAATTTATTATTGTCACATGTACTGAGATACAGTGAGAAGTATTGTTTCGCGTGCTATCCATACAAACCATACTTTATGTTGATAGACCAGAATGCATAATATAATTACGGCTACGGAGAAAGTATAGCGAAAGATCAACTCTAATATATGAGTTGCCTGTTCATAAGTCTTTTAACAACAGGGAAAAAGCTGTTTTGCACTTGTTGGTCTGCGTTTTCAAGCTTTTGGATCTCCTGCCTCATGGAAGAGAGTATAACAGGGTCGGAGGATCCTTTGATTATGTTGATTGCTTTCCCTAGGCAGCAGGAAGTACAGATGGAGTCAGTGGAAGAAAGATTGGTTTTCGTGATGAACTGGGCTGCATTCACAACTCTCTGTAATTTCTAGTGGTCTTGGGCAGAACAGTTGTCATATCAAGCTGTGATGCATCTGGATAAGATGCTTTCTATGGTGGATTCTTAAAAATTAATGAGTCATCATGGACATGCCAAATTTCCCTAGCCTTCTGAGGAAGTAGAGGTGTTGGTGTGCTTTCTTGACTGTGGTGTCAAAACAGATGTACCAAGACAGATTATTGGTGATATTTACTTCTAGGAACTTGAAGTGCTTGACCACCTCCTTCTCTGCACCATTGATACAGAGAGGGGCATGTCCTCCACTCCACTTCCTGAAATTGATGACCAGCTCCTTTGTCATGCTGATATTGAAGGAGAGAGACTGTTGTCTTTGTACCATGCTACTCAGCTGTCTATCTTTGTCCTATATTCTATCCCCTCGTTGTTTGAGACCCAACGCACTACAGTGCTGTCATCAGCTAATTTGTAAACGGAGTTAGAGCTGAATTTGGCCACACAGTTTTGAGAGTATAAAGAATATAGTAATGGGCTGAGTACACTGCCTTGTGTGACACCAATGTTGAAAATTACTGATTGCAGTCTGCAGGTCAGGAAGTCAAGGATCCAGTTACAGAATGGGGAGCAGAGTCTTAGAACTTGGGAGTCTGGAGATGAGTTTGTTAGAATTATGGTTTGAAGGCAGAGCTGAAGCCATTAATTAGGAGTCTGACAGCGGTGTTGTTGTCATCCAAATGTTTGAGGGATGGCTGTAGGTCCAGGGAGATGGCAACTGCAATACATCTCTACCTTTTCCCATTTATTGCCCAGCCCCAATTGCCCTTGAGAAGATTATCACAGGCTCCTGTGGTCCAGAATCAATGTTAAGGATTCTCAGATTTACTCCCTCTCAGTTATTTACATCTATGTCATCACCAGGCACTGATTAATTGTGTTCACTTTCTGCTGTAACTTTTGCAATGATTGACCCTGCTCCTTGAATCAAACCCAACTTCAAAATGAACAAAGACCCTCTGCCGCAAATTCACCTCATGACAAAGATACAACTTTGCCAAATGTATTGTATAAGAAAAACACTGCCTCATATGTATAGAGTACAGAATTTATTAAAGGTACTTAATTATAAAAACACAAATGAAACTGCTTTCCAGCATTAAGAAAAAAAATAGTTGCTGCTCAGTATCAGGAACTTTCTGCTCAGCAATTGTAACTACTAGTTTTCTGTGGTATCAGTGCTACAAATAAATTATATACTAAATATTCAAATATTTTGATTCTTACTCTCTGTCTCCTCTGTAACATCTCCTTTAATTATACTAAATTATAAAGCTACGTAAACAATTACACTACATTTTTAATTATCCATTGACATCAATGATAAAACAAATAAATAAAACTGAGTAAAACAAACATTCATAGCATTTACTAATAAACAGCAGGGATACACAACACTTTCACTGCATTCATGTCAACTACCAGCACCAAATTATGCCTCATGTACACAGTTGCTCAACATTAAGCAGTCCTACTTTAATTACTTTGGATTTAAAAACACCACCTGTTTCTCCACCCTTGACTATGTTAGTTCATGGGGGTACAAGTCCAGAATATTGGCTGGTCACTGGTATCTTGCTTAAACTGCTATTTCTCATTTAAAAATCTTTATTGTCACTTTACTGGTGAAAGCAACAAACATCAGCTCAGCAACATATCACTCTCTTCCCTTTTTATACAGTGCCACCAGACAGGTTTCTAATCATTATCATAAGATATGTTCTGCTCTGCCACAGCTAAAAAGGTCACCTTACTTAATAAAAAAAACTGAGTTGAAGTGTAAGAATATATTTTAATACAATATCTCAAAATTTTGCAAGGTACAAAAGCTAAATGGAATCTGCATGTGTTAAAGACATAACAAATTTAAGATATTCACCAGCAAAAACATACAGCAGAATGCTGATCCCCTGCACCGAATTAGATCCGAAATACAACAACTGCTTGGACAACAAAGTGTGGAGCTGGATGAACACAGCAGGCCAAGCAGCATCTCAGGAGCACAAAAGCTGACGTTTCGGGCCGAGACCCATCATCAGAGAGGGGGATGGGGAGAGGGTTCTGGAATAAATAGGAAGAGGGGGGAGGCGGATCGAAGATGGATAGAGGAGAAAATAGGTGGAGAGGAGAGTGTAGGTGGGGAGGTAGGGAAGGGATAGGTCATGGATGTGAGTTTGCTCACTGAGCTGTAAGGTTAGTTTTCAGACATTTCGTCACCTTTTTTTTTATTTGAAAAAATATACTTTATTCATAAGATGTACAAAAAAAACCATATTTACACACCTACCCAGTGATGCAAGACGCTCCGGGTTACCCAGGGGGTACGTACACCAACTAAAGGAAAAAAAACAAAGAAGGAAAAAAGAAACAAAGCAAAGAAAATACCACGGCAGTCGTCACCCCGCACAGTCCCCGTTGGCCCCCTGACCAGTTGGAGAAGGCGCCAGCTGGGCCCAGTTACCAGATAGGGTTCTTTTTTCTATTCTGGACGAGGGGTTTCATACCGTGGTCTTTCCCCACTGCGCCTTGGCGGCGGCTGCCACAAGCTTTAGCGCGTCCCTCAGCACGTAGTCCTGGACCTTGGAGTGCGCCAGTCTGCAACATTTGGTCGGGTCAGTTCTTTCAGCTGGCAGATCAGCAAATTGCGGGCAGACCAAAGAGCGTCTTTCACCGCATTGATGGTCCTCCAGGCGCAATTGATGTTGTTCTCGGTGTGCGTCCCCAGAAACAGCCTGTAGAGCACGGAGTCCCACGTCATGGAGCTGCTCGGGACGAACCTCGACAAATACCACTGCATCCCTCTCCAGACCTCCTGTGCATAGGCACACTCCAGAAGGAGGTGATCAACAGTCTCGTCCCCTCCACAGCCACCTCAGAGGGCAGCGTGCGGTGGCGCAGGGATTCCGGGCATGCATAAAGGATCTCACTGGCAGAGCACCTCTCACCGCCAGCCAAGCAATGTCCTTGTGCTTGTTTGAAAGTTCTGGCGATGAGGCATTCTGCCAAACGACTTTGGTAGTCTGCGTGGGGAACCACACGACGGGATCCACCCTCTCCTTTTCCTGAAGGGTCCCGAGGATACTACGTGCTGACCACTGGCTGACGGCCTTGTGGTCAAAGGTGTTTGCTTTCAAAAATTTCTCCACGAAGGACAGGTGGTACGGGATGGTCCAACTACTCAGAGCGTTCCGCGGCAACGAGGCTGGGCCCATCCTTCGCAACACCGGGGACAGGTAGAACCTCAGTAAGTAGTGACACTTGGTGTTTGCGTACAGAGGATCTACGCACAGCTTGATGCAGCCGCACACAAAGGTAGCCGTCAGGGCGAAGGTGGCGTTCGGTACACCCTTTCCCCCATTTTCCAGGTCTTTGTACATGGTGTCCCTGCGGACCCGGTCCATCCTCGACCCCCAAATGAAGTGGAAGATGGCCCAGGTGATCGCAGCAGCGCAGGTCCAGGGAATAGGCCAGGTCTGCGCCACATACAACAGTACCGAAAGCCCCTCGCACCTGACAACCAGGTTCTTACCTGCGATGGAGAGGGACCGGAGCGTCCAACTGCCCAGCTTCTGTTTCAATTTGGTGATACGCTCCTCCCAAGTCTTAGTGCACGCCCCAGCTCCACCAAACCAAACACCCAGCACCTTCAGGTAGTCTGTCCTGACGGTGAAGGGGATGAAGGAGCGGTCGTCCCAGTTCCCGAAGAATATGACCTCGCTCTTACCCCTGTTGACTTTGGCACCTGAGGCCAGTTCAAACTGGCCGCAGATGTCCAATAGTCTACTCACCGACCGACGATCGGTGCAGAAGACGGCGACATCGTCCATGTACAGGGAGGTCTTGAACTGAAGGCCTCTGCTGCCTGGGATAGTCACGCCCTTCAGGCTCACGTCCTTCCTGATGGATGCGACGAAGGGCTCCACACAGCACACGAACAAGGCAGGAGACAGCGGGCAGCCCTGCCTGACTCCAGATTTGACGGGAAAACTGTCTGATTCCCACCCGTTGATCGAGACTGCGCTAACGATGTTGGCGTACAGCAGCCGGATCCAATTGCGGATGCCCTCCCCGAACCCCAATTTGGAGAGGACGTCTCTCATGTAAGCATGACAGACCCTGTCGAAGGCCTTCTCCTGGTCCAGACTGATGAGGCAGGTGTCCACCCGCCTGTCCTGTACATAGGCGATTGTATCCCTGATGAGCGCGAGGCTCTCAGCGATCTTCCTGTTCGGCACAGCACAGGTTTGGTCAGGGTGAATCGCCGACTCCAGGACAGACCTGACCCGGTTGGCTATGACCTTGGCCAGGATTTTGTTGTCCACGTTCAATAGTGAAATGGGACGCCAATTCTTAATTTCTTCCCTCTCCCCCTTCCTCTTGTAAATGAGGGTGATGATGCCCTTCCTCATGGACTTGCACATTTCCCCTGCCCGAAGCGCACTGTGGTACACCTCCAGCAGGCCCTGGCCGACCAGGTCCCACAGAGCGGAATACAGCTCGACGAGTAAGCCGTCACTCCCGGGAGTCCTATTCCTCTCCAAGGACTTAAGGGCTCTGGTCAGCTCGTCCAGGGATATCGGCTGGTCCAGCCACTCCCTCGTGCCGTCGTCTAAGACCTCCGTGATAGACGAGAGGAACGACTCGGAGGCTGTGCTGTCCGTGGGCTTCGTGTCGTCGTACAGTCCGGCATAGAAGGATCTGCTGATCCTCAAAATGTCGGGCCGAGACGACGTCACCGAGCCGTCGTCCTCCTTCAGCTGGCTAAGCACAGAGCTCTCGTTGTACACCTTCTGAAAGAAGAAACGTGAGCACGTCTCGTCCTGCTCCACGGAGCGGACCCTGGGCCGGAAGATTTTCCTGGGGGCCTCCGCAGCGAAGAGCGAGGCTTGCTGGCCCCTCACCTCGCGGAGGTCCTCTGTGACATCGACCCCCATCAACTGCAGAAGGAGCAGGTTGTTCACCCTTTTCTGGAGTAGCGACAGCTTTCCCCACCTCTCTCTCGCCTTCCGAACACCCTTGAGGACAAAGAACCTCTTGATGTTCTCCTTCACCATCTCCCACCAGTCGCCCGGAGACTCAAAGAGGGGTTTCACGGTTCTCCAACCAGCGTACTCCCTCTTAAGCTCCTCGACGTTCTCTGGGGTCAACAGAGTCGTGTTGAGCTTCCACGTCCCCCTGCCGGCCGGCTGGTCGTCCTGTAAGTGACAGTCGGCCAGCAGGAGGCAGTGGTCAGAGAAGAACACTGGCTCGACGCCGGTGGACCTGACCGAGAGCGCCCGTGACACAAACAGGAAGTCTATCCTTGAGCGGATAGACCCATCTGGCCGTGACCAGGTGTACCTCCGCTGCGCTCCGTCTGCAGGGGCGCTGAAGACGTCGAGCAGCTTGGCGTCCTTCCCCGTGCCCATCAGGAATCTGGACGTGACGTCCAGTTGACTCCCCCCACCCGCTGTCCCCACGCCGGATCTTCCATCTGCATCAATGATGCAGTTGAAGTCTCCGCCCAGGATGACCGGCCTGGACGTAGCCAGCAGGGGTGGAAGGCCGCTGCAGGACGGCCAACCGCTCACTCCGTACCGCTGGGGCGTACACGTTGATCAGCCTCAGGGGAGCGTTCCTGTAGGTGACGTCAGCCACTAAGAGGCGCCCCCCCCCCACCACCTCCTGAACTTGAGAGATGGTGAAGTTGCGCCCCCGCAGCAGAATAGCCAGGCCTGAGGAGCGACAGTCGTTACCCCCCGAACAGATCGAAGGCCCACAGGTCCAGGCGCCGGACCATTTCCTGTACCTGCCGAGGTGTGGTATCCCGAACTCCTGCAGAAACAGGAGGTCCGCCTTGATGGTGGTCAGGTAGGACAATGTGGATGCACATCTTGCGGTGGACTTGACACTGCGCACATCAATGCTCGCAACTCATACCCCCATTGTGGGCAGTGACCGCAGTACCCTCCCCAAGTCCAAGGTCCAGCCCCTCCATCTGTCCCTTCATGCCCATTGCCCCGGCTAACTGCTGGACGCTCTCCGGGCTCAGGAAGCCGTCCGTGCTGCCTTCCGGGTGGCATCCCCCCGTCAGGGGTGCGGAGGCAGGAGGGTCCGGCTCTGGGTCAGGCTGGGGATGCGCTGTTTCCTCCTTGCCGCCGGGAAGTTCCGGGGGGCCCTCCAGTGCCCCAGCGGCACCTGACTGGGTGTCGGATGGAGCCTCAGGACGCCTCCCGTCACCTGGAAGCGGGGTGCTGCTTTCCTTCTCCCTCGAGATCTTTAACTTCTGCTTCGGGTGGGCCCTCTCCGAATCCCCCTCATCAGAGGAGCTCTTGTAGCCCCCCTGTAGCTGCCTCTTCCCGCCTGATGGTTGCGGTTCCTGGGCCCGTTGACGCACCTTCCACCTCGCTTTACGGACTGTCGTCCACTCCCCTGGGTCTCCTGTCACCGCCTCCATCGACTCCAGGTTGTCGGGGGGGAGCGGAGCCTGCAGGGGTGCTTTGCTGGCCTCGGGCCCATCCTGCGGGGCTGGGCCCTCCTGCACGACCTGGCCCTCCTGCACGTTAGTGGGGACCTTGCTGGGCCCTGGTGCCTTCCTCTCCTCCGGGGGGGGGCTGGCCCCGCATTGCCCCTGCCGGCGACCTGGGCGTAGGTGGACCCCGCTGCGGGCATGCCCTATAGAGGTGGCCCGCTTCCCCGCAAAGTTTGCAGCGTTTCTCTTGTGGGCAATCCTTTGCAAGGTGCCCCTCCTCCCTGCAGTTCCTGCAGATGGTGGCTTTGCACTCGGCCGCCACGCGACCTGACCTACCACAGGCATGGCAGACTTTAGGTTGCCCTGCATAGGTCAGGTAGCCCTTGTTCACACCGATTGCGAAGCTGGACGGTGGGTGTACGACATCTCCGTCCACGCACATCCTCAGCGTCACCTTGACCTGCCTGTTACTGGTCCAAATGCCAAAGGGGTCCATGATGTCAGTTAGGTCCCCTTCCAACTTCACGTACCTTCCAAGGAAGGTCAGGACATCAACTGCTGGCACATGCGGGTTGTACATGTTTACAGTCACCATACGGCTCCTCTGCGCTGGCATCACAAACAGCGGGACAGCGGTCAATACAGAGAGGGCGCCCTCACCTCCTTTCTCCTTGAAAACCGCCACGAAGTACTCGCAAAGCTTGGCACTCCTGAAGGTCACATCGTAAAAACCTCCTCTGGGGAAATCCTGCAGGCAGTAAATGTCAGCAGCAGCGAACCCACAACAGTCCAACAGGACCCTCTTCACGAAGAAGGTGCGGTCCACAGGTGCACCTTCATCCACCTTCTTTACGGAAACACGGATGGTGTTCCGGACGCCCTGACCTGGGGCACGAGCACTTGCCGCAGCCATCGTTGCAGGTTGGCTGCTCCCCTGAACCAGCGTTAGGCCGAAGCCAGCATTAAGATCCACCGGTTGCAAGGGTGCACAGCCAACCCGACGTCTTCCTTTCACCTCCAAGACAGCACTCTCCTCCTCTCGGTCCACAGAAGAGTGGGTCTTTATTTTGTTCCATATGTAAGCTGGTTCACTGAGCTGGAAGGTTTGTTTCCAGATAATCAGTCACCATTCTAGGTAACATCAACAGTGAGCCTCCGATGAAGCGCTGGTGTTATGTCCCGCTTTCTATTTATCTGGTTAGGTTTCTTTGGGTTGGTGATGTCATTTCCACTGTCGGTGATGTCATTTCCTGTTCTTTTTCTCAGGGGATGGTAGATTGGCTCCAAATCAATGTGTTTGTTGATGGAGTTCCGGTTGGAATGCCATGCTTCTAGGAATTCTCGTGCATGTCTCTGTTTGGCTTGTCCTAGGATGGATGTGTTGTCCCAATTAAAGTGGTGTCCTTCCTTATCTGTATGCGAGGATACGAGTGATAGTGGGTCATGTCGTTTTGTGGCTAGTTGATGTTCATGTATCCAGGTGGCTAGCTTTCTGCCTGTTTGTCCAATGTAGTGTAGCCCACAAACCCACCAACACACTAAAACAGCAGCTAATGAAATTAAAAGACCCTATACAGACAACAAACAAAACAAACGTCATCTACAAAATACCTTGCAAGGACTGTGATAAACATTACATTGGACAAACTGGCAGAGAGCTAGCCACCAGGATACATGAACATCAACTAGCCACAAAACAACATGACCCACTATCACTCGTATCCTTACATACAGATGAGGAAGGACACCACTTTATTTGGGACAACACGTCCATCCTAGGACAAGCCAAACAGAGACACGCACGAGAATTCCCAGAAGCATGGCATTCCAACCGGAACTCCATCAACAAACACATTGATTTGGAGCCAATCTACCAGCCCCTGCAAAAAAGAACAGGAAATGACATCACCAACGCAGGAAATGACATCACCAACCCAAGGAAACCTAAACAGATAAATAGAAAGCGGGACATAACACCAGCGCTTTGTCGGAGGCTCACTGTTGATGTTACCTAGAATGGTGACGAAACGTCTGGGAACAAACCTTCAAGCTCAGTGAACCAGCTTACATCTGGAACAAAATAAAGACCCACTCTTCTGTGGACCGAGAGGAGGAGAGTGCTGTCTTGGAGGTGAAGGGAGGACGTCGGGTTGGCTGTGCACCCTTGCAACCGGTGGATCTTAATGCTGGCTTCGGCCTAACGCTGGTTCAGGGGAGCAGCCAACCTGCAACGATGGCTGCAGCAAGTGCTCGTGCCCCAGGTCAGGGTGTCCGGAATACCATCCATGTTTCCGTAAAGAAGGTGGATGAAGGTGCACCTGTGGACCGCACCTTCTTCGTGAAGAGGGTCCTGTTGGACTGTTGTGGGTTCGCTGCTGCTGACATTTACTGCCTGCAGGATTTCCCCAGAGGAGGTTTTTACGATGTGACCTTCAGGAGTGCCAAGCTTTGCGAGTGCTTCCTGGAGGTTTTCAAGGAGAAAGGAGGTGAGGGCCCCCTCTCTGTATTGACCGCTGTCCCGCTGTTTGTGATGCCAGCGCAGAGGAGCCGTATGGTGACTGTAAACATGTACAACCCGCATGTGCCAGCAGTTGATGTCCTGACCTTCCTTGGAAGGTACGTGAAGTTGGAAGGGGACCTAACTGACATCATGGACCCCTTTGGCATCTGGACCAGTAACAGGCAGGTCAAGGTGACGCTGAGGATGGGCGCGGACGGGGATGTCGAACACCCACCGTCCAGCTTCGCGATCAGCGGAGCAATGGCTACCTGACCTATGCAGGGCAACCTAAATTCTACCATGCCTGTGGTAGGTCAGGTCACGTGGCGGCCGAGTGCAAAGCCACCATCTGCAGGAACTGCAGGGAGGAGGGACAACTTGCAAAGGATTGCCCACAAGAGAAACGCTGCAACCTTTGCCGGGAAGCGGGCCACCTCTACAGGGCATGCCACCTATGCCCAGGTCGCCGGCAGGGGCAAAGCTGGGCCAGCCCTCCCGGAGGAGAGGAAAGCACCAGGGCCCAGCAAGGACCCCACTAATGTGCAGGAGGGCCAGTCGTGCAGGAGGGCCCAGCCCCGCAGGATGGGCCCGAGGCCAGCAAAGCGCCCCTTCAGGCTCCACTCCCCACCGACAACCCGGAGTCGATGGAGGTGGTGACAGGCGACCCAGGGTAGTGGGAGTGGACGACGGTCCGGAAAGCGAGGAGGAAGGTGCGTCGACGGGCCCAGGAACCGCAACCATCAGGCGGGAAGAGGCAGCTACAGGGGGGCTATAAGAGCTCCTCTGATAAGGGGGATTCGGAGAGGGCCCACCCGAAGCAGAAGTTAAAGATCTCGAGGGAGGAGGAAAGCAGCACCACGCTTCCAGGTGACGGGAGGCGTCCTGAGGCTCCCTCCGACACCCAGTCAGGTGCCGCTGGGGCACTGGAGGGCCCCCCGGAACTTCCAGTCGGGAAGGAGGAAACAGCGCACCCCCAGCCTGACCCAGAGCCGGACCCTCCTGCCTCCGCACCCCTGACGGGGGGATGCGACCCGGAAGGCAGCACGGACGGTTTCCTGAGCCCGGAGAGCGTCCAGCAGTTAGCCCGGGCAATGGGCATGAAGGGACAGATGGAGGGGCTGGACCTTGGACTTGGGGAGGGTACTGCAGTCATTGCCCACAATGGGGGTACGAGTTGCGAGCATTATTGTGCGCAGTGTCAAGTCCACCGCAAGATGTTTATCCACGTTGGCCTACCTGACCACGATCAAGGCGGATCTCCTGTTTCTGCAGGAGTGCGGGATACCGCACCTCAGCAGGTACGGGACATGGTCTGGCGCCTGGACCCGTGGGCCTTCAATCTGGTTGGGGGCTAACGACTGTCGCTCCTTGGGCCTGGCTATTCTGCTGCGGGGGCGCGACTTCACCATCTCTTAAGTTCAGGAGGTGGTGGCGGGGGGGGCGCCTCCGAGTGGCTGACGTCACCTACAGGAACGCTCCCCTGAGGCTGATCAACGTGTACGCCCCAGCGGTACGGAATGAGTGGTTGGCCGTCCTGCAGAGGCTTCCACCCCTGCTGGCTACGTCCAGGCCGGTCATCCTAGGTGGAGACTTCAACAGCATCATCGATGCAGATGGAAGATCCGGCGTGGGGACAGCGGGTGGAGGGAGTCAACTGGATGTCACATCCAGATTCCTGATGGGCACGGTGAAGGACACCAAGCTGCTCGACGTCTTCAGCGCCCCTGCAGATGGAGCGCAGCGGAGGTACACCTGGTCGCGGCCAGACAGGTCTATTCGCTCAAGGATAGACTTCCTGTTTGTGTCACGGGCGTTCTCGGTCAGGTCCACCGGCATCGAGCCAGTGTTCTTCTCTGACCACTGCCTCCTGCTGGCCGATAGTCACTTACAGGATGACCAGCCGGCCGGCAGGTGGACGTGGAAGCTCAACACGACTCTGTTGCCTCCAGAGAACGTCGAGGAGCTTAAGAGGGAGTACGCCGGTTGGAGAACCGTGAAACCCCTCTTTGAGTCTCCGGGCGACTGGTGGGAGACGGTGAAGGAGAACATCAAGAGTTTCTTTGTCCTCAAGGGTGTTCGGAAGGCGAGAGAGAGGTGGGGAAAGCTGTCGCGACTCCAGAAAAGGGTACAGAACCTGCTCCTTCTGCAGTTGATGGGGGTCGATGTCACGGAGGACCTCCGCGAGGTGAGGGGCCAGCAAGCCACGCTCTTTGCCGTGGAAGCCCCCAGGATAATCTTCCGGTCCAGGGTCCGCTCCGTGGAGCAGGACGAGACGTGCTCACGTTTCTTCTTTCAGAAGGTGCACAAAGAGAGCTCTGTGCTTAGCCGGCTGAAGGAGGACGACGGCTCGGTGACGTCGTCTCGGCCCGACATTTTGAGGATCAGCAGATCCTTCTATGCCGGACTGTACGACACGAAGCCCACGGACAGCATGGCCTCCGAGTCGTTCCTCTCGTCCATCACGGAGGTCTTAGACGACGGCACGAGGGAGTGGCTGGACCGGCCGATATCCCTGGACAAGCTGACCAGAGCCCTCAAGTCCTTGGAGAGGAATAGGACTCCCGGGAGCGACGGCTTACTGGTCGAGCTGCATTCCGCTCTGTGGAACCTGGTCGGCCAGGACCTGCTGGAGGTGTACGATAGTGCGCTTCGGGCAGGGAAAATGTGCAAGTCCATGAGGAAGGGCATCATCACCCTCATTTACAAGAGGAAGGGGGAGAGGGAAGAAATTAAGAATTGGCGTTCCATTTCACTATTGAATGTGGACTACAAAATCCTGGCCAAGGTCATAGCCAACCTGGTCAGGTCTGTCCTGGAGTCGGTGATTCGCCCTGACCAAACCTGTGCTGTGCCGGGCAGGAAGATCGCTGATAGCCTCATGCTCATCACCCGGGTCATCTTCCACTTCATTTGGGGGTCGCGGATGGACCGGGTCCGCAGGGACACCATGTACAAAGACCTGGAAAATGGGGGAAAGGGTGTACCGAACGCCACCCTCGCCCTGACGGCTACCTTTGTGTGTGGCTGCATCAAGCTGTGTGTAGATCCTCAGTATGCAAACACCTAGTGTCACTACTTACTGAGGTTCTACCTGTCCCCGGCGTTGCGAAGGATGAGCGGGGCCTCGTTGCCGCGGAACGCTCTGAGTAGTTGGACCATCCCGTACCACCTGTCCTTCGTGGAGAAATTTTTGAAAGCAAACACCTTTGACCACAAGGCCGTCAGCCAGTGGTCAGCACGTAGTATCCTCGGGACCCTTCAGGAAAAGGAGAGGGTGGAACCCGTCGTGTGTTTCCCCACGCAGACTGCCGTAGTCGTTTGGCAGAATGCCTCATCACCAGAACTTTCAAACAAGCACAAGGACATTGCTTGGCTGGCGGTGAGAGGTGCTCTGCCAGTGAGATCCTTTATGCATGCCCGGAATCTCTGCACCACCGCACGCTGCCCTCGAGGTGGCTGCGGGGGGGGACGAGACTGTTGATCACCTCCTTCTGCAGATGCTGGAGAACCCAACATAAAGTGTGAAGCTGGATGAACACAGCAGGCCAAGCAGCATCTTAGGAGCACAAAAGTTGACATTTCGGGCCTAGACCCTTCATCAGAGAGGGGGGAATGGGGAGAGGGTTCTGAAATAAATAGGGAGAGAGGGGGAGGCGGACCGAAGATGGAGAGAAAAGAAGATAGGTGGAGAGGAGTGTATAGGTGGGGAGGTAGGGAGTGCCTATGCGCAGGAGGTCTGGAGGGGGATGTAGTGGTATTTGTCGAGGTTCGTTCCGAGCAGCTCCGTGATGCGGGACTCCGTGCTATATGGGCTGTTTCTGGGGACGCACACCGAGACCAACATCAACTGCGCCTGGAGGACCATCAATGTGGTGAAAGATGCTCTTTGGTCTGCCCGCAATTTGCTGATCTGCCAGCTGAAAGAACTGACCCCGACCGAGTGTTGCAGACTGGCGCACTCCAAGGTCCAGGACTACGTGCTGAGGGATGTGCTAAAGCTTGGGGCAGCCGCCGCCAAGGCACGGTGGGGAAAGACCATGGTATGAAACCCCTCGTCCAGAATAGAAAACTGAACAGTGTCTGGTAACTGGGCCCAGTGGGCGCCTTCCCCAACTGGTCAGGGGGCCAACGGGGACTGTGCGGGGTGACGACTGCCGGGGTATTTTCTTTGCTTTGTTTCTTTTCTTCTTTGTTTTTTTTCCTTTAGTTGGAGTATGTACCCCCTGGGTAACCCGGAGCGTCTTGCATCACTGGGTAGGTTTATAAATGTTTTATTTTTTGTACATCTTATGAATAAAGTATATTTTGTTCAAATAAAAAAAGGTGACGAAACATCTGAAAACTAACCTTCCAACTCAGTGAGCAAACTCACATCCAGAACCTCAACCTGAGCTACAAATCTTCTCAAAACTCGCAAGGTTTAGGTCAGTCTGGGGAGAATGGACAGATCAAGGCGGGATGAGGTTAGTAGGTAGGAAATGGAGGTGCGGCTTGAGGTGGGAGGAGGGGGTGAACAGGTTAGGGAGGCGGAGACAGCTGGGCTGGTTTTCGGATGCAGTAGGGGAAGGGGAGATTTTGAAGCTTGTGAAGTCCACTTTGATCCCATTGGGCTGCAGGGTTCCCAAGCGGAATATGAGTTGCTGTTCCTGCAACCTTTGGGTGGCATCATTGTGGCACAGCAGGAGGCCCAGGATGGACATGTCGTCTAATGAATGGGAGGGGGAGTTAAAATGGTTTGCGACTGGGAGGTGCAGTTGGGAGGTGCCCACTGCATTCCAAAACCAGCCCAGTTTGTCCCCTCCCCCTCCTATATCCCAAAACCAGCCCAGCTCGTCCCCACCTCCCTAACCTGTTCTTCCTTTCACCCATCCCCTCCTCCCACCTCAAGCTGCACTTCCATTTCCTACCTACTAACCTCATCCTGCCCCCTTGACCTGTCCATCCTCCCCGGACTGACCTATCTCCTCCCTACCTCCCCACCTACACACTCCTCTCCACCTATCTTCTTTTCTCTCCATCTTTGGTCCGCCTCCCCCTCTCTCCCTATTTATTTCAGAACCCTCTCCCCATTCCCCCCTCTCTGATGAAGGGTCTAGGCCCGAAATGTCAACTTTTGTGCTCCTAAGATGCTGCTTGGCCTGCTGTGTTCATCCAGCTTCACACTTTATGTTGGGTTCTCCAGCATCTGCAGTTCCCATTATCTCTGATCACAACTTGTTGGACAATATCCCAATAAGTATTTTATTCCCCCATTTTTTGCTGAAACATGGTCATACACGGCAACAAGAACTTTCTGGCAGTTCACTTAAAGAGTATTTTGTCTTGTTTGGGCCAGAACAATGAGTTTCTCAACATATGCCAAATATGGGAGGGTCAAGGCCCAATCAATTTTCAGCAGACACACTGACGTGCTTGTCATAAGTGGTCATTGTCAGATGATCAACTGCGGGAGTCGTTTCTCCTTTAACCAAACCCCAACGCCGGGTGTCCAGACCGAATACACCAGGCTGAGATCCCAGGCTGCAAATGCCCAACAGTATCCCCTGCATTAGCTTAGCGTGCTGGAGGAGGTCTATGTGTGGTTTTGACAGCTCTGTGCATTGAGTTAGTGCTGGAGGAGTGCCCTACTGCAGCCAATGGGTTGGGACACCACCTGGAGCTGCACATGTTTACACAGAGGGGGCGGAGAGCGCTCATTCCGCCGGTATACAGAGGAAATCTCAGCGAAAGCATGGAAACACTGAACCTTGAGTACGGATCGGACGACCAGCCTCAGTCAGAGAAGGCAAGACATTTTTGAAAATGTCTGAGGAGTTCACAACAAATTAAAAAAAAACCCTAGCTCAAACGCGGATGCATCCTGTTCAATCATCTCCAAAGTGAACCCCGTTTTACATATCTTATTGCACGGTAGTGAGTATTTACTTTAACCTGTTGAACGTTCAACTGGTCATTAAATAATATGAGAACGGGATAAAAAGAAATCTACTGTCATGTCAGTTCACTTGGTGGGAAAAAAAGTGTTTGAATTCGAGAAACCAAATAATTTCCTCATTGTTTACACACATTATTACATTGGGTTTTTGATGTTTATTGGGGATTACTCTCACTCATTTATCTCACAAGCGTCTTCGAAAGTCGTGAACAGGGCAGTCATTCCGATGTCTTCGCAGAAATCCACTCCTAATTTTACGAGTTGCAACGCCAGCTTTGCGAAGGCGACGAAAACAAACAACTCTTGCTCTGAACGCCGGGCGGTGAGGGCTTGGTTATTTTTTAAAAATATATATCAATTTATTTCGTTATTTTGCAATTGCATTAGATGACCTAAAATAGAAACGAGCCGTATATATAAAGGGGAGCGAAGAAGCTCGCGATGCAAGCTCGCCGTTCTGCAAAGAGGTCGATTTTGGGCAGCCGGGTCTGTGCTCCGAGTCCGGCCGGGGATGGGCAGCTCGTTCCCGGGGTGATCCAGGCGCTGAAATGCCAAAGCAGCGAGTCCGGGGGGCGGTGCAACTTCTACACGGTGATGCTGGAGGATGGCAGCCTGAGGGAATACCCGGAGGAGGAGATAGTGGTGGTGGGACCCGGCTTCCATAACTACGGCAGCAAAGTGCAGCTGAAATACAGGGAAAAGGTGCGTATGTCACTGGACGTGAACTGTGTGTGTGTGTGTGTCTGTGTGTGTACGCTCGCTAGCCTCTGCACGCTTACGCTGCCACATCATGCACGACAGCGGCCAGAGAATCACTTAAAGCGACACTTAACGACCCCCATTCCCATCCACTAAGATGCAGCCCAACCAGATTGAGTCAATTCATTCATTCCTCCCCGGGCGTTTGGCAGGCGCAAGGCTCTCCCCTGGACACTTGGATCTATGTGACAACGGATCTAATTCAGTGACCCACCTTCCCCCCACTCCCCCCCCGCCAGCCTTTGGTGAAATGTTAAGGCTTGGAATTTCGTGCACGGCGGTGATTATTTTCTCCCGGTTAAGACTCAAAGCGTGAAAGCAATCAGATGTAAAAGTGCAGAGACCAGTGTCTGGGGTCTGTCAGGGCTCTCCTTCCCTTTCTGATGTGCAGTGAAGGCTTCAGACTGTGTGCAAGTAGCCCAGCTCCACGCACACAACAGCAAACAGGAAGATCAATAAATACCCATCGGAAATCTCAGAAAAATTCGCGCCAAAAATGCTGCGATCGGAGATCCCTCGCTGTTAACAACCTGGGTTTTATCGTAGGGCAGCTGCAGTGTGTGCCAGTTTGCTGTGCGGTAATTAAATGCTGACATCAATGAAGCCTTGGGGATGAATGAAACACAAGCACCCTCAGGTGGGGTTGCGTTCTAGCTCCTCCCAGTATGCCCCCAACCCATAAGAATGAGGAAGGCAGGGCCAAGTAATAGTAAGTAATTGAAAATGCAACATTCAGCATTTCTGGTCTTTTCGGGCAGGGCGCGCACAAGGCACAGTGTCACTGGACTCCGCCTCTCTCAGTTGTCAGTTCGTACTCTGTGGAGCTCTGGTGGTTAAAATGTTTACTATTGCAATCAAGGAATATATTTGCTTAATCACAGAAGGGAAATTTTCCCAAAACATAATAAAAATAGCACCTATGGAATTGTGCAATTGTATAGACTGCCAGTTTTGATCAATGTTAATGCAGTTGACAGTATTTCCAGCTGCGTTGGCATACAACGATGCATTTGGGACAAAGATAGAGGTCTTATGAAAATTACTCTTGGCCGATGTGTTAACATAGAAGACTTTTGAGATCCATAGCTAATCTACCTCTTCTGTTTCCTTTCCAATAATGCTTGACACCACTATTTTAATTATAATTCATTACTCATTAATTTAGAGTATTTAAGAATATTGTGTGCACTTTGGTTTTAGTAGTCTGGAACTAGAATGTTAACGAAGGATTAACCAAAGGCATCAAAGTTACACTCTGTAATTATTAACTGCCACTGCAGCGCTCACGTATATTTGGGAACTTGTGCCAAAATTATGAAAGCTGATGGTCAGTACAGCTTAACATACTGGAAATCACAGTTTTTGACCACTGTCCCAGATGTCTTCATTACTTATTCCTGGGTATATCCAGCATATTAAACCCCTAGAGGCAGTGACGTAGTAGATCAAGGGGAGGTGAGTCCAGACTTCATGAAGTCCCGGGTCAAACAAGAAAAGGAAACTTCCTGCTGATGACCACCTCAGCCTCCATCTGATGAATTGTTTGATTCTCCTCTATTTTGATTACCACTTTTGAAAGCACTGAGGGTGGCTAGGTAGCAAAGTGGGAGATGTCAGTGTCCAATACCATGACTGCTTGTAGCCCCAATGCTGACAGTGCTGGCTGAGTTTTTCAATATAAAAGTAGTATGCCATAGGATTATTATCAGATTGGGTCTGCTGTGGGTTGCAACATAAGGGAAAATCGGCTTGACCTGGTCCTAACCAGTACACCAGTTGCACGTATATCTGTTAATGACAGTGCTGGTAGCAGTGATCAAAACACTTTGTGGAGTTGAAGTCCTGTCTTGCCACTGTAGACATGTTCTCTGACATTACCATTTTACTAAATGTGATGGATTCGTAATAGATGAACAACTAGGCATTCATATGCAGTAAGGACAGGCAAAATTGTAATTCATGCCATTTATAATGTCATGGCCTGACATGTCACTGACTCTTATCATTCCCATCAAACCAATCAAGCAACCTTTGTTCGATGAGGAGCAGGACGGGCACAGCACCAGGTGGATGTGAAAATGAGGTGCCAACCTGATGAATCTATAATGCTAAATGTGGAATTTTACATGCTGTTGGTACAGCTAAGCTACCCTACAACAAAGAGATCAGATGAAAGTTCTACAGTTTTCCCACATCAATCATTGGTGGTAGACAATAGTGTCTGCCCATATACATACATGTAGGTTACAGGAACACGTTAGAGGGTGAATATTTTGCATCAAGTAACTTGCATTCTGAATCCCTGAAGCCTGTCCATTATCTGCAGGGGAAGATTCGGATGTATGATGGAATGCTGTCCATCTTCTGGAGAAGGAGACTGAAACTCATAACAAATCCTAATCAGAAATGATACTGTGCACCACGGCAGCAGTGTGTACCAGCCACAAATGATACCATAGCAACTCACCATTCCTTTTGTTACAACACCTCCTCAAACCACATTTCTTCAGTCAGGGGGTGGTTAGTCTGTGGAATGCACTCTGCAGAAGGCTGTGGAGGCCAAGTCTTTTGAGTGTATTTAAGACAAAGATGAGTTCTTGATTGTTTCAGGGAGAGGGCAGGGGAATGGGGTTGAGAAACTTATCAACCATGATCGAGTGACAGTTCAGACATGATGGACTGAGCAGCCTCATTATGCTCCCATATCTTCTGGATTAAAAAAAAACCTCACTTGCTTAAAAGAATAAGGAAAGCCATGATCCGAAAACACAACCACGTCCAAGTTGCATACCATCCTAATTTGAAACCATGTTGCTGTTCTTTCATCACTGGGAAGACCTTGCTGTCTGTTGTTCAGAATATAGACACCTTGTCCATTGATCTACATTCGGCTGTCCCACTCAGCATCTTATTGATGAGACAGGCAGCTCTGAAGGGCAATCAGGGGTGAGCAATGAATGCTGGCCCAGTCAGCAATGCTCAGGCTCCATGAGCAAAGAAAAAGTAATTACAGGTTCAAATCCTGGAACTTACTCCATACCTCTAAGAGCTTGTATGTAAATAACATACTTCTTTGAAGGTTGCATCTCAGGAAGACAGGGTGGTTAAGAAGGCATTTAGCATGCTTGCCTCATTGCTGAGACCATTGAGCTTAGCCGTTTGCACATCATGTTGAGATTGTACAGGACATTGGTGAGGTCATTTTTGCAGCACTGTGTACAGTTCTGGTTACCCTGCTGTAGGAAAGATATTGATAAATTGGAAGAGGTTCAGAAAAGATGTACGAAGATGGTACCAAGACTGAAGGGTTTGAATTGTAAGGATAGACTGGAAAAGGCTAGAATGGAAGATAGGAGGATGAGGGGTGACCTTACATAGGTTTAGAAAAACATAAGGGGCATAGCTAAGGTGAATAGCAAAGGTCTTTTCCCTAGGGTGGGGGAGTTCAAAAATAGACAGCATATTTTTAAGATGAGAGGGGAAAGATTTAAAAGGGACCTGAAGGACATCCTTTTCACAAAGTGGGTGGGTCCTATGTGGAATGAACTGCCAGCGGAGGTGGTAGATGCAGGCACAGTTACAACATTCAAATGACATTTGGATAGGTGTATGAGTAGGCAAGGTTTAGAGGGAGATAATGAAATGTGAGGCTGGATGAACACAGCAGGCCCAGCAGCATCTCAGGAGCACAAAAGCTGACGTTTTGGGCCTAGACCCTTCATCAGAGAGCTAGGCCCGAAACGTCAGCTTTTGTGCTCCTGAGATGCTACTGGGCCTGCTGTGTTCATCCAGCCTCACATTTCATTATCTTGGATTCTCCAGCATCTGCAGTTCCCATTATCACTGATACAAGGTTTAGAGGGAAATGGGCCAAATGCATGCAAATGGGACTAGTTTAGTTTGGGAAACTTGGTTGGCATGGACGAATTGGACTGAAGGGTCTGTTTCCATGCTGTATAACTCTGACTCTAAATCAATAGATTGCATGCCAAGAACTACCAACTACCACCTTCTCAAGAATGAACCGTTTGCCAGCAATGCTGACATTCTGTGATTGATTTTACGAAATAATTGAGCAACCACAAGTATATGTTGTTCTCATCTTTTCTCTCATGTGTTTGTCTTTAGAACTGGAATGTCTTGAATATCAGCATAGTGAGCACAATTTATATTGAAAAGCAGCTGTGAAAATTAATAATTGTGTTTTGATATGGTGTAACGACTGAGAATATCTTGTGACATTTCTTGGTATTCTGGGGTATTTGGTCTTATGATTCTACATGACATCGCATAGTTCCGTGCTCAAACAGCTCAAAAGGTCTGCTAGAGAAGGGAGGGTAAAGTGAAGAAAGATTTGGCCCAGGTTCCTCTGGCACAAAATTTGTAGGGTGTGTAGAGTGTAGAACAACACGGCTGCAAACTCAGTAGTAAATCTTCAGGCTGTATTCTCAGTTGGGCAAGGTGTTTTGCAGAAAGAAGAGTTAATTCATTTAAAAAAAATGCTTGGAATCATTCAGAGTTTAATAGTTGACTAAAAGATTGGTGCTGTAACTTGTATAATTGCAAGCATACTGTGCATTTAGAAAGTACATTCTCTACAGTGCTTCTGTTGTTGACTTGCAAACAGCTCACCAACTTTCTAACATCTGATTACGTTGTTAAACATAAATGTGCTGTCCTATTCGTTTTGTAGGATTTTTGAAGAATTTCAGCAGTGTGTCTTTAATGCCAGGCTACTATGGATAAAAATGAGAATGCTGAAGTACTCAGCAGTTCTGGCAGCGTCTGTGGTGAGGGAAAGACGGTTAATACTTTGAGTTGAATGTGATTTTCTTCTGAACAATGATTTTCATTTCAAATTTGAGCATGCACGGCACATTGCCTTTTTAAAGTCAGCATTGAGAAGATGATTTAAATTTGACAACTAAATTAAAAACTTTTATTTGCTTTCGTTTGCACTGTAATGTGTTATACTTGTCATTAAGGACATCTGCTGGTCCTACCCTTCTCCTGTGACTATCTGAGTCCAGTGCTTTACAGGCTGCCTCACAGAGTATCTGAAACTACACAGTTCTGTTCCCCAAATCAACCTGCCTGTTTCTGTCAGCAACTGAGTTAAACAAATGTACCTTCAACACCACCTGTCATCTCCATGAATGCACTTGAATGCTGTTGTGGAAATGAATGCTCTTGGATTGGAATGAAAACAAATTATTTTATCTTAGTGTCACCATTTGATTTTATGACAGATATGAATAATTTATGTGGCTTAAAATTTTTTACGATTCCCTCTTCCAGAGTTGCCGGCCCTGCTAAGGAACTACCTTGTTTACAATCTGATTTTGGCTACATTAAATATTTTAATGAAATAAGCATAAACCTTCTCATTCTTTTATGCTTTGGTATCTGACAACCTTGGTAGAAGATTAAAGTTTATTTCTCACCCATGACCTCTAAGGTATACATAGGTTAGTAGATTTTAGATTTAAGTAGTTCCAAGCTTGTTTGAATCACATTTGCTCCATTGTTGCTTATCTGATTCTCAATTTGATTCCCTTAATTATCTACAGTGAAAATTTTGATTCCCAAAACTGAACGGATATTCTAAGACATGTGAATTACAAACTTGCAACAACTATCAAGTTGAATGACCTCAGCTCTGTGATACTTTAAGTCTACAGCTTGCGGGGATGTGAGCGAGCTGGTCCAATGATTTTCCTCTAGTTATAGAGGAACAGAGATGTGGAATGTCAGTGATTGTCTTCTCAGTCTGATTAGGTGATCTGTCTGACCAGCTGTAGTTTTGCACAGTGTGCAGAGTTGCATGTGCGGCTGGCATGCTTTGGTGAGATACAGTGTGTATGGGATGAGTTCTGAGTGTTGGATAAGTGATGGGACTGTGATAGATTGATCAGTGTGGTTTTAAAATGTAATGTGTGGATACATTCACTCACTTTAACCATCTGAGAAGGAAGTACATTCTTTCAGCACTCTGAGCATTGACCACACTCCCCGTCAATATTTTCCCATTATTCGCAGAAGTGCATTCTTGCAGGCTTCCCCCACTCTGTAGAATAAGTTAGCTGCAAGTTAGTCAGTTACGCCCCTTGTTGATTCTCTAAAACTTAGGCTGCCTGAATCTTCTACTTTAGATATGGCTGTAAGTGTATTGTGGATGTACACAGACATCCTGTGTTGCAGCCAGCTTATCTGGCAACCCTTAACCTTTTTTTCCCTTCCTCCCAAAAGCACAAGAAATGGGAAATTAAGCTGTGCTACTAAAGTGCATATGAGAACAATACCTTCCAAACCCACGACCATATCCATCTAGAAGGACAAGGGCAACAGATACATGGGAATACCACCACCTGCAAGTTTCCTCCAAGCTACTCACCATGCTGACTTGGAAAGATATTGTCATTCCTTCACTGTTGCTGGGCCAACATTCTGGAATTCCCTCTCTAACATATTGTGGCTTATCCACAACACAGGGATGGGAGCAGTTCAAGAAGGTAGCTCAGCACCACCCTCTCAAGGGAAACTACAGATGGACATTAAATGCTGGCCAGCCAATGATTTGTAAAGGTTCTAATTATAAACCTAAGAAAAGGAAGAAGTATATCAATGGGCTAAAACTGTTCATACCAATCTTTCATAAGGATCTGTAAATTCACTTCTCTAAACTACCTGGTCTAAACTGTTAGTATGAATGTGTGGATCTGCACTGCATGCTGGCAAATTGCAGGAACTGTTATTGTCTTAGTGGTATTCCAGATTTATTTATATGTATCTCATGGAAAATAGGTGCTTCATGGACTGCTGAGAGATCAAATTATAACATTGGACAAACTATTAAGGTGAATGTTTAATATTACAGTTCTTTGCTTTTTGTTTCTGTTTGGTTGAGGTCACTTCGCTGTTATTTACTGGGCTAACTGATTTGATAATCTATAGTTTTTTAGCTTCTACTTCACATGGTGTTTGCTGATGGAGGTGGTTTTACTGGATATTTCATCTTAATGAGTCGATTTTTTTTTTAAAGATTGATATGTATGCAAATTCCTTCCCATAATCCATAGTAAGAATCTTCTCTTGAATAAATTTGCTTATAATTAATTAATAACAGAGAAGTTTGACACTGAAAAAGCAATTGAAAGAAGGTGAGCGTGCACATGCAAATCTATTGTAGCAGGATACATGCGCGGTAAAAAATTTGAGTTGCTGCAGAGTTCATTGTCAATGAACGTTTTATGAAGATAGCCTTTTCAGAATGTTCCTGATCTGTCTTAATCCTTTTCAGTGAAGATAGGAAAGAATAAATATTTGGACAATTTGCATTTATTATCTTAACTATTAAAATTAATGAATATTCCAAGGAACATTTGAATACCCTAATTCTGCCTGTGAGGAATATTGCCTATTGAGGACAGCTGTTCAGGATTGTGTAGTAAAGTTATGATGATAGTTGTAGAAAATTCAACAATGATAGGGTAATTATTATGCTTTTATTTCAGTTGTATCAAAGGATTTGATCCACGATAGAATGCATTGCAAATGGGCTGCAGGAAGATGGGTCTTTTGTTATTTTTATTAATATATTCAGTATGCCTATATTCACAACAAATGGCAGGAAGAAGTTTGGAATTAAAATTCACTGCTATTGTTCACCAATATTAGACAAGATAAAATAGTCGTAGAACTTATAAAACCAAACCTGTATGGTATATCCTGTATGGTATCCTTAGAGGTTTTGTTGGGGGGTGAACATGCATTTAAGCCTTTAAATAAACTGGATGTTGTGCATTGTTCCTGCAGCTGAATTGCAATGGTCGAGACACATCGTCAGCTGTGTCATTGCAAGATCAAAGCCATACAGAGAACCACCAGAAGGTGTTGGAACAGCAGCTACCCCTAGTGAGGAAGATTGAAGCTATGAAAATACTGGAAACTAAAAAGATCAGCTGGATTCAGGATCACGAGAAGGATCACATGCGCACTGTTGTTGTTTCAGATCAGAAAAGAAAAGTTGTTTCTTCAAATATCGATGTGCCCCGTACAAGGTAGGCGAGTCACCCATTTAAAATAAAGCAGTGCATTAGATCATATTTTTCTCAGTACAGTCCCCTTTACGTTTAAAATAAAGAACTGAACACGTTGGACAACACTCAGCCAGCCAAGTAGCAAATGTAGAGAGAGAAATAGAGTTGATGTTTCAGGTCAATTACCTTTCAGTGTACAAGTAATCACACAGCATGGGGTCAGTGATGGCAAAAGATGAAAGTATAGAAGCAGCAGTTGAGCAGCAGATTGGTTCTCGTTTGAGTGTTATGTGATTAAAAATTATTACCAAGTACAAGTCAGTTGTGGCTAAATGGAGTGGAGAGAATCGGATGCATAGAAAACATTTCTTTTCAGGTGCAGATAAAAAGGAGGGTGAGGCTCAGGGCCTGGACTTGCATTTGGGAAGCTGGCTGAGGTTGAACAAAAGAAAAAACTGAAAATTAGAAATGTTATTTTAAAATTAGTAGCTATTTAGTGTTCAGTACGTAACAGAAGCAATAAGGAAGTAAACTTGACTCAATAACATAAAACAAAGAAGTGTGTGTACTGGAGATCTGCAACATAAACAGAAAGCCCTGGAGAAACACAGCAGGTCTGGCAGCGTGTGTGGGAAGAAAGTAGAGTTAACGGTGTTGCTTCATCTTAAGTCAAGATCAACTAAGGTAATGTAAAATAACGACATGGCAGCATAGCTCGATTGTGTGGAATATAACATGAGGGAAGGTTGTGGATGCCACATATGTGTCCACATGTATCCAAGTGACTTCCTTCCACGCATGACAATTCTGTAGGTGGCCGAGATGATCACACCCAGGGACCCAGGTCAGAATCCTGCCGTGGCAGATGGTGGAATTTGATTTCAATTAAAAATAAATATGGAATTAAGAGTCTAAAGATGACATTGTCAGAAAAGCCCAGCTGGTTCACTAAGGTCCTTGAGTGAAGAAAGCTGTCATCCTTACTTGCACTGACCTACATGTGACACCCACAGCAAAACGGTTGACTCTTGACTGCCCTCTGGGATGGGCAATAAATGTTTGTCAAGCCAGTGATACCACATCCTGTGAATGAATAGAAAACATTGTGCAGAATGTCTCATCACCAGGAGAACCTTGAACTCCAGAACAAGCTGGGAACTGGCCAGGCTCTGAGGAAGGGTCACCAGACCCGAAATGTTAACTCTGATTTTGTTTTCTTCACGGATGTTGCCACACCTGCTGAACTTTGCCAGCAATTTCTGTTTTTGTTCCTGATTTATAGCATCCGTAGCTCTTACGGTTTTTAAACTTGGAACTTGATTGGCAGCTGGAGGCACTGCAACTACTGCAAGGCCTCGAGCTTTGTAGGTATAACATAAAGAGATATGGTCGCACTGAGGATTGGAGTGAGAAGTAAGAGCGACAAAAGGTGACTGCCAAGCAATTCAAGACTGAGAAGTCCTCTGGAGTCATGGTTGCTAATCGGCTTTCTGTTTTGGATATTGTTGAGAGCGTTGGTTCCTTAGAGGAGGGAAGTCAGAGTCAAGTTTGTGGCAAAATGGGTAGCTCTGCTACATGGGATAAGAGGGAGAAGGGGTTGGGGGAGGGAATAGGCAGTTGTCCCTATGGTCTTAGACTTTTCCCCGCATGGAATGTTGCCTCCCTGTGAATGGATGTCACAGAAGGTGACAGGAACGTCCTCTGGGGGAGAGTGAAAATCCTCCCATATTGGTCCACATTGATACCAATGACTTAGGACTTGTCTAATTTCTTACTTGAAAACAGATATTGGGGAGTTAGGAAGGGGATCATAAAACAGAACCTCTAACAGAACCTCTCATAATTACCTTTATTTCCACAGTCCAGATAAACCTGTTGGACTGTAACCTGATTTTTGTGACTTCGGTGGTCGTTGGATAAACATATGGATGATAATGGAATAGTGTAGGTTAGATGGGTTTCAGATTGGTTTCACAGGTCGGCGCAGCATCGAGGGCCAAAGGGCCTGTACTGCGCTGTTATGTTCTATGTTCTATGTTCCTCATGCCAGTGAGCGCAGAAATAAGAGAATTGTGTGCTTGGTAGTTCTTTGTTTTGTTTTCTAATATTTCTCCAGACTTGGACAGTGTTGCAGTGTTTTATATTTTAAAAGCGAGGAACATAGATTCAGTTTCAGTTTGAATGCTTTCAGAGCACTGATCATATGTTCTAAGTCTCTGTCATTTCTCTGCTGTTCACAGTTAAACTCATTCAGTTTTGATGTTATGCCTGCAAGGAACCGCAAGCCCGGCTACCATACATTTTCTGACAGTTCACTGGGCGTTTCATTTATTTAGTATAAATGGCTTGAGTGAGGGAATTAAATGGAACATTTCCAAGTTTGCTGACTACACAAATCTTGGTGGGATTACAAGTTATGAGGAGGAGGCAAGGAGGCTTCAAGGTGATTTAGACAAGTTAAGTGAGTAGGCAAACCTACGGCAGATGCAGTAGAATGTGGCTAAATGTGAAGTCCTAGACTTCAGTGTGAAAAACAGAAAGGCAGAGTACTATTTAAAAGCGGGTTCGTTAGGAAATGTGGATGCACAGAGGGAGCTGGGTATCCATGTACACCATTCAATGAAAATGAGCAGGCAGGTACAGCAAATGATTAGGAATTTAGATGGTATGTTGGCCTTCATTGCAATTGGATTTGATTTGAGTTCAGAAGCAGGAAGTGTCTTGCTGCAGTTATACTGGGCCTTGGTGAAACTTATACCTGTTCTATTGCGTACAGTTTTGATCTCCCTGCCTAAGAAAGGACATTCTTGCCATAGAGAGAATGTTGTGTAGATTCACGGAGCAGCTACCAGCGATGGCAGGACTGTATGTGAAGAGACATTGATTCAACCAGGCCCGTATTCACGAGAGTTCAGAAGGATGAGAATGGAAATCTGATTAAAATGTATCAACTTCTAACTAGACAGACTAGTCTAGTCTAGGGAGAATGTTTCCCCAGGTGGGGAGACTAAGGGTCACAGAATCAGGATACAGTGAAAGCCATTTAGGACTGAGATGAAGAAACACTTCTTCACTCAAAGGATGGTAAAATTGTGGAATTCTCCATCACAATCAAAGGAGGCAATGCCGCTGAATATATTCAAGAAAGAGGCAGATAAAGTTTTGTTTTAAATGCATCAAGGGATACGTTGAGGAAGCAGGAATATGGCATTCAGATAGAGGGTCAACCATGATCAGCTTGAACTGATGCCCTTGGGGGAGCATTTGCTTGTGGGGTTGGGTGTGTGGTTTAAGCTAAAATGGAGGGGGGATGGGCTTCTATACAAGGAGAGAAAGTGGGAAGAAAGGGCAACTCAGAAAAGTGATTGGCAGAGAATTCAAGCCACCATTCAAAATAATCTGAACACAACGAGCCTTGTGTTAAATGCTTGGAGCATTCACAATAAATTGGATATGAACAGATACAACATAGTTTGGAATAATGAGATGTAGGTGCAGGATAATCAGAAATGGGAACTGAATGTCTAGGGGTATTCGGTTTTTAGGAAAGACAGTGAAGGAGAGAAAGGAGCTGTGGTGGTGTTGCCGGTTAAAGACGACATTACATTGTAGTGAGGATGGACTTTTGCTCCATTAATGTGGAATCCATATGGGGAGATCTTAGAAACATTGGGGCATAAATCAATAGTGGAGTTGAATTTAGACTCCCAAACTATAATGGCAATGTAGGGCAAGACACTAACAATCAAACTACAGCTGTAATTATAGGCTATTTTAATCTGCATATAGATTGGGCAGTTCAATTCAGTAACAATGCCGCAGAGGAGAAATTCCAGGACAGTGTAAGAGATGGTTTCCTGGATCAATACATTGAGGAATCAACTAGAGGACATGCAATCCTAGACTGGAGTTTGAGTAATGCGCAGTCTAGCTGTTTGAAGCCCCTTGGTGAAGAGTGACCATAATATGTGACATTGTTGAAACTGAGACTAAGGTCTTGAATTGAAATAGAGAAAACTACAATGGTATGAGATATGAGTTGGCTATGATAAATTTTGGAGCTTTACTTAAAGGGATATCAGTAGATAGGCAATGGCAAGCATTTAAATAGGGTATGGAGGGACTACAATTGTTCATTTCTGTCATTATCTGTCATTAAAATAAAACAGGAAAAGTGTCCCTGTTTACAAGAGAAATCGGGTACAATATTAAATCCAAAGAAACTCTTTACAAATTGGTTAAAGAGCAGCACATCTGAGGATTGTGAGCAGTTTAGATTTCGGCAAAGGAGGACAAAGGGATTGGCCAAAGGGGAAATATAGAGTATTAGTGTAAACTTGTGGGGAGCATACAAACTGATTGTAAAATCTTGTATAGGTATGTGAAGAAAAGAAGATTAGTGAATACAAATGTAGATCCCTCACTGTCAGAAACAGGGGGAGTTATAATGAGAAAGAATTTCAGTTCTGTTTTCTCAAAGGAGGACACAAAGTCCAGAAAATGTTGGGGGACAGAGTGTAGTGAGAGAGCAAAGAATTGTAGGAAATCAGTGTTAGTAGGGAAGTGGTGTTGAGGAAATTCATGGGATTATAGGCAGACAAATCGCTAGGGCCCAAAAATCGACACTTCTGAGTGTTTAAGGGAGTGGTCCTAGAAATAATGGTTGCATTGGTGATTAGCATGCTATTCAATGGAGAAGTCTGTCTGAATTCACTGTGCTTCATTGCGTGGTGTCAGCCCAAATTCCCTTTCAACTTATCAGTCAACTTTTGGTGACATATATGGCAAATGCTGTTAACTTTACAGTTGTGAAGAGAAACTAATTTTTCACTCTGGGTGGAAGTTGTGTAGTTTTGATTTCCTTTTAGATGGCCCAGGCTCATCACTCATCATTATTGCTTAATCTTTAGTTCAAGGTGTTGCTCTGCTGCTGGTCACTCTGCAGGTATGTTTCTGGAACATCCAGAATCTTCCTGCTGCTTTCAAATGTGGAGGCATGGGAGGTCTCGTTTGCGATCATGATTTGTTTCTTGGCTTGTGTTGCTCAGATATTGGATAGGGGCCATGGCAGTATTCCCTGCAATGTTTCGTTGTCCTGAACAGTCTTGTTTGATAAGCAACTGAAAAATAATCTAGAGGTCTACAAAGAACAGGCAGAGGAGTGGGACTAGCTGAGCTGCTGTTGCAGAGGTGGATGTAATGGGCTGAATGGCCTCCTGTGATATACTGGCTTTGCATATCTGTTCATGGTATATTTCTCATTCATTTGTTTGCATTGCCACCGCAAAACTTACTTTCCCTGCAATGATAGTTCATCTGCACCAAACTGAAACACAATGCAATCAGCTAGCAAAGCCTATTAAGAGCGTGCATTTTGCTCTACTTTTTTTTCTCACTTTTCATGGCGAGGGACTGTGGATGAGCAGTGAGACCAACTGTTGGAAGTACCCATGGTCAGCGAATGCAGGTGGGGTGGTGAGATCAGAGATGTTGTGATTGACCATGTCATCACGGACTGCGTGTTTGTGAAACATCAGTGCATCAAGTGCATGAGGATGACTAAGGAAAAGATTTGACCTATCAGAGTTATACAAGACAACATGCCTGTGGATGTAAAGGATGGAATCTGGATTGGACTGGGGCGGCAGTTGTACTGGGGAGCAGTGCAAGAGGTCAGCGACTTGCAATGCCTGTCAGACCACGTGTGGAAGCCCCTGTGTTGATCTACTGCAATGTAATGCTTATCTGTAATCTGTGTATCTGACTGTTATGTTTATCCTTTCAATTTTATGTCTTATTTTCTAACTTACACTGTGTAAGGTATTGTAACTTTTTTCTTCTTTATTTCTCTTGTTTTTGCATCTATTATAAGTTCTTAGGTACTTTGTACCTAAGATAGTGCCATAAGCGAGAACTTTTTCACTGTATTCCTGCACTTGAGTACATGTGACACTAAAACTTAATATCTGCGATGCTGAATAATATCTCGAAATGAGTACTTTGTCCTCATAATGGAGAGGGATAATGTAGACATTCAAGTTATGGAGTGTTATATATTAGCTAAAATAAGAATAATGCAAGCAGAGGAGATCTGCAGAGAGTACAAAGGAGATTTACAAGAATGTTATCTGGGTTTGAAAATTGCAAAGGGAGTAGATCCATCAGTCTGTAGGGTTTTGTGAAGGGTAAATTGTGTTTGAATAATTTGCTAGAGTACTTCAACAAAGGCATAACAAGCAAAGTAGATAATGGGGGGTCCTGTAGATGTAGATGTAGTGTTTCTCGACATCCAGAAGTGTTTGACAAGGTGTTGTACAAAAGATTAATGCACAAGCCAAAACCACATGCGGGTAGGGGTAATATATTAACTTGGGTAGAAGATTGGCTCATTTAACAGAAAGCAGAGAGTTGAGATAAATGGTATCAGAGATAATAGGAGCTGCAGATGCTGGAGAATCCGAGATAACAAAGTGTGGAGCTGGATGAACACAGCAGGCCAGGCAGCATCTTAGGAGCACAAAAGCTGATGTTTCGGGCTTAGACCCTTCATCAGAATCTCTTTCTGGTTGGCAGGCTATAACTAGTGGAATGCTACAGGCTCAATTCTTGACTATTTACAATCTATAGTAATAACTTGGATGCAGATGTAGAATGTAGTGTAGCCAAATTTGACAAAAATAGGTGGGAACATAAGTTGCAATGAAGAGGTAGGAAATTTACAAATGGAGAAGAGTAGGTTAGATGAATAAGCCAAAATTGGCAAATGAAGTTTAACATGGCAAGTTTATCCATTTCAGTCTGAGGAATTAAAAGGAACTTATTATCTAAATGGAGAGAACCTTCAAAATGATTCAGTGAAGTGGAATCCGGGTGTCTGGGTGTCCTCATGCATTTGCAAAGAATGCAGATAGTAAGGAGGGTAAATGGAATTTTAGTATTTATTGCTAAGAGGGGTTGACTATAAAAGTAGGAAACTGTTGTTGCAACTGTACAAGGCATTGGTGAGACCGCACCTGGAGTACTGCATATAGTTTTGGTCCCCTTACATGAGGAAGAGTGTAATTGAATTGGAGGTGGTTAGGATTAATAAAATGGACTGACTTGAGAAGAAAGGATTTTGTTATGAGGAGAGATTGAACAGTTTAGGCCTAAACTCATTAGAATTTGGAGGGATGAGATCTAATCCAGGTATATAAGATGCTAAGAGGTAGTAACAAAGTAGACGTAGAGCGGAAGTTTCCCCTTTTGGGGCAGTCCAGAACAAGAGGACGCAGTTGTAGACTAAGGGATAATGGGAACTGCAGATGCTGGAGAATCCAAGATAACAAAGTGTGAAGCTGGATGAACACAGCAGGCCAAGCAGCATCTCAGGAGCACAAAAGCTGACGTTTTGGGCCTGGAAGGGTCTAGGCCTGAAACGTCAGCTTTTGTGCTCCTAAGATGCTGCTTGGCCTGCTGTGTTCAAACAGCTCCATACTTTGTTATCTACAGTTGTAGACTAAAGTCAGATTCAAAGCAGATGAGGAGGAATTATTTCTCTCAAAGAGCCATGAATCTGTGGAACTCACTTCCTCAGATTATGGTGAATGCCAAGACACAGAATAAATTTAATAAGAAGATAGTGGTTTTGTTGAGATAAGAGAAGATAGGCAATGAAATTCAGTCCAGAGAGGTGTGAGATAATGGTTTTTGGGGAGCGAAGAGGGCAACAGAAGCTGGGAATACACAATAAACAGGAAGATGCTGAGAGTAATAGGGGAAGTGAGAGCCTTTGGGGTGTCTGTTGACTGCTGCATGGTTAGGTGGCAGAATGATAGGTAAGGTGGTAAAGAAAACAGGTGAAATGCATTCCGTTGTTGGAAGAGGTACAGAATACAAAAGCAGGCATGTAATGTTGAAACTGAATGAGCCATTGGTCAGGCTGGAGCTGGAGTTTTGTGTGCAGTTCTGGTCACCGCATTACCGGAAGGACAGAATTACTCTGGAGAGAGTACAGAGGAAATTTACAGGAATTTTGCCAGGGCTTGAAAATTGCAATGTCAGGCGAGATTGCATTGGCCAGGGCTGTTTTCCTTAGAGTGGTGGAAGCTGAAGTGGGACTTAATTGAAGCATACAAAATTATGAACGATCTAGTTAGAAAGGAAGGAGTGTTTAATGAGGAGAGATTGAACAGCTGAGGCCTAAACTCATTAGAATTTGGAAGGATGAGCTCTAATTCAGGTGTATAAGATGCTAAAGGGGAGTGACAAGATGGACGTAGAGCAGAAGTTTCCCCTTTTGGGGCAATCCAGAACAAGAGGTCACAGTTCTAGACTAAAGTCAAATTCAAAGCAGATAAGGAGGAATTATTTCTCTCAAAGGGCCATTCACTTCCTCAGAGTGCGGTCAATGCCAAGGAGCTTTTTCCACTAGCGGCAAAATCACTTTCTAAGGAACACAAATTTAAGCTGAAGGGTAGAAAGATTAGAAGGGCTATGAGGAAAACTTGTTCAATCAGAGGGTGACAGATGTTGAGATTTTGCTGCCTGCTTTGGTGGTGGAGGCAGAAAACCTCAGCTCCTTTAAAAGGAACCTGGAATCTGCACCTGAAGTGCTGAATGGGCTGGATGGCCTCTCTCTGCATTTTAACCTTTCCCGTAGTTGTAAAACCAACTATGTCACATTGTGCAGAAACCTTGGCAACATGAAGAAGAGTCGAGTGGCTGGATGCTAGAGACGCGTGGATTCTGAGATGGATGCGTGGAGCCATGATGAAGGGGGAAAATGAGTAAAGATTAGCACATCATAGCAGGGGAGGTGGGAGAAGGTTCTGGAAACATCGAGACAAATATTACCGAAGAGTTTGTGTCGTTATTGTTGCCCTGTTGTGGAAGTAGAGGGGAAATGTGGTGAGGTGAATAATGGAGGTGGAATTGACAGGAAGACCGAGACAAGGAAGACCTAAAACCAGTTCAGAAATGCAGGAGGGGGTAAACTAAAAGCACTGGGATTGAAAGAGGGATGGATGACTGGCAGGAGGAGATGGAGAAGGGTGGTCAAGCAGCATTGTGGCTATTTTAAGTGAAATGGATGAAGCTGAAAGAATGAGATCATAGAACATAGAACTTAGAAAAGTACAGCACAGTACAGGCTCTTCGGCCCACGATGTTGTGCCGTGCAATAATCCTAATCCAAAAATAAAATAACCTAACCTACATCCCCCTCAATTCACTGCTGTCCATGTGCATGTCCAGCAGTCACTTAAATGTCACTAATGACTCCACTTCCACGACTACCACTGGTAAACTATTCCATGCGCTCACAACTCTCTGGGTGAAGAACCTCCCTCTGTCTCCTCTATACCTTCTGCCTAACACCTTAAAACTATGACTCCTCGTGGCAGTCAATCCTGCCCTGGGGAAAAGTCTCTGGCTATCAACTCTATCCATGTCTCTCATTACCTTGTACACCTCAATCAGGTCACCTCTCTTCCTCCTTCTCTCCAGAGAGAAAAGTCCGAGCTCAGTCAACCTCACCTCGTAAGACAAGCCCTCCAGTCCAGGCAGCATCCTGGTAAACCTCCTTTGCACCCTCTCCAAAGCCTCCACATCTTTCCTATAATAGGGCGACCAGAACTGGACACAGTATTCCAAGTGTGGTCTCACCAGGGTTTTGTAGAGCTGCAGCATAACCTCGCGGCTCTTAAACTCGATCCCCCTGTTAATGAAAGCCAAAACACCATATGCTTTATTAACAGTCTTATCCACCTGGGTGGTAGCTTTGAGGGAGCTATGCACTTGAACACCAAGATCCTGCTGTTCCTCCACACTGCCGAGAATCCTGCCGTTAATCCTATATTCAGCATTTAAGTTCAACCTTCCAAAATGCATCACTTCGCATTTATCCAGGTTGAACTCCATCTGCCATTTCTCTGACCAGCTCTGCATTCTGTCAATAGCCCTCGATACTATCAATGGCACTTCCAACCTTTGTGTCATCAGCAAACATACTAACCCACCCCTCAACCTCCTCATCCAAGTCATTTATAAAAACTGCAAAGAGCAGAGGCCCAAGAACAGAGTCCTTTGGGACACCACTCAGCACTGACCTCCGGGCAGAATATTTAGCATCTACAACTACTCTCTGCCTCCTGTCAGCCAACCAATTCTGAATCCAGACAGCCAAATCACCCTGTATCCCATACCTCCTGACTTTATGAATGAGCCTGCCGTGGGGAACCTTATCAAATGCCTTGCTGAAGTCCATGTACACCACATCCACTGCTCAATCCTTGTCAACTTGTCTCGTGACTTCCTCAAAGAACTCAATAAGATTTGTGAGGCATGACCTGCCCCTTACAAAACCATGCTGACTCCCTTTAATCACGCTATGCTTTTCCAAATAGTCATAAATCCTATCCCTCAGAATTCTTTCCAAAACCTTGCTGACCACAGATGTAAGACTGATGTTTTAAAAGACTATCAGTACGACAAACTGAGTTGCCTGTGTGTATTTTTGTTTGATGCACACTAAAGATTATCTTGATGAAAATTCATCAACCTGAAACGTTAACACTGTTTCTCTCTCCATAGATGCTGCCTAACCTGCTGAGATATGGGGCAGAGAATGAAGTAGTGGTAGTATCACTGGACTAGTAATCCATGGGCCCAAGACAATGTTCTGGTCGCATGAGTTCAAACCTCAATGTGGCTGCTGATAGAATTCTAAGCTAATCTCAGTAATGGTGACCGTTAAGCTATCATGAATTGTAGCAAAAATCAACCTGGTCCGTTAATATCCTTTAGGGAAGGAAGTCTGACCTACATGTGACTCCAGACCCACATCAATGTCATTGAGTCTTAAATGCCCTCTGATAAGTCGCATCAAGCCACAAAGTTCATATCTGATCTGTGATCAAGCACAGGAAGGTGTGATGGTATGTGAGGCAGGTATACAGATTCATTGGGCAATCTTTTAAGAAGCAATTGTCCAGCAGCTATAAGGTTCTTGTAAGCAATATGTCAACAGTGATCAAATATGAAATTACAGAGGTTTTGTGAAAGCTGTCCGACCATACCTGAGCTGCTGTGGACCATTTTGGTCCCTTTATATAAGGAAAGACGCACTGGGATTGGAGGTAACCCAGATCAGGTTCACGAGGTCCACTTTGGGAATGCAAGAATTTTCTTGAGAGTTTTGATTTGGATAGCCTTCTACTCATTGTGAGCAATCATCTAATGTTGAAACATGCAAGATTCTCTACAAGCTGTACCAATATGGAGAGGTTATTTACCCTTGTGGGAGATTCTAGACAGTGTAATCTCAGAATAAAATGTCATCCATTTAAGACAGATGAGGAGGATTTTTTTTCTGTCAGAGGATAGTGAATCCTTGGAATTTCTTACCACAAAGGGCTATCAGGGATGGGTTATTAGGTGTATTCAAGTCTGAGATAGACAGATTTTTAATCAGTGAGGGAATCAAAAGTTAAAGCAATAAGGCAGGAAATTGGAGATGAGGGTTATCAGATTAGCCATGATCTCACTGAATGGTAGAGAAGTCTTGCAGGGCCAATGGGCTAATTCTTCTGCTGTGTCTTATGTTCTTGAGCACAATGTCAAATGGGCAATAAATGATGGCTTTGTCAGCAATCGTCACATACCATGGCAGAATAAAGGAAAAATATTTCCAGCAAATTTTCCATTATGTGTAGTATTTGGTGTTAAGGATTACTCTCCCTCTAGTTCATAAACAACGTTCAATATTGGCAGAAAGCTTTATGTCTTGTTTAGATCTCCTTAACCCTTTAGATCGTTCACCTTTGTAATACCATTTGTAATGGTGACTCTTTGGACAGGAGGCTCTATACTTAATAAGTGAATGAACAGCAGTTTGAAATGTGCAGTGCTAGATAGAAAGCTCAGCTTCAGGTACAGCTTCAGTGAAGTATTTTTATGAAAACCTGGTTTGGAGACAGTGGTGATGTTAACCGATTAGTACAAGTCAGACACAGAGTAACATTGGTTTGCTCAAGATATAGATCACATGCCTCAACTGTACATTGTGGTTATTTAAGTGACTAGTGTGGATGCATTAGATAGACCGGCTCTAGTCCCTCAGCTAAAAAGAAAAACGAAGCATTAAAAAAATACAGATTTTTGTTGTGAAAAGAACAATTTGACATTTTAAAAGTAATAGATTCCTTCCAACATCAGTTCCTTTTTGTCTTGGAAGCTTCTGGGATTTTGGTGCAGCTAAAGTGGTGTGACTTCTGCTTGGGTCTTTTATGGGAAGAATGGATGGAATTTCCCAGTAAAATATTTTCTAGCCACAGTTTCTTGGTGTGGTTGCTTGAATTTTAAAGAGACAATGCAAATAGAGCAGAATCCTAGCAGAACCAGATTCAATCCAGATGTTTGACCATTTAGAGGCAGAGATCTTACCCTGTTAGACCTCAAGACAGTTAGATATTACGTTTTTCAAACTATTTTGTTATTGTTAGGAGGGATTTGCTTTCTAAGCCACACATATCTTGGTACATTAAGTGCTGATGAGTTGAATGGTAATTTTTTTTAAAAATCAACAGCACACAATACAAAACCAACCATTTTCAGGAAATGTATAACAGTTTCATGAAATGGCAAATGGGGGCTTTGGTAAATCAGTTGGTCATCTGTGCTGTTAAAGTACAAAAAAAACTGTTTATTCACTCAGTTTATTGTACAGATTGCTTTTTGTTTTACATATGGATTTTATGTTTGACAATATTTCAATGAAAAGTTGCTGTATTTGCACTGTACTCCAAAAATATTTCCACTAACTACTCAATTTGTTCATTACATATATTGATGACATAGTGAATTCCCATCCAGTATAATTTTGTATGTATTCATTGATCTTGAGTGTTATGAATGAAAGAGAACAGCATTCAGCTCTGAGGATGTGCTGCACATCTCAAAACTTGAAGAAGTAATAAGCATCTTGAAGATTTCTGTTGACCTTGATCCTCAGATGTGCCTTTCAGGCATTGCAAAAACTTATTGTGACTGAAAGACATTGTATATAGCACACCAGAGTGTACACAGACAAAAGTTTCTGCAACATTAAGCTGATTTGAATAATCAAATGATGTAATTATTAGGTTACTTTTCTCTGTCACTGAACTCTGTGTTCAACTGCGCTGCTGTCAAATTTCGTGAACACTGCACCAGTTACTTAAGCTACTGTCATACAGACAATCTCATTGCTGGTCATGGAAAATCTTGGAAGGGTTGCAATTAAATTGTTGCCTTCTGTATGATATCCATTCATGGGGAAATAATACCTCCAGCAAAAACTCCCTAACAGCAGGTATTATGGTTCTTAAAAGTGAGCAAGCATTTAATTTCCCTTTTAAAAGTTTACTAACTTATGAACCAGGACAGACAATTCACATAATTTTCTTTTTGTTTTTTTCCTGTCTTAAGCATAGATGAAAGCTGATACCATCTGATATAGTTTAATATTTGTTTACAGACACTCATTCTGCATGATATTATTGCACAGGATAATTATATCAAGTACAGAACTTTTGAAGAAATAACAGTTTTGAAATTTAAAAAAGTGAGTTCAAAAATCATGGATGTCCATGTTTTAATGTGATTTACTCCAACATAAACAATGAAAGCGAGATTGTTAGAAACATCAAGGGCCTAAAATAAGTTTGGTTCCCTGTAACAGCTCATTTGCAGCTCATTCCTTAAAGCAGTCACCACCTTCAAATTATAACCTTCCATGTTAGGAACCTGGTTGACCAGAAGAAACAGGGAGGAACTTAAAAGCTATCCAGATTTATTATCGTAGGGCATCTATAGTGAAATGGCAGCCGCTGAAAAGCAATCTTTACTGCATCTAGTTAATTACATTGTTTTGTGTTCCAAAACTCTACCACCTGAAATAATAAAGACATTTCCGTCCAGTGAAGTTCTCCTCTTCCAATGAGGGTAGTGCAACTGAAATAGAAACAGGGTTAAAATTATAAACTGAAAACCTGCTGACAGTTTCTGAAGTCATCAAACAAGAGTCCATTAGCTAAAAGTATTTTATCTATCTTTCAGATTTTCTTGCTGCTGGAAAGTCTCCAGTAATCTGGCTATAGATTCTTTTGGTGATGATAAGCATTGACCACAAATTGTATCATGTTAACTGTAGTTACATCTGTCATAAATGTGAATTTATTTAGTTCGGTTGCCTGCACCCTAACTTGCACCATGTCCTGTTCCAATCTGCCATGGTACATTCGCTGCTGGTCTGACAATGCCAAGATATGAAAATTCTAATTCTTTTCTCAAATCCCTCATGGTCTCACTCTCTCTGTTTTTGTAACCTCCTTCTGATCTACCAACTTTGGAACTCTGTGATTCTACAATACTGGCTTTGTTTGTGCATCCCTGATTTTCATTGCTGCATGGTTGCAATAGTGCCTTCAGCTGCCTGAAACCTAGGCCCTGGAATTTCCTCCCAAAACATCTGGACTCCCCTACCTCATACCCCTATGGCCACCTGTCCTAGCATCTTTTTATATGATTCAGTGTCAAAGTTTGCTTGAGCGTTGGGGAATTTGACAGTGTTAAAAGAGCCGTGCAAAGGGGTCTAGGCCCAAAACGTCAGCTTTTGTGCTCCTGAGATGCTGCTGGGCCTGCTGTGTTCATCCAGCCTCACATTTTATTATCGTGCGTTTTTGCAGTTCCGGACTGTTGCTGCATTTTGTTACCTTAAATAACTACACTAAAGGCAAAGGATGTAATTGAATCATTGTAACAAGTTGTACAATGACATCACTGTTGCCAAACATCTGAATTTAAACTGGATGCAATCTTCTTAATTGAAACAAATATTTAAATGACATTGTTGATTTTTTTTTCTGTCCGCTGATGGAATAAAAATGGAATAAAAAACAACTTTAAGATTGCCTTTGCGTAGTTATGTCTTGGTGTCTGATGAGGGATGTTCGGGCTCTAGAATTAAACGTTCTTTTTCATTCAACATCCCCTTCAAGTGTAGATCAGAAATACGCAGTGAAGTTCTCTCTCTAATTTGCCAGAATAAAGCACCTTACTTGAACCTCAGAAGGCCAGCCCCTCATATTGGCATCAAAGCACATTTTTCCATATTCCCTTCTAGCACTTCTTGCTGGCTATTTAAAAGAGTTTGCCAGTTCAGTATCAATCTTTGTCCAGAAGCTGCAGACTAGTGTACATTAGAATGTGCCTTTAAATGGCCTAAATGTAGTCACTTACAAATCTTGAAGCCAGCAGAGTGAGGGACCTTCTGTGGAATTATATTTACTTTAGTATTCTTACAGCAAATGCATTTTGACATATTTTTAAATATGACTTGAAAGGAGACAGCAGTCTCGTTTAAAACACGTTTCTTGTATGGAATTTAACAAGAACCAAAGTTTAAGATCTGATCAGTTGCTGATGAAGAAGGGAAAATTAACATGTCCAATGCTTTAAATCACTAAACAAAAACCAAAGAACTGCAGATGCTGGAAGTCAGACACAAGGTCAGAAATTGCTGGAAGAAAGCTGACTGGACCTAAAATGTTACCTCTGCTTTCTCTCCACAAATGCTGCCAGACCTGCTGAGGTTTTCCAGCAATTTGATTGTTTTAAATCATTATCCTGACTAAACATTTTAAAATACACAGAGTCTCCAATATTTGCATTGTTGCTGTCTGCAGATACATTTTCTTAGTAGCAAAATCTCCTTTCCAAAAGAGACACAATTAGGTATCTTTGAATTTTCTCATCCGGTCATTAATGTTGAGTTTTAACAATAGTGTATCACTGGATCAATTCTTAAAGTTGCCACAATGTAGATATAGTGCTGAATGCCTTTGTGTTTGAAAGTGGAGCCATTGCTTTTGAAATTGCCGGTGTGAATTGGACAGAGGAACAGGTAAATATGAGACTCACCAGGTACAGACATTATTTAAATATTTTCTAATCAATCTGTTCAGACACTTTATGACATACCAGAGCAGAAAGAATTTGAACCATGGGCCTCCTCGCTCAGAGATAGGGATACTACCACAGTGCCAAGAGAGCCCAATGAATCAAATGATATGTTCGTCTTCATTGTGAGAGGTTTTGAGGACAGGAGCAGGGATGTGTTGTTGCAGTTATAGAGGGCCTTGGTGAGGCCATACCGAAAATATGGTGTGCAGTTTTGGTCTCCTTTTCTGAGGAAGGATGCTCTTTCTCTCAAGGGAATGCAGCAAAGGTTTACCAGGCTGATTCTGGGGATGGTGGGACTGACATATGAGGAGAGATTGACTAGATTGGGATTGTTTTCGCTGGACTTCAGACAAATGATGGGGTTGGGATCTCATAGAGACTTATAAAATTCTAACAGGTCTAGACAGGGTAGATGCAGGGAGGATGTTCCTAATGGTGGGTATGTCCAGAACCAGGGGTCACAGATGGAGGATTCAGGGTAGACCATTTAGGACGGAGATGAGGAGACATTCCTTCTCCCCCAAAGAGCGGTGAGCCCGTGGAATTCAATACCACAGGAAGTAGTTGATGCCAGAACATGTAAGATGTTCAAGTGGAGGCTAGATATAGCACTTGGGGCAAATGGGATCAAAGCTCATGGGGAGAAAGCAGGATTAGGCTACTGAGTTGGTCAATCAGCAATGATTGTGATGAATGGTGGAGCAGGCTGGAAGGGCCGAATGGCCTCCTCCTGCACCTATCGTCTGTGTTTCTTTTAACATCATTTAGGTTTAGTCAATCTGTTGAGCAATGTTATGAGAGACCTCTGGGGCAAGCTAGCACTTGGCCTGCACTCTTGGTTCGGAGGTAGGGGCAGTACCACAAGAGCTCACAGACATAAATGTTTTGACATCCAGGAGTGCTGTTATACAGAACTATTCCTTTCCCATCATTAAATCATCCAGAGCATTTTTTCCAATCTATTAACCGCCATCAGTAAATCACCCAAGTTTTCTAATTGATTCTATTGTAATCACATGTTGCATTTTCTTCATATTACAAAATCTGGGCTGAACCAACCGTTTTGATCATTTCTTCACCAGTTTGCTTCCAAACAGCTGTGGTGAGATCAGAAGGAAAGAAACTATTAAACTCAAAAAGAACATCCACCCATCAAGGGTAACCCTTCCCCACATTATATGAAATGTGCGTATTGTGGACTTGATTCATTCAACGTATGGGAAAATTTTGTCAGACCTTAAAGTAAATTGAGTGCAATTCCAGGGATGCCTAACCTGAAGAAGTTACCCTCCTTCCTCCGGACCAACCTCAGGGAATCTCTCTCCCACTGCAACTCTCTAGTCCTCTCCACCTATCTTCTTTTCTCTCCATCTTCGGTCCGCCTCCCCCTCTCTCCCTATTTATTCCAGAACCCTCACCCCATCCCCCTCTCTGATGAAGGGTCTAGGCCCGAAACGTCAGCTTTTGTGCTCCTGAGATGCTGCTTGGCCTGCTGTGTTCATCCAGCTTCACACTTTATTATCCCGCAATTCCAGCATGTGCTTATTTAACCTTTCAGCAAACGTTCAGACCAGCTCTTTTTCATTGGGTGATAATTTCCATTAGAATTTGCATTTATGAGGCAAATTATTTGGCATGTCAAAATATTTCACTTGACGTTGTTTCTGAAGTGTAGTCATTATTGTCATGTAGGTAAATCTTAATTAATGTTATATTTTGGTACGCATTCAGTGCCTTTGGTGAAAATAGAACAGGGTCTTCATATGAACATGTTAATATTATTGTAAAGTTCCTGTATTGTTTTTACAGAGGCAGTAATCTGGACAGAACCAGTTTTAGACAATAATCCCACATACCTGTTTCCTGATCCAAAAAGGATGTCTTTTGAAAGTATTATCAGATGGTTCTATATTATTCAATGTACTTTAAAACAATTGCATTTTGAGCTTTCCCTTTTTTTTCGGTGCAGAGGTCACAACTTGGGACATGCCTGCTGTTATTGCCTGGAAAGTAGCAGCATGCTAATTCAATGCTGACAGCCCTCTTATTTACCCACTCATGGTATATGTATGTTGATGGCTTTGCCAACATTCATTCCCTGTCCTTAGTTGCCCCTGAGAAGGTGGCAATGAGCTGACTTCTTGAACCACTGTAATCTATGTGCTGTAGGTAGACCCACAGTACCATTATGGACAGAGCTGCAGAAAATTGGAGCCAATAACACTGAAGGAACAGCAATGTATTTTCAAGTCAGGATGAGGAGTGACTCCAAGGTGAGCTTTCTGGAGGTGCTGTTCCCATGTATCTACTGCCCTTGTCCTTCTAGATGGTAGAGATCGTGTGGTGGAAAATGGTGCATTTCTGAGGTGCATTTTGTATATGGTTCATCTGCTGCTATTGTGCATCAGTGGGGGAAGGAGTGAGTATCTGTGGATGTGGTACCTGTCAAGTTTAATGCTTTGCTGTTACTTTCTTGGATGTTGATGGAGCACCATTCATCTAGGCAAGTGTTCCATCACACTCCTGACTTATGCCTATGGATACTAGACAGCTTTGCAGTCAGGAGGTGAGTTCCTTACAGATAGAATCTTAAACTAATCTGCTCTTGTAGCCAAGTACTTATTTGGCTACTTCAGTTTGGTTTCTGGTCAGAGGTAACCCCCAAGATATTGATAGCACAGAGAATTCAGTGATGGTTAGATTCTGGAACAAAAACAGAAGCTGCTGGAAAAGCTCAGCAGGTCTGGCAACATCTGTGATGAAAAAATCAGAGTTAATGTTTTGGCCCGGTGACCCTTCTTCAGAACAAAAGATTCTGTCTCGTTGGAGATAGCCATTGCCTACCACTTGTATGACATGAATCTTATTTGTCACATTTCAGCTAAAATCTGGATATTGTCCAGGTTTTGCTGCATTCAGACATGGGTTACTTCAGTATTTGAGGAGTCACAAATGGCACAAAACATTGAACAATCATCAGTGAACATCCCTATTTCTCAAAATATCATGGAAGGAAGGCTGACATTGACATTTGAAAGTATTATCAGATGGTTCTATATAATTCAATGTACTTTAAAACAGTAATCAGTAAGGGAATCAAGTATGATGGCAAAAAGGGAGGAAAGGATTTGAGGAATTATCAGATAGGCCATGATCTCATTGACTGGCCGAGCAGGCTCATGGACTGAATGGCCTACTTCTGCTCCTGCATCTTATGGTCACTCAACAGTGTTTTTAAAGGTACTGCAATGACAAAAGTTAATTTCACATCATCTTAGTTGCAATTTAAGTGACCTAGTGCTGGGCTCCACTTGTATCTGAACACATGTTCTTTGGTGAGTTGCATGTATTTGCTTGATCCAAGTTTCCAAATACAATGTCGAGGGAGTAGGCCTGAGAGATTTCATAACAGCATGATGTGCCCCCTCTGGGACATTCCAGATAAGAGTCGAGGTGCAGTGTTCCCCATTTAGATGCGTTCATTCTTCTGTAGTGCAGATCGAGCCACATTATGAATCCATATTTCACACCATTATTTTTGTGATAGAAGCTTTTTTATGGCATCTTCCAACTCACTCGGCAAATGATACATTTTTTGATGGTAGTGAAGCTACGTTAAAATGTTTTTATTTATGCTTCTTGTTCATTGCAACAGTGTTTATGGTTTTAGTTGAGTTCGGATCCTTTGTTGCAATATCAACTAATTGTCTCTGTTGAACAAGGCTGTTTATCTTTTCAAGAAATCCAAGAGCCAAGTACTTATGAAATAAGGGGACATCAATTTGGAAAATCACTTGGAGATTTTATCATACAGCTTTTACAGCTGAACAGAAAGCAAGATAAAATTGTGACTCATATGTAGAATTAAGTTAGAAGCTGAAATACAAAAGAAAAGATATTCAACAAATATAAAATTTAATTTAGTTTCCAGGTCAGTAAGGTTCAGTAATTATGACTCAGCACACCATTAAAAGCTCTGTTGCACCTCTTTCCGCAAGATATAATCTTTTCAAAATAAATTCAAAATCCATTCAGTCACCCCAGAAAGAAACACTGTCTAACTGGACCTCAGAGTTGAATTCCCTTTCAAACTTCAATTCCTGATGACCTAGGTTCCAATTTCGATTAAGAATGAGTGTACAAAAATATAACGTGAATTTAGAGGGATCTTGATGAGTTCCATTTGTCAGAGCATTGACAAGAACAACAATAGTTAGGGTATTATCTTTAGCAGTTTCCCACTTACCTGTGAATGTGCTGATGCCTGAGGTTGCTGTCAGTTTCAAAGTAACGATGCTGATTGTGTTACAATGATTGTAACTGCAAAATACACGCCATTAAAATCAATTTGATCTTGTTAGTGCACATTACTTCAATACACATGCAAGTTTCTTTGTGGCGATGATGACGTGTAATATGCATTTTAACATTTATTTTATACCTTTTCAGAGTGTTCTTGATGGAATGTGATGACAGTTAAGATTTAAACATCAGATGATTTTTAAGAATTACATTACTTTGGAAATGAAGTTGTTATTTGTTGTTCCAGACGGTGAGAACCTCATGGAATGTGAGAGCTTAGCAAACTGGGCCCTAAGTCCATCGGAATTCAACCTTGAGGTGCAGTTGGACAGGGCTTTTTTCTCGAGTAACTGGATGAATTTCGAATTAATTTTGAAATTGGAGCTTGCAAAAGATTTGCTGAACACATCCCATGTTTCTTATAAAGTGAAACCATATGATGGCAGCATAGGGAATCCTGTGGTTTGAGCAGAGTGCAGTACATTGTATGGATCCTCAGTATATCTAGGCTAGACAGCATTGGTTTACTCGGATGATGCTAAGGCTGGAAGCAATTGTTATGACCAAAGACAATATATTAGGATTATTTCTTCTGAAGCAGAGAAGGTGCGGAGATTTAATCTATCTTCTTAAGATTATGATGCGTTTCAGTTGAGTGACTAGTGAAAGGTTAATTCTTGTGGTTGGAGTGTTGGCGATAAAGGGACACAGACTTAAAATTGTCATTGAAAGGGTCAGTGTAGAAGTTATTAATATGTTTATACAGATTTGAAGCATTTCCCAAAGGAAATGGTTATTGCAGAGATTAGTAAATTATTTAAAGAGGGAATGATGCAAGTATTTGGAGCCAAGAAAGAGGCACAGTGCAGGGCGAGTCATGGGGATTTATTTTGAGCTGTTCTAGAAGAGCCAGCAAGCATACTTGACTGAATGACCTTCCTAAACAATAAGCCCGTGTTCTACGGAAAGCTGGGAGAGTCACAATGTTTAAAGTAGAAAGAACTCAAGGGCAAAGGACTTTGAATGTAGTGCTTGAAACGTTGCACATCTTCTGACAAGTTGAAAACTGAAAGAACTGCAGCTACTGCCAATCAGGAACAAAAACAAAGTTGCTAGAAAAGCTCAGCAGATCTGGCAGCATCTGTGGAGGAGAAAACAGAGTTAACGTTTCGGGCCCAGTGACCCTTCCTCAGAAACAAGGTTGTGTTTATTTTTATAATGCTCCAGGCTTGTCTTTTTTAGATGCTGCGCTATCAAAATGGACAGAAACGTGAAAAAACTTAACAGTGACAATGCCTTTCTATCTCACCTAGAGTAATCGAAACACTCCAAGTTAAAAACGTTGGAGCCCATGCTACTAATTGTATCAAAGCTTATGTTTACCATGGTGAATGAGAAACTGTTATAACATGTCACTCACAGCAACTTGTTACTTGATGCCAATTTGCTAATGCTACATATCAATGTGTAACATTTAAAATCTCATGATTTAACTGCAGGTTGATTCCAGGAAATGTAATGGATAGAGTGTGTAGATAGTTGTTCTCATGAAGCCTGGGACAGTTTGAGGCCTTGGCTATAATTACCTTGAGGAACTGTGGACATCCACTTAGTGGTTGTGGATAAGAAGCTGGATCCAGTGCTGCGTTGACCAATAGTCAAAGCCCGAGAGCTACCAAATGGACAAACTGAAGTACTCAAGTGACACATTTGGAGATTCTTGGTTCCCGTGGGGAATATTTCTGCTCCTCATGGCTCTGACAAAAACATTAAACAGTGCCTACACCATTTCTCACATGAAACAGGCTTTGATTGTTCATTTCAGACCCAAGTTGCCTGTTTTGCAAGTGTAAACAGGGTGGTAAGAGCTCCAGCATTATTTCTGAGCCGCAGAAGCCAAATTACACCAAACCAAGGCAATTCAAATTGGCTGTAATGGTTCCAGTTACGCAATACTGATTGGCTCTTGGCACTTCTGGGCATTTAAAAAAATATGGTATCATAATCTTGTTGAGAGGGTGGCCCTTTGTGGTCTATCTGGTGATCTCCAGAACTGTATATGCAGATTTTTTGAAGGGCACAAATATTGGCTTATATAAATAAGCTTTGTAAAAGCAACGAACATTGGATCCAGTCTGTACCTGGGGTTTTTCAATGATATATTGTCTGCCGTTCAAACTGCTTAAGCACTGCATTTTCTAGATTCTGAAGGGCATGTAGCCGCTGAATCAGTGTAGGAAAACGATTGTGAGTGAATATCTGATTTCAGGCAGCAGTACCTTGTTTGCATTGCCCAGTGGTCAGATGGATGTGTTCCTTCTCAGCATGGTCCGAGACTGCTGTAATTAGTCATTTGTTTGACACCTCATCCAAGAAGACTGCTTTCTCAAAAGATTGTGTAAGCTCTTCTCCTCTAGAATTAGGTCAAAACTCTACTTTGCTAAAACTGTACCATGTCTCTATTAAAATCAATAATTGGATGGAGAAATGTTCTCTTTATCTTAGCTCTTGCAGATTTTAGTCACATATTAAGAACAGTATTTCTCTCTGAACGGTACATTTCTCTCTGTATATTGTAAGGCTATTAATTTATTTTCAAATGCCGAATAAAAACAGAAAGAACTGCGGATGCTGTAAATCAGGAACAAAAACAGAAGTCGCTGGAAAAGCTCAGCAGGTCTGGCAGCATCTGTGATGAGAAAATCAGAGTTAATGTTTTGGGTTCGGTGACCATTCCTCACAACTTAGTCACTGATAGTCCCCATTAGCAGCTCCTCACCCTCCGAGCCAGATTGCCATCAACTCCTCTGTGTATCCAACTGCTCTTCTCTTTCTTCAGGCCCTATCCTTTATCCTACATTTACTCCCTACCCCACCCTCTTCCTATTTTCTGTAATATAAACTGATGTTTTCCTAGCTACCATCAGTTCTGAGGAAGATGCTGCCAGACTTCCTGAGCTTTCCCAGCAACTTCTGTTTTTCTTCAGATGCAGAATGTTTTGTTTGGTAATCAGGGCTTCATTTCTATTTTCCCTGATGGCCTGTGTTCCTTGAGTATTATCGCCATTATCCTGAATTATTATGCGTGCACCAGAAATTGAAAAGTGATTGCCCAGGTTTATTCATGTAGATTGAACAGAGACGAGGGACTGAAATTGCAGTCATTTGTGTTCCCAGAAATCTGAACGAATAGAATGGGTGACAGAGCTGGGAAGATAATACACTTAATTGCAGCCTTGTGATACCAGCCAAAATAATGTTTTTTTTTCAGTGACGTAGGGAATCTGTTTGTGTTCTCAACGTTTCCAATCTGTGAATGGGCAAAAGGATCGACAGATGTATTGATCATATTCCACCTGCTTTAGCTTGCCACGTAAAATAAATCATCAGAATGTGTGGAATCTATGGAAATTACAGATATTTTTCTGCTTTTTCACTATTAAATGTATTAACATTTATGTTCATCATTGTTTTTATGAAAGGTTTTAACTAACTTAGTAGTTCATGCCAGATACCATATTGCAAACATTAACACCACGAGAGGACATGCATATTTGAAACATTCTAGCATCAGTCATACAACTATCACAGTAATCTGCTTCTGAAAAAACTAATAGAGTCATAGAGCTGTACAGCATGAAAACAGGCCCTTTGGTTCAACTTGTCCAAGCCGACCACATATCCTAAATTAATCTAGTCCCATTTGCCTGCATCTGGCCCATATCCTTCTAAACCCTTCCTGTTCATATACCTATACGGATGCCTTTTAAATGTTGCAATTGTACCAGCCTCCATCACATCCTCTGGCAGCTCATTCCATATACACACCACCCTCTGTGTGAAAATGTTGCCCATTATGTCCCTTTTAAATCTTTCCCCTCTCACCTTAAACCTATGCCATCTAGTTTTGGACTCCCCCACCTTGGGGAAAAGACCTTGGCTATTTATCCTATCCATGCCCCTCATGATTTTGTAAGCTTCAATAAGGTCCCCCCTCAGTCTTTAGTGCTCCAGGGAAAATAGCCCCAGCCCTTGCAGCCTCACCCTACAGCTCAAACTGTCCAACCCTGACAACATCCTCGTGAATCTTTTCTGCACCCTTTCAAGTTTCACAACATCCTTCCGATAGCCAGGAGAGTAGAATTGCAGCATTCTAAAAGTGACCTAACCAATGTCCTGTATAGCTGCAACATGACATCCCAACTCCTATACTCAACACACTGGCCAATAAAGGCAAGTCTGACAAACATTGTTTTTACCAACCTGCCCACCGGCGACTCCACTTTCAAGGAACTATACCCCTACACCCCTAGGTCTCTTTGTTCGACGGTACTCCCCTGGACCTTACCATTAGTATAGAGGCCCTGCCCTGATTTGCCCCTTACCAAAATGCAACACCTCGCATTTATCTAAATTAAACTCCATCTGCCATTCCTCAGTCCATTGTACAAAAAGCAATGGACACAGCACACTGTCGCACACTGCTGGTCACAGGCCTGCAATCCAAAAAGCAACCCTCCACTGCCACCCTCTGGCTTCTACCTTTGTGCCAACTCTATAACCAGTTGGCTAACTCCCCAGGACTCCTTGTGATCTAACCTTACTAACCAGTCTACCGTGTAGAACCTTGCTGAACGCTTTGCCGAAGCCCATATAGACAATGCCTTCCTTGATCTTCTTTGTCGCTTCTTCATTAGTAAGGGGATCAAGGGTTACAGGGAGACGGCAGGAAAATGAGGCAGAGAAACATATCAGCCATGACTGAATGGCCTACGTCTTATAGTCTTTTGGCTTTATGTTTGGGGATTATACTGTTATTATAGTTTCATAGTATGTCAGGAGAGAATTTCTAATCAAAGGTTCTATGCAGAAAATGCATTTAGTTTCTTTACAATTAATTTTTATACAAAATCTTTGAGAACCCTCATCACACTCCAGATAATCTTTTGTACAAGGAGTAACAAAATACCAAATGAGAAATCTGTTTTGGAATTTTTTGAAAACATTCCGACACACAGAGCAATGAAGTCATTTAATACCGACTTTGATACTATAAGATGTACATTTACATTTGTAAAGCAGTTTTCACAACCTCAGTATGCTGCAAAATGCTCACAGCCTATCAAGCGTAAGTTGGACTGCAGTCACTGTGATGAAGAGATGAGCCAAATAGCAGCAGCCTGAATAGAAATACTTGCAATGATAACATGTAGCCTTTGTATGTGAATATGTAGACCAGCTCCCCCCGGGACTGTCTGAGCAGTTGCTCTAGACCTCAAACTATCCAAAAATATTACATTACCATGCCAGCTCAGGGTGGCTCATAAAGAATCCTGGAATTCTTCTCAATTTGCTTCCCGTTCTATCGAGCTGAATTTTAACATTTAACAACACAAACAAGGAACATATGAACCAAGAGAGGGAGTAGGTCATTTGGCTCTCAAACTTGCTGCACCATTTAATAAGACGGTGTCTGATCCCACTGTAACCTCAAATCCACATGGCCACCAACCATGATGATTTTTTTATTCACTTGCTAACCATGAATCTATGCACCTCGGTCTGACAAAATATTCAAAGACTCTGCTTCCACCATGTTTACAGGAAGAGAGTTTCAATGACGCATCTCTGAGGAAAATGTGGCTTCCTGTCTGTTTTAAATGGATGATCCCTGATTTAAAGTGGATGATCCCTTATTTTTAATGGACTCCTGGTTCTAGGTTGTCTCAAAAGAGGAAGAATCCTAAATGGATCCATCAAGACCCCTCACAGAAACCTTAATCATAGAAACCCTGCAGCGCACAAGCAGGCCATTTGGCCTGTCAAGTCTCCACTGACCCCTTGAAGAGCCTCCCACCCAGACTCACACCCCCTATCCTATCCTGCATTTCCCATGGCTAACTCACACACCCCTGGATTCTATGGGCAGTTTAGCACAGCCAGTTCACCCTAACCTTCACATCTTTGGACTGTGGAAGGAAACCCACACAGACAGAGGGTGAATGTGTAAACTCCACACATACGGTCATCCAAGAGTAGAATCAAGCTCATGTCCCTGATGCTGTGACATAGCATTGCTAACCACTGAACCACCGTGCCATCCTGAGGATATTGTCTGTCATCTCTTATTCCTCTGAACTCCCAGCAGGTACAAGTCTAGCCTGTCCATGAACTAACAGCGCAAATAGTGCACGCAACCATTATTGCTTAGAACTGAACAGTAAGGGGAACAGACGGGCATTTCTGTGGCTGCAGGAGAGAGTCTACGTTGGTAAATTTCCTCCCTGGTGCCAAGGTCAAGGATGTTTTGGAGAAGCTGCAGGGCATTCTGAAAGGGGAGGGTGACCAACCTGTGTTACATATTGTTACCAATGATATAGATTTAAAAGAGGATGAAGTCCTACAAGATCAGGAGTTAGGGTGTAAAGTAAAAAGTAGGACCTCAATGGTAGTAATCTCAAGATTGCTGGCTAGCTAGTGTAGAAATAACAGGGTATATTGGATGAATATGTGGCTGAAGAAATGGTGTAGTTTGGAGAGATTTAGTTCCTGGGATACTGGGACTAGTTCTGGAGAAAATGAGACCAGTTAAAAACAGGATGTATTGTGGCTGGGCAGCACAGGGATGACTATCCTCATGGAAGCTGTTTGGTGAGGGCTAAAGCAGAATGGTAGGGAGCTGAGAACCTGAGCAGGGAGACAGAAAAAGGGGAATAAAGGTAGAGACAGAAAACAGAAAAGTAAGAAGTAAATGTACAAAGCAGAAAAAAACAACAGCAAGAAACAATTGGGGCCACAGTGCAAAATAAAGCTAAGAAAGCTAACAAGGTTAAAAGCACACATTTGACAGCATTCTGTCATAATGCATGGAGTGTTCACAATAAGATGAATTAACAGTCAAAATAGATAAATATATTCTTGATGCAATTAATGAGACATGACTGCAGAGTGACCAATGATGGGAACAGGCATCCAGAGGTAGTCAATATTTAGAAATACTAACAAACGGGCAAAGGAAATTAAAGAATCTGTGCAATCCTGAGGAAGGTTATAGGCTTGGAAAATCATGATGTAGAATGTGTATGAGGTGGAGATAAGAAACATTATGCAACAGAAGACATTGTTGGGGTTGTCTGTAGTCCCCTACAACAGCAGGATTGTAAGGGAAGGCATTAAACAGAAAATTGAAGTTGCATGCAATAAGGATACAATTGCAATCATCGATAACATTAATCTACATATATATTGGACAAAACAAACCAGCAATAACACTGCGGGGGAGGATTTCCTGGGGTGCATATGTGATGGTTTTTTAGACCAACAGGTCAGGAAACCAACAAGTGAGCAGGCTGTTCAAGAGTGAATATTTTGCAATGAGTTAGGATTAATTAAAAACCTTACTGGTGGAGTTTTTTGGGGGACGTGTAATCATAAAATGATAGAATTGTCATTAAGATAGTGAGTAAAGAACTTAAATCTGACTAGGGCCCTGAATCTAACTAAAGTGAACTTTGAGGCAATGATACATGAGTTGAGAATGATGGATTGATAAAGAGTTGGCATTGGATAGGCAGTAGCTAAAGTTTAAGAAATGTGCACATGAATTGCAACAATTATTCATTCCTATCTGGTGCAAAACTAAAGTTGGAAGTGTGGCTCAACCATGGCTTATAGAATAAACTATGAATAATATTAGATTCAGTGATGATCCAAGATTGAAAAATCCTTGGAATTTTTTTGTTGGAATGTATCTATTTTAAGATATCCCCTTAAAAGTCTGCCACTACATCTCTGTTAGCCTATTTTTTAACCCAACTGACCAACTCACTTCAGTCAGCTCTGTCTTCATTCACTTATAATTGCCCTTCATTAATTTTTAAAAAATAGTTTTGGACTCACTCCTCACTCCCTCAAACTGTATGTAAAATTCAATTCTATTATGGTAGCTGCTACCTGTTTTTGCGGGCTGCCATCACTATGTGATCACTAATTAATCCTATCTTGTTAGACAACGCCAAGCCTAATATAGCTTGCTGTCTGGTTGGCTCTAAAACAAACTAATCTAAGAAACTATCCTCAGAACATGCTATAGAGTCCTCATCTATGCTATGTTTCTCCATCTAACTTTTCCAGTCAAATGATTATTCAAATCTCCCATAGTTATTGCTGTGCTTTTCTGATGAACTCCCTTTTTTTTCTGTTGTACCCACCATGGTGTTATGGTTGGGGGAGTGGTGGCCGAGTTGGGGAGGGGGGTACCTGTACAGTATTATCTCAAGCAACTTCTTGCCTTTATCACATCTCATCTTTACTCAACTCTTTCCATATCCTGGTTTCCTGAACTTAGATCAACGCTCGCGATTGTGCCAATGCTATCATTAGTGACAGAGTCACTCCTTTACCTTTTTTGAGCCCCAAGTGTCCCGCACTCCTTAATATTCAGGTACCAATCCATGACATCCTGAGCCATATCTCTGGAATGGTCCAGAGACCTGAACCAGGTCATGTTTTTATTTCTGTGCTTTCATTTCTTCTGTTTTCATTTGAATGCTATTTGTGGTCATATACAGACTTGTAGTTTTACCATTTTATTCTATTTGTATCATATAGTCTTACCTACTGATTTACTCTTAAATTTATCCTCCCTATCCATTCCTGTCATGGTCTGTTTATAATTTTCCATGTCTTGTCTCTACTCTATGATTTACCAAATCTTCTCAGATTTGATCCTTTGCTGCCACTGTTTAGTTTAAGATCCTCTGTACTTCCATAGTTATGCAGTTTGCAAGAACGCTGGCTCCAGTGTAGTTCAGATGGAGATCATTCCAACGATACACATCCCACTTTCGCTAGTACTGGTGTCAGTACCTTATGAACTGGACTCCACTTTTCCCACCATCAATCTTCATCTCTCTAATTGGATTTCTTCTATTGTAATTCTCATATTGTTACAATAAGGTGATAGACAGCCGAATCAAATCAGCCTCCTCATCTCTGTATTGACAACACAGTGAAATTAAAACACTCAAAGATCCTTAAATTTGACCTCAGTGGTTCCTTTTTGAATAACACTTCCCAGATGTTGTGAATAATTGATACCAGACATCAGCTTTGTAGCATAAACAAAAGACTTAACAATTTATTAACAACACAGTAACTCTAGCAGACCAAAGTAAAACAATAAAATAATCTAATTCATGTTTATGATTTAAACCCAATAAGATTCGTTTTTAACTCCATTTGCACAAAAGACAAAAGATTAACAAAGTTAAAGGATACATTTTTAAAAAAGGAAAAGTAATAAAACTAGCCAGATTACTTAAGTAGTGAGGTTGTTGACTTGCTCGCCGAGCTGGCTTGTTGTCGTTCAGAAGCTTCATCACCATCTATTTGACATCATCAGTGGAGTCTCTGACAAGGCGATGTTATTCTAATCCACTCGGAATTTATACTGTCCAGTCCGTTGCGATGAGTACTGTCATTTCTGGTTTTGATCTGTATGGGTTTGTATATGGGATCCAATTCTGTGTGTTCATCGATTGCATCACGGTTGGAGAACCATGCCTCTAGGAGTTCCCGTGCGTGCCTATGTTTGGCTTGGGCTGCTGTAGTTACCTTGTCCCAGTTAAACTGATGGCTTTCATTGTCTGAGTGTACCGATATTAAGGAGAGTTTGATGTGCCGTTACTGCTAGCTGATATTCACGTATTCTGATGGCTAGTTTCCTGTCTGTCCATGGTAATGTTTGTGGCAGTCGTTGCATGATACGTTGTAAACCATGTTGGTTCTGCATGTTGTGGGAATGGGGTCTTTAATCCTTGTAAGCGTTTGTCGTAGAGTGGCTGTGGGCTTGTGGGCCGCCATGATTCCTAGTGGTCTTAGGAATCTTGTTGTCAGTTCTGATATGATCTTGATGTGGGCAGTGTGGCCAGTGTGTAAGGTCGTACTGTGTCCTCCTGTTGTTGTCTGTTTTGTAAGCATCTGCAGAAGCACAGGAATTTCTAGAGGCACGGTTCTTCACTCATAATGCAATCAACGAATACATAGAATTGGACCCCATATACAAACCCATATAGAACAAAACCAGAAATGACACTACTCACTGTAACCGGCTGGTCAGTATAAATTCCAAGTGGAGTAGAATAACATGGTGTAATCAGAGGCTCCACTGATGATGTCATCTAGCATGGTGACAAAATGTCTAAATGAGAACACGCCAGCTAGGCAAGCAAGTCAACAGCCTCACCCACAACCCACGACTTTGATTACTTAAGTAGTTTCCATGATACATTCTTTCACAGATACTTAGAATTAGAATCCTTACAGTGCGGAAACAGGTCCTTTGGCCCAACAAGTCCACACTGAACCTCAGAATATCCCACCCAGACCCATCGCCCTATAACCCACCTAATCTACACCTCCTTGAACACTTTGGACAATTTTGCACGGCCAATCCACCTACCTTGCATATTTTTGGACTGTGGGAGGAAACCGGAGCACCCAGAGGAAATCCACGCAGACACGGGAGGAATGTGCAAACTCCACACAGTCACCGAGGCTGGAATCAAACCCAGGTCCCTGGTGCTATGAGGCAGCAGTGCTAACCACTGAGCCACTGTGCCGCCCTCTTGATTGATCCTCTGATGATGTTGATCAGTGCTACCTTTTCCAGTTCACATTTTGTAAGATGCAGTAATACTTGTAACATAGTTTCTATTGTCTAAACTTTGCATAGCTGATAATGGGAGGTTCGGCAGGGAACTTTCAAATCTCCATGCTTTAGCAGCAACAGACAAACTCCTCTTAAAAACTCCCAGTTCACAACATTGCAAGAAACTCTGCCCCCCCTCCCTCTGTTTGATCGTCACGTTCTCTCTGAGACTGGCTGGAACCAGTTCCCAGGACCTCGTGAATAGGCAAACATTTGTTAACTGGTTAAGCATACTGCCTGTATGGAATTGAAGAGTTAATAAAGCTCTGTGATCGAGAACCAACCTGCAGTTAAGTTTCAGGCATGGCCTCAAAAACAAATAACAGCTTGTTTGCTTCTTTTTCCTTTAACACAAGCCATTGCTGACAGTCCAAAGGTCACCTTTTGGCTTTCAACTCCTAGCTCACAGTTCACAGCTCCAAACCAAAAATGATACAAAAGGAATCACAATAACAAAAAATCACTAGGGCTCAGGTAATAATCCAGAGATGACTCAATGCAAAGTGTAGCTGATTCAACCTATTCAGCCACCAAGAGCATTCTTTTGTTCCAGTAAATAGTTATTGCAGAAACCATTTTAGCTTACTTTTGATGTATTGTTCTCCCAGTGTGCCAAGTGTTTTGCAGAAAATTCTGTATACGGCAGATTGAGTCAGAAGTCATATGGCACCAGGTTATAGTCCAACAGGTCGATTTGAAATCACAGGTTTTTGGAGCGTAACCCCTTCACCAGGTGAAGTGAGAGAGAAGCTCTGACTTCACCTGATGAAGTGGCTAGGCTCTGAAAGCTTGTGATTTCAAATAAACGTGTTGGACTGTAACCTGGTGCCATGTGACTTCTGACTTCGTTCACCCCTAACACCGGCACCTCCACATTATGGCAGATTGAAACATTGCATTCCTTACATTCTTTTGTCAAACAAGATAGCACTTTAAGTCCAAGATAACAAAGTGTGAAGCTGGATGAACACAGCAGGCCGAGCAGCATCTTAGGAGCACAAAAGCTGACGTTTCGGGCCTAGACCCACTTTGCAGAGCACCTACGCTCGGTTCGCAATAAACACCTGCACCTCGCAGTCGCGAACTATTTTAACTCACCCTCCCATTCCTGCAGTGCCATAATGATGCCATGCGAAGGTTGCAGGAACAACACCTCATATTCCACTCGGGAATCCTATAGCCTAATGGTATCAATGTGGACTTCACAAGCTTCAAAGTCTACCCTCCCCCCACTGTATCCCAAAACAAGCCCAGCTTGTCCCTTCCCCCCACCGCATCCCAAAACCAGCCCAGCCCATCCCTGCTTCCCTAACCGGTTCTTCTTCTCACCCATCCCTTCCTCCCACCTCAAGACGCATCTCCATTTCCCACCTACTAACCTCATCCCGCCTCCTTGATCTGTCTGTCCTCCCTGGACTGACCTATCCCCTCCCTACCTCCCCACCTATACTCTCTCCACCTATCTTCTTTTCTCTCCATCTTCGGTTCAACTCCCCCTCTCTCCCTATTTATTCCAGAACCCTCTCCCCATCCCCCTTTCTGTTGAAGGGTCTCGGCCTGAAGCAGTAGCTTTTGTGCTCCTGAGATGCTGCTTGGCCTGCTGTGTTCATCCAGCTCCACACTTTGTTATCTTGGGTTCTCCAGCATCTGCAGTTCCCATTATCTCTGAGCACTTTAAGTCCAATTGAGCTGGGACTACGTAACATACTTAGTTTTTACTTTTCAGACAGAAATATTTGTGGCTGTGCCCAATAGGTTCTCTGAAATTTTTTTCGTAGACTGGTAGTTACAACAGATGTATCGCTGAAACTAAATTGTAAATTTGCTGAAGGCAAAGTCTTGCAACTGTTTTCATATATTTTATTGTCAAATACCACTGTGTGCCTGAAAGTAACACAATGGAACACTCGTTGAAAAGTCTCAAAATGTTTGGAAATGCTGGAAGCAGGAGGCAATGGCCGAGTGGCATTGTCGCTGGACTGTTAATCCCGAGACTCGGGTAGTGACCTGCGTTCAAATCCTGCCACGGCAGATGGTGAGATTTGAATTCAATTAATGTCTGGAATTAAGAATCTAATGATGACTATGAATCCATTGCTGCTTGTTGGAAAAAACCCATCTGGTTCACTAATGTCCTTTAGGGAAGGAAACTGCCATCCTTACCTGGTCTGGCCTACATGTGACTCTAGACCCACAGCAACGTGGTTGAGTCATAACTGCCCTCTGGGTGATATGGGCAATAAATGCTGGCCTAACCAGCGATGCCTTTATCCCGTGAATGAATAAAGGACATTGCTGTGACCCAGCTAGTGTTTCTTGCTGTAGAATTGGTTTGCTTGGACAATTTCCTGCTATCTTTTCAATATATTGAGTTTGAAACCAACAGATTTCCTGTTAGAGCATTCAGATTGTCGAGCAGAGGTGATAATAACCCAAGACAGAGTAAATCAGAAGAGCTTTCTGACTCTCAGGGCAGAGTCTGATATTTGTTCCAACTTTGTCATCGCTTCATTTGGAACCCATGTTCTAGCTGTGTCCTTCTTGTGATGGTCCCAAAATCACCCATCTCCTAGAATCCCAACAGTATGGAAACAGCACCTTGGCCCAAAAAGTCCACACTGGCCCTCAGAGCCACCCAGACCCATCCCCCTAATCTACACATCCCTGAACACTACAAGCAGCTTAGCACAGCCAACCTACATAGCCTGCACATCTTTGGACTGTGGGAGGAAACCAGAACACCCGGAGGAAACCCATGCAGACACAGGGAGAATGTGCACACTCCACACAGACAGCCGCCCGAGGGTGGAATTGAACCCTGGTCCTTGGTGCTGTGAGGCAGCAGTGCTAACCTCTGAGCCGCCATGTTGCAGCATAGGTTACTGAACTGTTTTAAAATTACTGGGTGAACTTCTGTGACACAGCCTGAGGTCCAGACTGTCATTGCCTTGGATAGTTGCCTTTGTCCTCGTAAGTGCCCATGGTTTAGCTACCCTTTGCATGAAAACGGTTTGAGTAGATCCTTGATGTTAGTTAGAGATAAATTATGGTCGTTGCAACTTTCAAGACTGGCAGCAGCGAGTTATTTGAAGTTCAGTTTAGATATTCTTTCTGTGTACTGTTAACATGATTATTTCTTGACAGTGAGAAGCATGATACCTAAAGTAGTGGTTGGACTGTTCTTGGTGGGGTGATGGCTTTTATACTTTTGGATCACTGAAAAGAAACCTAATGAGTAATAAAAGAATCATACCCTGTGAGCATTATGCAGGGATGCAACAGTTAGTGTGTTATAGGTGGGCTAAGAGGCATTTTTTTTCAGAAAGCGGATCGACTAAGCTGCATTGGCAGGCGAGGAATAGGACTAGGTTTTTATGTGGGGCGACGTGGAAGCAGGAAGGGAATGTGTGTGAACAGAGTGACTTACCCACTGGGATTGGCGTTACAGCGAGCTTATTGACCTTAACGGCAAGGTCTCACCTTAAATCATTTCTCCCAGAATCCCACCTGATACCTGATCAGATTCCTTACTGATGGGCACAACTGAAAGTTTAGCTTCAGGAGCTGCCTCTGGGACTCGGAGTGTGTCCTCAAATTTCAGTGGTTGCAGAGGTAACCCTGGAATGGCCTTGGTAATGTGGAGAGGCTTGGGAATTCCTTTCTCACTTTGACAATTAAGGGACAACTGTGCATTTCCTTTTCTGTGTGGAGCAAAGGGATGTCAGAGCTAGGGAGGCCCAAGGACTTCTTGCAAACTGTGGGAGAGCAAATCTGTCTTTCTTATTTGACAAAGAGTTTGAAGGGAGGAACCATTCTTATGTCTTGGCTTCTTCGAATAGATTGACTTGCTCCACCTTGTGTTCACTACCCAGGATATCCCCTGTTTTGACACCTGGAGTACTGTGCACTGTATCAGTCTCCTTATTTAAGAAAAAATATAAATGCATTAGAGGCAACTGTAGGAATAGGGAGGGAGTTGCCTTAGGAAGGAAGTTTGGACAGGCTCGGCTTCTGTCCACTGGAGTTTACAGGAGGAAGAGTTGACTTTATTGAAAGATATAAAACCCTGAGGGGTCTTGCCAGAGTGCATATGGCAAGGATGTTTCCTGTTAGAGAATCTAAAACTAAGGGGTCACTGCTTACAAATCAGGGGTCACCCATTTCAAAGAGAGATAAGGCAAAGCCTTTCCTCCAAGAAATTTATGAATGCTTGGAACTCAGCTTTTGCCAACTTTACAGGAAGAAAGTTCATGAATATTTTAGAGGCAGAAGTAAATAGATTCTTGTTAAGCAAGGGGTTGAAAGGTTATCAGGGACAGATGGGACTGTGGATTTCAGGATGCAGTCACATCAGCCTCAATCTCATTGAATGGTGGAGCATGATTGAGGGGCTAAATGATGTACTTCTGCCCCTGACTGATGAGTCTGTATGTCTGTATGACTTTAGAATTGGTTTGTGACACCAAGGTCACTATTTTGGATCTTGAGTGTAGCACGTAGTTAAGGACCACAATCAGCAATCACTTTCTGAGTCATTCACTTGGCTGGATTTCCAGCAAATGGAAAGGAGAGGGATCCAGCTTTTTAGAATGGAGTTCTAGCACCTCTTCACTGGCCTCCCAACGGTACTGGTCCTGGCCCGTTTTTTCAGAATCTGAGGTCATTGTAAATGCAGAATGGACTCCCTGTCAAGAACAGCATAGAGCAACGTTAGTGACAAAACTGGCCCGCGGCAGGTCATTACTTTGGTGTCGAATGGAGATGGAAGCAGTTGCAAGGCAGCTCTGTGCCGTTACTCAATTCTGCAACCTTCAACTACCTTCTACAAGGCAACCTAGGAAATAATCCAAGTGCAGACACTTGCAAACTGGAATTGCAGGAGAAGAGTTAGGAGCTGGAGTAATGATGCTTCCAGCTGCTGCCTTTAGGAGTTTAATCAGATAAAATTTGGCAACACGCCACGTAAAGAGATATCAGGAAAGAAGCCAAAAGCAAAACATTTGGCCAAAGCTTCATCAAAGAGCCATATTTTAACAAGACTGTTGGAAGAGAGATTTACAAAGGGAATTCCAGTGCTTGACAGAATACCTGTGGTGGAGTGATTGAAACTGGGGATGCACAAGATGCCATAATTTCTAACAATAACACAACAAGCTGTACCCCTCAATGCAGGAGGGACACGGACTCTACCGTGAAAAGACTGTATCTTCAACCTTTCTTGCCTAGAACATGACAGTGGCCATTCTCCTTCTTGACTGTCATTATGTCGATGGGAAAGCCAAAAAGAGATATAAATGGGTTCATAATGATATAAACAGTGGCCAGTCAGGAGAACAGGAATCTTTCCAACAATTTATTTTCGCAATTTTCTTTGTCAGCCGTGGTGAACAGGACCATCCCTGCAGTTTGGAATACCGGGAGGATAGACAAGGGGTAGACAAGGGGTAAGCTTGGTTATGGCCAGAAGGATTGATCAGAGAGAAGGTCACCAATGACTAGGAGGATTAGGAGGCAGGAGATGTTGCTTCACAATGCCACTGATCTGCTTACGTAAGCTTATAGCAGTCCCAGCTTGTGATAGTCTCAAAATGAAACTTCTGACATTAAGAACAATTACAGTCATGGAGTCATACAGGAAACAGTCCAACAAATCCATGCCGAATATAATCCCAAACTAAACTAGTCCCAACTGCCAGGCCCTGGCTGATATCCGTCTAAATATTTCCTATTCATTTATTTATCCAAATGTCTTTGAAACATTGTAATTGTGCCCACGTCCACAACTTTCTCTGGAAGTTCATTCCACATGCGAACCACCCTCTTTGTAAAAAAAATTGCCCCTCATGTCTTTTTCAAATCTCTCTCCCCTAACCTTAAAAAATGTGCTCCCCAGCCTTAAAATCCCCCCATTCTAAGGAAAAGACAACTACCATTAACCCTATCCATACCCATCATGATTTTATGAACTTCTATAAGGCCACCCCTCAACCTCTTATGCTCCAGTGGAAAAAATCCCAGCCTTTTCATCTTTTCTTATAATTCAAATCTTACCTGGCAACATCCTGCTAAATCTGTTCTGAACCCTCTCCAGCTTAAGAATATCCTTCCTCTTTTTGAGCGATCAAAACAGGGCACAGTACTCCAGAAGAGGTCTCACATTTGTCCTGTACAACCTCAACAGGACTTGCAAACTCTTATACTCAAAGGAGTGAGCAAAAAAAAGCCTTTTCAACCACCCTGTCTATGTGCGATGTAAACACCAAAGAATTATGTGCGCGAACGCCTAGGTCCCTCTGGTCTACAACACTACCCAGGGCCCTACTATTAATTGTATAAGCCCTACCCTCGTTTGTTTTACTAAAATGCAGCACTCCACATTTATTCTGATTGAACTCCATCTGCCATTTTTCAGCCCATTGATCCATTTGATCTAGATCCCTTTGTAATCTTGAAAAACCTTCTTCACTGTCAGCAATTTTGGTGTCAGCCATAAACTTATTATCTATGCCTCCTATGTTCTCGCCCAAATTATTTTATATATGACCAACAAAGGAGGGCCCAAAACCGATCCCTGTGCTACACTGCTGGTGACAAACCTCCAGCATGAAAAATAACTCTCCACCACCACTCTCTGTTTCCTGCCCTGTATCCAATTGGCAACCTCACCCTGAATCCCATGTGACTTAACTTTATTAATTAATCTATCATGTGGAACCTTGTTAAGGGCTTTCATAAAGTCCAAGTAAACAATGCCTGCTGCTCTGCCCTCGTCAATCTTTTTGTTAATTTCCTCAAAATACTCAATCAAGTTTGTGAGACATGATTTTCCTCCCACAAAACCATGCTGACTGTCCCTGATCAATTTTTGCTGTTGACGTGAAATGACTTGTAATGAGGCCTTGCTGTATGATTTTGTCTGTTCCTTGCATTTTAAATTTACAAAGTTATGAAATATATTTATTGAAGTAATTAATGTACTATTAATCTTTGAGGTTTTGTAGCATAGTTCCCTTGCGAATTTGTGTTAGTGCTGATTCTGTCATCTTTTTCAGAAGATGTTATTTAAGGTAAGTGGTTAAGCAAATTAATGCTCTATTATTGACAAAGAAATGGGATGTTATTTCAGATCTACATTCAGGAGTAGAGTTTGTTGTGATTTTGTGAAGAGCTAATGTGGAAGTTTGTTTTACTGGTTATGAATGCTAAATGACATGGCTGAACATGTGCATGATGTATTTTTGGTAAAACGGTTTTGTTTGATGTTGTTTGTTTGGTCAGCCCTTGAACTATTCTTGGTGCTTTCTGCGTTACCATTATGGGGTTTTCCTTTCCTCCATTTGTGAAACCACTGTGTGACTTCCTGCTTTTGCTCTGTAAATCTTTAACAGCGGGGCAGATCTGCAAGGCCACTGACTTGCTCCTCATGTACGCCAACAATGATGCTCCATATCGTCCCGTTTGAGGTCAGTGAGGCTTTGCTATCCAGGACTACCCTGTGATATCCAAGCCAAGGCATCTAACCATCGCCTTTGCTGTGTCCATCACCACTACCTGATCTGACAATGTGACAAGAAATCACAAGTTCAGATCCCACCAAGAGCAAATTGTGAAACTGAGCTCGTTAAGATTCCAATTGTTTGTGGGCTTAACTAATAATGTGCAACAATAACAACTAACAATAACAACAATTAATAAGTAGCACTTTAGTGGTGTTGCCCATGTCCCAAAAACAAATATGAAATATTGACACATGGTGCACAACCTTAGATAAAGCCTGCACTTTAAACTTGAATGTCTCCCATGTATGAGACAACTACGTGCGCCCTAAATTGCCGGACTAACTGTGGATTTCCTTTCCATTTTACGCACAGGACGATAGGGTTGAGAAACAGGAAGAAAATGCATCAGGAACTGAAACATGTGACCAGTGCTGGCTGTTTAGGGATAATATGACTTCGGTCTGCAGATCCATGTATTGTGAAAAAAAACCTGTTATGTAATGTGGTATTTTAGTTCTCTCTGGCATGAAGCCTAACCACATTTGCAGCTGCATGAAATACTTTGGACAATAGTAGTTTGTGTTGTCAGATTACAAACCCACCACATTTTAACTTCCTTAAAGTACAGACCATTTTAAGAATTGTTTTTCTGGCTAGCAGTAAATTGAGATATGGGAAGGCATACTTGATTGACCTACTTTAAAGGCAAATGTGTGCATTGTGTAAATACCCATTTAATTCCTGGATTAGATCAGTAGACCTGAACATTATTGGCCACTTGAACATTCCCTGCTGTAACTTCAAAAATACACAACTGTTGTTGACAATTCTTTGTGCTTTTCTGAAATCAGTCTTCTCTGTGGGATGCACGCCATAGATATTAAAACATAATGTTGGCATCAAAGTAATTTTCATAGAACCCCTACAGTGCAGATAGAGGCCATTCAGCCCTTTGAGTCTGCACCAAACTTCTAGAGGCATCCCATCCCCCAAACCCAGTAACCCCACGTTTACTACAGCTAATACACTAAACCTGCACACCCTTGGACACGACGTGGCAATTTAGCATGGCCAGTCCACCTAGCCTGCATATCTTTGGACTGTGGGAGGAAACCAGAGCACCCGGAGGAAACCCACACAGACACAGGGAGAATGTGCAAATTCCACAGACGCAACTCCAAGGCTGCAATTGAACTCAGGTCCCTGACACTGTGAGGCAGCAGTGGTTGCAACCCAGTTATTTATAACCTCTTTTATTTAACTGTTAAAACTAAGCTCCTTAAAGAGGAACCTCGCAGAGTTTGCAGAATAAGTGCTCATGTAAAACTTAAACATAAGAGATAATAGGACTTTTCCCCAGTTCTGATGAGACAAGATCAACCTGAAGCATTAATTCTGGGCTGAGTTTTGATGCTGGGCGTGTGAAGCACTTGTTGGAACTATTTCCCATCTTTCAGAACTCATATTCAATTGACCTAGCTCAGTGTTTTTGTTTACTGATGCAGGATTCGGGCTTGTGAGCAGCTTGGATCTGTGGTGGGATTTGAAAGGAGTGCAGCTACAGATGCACTTGGTTAAAAGGCTTGACTCAGTTTGTGGAGACAGTAACCCAGTTCCTAACCTCATTTAATGATTGGCCTAAACCTCGTTCTACCCATTCCAATGCCCCCTCAATGACCTTTCCTACCCAAGTGCCACCCCATGCTTAATCAGATCACCCATGCCTTCTCTACATCCACAACTACCCTCCATAACCACTCACCCCTGTATCCACTATATACATGGACTGTATCATAGTAATTAATATAATAAACTAATATAATAGCACGTTAAAAAAAACTACCAGACTCCAATAAAACTGTTATTGAATATCTGTCATTGATACTGCAAATAAACAAAACTGTTTTCTTATTGGTAAAGGGTTTTATCGCTTAAGTCACTACTAAGTTGTGTAAAGAACCTATGAAGAAACTACAGCAAAAGCAGATTATTTTGTAACAATGTCTTCAAACCGTTAGCATCCCCTTGAGCAGCTATTTCAATAGACCACCTGGTAAAGCCAGACTCTTCTTAGCTTTTGGATCTCAGCCAAACATTTGCAGTAACCACCGCTATCGAACGAGACCATCACAAAAACAAATTAAACAAACCATTTTTGGCTACAAGATCGTATCAAGTTGAAAGAATCTATTATGCCACGTTTCCACTTCAACGCAGACTTCTTGTCAATTGAGAGTGGCGTAGGTACTTAGTGTTTTCTTAGATTAGTGTATCGGCATTTCTTTTCCTACCAGTACTGCCAGTACATATTAAATCTCAGATCCAAATATAACAGGAGGACATACCAACACTGCTTCTTTATTTTTTAATGCATTATAGCACCTGCTCCAGGACAATATGAAAACTGTACTGCACGTCAACAGTTATGCAGTTCTGATCAATATCATGGTCAAAATGCCTTTGCAAGTGAGAACCCGATGATGATTCATTGCATTACAGATGCATCTACATTTCAGCACAGCATCTGATAGTGTAAATTGAGGAGGCAGTGGCCTAATGGTATTATTGCTGGACTGCTAATCCAGAGACAGGGGTTAATGTTCTGGGGAATTGGGTTCAAATCCCAGCCACAGTAGATGGTAAAATTTGAATTCAATGAAAGAACTCTGGAATTAAGACTCTGGTGATGACCGTGAAACTGTTGCCACTTGTCAGGAAAAAAAATCCCCTCAGTTTTCCAATGCTGTTTAGAAAGGGAAACAGCCATCTTTAGCTGGTTTTGCCTGCATATGTTTCCAGACCCACAACAATGTTGTTGATTGTTAACTGCCCTCTGGGATGGGCAATAAGTGATGGCCTAGTCAACGATACCCTCATTTTGTGAATGAATAAAATAAATGAAGATGTCAAAGCAGTTGATTAGAATTTTACCAAGCCTTCACATGCCTATATTCTTTGTCTGAAACTCTTCAATGTGGTAACTGTTGACTTTCAAAGCTTGGACTAGCAAACAAAAATAGTGCGTTGGAGGGAATTGCTGCAGGATAAACAATTTTGGGAGATGATTTCCAACTCCTTGAGGAGATGGAAATCCAGCCCCCTGTTTCTCTGTCTCCATAAATGCTGCCTAACCTGCTAAGGAATTCCAGAATTTTCTGTTTAATTTGAGATTTCCGCATCAGTAATATTTTGCTTTTGTAGAAATGAATGGTTGGCCAGTGATTATTGGAAGAAAAGGCTATTCAACAAAGCTGCATTTATTTTCTAAAAACCGAAAGAACTGCGGATGCTGTAAATCAGGAACAAAAACAAAGTTGCTGAAAAAGTTCAGCAGATCTGGCAGCATCTGTGGAAGAGAAAACAGAACTAACGTTTCAGGTCCGGTGACCCTTCCTCAAAACAGGAATGGTCTGAGGAAGAGTCACTGGACCCAAAACATTAACTCTGTTTTTTCCTTCACCAATGTTGCCAGAACTTTTCCAGTAACTTTGCTTTTGTACATATATTTTCTAATTTATAAAACCCTTTGACTTTGCCAAGACTGTAACCTGTTTGGTGAATTTTTGCTATGTAGCCTCAGTAAAATGCTGATCATTTATATATATCTCTGTACTCACATATTAATTTGTCAATTAACTGACGAACCAGACTGTAGCCTCAACCACTTTCTCTGGCAGCCTATTCCACATGTGCACCTGGGTGCCGCATTTGCAGTTTTCCAATTCTCCAGAATTCAGTGATTCTTTTGGAAAATTACAGCCTGATTATAGCTTGTAAGTGACTGTCGCTGTGTAACCTTTAATCAGTCTTGTGTCCTAACCAGTACGGGATATTGAAAGCAGCAGGGCCAGTGCTAACTGCCACCAAAATAGTTTGGAGGGTTCTAAGTATCATTTGATGTATATTTACATGTAATGAGGCACCTGCCAGTTTCCATCAAGGCGTAAATTGCTCAAGCCTTCACTCACTCGAGAAAACGGAGCAGGCTTACCTCCAGCAACCTGGTGACAGCTTAAAACAACATGATTTTTGTTCTCTTCTGCCTCACTTACAGTTAAAAAGGCAGAATCACAATGAAGATGAACCTCAGTGCCTTCACATGATGGTGCCTTGGTTTAGTTTTCAAAATTTCCAGGTGCAGTCATGTGTTAGATTCAAACTCAGATTTGGATAAACATTAGCCTATGAATTAACGACATTCTAGTTGAACATGCCAATTTGGAAGATAGCAGCTTTTCATCCACAATGACAATGGTTTGCATCATGGTACGGGCACCTGTGAACTAAGCATTGCCTGTGTAACGCGGGAATCCCATTTCATCACGGCAGTCTTTGTTACATTGCCTGAGGAGGAAGACCAGACTAAGAAGGTGCACAACCTTCTAGTCAAGTGACCTCTGTTTTCTTGGAGTCCACTCCTCGGTCAACTGAGTTTCTTGTCGATAATGCATCAATATTGAGAAAAGAATTTTGTCTCTGGTTTGCTCTGCTCCACAACTGGTGGTCAAGTGAGTGTAATTTATTGAGCAGAGGTAATCCTCTGCTCCTTATTAAGTGCCTATTTGCACACATGAACCCTAGACAGAACAGCAGTTTGATTGTGTGAAGGTATAAGAGCAAAGCGCATGCTGTGTTCATTAGACATTCTAACGCACTGGGCATCTGTCATCCAGCAACAAACAGGAAACCTCCTGATCTATACACGGTAAACTGTGTTTAATCACTAAGCCATCAGAGGAATTTACAGTGTTAAAACAGCACCGGTAGAATAAAAACACATTCCCGCTGATTACTGTAACCACTTGCTCAGTTTGTCACCAATGGCAAACTGAGCTTGTCATTTGTAGTGGCATACAGCCAACTGCTCCACCTCTTTCTTAGAAAGCATTGAATGTTAACAGTGTGCCTTCAGAATAAATGGAAACATGTCAAGTCTAGAAAGCCTGTAGAATAATATGAAACAACTTGATTTATTTGTTGATTCTTTCCCCCTCCTTACCTTTGTAGGGTGGGAAGGCCTTCTCTAGGCCTCTCATTCTCCTCCAAAATTTGTCCCTGGCTAGGTGGGAAGGCCTTTTCTAGGCCTCTCAATCTCCTCCAAAATTTGTCCCTGGCTAGGTGGGAAGACCTTCTCTAGGCCTCTCAATCTGCTCCAAAATTTGGCACAGCCACAGCCCACAATGATGAAGCCATCTGTAAATTAGGGTCCTGACTTCCCTTGCCATCCCCCACTGATAGCTCAACTGTGTTTGAGAAGTAGTTATGACAGAAGAGTGGGCTGACCAATATTCCTCACACCTTCAAAACTAGAATAACCAGTTTTACGTACCATGAACAATTTGTGAATCCTTACTGTGTGCAATTAGTTGCTATATTTGTCCAGATAACAGTGGTTGTGTTTCCGATATGACCATTCATCTGTTTCTCTTTGTACAGATGCATCTGGATTCTTTTACTTTTCCTTTTTGGGATGTGGGCATCACTGGCTGGCCAGCATTTCTTGCCCATTCCTAGTTGCTCTTGAGAAGGTGGTGGTGAGCTGCCTTCTTTAACTGCGGCGATCCATCTGCTCTAGGTTGACCCAGAAATGCCATTAGGGACGGAATTCCAGGAATTTGACCCAGAGACAGTGAAGGAACAGTGATATATTTCCAAATCAGGGTGGTGAGTGGAGGGGAACTTGGAGGTCGTAGTGTTCCCAGATGACTGCTGCTCTTTTCCTTCTAGTTGGAAGTGGTCATGGGTTTGGAAGGTGCTGTCTGAGTTTCTTTGGTGAATTTCTGCAGTGCGTCTTGTAGATAGTACACATTGCTACTACTGACCGTCAGTGGTGGAGGGATAGATGCTTGTGGATGCAGTGCCAATCGAACAGGCTGCTTTGTCCTGGATGTTGTCAAGCTTCTTGAGTGTCGTTGGGGCTGCTATCATCCAGGTAACTGGGGAGCATTCCATCACACTCCTGATTTGTGCATTGTAGGTGATGAACAGGCTTTGAGGAGTCAGGTGTGAGTTACTCACCACAGTATTCCTAGTTTCTGGCCTACTCTTGTAGCCACAGTGTTTATGTGGTGAGTCCAGTGGAGTTTTTGGTCAATGATAACCCTCAGAATGTTGATAGTGGAAGATGCAGTGATGGTAACACCATTGAATGTCAAGGGGTGGTGGTTCGATTGTCTCTTATTGGTGATGGTCATAGCCTGGCATTTGTGTGGCGTGAATGATACTTGGCACTTGTCAGCCCAAGCCTGAATATTGTCCAGATCATGTTGCATGTGAACATGGACTGCTTCAGTATCGGAGGAGTCACAAATGGTGCTGAGCGTTGTGCAAACATCCCTACTTCTGACCTTATGATGGAGGGAAGGCCACTGGTGAAATAGCTGAAGATGGTTGGACCTAGGACACTGCCCTGAGGAACTCCTGCAGATATGTCCTCGACCTGAGATGATTGACTGCCGACAAACACGATCATCTTCCTATGTGCCAGGTATGACTCCAGCCAGTGGAGAGTTTGCCCCCAATACCCATTGATTCCAGTTTTGCTGGGGCTCTTTGATGCCACACTCGGTCAAATGCAACCTTGATGTCAAGGTCTGTCACGCTCATCTCACCTCTGGAATTCAGCTCTTTTGTTCTTATTTGAACCAAGGCTGTACTGAGGTCAGGAGCTGACTGGCTCTGGTAGAACCCAAACTGGGTGTCACTGAGCAGGTTATTGCTGAGCAGGTGCTGCTTGATAGCACTGTTGATGACTCCTTCGTTCCTTTTACTGATGATCGAGAGTAGACTGATGGGACGGTAATTGGCCGGGTTGGATTGGCCCTACTTTTTATGTACAGGACATACCTGGGTAATTTTCCACATTGTCGGGTAGATACCAGTGTTGTAACTGTACTGGAACAGCTTGGCTAAGGGAGCAGCAAGTTCTGGAGCACAGGCCTTCAGTACTATTGCCGGAATATTGTCAGGGCCCGTAGCCTTTGCAGTATCCAGTGTCTCCAATTGTTTCTCGATTCTCATGGAGTGAACCAAATTGGCTGAAGACTGGTACCTGTAATGCTGGGAACCACTGGAGGAGGCCGAGATGGATCATCCATTCGGCACTTCTGACTGGAGATTGCTGCGAAAGCTTCAGCCTTGTCTTTTGCACTGATGTGCTGGGCTCTTCCATCATTGAGGATGGAGATATTTCTGGAACCTCCTCCTCCAGCGAATTGTTTAATTATCCACCACCGTTCACGACTGGATGTGGCAGGACTGCAGAGCTTAGAAATGATTTTGTTGGTTTTGGGATCATTTAGTTCTGTCTATCACTTGCTGCTTTCGCTGTTTGGCGTGCAAGTAGTCCTGTTTGGTGGCTTCACCGGGTTGATACCTCATCTTAAGGTGTGCCTGGTGCCGCTCTTGGCATGCTTTCCTGCACTCTTCATTGAATCAGGGTTGATTCTCTGGCTTGATGGTAATGGTTGAGTGGGCTGTGAGGTTACAGATTGTGCTGGAGTACAATTCTGCTGATGGCCAACAGCACCTCATGGATGCCCAGCCTAGAGTTGCTAGATCTGTTTGAAGTCTGTCCCCATTTAGCATGGTAATATGGCCACACAACGCAATTGAAGTCATTCTCAGTGTGCAGGTGGGACTTTGTGTCCACAAGGACTGTGCGATGTTCACTCTTATCAATGCTGGCATGGACAGATGCAACTGCAGCTGGCAGACTGGTAAGTATGAGGTCAGGTATGTTTTTCCCTCTTGTTGGTTTCCTCACCACCTGCCACAGACCCAGTCTAACAGCTGTGTCCTTTAGGACCCAACCAGTTCATTCAGTAGTACTGCTGCTGAGCCGCTCCTGGTGGCGGACATTGAAATCCCCCACCCAGAGTACATTCTGTGCCCTTGCCATCCTCAGTGCTTCCTCTATGTGTTGTTCAGCATGGAGGAGTACAGATTCATCAGCTGAGGGAGGACTTTTATGTGGTAATCAGCAGGAGGTTTCCTTGCCCATGATTAACCTGAAGCCATGAGACTTCATGGGGTCCAAAGTCGATGCTGAGGACAGCTAGGGCAACACTCTCCTGACTGTATGTCACTGTGCCGCCCCCTCTGCTGGGTCTGTCTTGCTGGTGAGACAGGACATATCCAGGGATGGCAATGGTGGTGTCTGGGACATTGTGAGTAAGGTATGATTCTGTGAGTATGACAATGTCAGGCTGTTAGCTTAATTAGTCTGTGAGTCAGCTCTCCCAATTTTGGCACAACCCCTAGATGTCGGTGAGGGGGACTCTGCAGGACAGTTTCTCCGTTGTCTTTTCCAATGCCTAGTTCGATGTCAGGTGATCCATCCGGTTTCATTTCTTTGAGACTTTGTAGCAATTGGTACAACTGAATGGCTTGCCAGGCCATTTCAGAGGGCAGTTGAGAGTTAGCCACATTGCAGTGGGTCTGGAGTCACATGTAGGCCAGACCAGGTGAGGATGGCAGATTTCCTTCCCTGAAGGACATTAGTGAACCAGATAGGCATTTCTGGCAATCAGCAATCATTTCATGATCATCAGTAGATTCTTAATTCCAGACTTCTTTTTAATTATTGAATTCTAATTCCACCATCTGTTGTGGTGGGATTCAAACCCAGTTCCCCAGGACATTAGCCCGGTTTCTGGATTAATAGTCCAGCTATAATACCACTAGGTCATCGCCTACCCTGATCTGCTGAGTTTCTCCAGCATTCTCTGTGTTTGATTTGGATTTCCAGCATCTGCAGTGTTTTGCTTTTATTTTAGTGAGATTTTATTTTAGTAATTAGGACAAGGGCAGCAGATACCTGAGAACACCCTCCTTCTGCAAGTTCCCTTCCAAGGCACTCACCATTGTGACTTGGAAATGTGTCGCACTTCCTTTAATATCGCTGGGTCAAAATCCTGGAATTGCTTCCCTAATGAAATTATGGATCGACCTGCAGAAAATGGACTGCAATGGTTCAAGAAGGCAGCTCAGCACCACCCTCTCAAGGGCAACGGGAGATGAGCCCTCAATAAATGTTGGCCCGAACAGTGATTCCTATATCATATCAGTAAAAAGAAAAGAAATCTTAATTTTGAAGCCAAAATATAGTAAGGTGCTGAATAAATGCAAGTTATTTATGTGAGGGATTCTTACGACAGTTTTGCAGAGCATCTGTACTTTGTAGGCTCCAATCAACACCACCTTCTGGTTACAAGCCGTTTCAACTCACCCTCCTACTCCCTTGGCGACATGTCCTTCCTGGGCCTCCTCCAAGGTCACAGTGAGGCCACACGAAAATTGGAGGAACAAGACTTCACATTCTGCCTCGGGAGCTTACAGCCCAATGGCCTCAACATAGAATTCACTAGCTTCTAAACCTCCTCACCTCAAGTCCAACCCTCCCTCTCATCTCCACCTCCTTGACCTGACATAACTTGTCCATCTTCCACCCTTCCCACTGACCATTCTCCACGACCTGGATCTACCTATCACCACCCCACCTGCCTTCACCCAATCCCACACCCTCTCCCTCTATTTATTGCTGAGCTCCCATTCCCTTCTCCAGTTCTGATGAAGGGCCCCAACGTTGACTGTCCTGCTCCTCTGATGCTGCCTGACCTATTGTGTTCCTCCAGCTTCACACTGTATTGACTGTTTCTTATGAGGGGTTTGTCACTGTCTAACACTCAGTGATGCAATGAATTCGAGCAGTTCAAGTAGGAGAGAATGAGAGGTGAAATGCAATTTCACGTTTCAATTTCAACTGGATTTTCTGAAGAAATACATAGGTTCATTTTTTCTAGCAGTGAATTTTATAATCTGTCATTAATCATGAGATTCTCACATAATGCAGTGGAGTACGTACACAGATAAAAGTCACAATTTTGGACAATGGAACGAGTTTGTGCATCTTCTTCTCTGCATGTTTGACATGGTACTGTAATGATGATGTTTTGAGACTTAATCTGGACAACTGCCATGACCCTCCAAAGAATGTGTTCAATTTTCATCCTGACAGGTTTACAATTTTAATTTAGATTTTTTAAAAAAGAGTCATAAAATTGTCAGTAAAATTGATCACACAGATTTCTGGTTAAAAATGTGCAACAGAATCAGTTTCAGCCACTGTCTTTACAGGTTGGAAACCTGCCTTGCCATCTGGTCTAGCATTTAATTTAAATGGGGAGAGATTGCAGTATTCTGCAATATCAAGGCATCTGGGGGTCCATAAGACCATAACCAAAAGATGTTGGAGCAGGGTAGGCCATTCATTCCATCTAGTCAGCTTTACCGATCATTGAGATCATGGTTGATCTGATATTCCCTCAATGATATCTCTGTCTACCTCTGACTTGAATATACTTAACAACTCAACCTCATCAATCCTCTGTAATAAATAATTCCATGGATTCATTACCCCCTGAGTGAAGAAATACCTCATCTCAGTGTTAAATGTATGACTCATTATTCTGAAGTTATGCCTTCTGGCCCTAAACTCTCCAACAAGGGGATAAGATCTTTTCATATATACTCTGTCGATTCCTTTTAAGAATCTTGCATGGTTCAATAAAGTAGTCTCTTATTTTTCTAAATTCCAGTGGGTACAGGCCAATCCCGCTCAACCTACCCTCATAAGGCAGTCCCTCCTTACCTGGCAACAACCCAGTGAACTTTCTATGGACTGCTTCCAATCCCAATGTATATTTCCTTAGATAATGGAGCTAAAACTGTTCATAGTATTCCAACTCTGTGTGATTAGAGCCTTTTTTTAGTTTTAGCAAAACCTCCCTACTTTTATATTCCATTCCCTTTGAAATGAAGACCGATATTCCTATTGCTTTCCTTATTACCCAGTGAATTTGGATGTGAGCTTTTTATGCCCTGGTATGTGAACCACAAAGTCCTAGTAAGGAGGTAAAGCAAGAAATTAGGAAGGAGGATAAAATGTTGCTGTTTATTGTGTGAAGAATGGAATATAAAAATAGAGACCTTTTGCTGCAGTTGTAAAGGGTATTCGAAAGATTGTAAGGGATGGGCGAGAAATGCTGCCTAGTCAGCAATGCCCTCATCCTGTGAATGAATAAAGAGAAAAAAAACATATCAGGAGTATTGTGTACACTTTTTGTCTCCATGTTTAAGAAAAGAAGTCATTGCATTAGAAGCAGTTCAGAGATTGTTCACTCCATTGATTCCTCTGTCTTTTGATAATGGATAAACTTCACAGAGACCCTATCCCATTACCAAGTCACCTTTCATTTACACGCGGGAAGTCCTGGACATTGATCCAGCTCCCGCAAAACCAGCTATCAGAGTGAACAGAGCCTCTGACACTCCTGTTTATATCTGTCAGCCTTGGCTCCCTGATTGGACCAGATTAACACTCCCAATCAGGGTACTCATATTCCACATAGTCCAGCTGGCTGACTTGGTTACAATCGCTACAGGTAACTGTTCCCCTCTTTCAGGTCTAATTATCACCTTTGGAATATATCTCAACAATTCCACGTTTCCTAAACCTTCAATTACCCTGTCTATTCTGCTCTTTTCTTTTGAACAGAAATGGAAGCATCCTGCTTGGTTTTTAACAAAAACAGTTTTCTCTGCTTCTCCACAGAAACTTATTTTTTAAATTTTCTTCTTGCTGATTGTCACTTGGCAACACCTTTTCATCTGTGTGCTGCTGTGGAAGATGCTAAACTGCCTATCTCAATGGGCATTTGTAATCACTTATCTCCCTGTGGCGACCTGAGATTACAAGGAGATTTACCTGAACAGAGGTATTTACCAGTCCCTGACGGTGTGCTCATTGCAGTACACCTCGAATACTGACATCTGCTGCCATCTGCTGAGTAAATGATTCAGTTGGCCTGGTACTGATCCATAAAGGTTAGAAAATTGAAACTTTGGTCTCGGTGCTAAGTCATTTATTCACAACTGTACCTGAGTTAGTCTACAATTGGTTATAAGGGCCAACATTTTCCCAGGCCCCAAACAACATGGATCACGATAGAAAATTGGGAAAAGTAGGTGAAATGTTCAGTGACAACCTTCTCGGTGAAGGGAATGAAGAGTCAAACTATCCAACCAAAAGTTGAACAGTGGGATGGCAAGAGGCCCACTTACATGGCTTGTTACTCATCGTCACCTTCATTACTACTTAATCTGACTTCATTAACATGAAGTTGGCCAGTTAGGAACTGGACTCGAGAATTCCCAAATGGAAGTCAGAGCGGTTACCTAGCGACTCCAGCTTGCCACTTGCCCCACTGGACTCCATGTTCAAGAACTGACACCAACATCTCAGGGCACACTGCATGCAACCCCATCCACGGACATTGCCATCCAATATGTACCAGTCTCATCACAACTGGTTTGGCACATCTCAGCTCCAGTCACTGTATGGTTCTGAACTTCAAAGCTGCTTTTAGGAGCACACTGGCATGTCACATTGCAGTGCTGCTGCAAGGAGACTTGATGTGCAGGGCCAGTGATGGAGCACACTGCATCTGAGGGCTGCTTACTTGCTGTGTTAGTGTCTTTGAGCCTATTTGGCTTCTTGCCTGCCCAACAGGCTCTCAGCCGTTCTGTCTTATCGTTTAGCACAGACACACAGCTCCAGGCAGCTTATCATAGTTTGACAGGAGTGATCAGTTAAGGGGTGGACATGCAACATTTATCTGACACCTGTACCTTGTGCCAGCAGCTTGCATGCCAAACCTATTGCATGTGCTTCAAGAAAACAGCCACATGTCAAAGTCAAAGAGGGTAGTCCTCATTCAAGAAAAGAGAGAGTCACTTTAGCTGTGGGGTCCTGGCTAAGTAAATGAAAGGCATCATCCAATATTAGTCAAAGAGCTTGAGCATGTTCATTCAGTGCTGGTCATGATCAGGATCCTCCGTTATAAGTAGTGAGGAGTCGAATATTAGGCCGCTCACCAGTTATCTTACCACATAAGATTCAACTTAGTGTTTATGTTAAGGATGCAGAAGAAAAGCAGTCAAGATTTCCTTCTCCGCATCCCATTTGGACTGATTTTGGATGCGGGGAAGTTTGGGTTGGAATGTGGACCTTCCTTAATAAGACAGTTGATCTCTAACTTGAAGAATGATGACCTAGACCATGAAACCAAAGAAATGGCAGCACTTGTGGGTCAATATCCCAATTCAAGACACTGCCTCTGGGCAAGAGGAATGTACTGGGTCCAAATCATGTTGTTCCTTGTTCTTCTCCTGAAAGGCCTGTCCTCAAAATGTTGAAATGAAGTTTTTTTTTCCAGTATCTCGCACTATCAATGTCATGAGACTATTTTCCTCTAATTTCCCAACATCCTTGTAGATTTTAAAACCAAGTCACTATTTCGAATTCAAGATAACAAGGTGTGGAGCTGGATGAACACAGCAGGCCAAGCAGCATCTCAGGAGCACAAAAGCTGACGTTTCGGGTCTAGACCCTTCATCAGAGAGGGGGATGGGGAGAGGGAACTGAAATAAATAGGGAGAGGAGGGGAGGCGGACCGAAGATTGAGAGAAAAGAAGATAGGTAGAGAGGAGAGTATAGGTGAGGAGGTAGGGAGGGGATAGGTCAGTCCAGGGAAGACGGATAGGTCAAGAAGGCGGGATGAGGTGGTAGGTTGGAACCTTCCCCTGCAACCGCAGGAAGTGCTACACTTGCCCCCACACATCCTCCCTCACCCCCATCCCAGGCCCCAAGATGATCTTCCATGTCAAGCAGATGTTCACCTGCACATCTGCCAATGTGGTATATTGTATCCATTGTACCCGGTGTGGCCTCCTCTACATTGGGGAAACCAAGCGGAGGCTTGGGGACCGCTTTGCAGAACACCTCCGCTTGGTTCGCAACAAACAACTGCACCTCCCAGTCGTGAACCATTTTAACTCCCCCTCCCATTCCTCAGATGACATGTCCATCATGGGCTTCCTGCAGTGCCAAAATGATGCCACCCGAAGGTTGCAAGAACAGCAACTCATATTCCGCTTGGGAACCCTGCAGCCCAATGGTATCAATGTGGACCTCACAAGCTTCAAAATCTCCCCTTCCACCACTGCATCCCAAAACCAGCCCAGCCTGTCTCCGCTTCCCTAACCTGTCCTTCCTCTCACCCATCCCTTCCTCCCACCTCAAGCCGCACCTCCATTACCTACCTACTAAACTCATCCCACCTCCTTGGCCTGTCCGTGTTCCCTGGACTGACCTATCCCCTCCCTACCTCCTCACCTATACTCTCCTCTCTACCTATCTTGTTTTCTCTCCATCTTCGGTCCACCTTCCCCTCTCTCCCTATTTATTCCAGTTCCCTCTGCCCATCCACCTCTCTGATGAAGGGTCTAGGCCCGAAACGTCAGCTTTTGTGCTCCTGAGATGCTGCTGGGCCTGCTGTGTTCATCCAGCTCCACACCTTGTTATCTTGGATTCTCCAGCATCTGCAGTTCCCATTATCACTATTTCGAATTCTTTTATTTTCAACTTGACTTGTACCTCCACAGTGGGGTGTCTCCCTTCACTTTAGTTTCTTGACAAAGAGTAAATATTCAAGTTGTTAGGGAGGGAGTTGTGAAAGATCTGGTGGGGGAACATTAGACCAAAGAGAAATTGCAATGGTATTCATTGTATCTGTTCCCTTGGTTCATATTGTCAGATCGGCATGATATGTTATTTAATGATAGGAGAACAATATAAAAATAAGTTTGGCTTATTTGTAATGAATTTGGTTTTTAAAAAATGCTGCCACAGTAGTGGCTTACAATGGAACCTCCCTACAGCAAAGTGTCTGTTCTCTGCCTCCCTCTTGTCGTTTGAGTGTGGAGTGGAGCTGCACAAGTTAATTCCATCTTGAGGAAAGATAAGATTGAAGAAAAGTGGAAACAGGAAAGCCCATATTTCAGCTGCCCTATCATGTGGATCTACCTTCAATTAATGTTACTTTACTCCATTAGTGTCAATGACCCCAACACAATCCTGCCCCCACCCACCATTCTCCATTTCCCTCTGCTCCATGCCATCTGCTTTCCACACTTGCAGGAGAAACTGTGCATTTCCTCTTTGTAACCACATTCATTGCATTAGGTAGCAATCTGTTCTATCCTGAAATAACAAAAATGTAAAGAAGTGAACACTTAAAGATAAGGTTGTATAGTACCATTAAGATGTGGCGCATTTGTCGGTATCCAAAACGTTGCTGCCAAGGAATTGGAAAATATGTCATTTCAGGGATAGTAGAAACTACAGATGCTGGAGAATCTGAGATAACAATGCTGCTTGGCCTGCAGTGTTCATCCAGCTCTGAACCTTGTTATGCCATTTAAGGGGATGCTTTTACTGCAAGTCATTATCTTAAAACTACATTTATTTCTTACTGAACACTATGTTTTTAGATAGAGAGGGGAAAATGTAGATTGAGGTGATTGAAAAGGGTGTTGGCAGAACAATTAACAAGACTATTTCATAAAAATTAATAGTGCACGAGACAGCAGGAGAATGGGTCAGATAAAAGTGAGTGGTTAGAGAAAATATTATCAATGGTGAGAAGTATAGGACAGGATCCTCGCACGTTTAAGGATGTGCTCCTTTGCAAACCCAGTGTTACACTGCTTTCCTATGCTACTTAGTCTTAGATCAGTAAGAATGAGACGTAAAAATCCAGATATAAGTAGGTGTTGCTTGTGTTGTGGAAGTTCTACAAGATTGTGCCAGATTTTCAGCCATCGGAATATTTGTCCCTAAAGGATGCTGGCGGCCTCACAAAGAAATAACCACAGGATTTTTTTTTCCCAAGCTGTGTACTTCTGAGCAACAAGTAAACCCAGGAAAATAGCTCACCACTTGCACCGAAATCAGTCACATCCCAAATTAGGGACAGAATGATGGGAAATGCCCCTGTTGTGAACTGTGTTTTGAGAAGAAGGAAATGCATGCTAACTCAGGAGAATGGCTGCCAGGCTACCTGAAGGGCAGTGTGATTGACTTGCTTGTCAGTACCTTTATAAGAACTGTAATTGAACACCAGAAGAAGAATATTTCACAGCAGTTTTGTCAGTCGTTAGACCTGTGACCACAGAACGATTACTTTGAATCAAGGTTAAGTTTGGTAAAAGTGGATATTTGCACTTAAAGACTTTATGAACTGACTATACATTTGTTAATTAATGGGATGCAGGGACTGGAGGCAAACGCATTTGATGTTGTAGGCGACTAATTTGCTGCACAGAAGCTACTGATTGTTTGGGCTTTCTCCAGTATATATCTGACAAATCAGAAATCTTGCAATCTACAAGTTAGCTTAAGGTCGAGCACAGTTTATCCTACACAAAGAAAAGTTCACTTTCGTCTCACTCTTCCTTTTTGTATAATTAAAGAAGCTCTTGCAGCCCCTCTTCATTTTACTTCCTGGTTTGCTGCCATATTTTATTTTCTCCCTTTTTTTCATTGTGTTTTGCTTTATTTAGAACTTTCCTGATCCCCTAGTTTACTTAATCTTTGCATATTGTATGTCTTTTGTTTAAATTTGATGTCTCCTTAACTTCCTTGATTAACCATGGCCATTTTTCTTAGCGGGAATAAAACAGAAGAGTGGATTTGAGAATTATCAGATCATTCATGTTCACTTGATTAGCAGAGTAGACTCGGGCTGAATGGCCTACTCTGCTCCTACATGTTGTGTATGCAAGTTGTTGTTCAGTTAATAAATCTAGTCCTTTACATTTGGAGATGTTGCACTACTGGTAACCATGAATTTTAATGTGGACATGCCCTTAGCAGTTACTTAAGTGCGCTTCAAGTATACACTTTGCAGTTATTTAGAGAAAAACCAAAACAGTTATTGTGTTGCACAAGGATGAGATTGTGTGCTGCAGGCTTTGTGTTTGCAAGGGCTTATCAGTCTCTGCATGGGATAGGCCCTGGATATGTACCAAGTGCTTACAAATGGCTGAGTTCCAAAAGGTGAGTGTGGCTGCCAAGTAAGGGTAGCGCTATTTAAACACAGAACAAGGATCAACAAGATTAACGAGCGGCTCTTTAGTTCTTGACCAGTAGCGTATAGTCCTGCCCTCTATTTAGTTTGGAAAAGAAAGGCAAAAGCAAAATGTTGCTTGATGGTTTGATTTTAAAAAAATTAAAGCAATGTAACTTTTTTGGAGAACTTTTGTCATCATCTTGATACGGACCTGATAAAGTAAAGGTGTTAGACTGAATTGGAAGAGTTGTACTTTAGTAGATGTGGTGCCTATTTAAGAATAAGTTGTACTGTGGTAACAGTGTGTTCTTAAAACTAAAATTGCCTGGAAACTTTCTTCTGAGATAATTAATCTTCTAATGATGACAGTCATGTTTTCACTTACATGGAATATGATGACAAATGAAATTAATGAGAAGTGTCTGCTAATATGAAAGTCAGAAGGGGGTCTCTGTAGAATATCTTTCTACCAAAATGCTTTGATAGGGCGCTGGTTATGATGATTCCAGTAGTTGGAGCCTAAGACAGCTTTGTTGTAGTTTTTTTGGGGCTCATGATTACGATGAAAATTATTCTGTTTCTCTGTAGATTTTGATCCTGGCTTCATTCAGTATTCATGTGCACAAACCTAGTATCCCTGTGCTCATGACTAACACTGGGCAAGATAAAATTGAGAACTAATTTAAAAGTGGTTTATTTTGTAGGTCTAAAATGTTTGCAGACTTTTAAAACATTTCCTGCTCCAAAGTAGGGAAAGTCTTTGCCAGAATTGTGCTCAATTGCCTTCTTCCAGTGGCTAAAAACCTTCTGTCCATCGACGGGTAGGGTGGATGTGGTCATCACAGCAAGTAAAATTGGAGAAAAATATAGACAGTAGCAACAATCTCTAAACTTGGCCTGCTTTGACATTACAAAAGCCTTTGATGCTGTAAACCGAGAGAGACAATGTTTCTCTCATGTGAATGCCTGGAAATTCAATGCTATTTTCCATCTGCTGCATGATGGTCTTCCTCGGTTTAATCCTCAACAATGGATGTACCAGACACCCAATATGAATGCAAATAGGTGAAGCAAGGCTGTTACCATTGCACTATTGCTGTTTATTGTGAAGCTTCCACCAGAGTGAAATTTCTTTACTGGTTGAGTGGGATACTATTTAACCTCATAGTATTTCCAGTCCAGATGATACACAATTTGTGTCACTGAGCTGCGTAATGCCATTTAATCAAAACTACTACTTATCCAAGAGTTCCACATTCTCAATCAGTCAGAAAGTTCCTCATGATCTCATGATTGGACGTTTGAGGCCTCAAGAGAGGACACAAGCTGAAAATGAAAGAGACCTGATAGAAATTCCGGATCCTGCAGTGTGCGGGTTGGTAGAATTGGTAGAAATGTTTCTCTCCTACCCTCAAGCAGGACACAATTTGAAAACCTGTACAGTCCCCACCACTTAATATAACAGAAACGGTCAATTCGTTATTGTCTTTTTTAAGTTCTATGTAATTTAATAACCCACTTAACACTATGAGTAAAATAGGCAGAAGTCACCAGTAATAGGTCGAACAGCTGCAGATGTTTTGCATACAATCTGCCTGTTGAAAGAAATGGACCCATGAAAGGAAAGCGTCAGGTACAAAAACAAAAAAAAACTCATGTCAGTGATTATTCTTCTAACACCCGGCTTAAAGTGAACCGTTCAGAAAAGTAAGCAATTTGCCTCCTCAGTAGATCTGCTTGATTTCCAAGCTCCTGAACTGCTGCTCCATTTGCAAATGGCTTTCAAAATTTAGCATACAACTATTGTTTTGAACATTTGATTGATTTCGCCTCCAATATGAGTCATGCTGGCACCTTCCATAAACATGCATTTACTTTAGCTTGGTAACCTTCAGTGCACCATTACATGCAAGGGAAGATCCAGAGAGGCAACAAATGCTCATTTAGCTTGTGGTAGTAACTTAGTATCAATGAATAGACAAAAAGATTATCTTTGTGAGTTGAGTAATAAAATGGTTACTGAATTTTGTTGAAAGAAACCACAGTATGGCCGTGAAAATACTGTTGATTGTCAGGAAAAAAAACATCTGGCTCACTAATGTTCTTCAGGTGGAAAGTTCGTCACCTTCGCCTGGTCTGACTTATGACTTCAAACTCATAGCAATGTGGCTGACTTTGAACTACCCTCTGAAATGGCCTAGCAAGCCACTCTGTTGTGTCAATTGCTCTGAAATCTCAACAGAGAAAGGAAACTAGATGGATCACCTTACATTGACAGCCCTGTCGACTCTGCAAAGTTCTCCTTTCTAACATCTGGAGGCTTGTACCTAAATTGGAAGAGCTGTCATGGTTGTTGGAAGTCAGTCATCTCAGTTCTGGGGCATCCCTGCAGGAGTTCCTCAGGGTCATGTCCTAGGCCCAACCATCTTCAGCTCCTCCATCATTAATCTGCCCTCCATCATAGAACCAGAAATGGGGATGTTCACTGGTGATTGCACAATGACAGCAGAATTTGCAACTCCTTACATATTAAAGCAGTCCATGAGCGTGGCTTGGGCTGATAAGTGGCAATTAACTTTAGCGCCACACAAATACCAGGCAATGATTATCTTCAATAAGAGACAATCTAATCACCACCCCTTGACATTTAAAGCTTCTACAGTCACTGATTCCCCCAAGAATCCTGGGTGTCACCATTGACCAGAAACTGAATTGGACTCAGCACATGAATATTGTGGCCACAACAGCTGGTCAGAGGCTAGGAATACTGTAGTGAATAACTCACCTCCTGACTCCCAGACCCTGTCCACCATCTACAAGGCACAATTCAGGAGTGTGATGGACTACTCCCCACTTGCCTGGATGATTGCAGCCCCAACAACACTCAAGAAGCTTGACACCATCTCGGACTAAGCAGCCTGCATGACTGGCACCACATCCACAAGCAGCCACTCCCTCCACTGCCAAAGCTAAGTAGCAGCAGTGTGTATTGTGTATAGGATGCACTGCAGAAATTAAATTTTTCCAAACCCATGACCACTTCCATCTAGAAGGACAAGGGCAGCAGATACATGGGAACACCATCATCTGGAAGTTCCCCTCCAAGCCACCCACCGTCCTGACTTGTAAATTTATCATTGTTACTTCACTGTTGCTGGGTCAAAATGCTGGTATTCCCTCCTTAATGGCATTATGTGGAAACCTGCAGCACAGGGACTGCAGTGATTCAAAATGGCAATTCATCAACACCATCTCAAGGCAACTAGAGATGGGCAATAAATGCTGGCCAGCCAGCAATGCCCATGGCCCACAAAACAACAAAAAGTAATATAAGGAATTGATCATTGTGTGTGATTGCTATTAATGATCAAAGGAAGGTCACACGCACCTGGTATTATGCTCCAGATAGCTGAGTTATTGAGTTAATAAAAGTGATTGTATTTGTGCCCTTTATTTAAAATATTTTTTGCAGTAGGAATTATTTTGCTATGACAGTGGCTTAATTGAGGCAGTGCTCTATTCAAATGAACAGTCTTTGTCAGACGACTAAACAACTTACAAAAACAAGGCTTCATTGTTTTGTACAGAGCAGTTCTGATTTTCTATGATCTACAGGTCATTCAGCTTTGCTCACAATAATGCCTTTAAAACTGCAAAATGTTTCACTCATCTCTGCGATTTTCAGTTAGTATGCCCAGTACTGACAGACAAAGTTGTTACCTTTAAGCTTTTCAGAAACAGATGGATAATTCATCGTGGTATTTCTCATCTTGCTTTTACCCGAGGTGCAATGGTGTAGCCTGGTAGGCTTGAATTCTAGAACACAACGATGACTGGAACTGTTTGGATGTTGAGAACGGAGCTGAGTGGCAGTGAAGAGGAATAAAAAAAAACCCTGCTCTTTAAGCACGACTTGGGTGTGAATTTCTACAGCGATTCTTGTTTTTTATCTTAGAAAATGGCAATTATAGCTCTTCAGCTGACATTATGTTGGGAGAGTCTATGAGGCAATCTTCAACTGTCTGAATTTGTACAGAGGTCAAACAGGAGAAATGCGGCCAATAAGCTTGACTTTTGAGATGGGAAAGGATTTGCTATCTTCAGTTCTTCAATCCATTTCTTAAATTTGGGGATTAACCTTCACCTCTCTCAATATTCACACCATGTACATAACTTGGGCAGAAGAACAGCACCAGAAAAGGTCCCAATATCTGACTCTGACACAGTGCCTTAAACTTCAGGTTTCAGATTCTGTCGAAGCATAAATAATAGGGTAAGGAGGTTGTTGGTAGAAGTTTTAGAAGTTGAAATTAAAGCTAGTCCATTTACTTGGCACCTTTCTTGTCATTATGCAAGGGTTTGTTTTCTTCATTGAAGAAAATCTTGTGAATTTATAGCAAGTCATAAATATAGGCTTTGTGAATGTTAGTTATTTGTTAGAAAATGACATTTATTTAATTCTCATGTAAATAACAGAATAATTAAACTCACATTATTAAAGACATTTGGTTAGTTGGTGTATATTGTAGATTTCACTTAACTTTATAGTTGTGGGTTCTGCAGGAGTGTACCAGTATTTGCAGAGTTCTTCCATATTAAGAATTAATAATTGTCAATCAGGTGTGAGTTGGGGAGGTGCCAGTAATTGTAGTTAATGAGATTATGTGTAAATCAGAGTGACTGAATATTCCAAAGGAGAGAATCATTCTTAAACTGCAAGGTAGATGGACTGGGAAAGAAGTTTGAGTAAATAGTAACTATGAAAATGAATGAGTGTTCTGAGTTCTTATAGAACCTTTGGGATTGACTAGTATTTATTGCAAAAAATGCCCTCAGGTGATTCCAGTGTGCACGATATGTTAGATTGCTCAAGGTCTGAGGAACAAATAGCTTCCATAGAAACAGTGACCTCTCCTTGTGCTGTTCTTCTGCCCAAGCTATGTACCTTGGACATTTTTGGTAGTTTATGTCTTAATGTTCTTTTGATATGTTTACTGAGGCGCAAGGATCGGAGAGATCAGCATCGTGCAGAATTAGTGAATGTATTAACTTACAGTATTTTCAGATGGGAGTACAGTTTCCAGCCTCGTTGCATACTGTAACTGCAGCAGATGGCAATGATCTGGGAAGGCACCAAGCAAGGTACTTGGAGCCTCTGAATGAAAAGGAAGTCATGTTAGGGGAAAGGAGGATTGATATGGAGAAGGATCAGGCAGAGCAAGGATTTCCTCAACCAGATGTAAGCCAGAGGTCTGATTATTTGCAAATATTGTGAAATCTATGTTTAACCTCAATGCCCATTCTTGTTTGTCATGACTGATGTCAGTGGAATACTAAATAAAAACCAAAAGAACTTCGGATGCCAGAAATTGAAAACATAAGCCAGAAGTTACTGGAAAAGCTCAGTAGGCCTAGAAGCATCTGTGAAGAGAAATCAGAGTTAACGTTTTGAGTCTAGTCACCCTTCATCAGAAGCTGAGATTATCCAGCAGTTTCTATTTTTGTTTCTGATGTCAGCGCTATCCTTGCTTCAGAATCTTTTGCGCCATCCATTCAAATCTCGTTATGTACAATATATAGATGAATTTTGTCAGTCAACCTTTAACAAAAGTGTCTTGAGGTCTGTGGTAATCACAGCCAACCATGCTGAGCGATTAGCTTATCTGATAAAAAAAATCACATGATTTCAACTGATGCAAAATTGTACCAAGTAAGTATTGATATCATACATCATTTGTAAGTGAGATATTTAGTATGCTTCTGATCATTTAACAAAAATCTTTTGAAGCCTATTTTGTTTATTCTCCCCTTTTTGGTAGCCTCTTTGCAATACTCAGAAGAAGCTGCACAAATTAATGAGAAGTATCCTTACTGAAAGGCATAGGGTCCTGAGTGGACTTGACAGGGGAGTGCTGAGAGGCTATTTTCCTTTGTAGAAGAAACCAGAATTTAAGAATCATGGCTTGGATTTTCTAATTGCTAGTTAGTTGTCATTCCAGCGTAGACGTGGGCTGTGCTTGAGGGGCCTGCAGAATGCCCGTTGGAGAGGACTCCAAAGAAAACACCTGGAAAATTGAAGATTCTCCTGGGCAATTCCTCTCCATCAGAGCCCTCTGAAATATCCATTTCAATGGACAATCCGGGAAGTTCCAGTGAAATAAAGCATGTAGTTACTCTGAAATAGACAATTAAGTAACTGTTAAACTGACTCCATACTAACCTCACACACCTCCAGCTATATCTCCTTCAGACAGCTTAAACTCCAAAGATCCTGACGTAACAACCCCGGAACCTCTCCCACCTTCATCAATCCACAACTGAACCTCCATGCTTTAGATACCTCTAAAGTTTCCAGGTCTGCAGAAGTGTCCTGGGAATGCCCAGGACCCATAACTAACCTGCAAGCAACATGGCACAAAAGAGTGAAATGGTATTCTGCTTATGGAATTCCTTACTTAGGGAATGTTTTGTTGTTATAGTGAGAGCTAACACTTCAGATGTGAATGTGCAAATGGTGGTCTGCAGTGTTGTTAAATCAACAAGAATCCAAGCTAAGTACAGGTTTAAGAAAGGAGGAAAGAAACCACAAACAAAGACACTAACCTACTGGGGACTCTACCGTTAGAAGGTAAATGCAATACCATTTCCAGAAGCTGAGGAAATGCTACATCTTTAAGCCTCAGGTGTGTGTGTCCATCTGGAGCTTGCAATTCTGGTATATTTAGATTGCTTGGTTTAATTGGCTGCAAATTCAGACAAGCAACAGTGACAACTAGACCAGGCATGTGCTGAAACTTGTTGCCAGACTTCTTACAACCTGTTTGGCCAGTGCAAATTCCCCTGCTATAGGAAAATATGGTCAGCTTTCAGGTATGAACGGGCTGCTACTAATCCACATAACTACAAGGCTTTAACATGACAAGATAGTACGATTTGGTGCTGTGTGCAATAGAAATTACAACATTAGACAATAGTCATCAACACCTGAAGGACATCAGTGTGCAGGAGAGGAGCAAAAGACTCTGAATTGTTTCTGATTCTAATGACAAGATTGTTAAAGTGTTCCCTTCTTTGCCATTGATATCCTTTTGCTTAATGAGCACAAAAAATTCTCCTAAAATAATTTTCAATTGCTGTTCTTAGATGGGAAGTTACATGTAATAAAAACTGCAAATTCTTAAAAAAGCAAAACTTGTTTTCAACTTCTGTGTATAAATCTTTGTCAAGACCTAGTTTGAACTGGTTTGGTTTCAAGTTGAAATTTGTATTCATCTGATACACAGATGTTTGGCGGAGGTCTTTGGTCACGTCTTTAGTTAAAACACAGTCTTGCCATTTAAAGAGCTGTGGAAATCATCCTAGTGCCATGAGTTAGACCTCTGATGCCATAAAACCCGTCCATTTTGTTCCAGTCTCCAAATCACTGATTGCTATTGCTTAATTTCTATATAATTTATGCAGAGCCTGTTGTTTTCCAGACATCATCCACTGATTTATCACTCAGGGAGCTAGCAGTGATAATATGAGAATCATCAATCCTTCAACCATACAGGGAGTATGTTGTAACAGATATTTGTGAAAACAAAAAGGATCCTAAATTAAATGAAATTTTCATTGAATCATAGAGTCATACAGCACAGAATCAGATAATTTGGTCTGTCTCGTCCACTCTGACCAAGTTTCTCACTAAATTGGTCCCATTTGCTTGCATTTGGTCCATATCCTTCTAAACCTTTCATGTTTATGTGACTGTCTAGATGTCTTTTAAATGTAGTAAGCTTCACAAAGCATGTTGCAATCATTGATTAATTTTTCGTAGATCCCAGATCTATAATGTAGTCATAGCTGCTCTCTTCTCTCGTTTCATTGGCACATTGATTTCCATTCCAGTTTCATTAGAAATGATCTTCAAACAGCTTTAGTCTTTTACAATGCAAAATGAAAAATGGGGCGGAATTTTTAGTTCTCCAAAGGGAAGTGAGTAAGGAGATGCACAGGTGTAGAAGCAGCCTGCTAGTTCCCGATACAATTTTGCCTCTCTGTCACTTTCCCAGAGATGGGCTGTAGGGGGCAGACTGGGGTCTAGCTAGACAGGTAGGCTTTGGGGCCCTCCTTGCTGGTCTGGCTTCAGCTGTGCTCACAGGCCTCCTTGTGGACTCTTTACCACAGTGGGGAACAATTCTGTCGGCATCAGATTTTATTTTCTGCTTTAACAGTTTAAAAAGTTGAAGAGTAGTATCATTAGCCCCTCCCTCAGCAAGGGAACATGAAGAAGTTTTATTCAGCATAAGAATAATAACAAGAGCAAGTAAGAAAAGACATTTTTAGGGCACCCCACAAATTTGGGTCGTAGTTCCATCTGATTGCATGTCAACATGACATTATTGACAATATATTACCATAATATGTTTAATATAAACACAGTAATATTTTATACATAGTGTATCACTACATACATGTAATATGTGACACCATTATACCACACGTTCCCCTAAGTCATTAAAAGTACCCCTTTTAACCATTTTCAGTTAACCATTAATATTTACTGGCAAACTTTCTGTTCTTTGCTGTGACCCTCCCCAGCCTTAAAGTCTCCTCCTGCCAAGATTTCATTTTCCAACTATATTTTCGGCTTTTTACGAGGATGGGTAGGACGGCTGACCTCCTGGGAGGGATAAATTTTGGGACATTGGCGTTCCAGACTCTGACAATAATCTGAACGAAAAGACAATGAGGTTACTTGCCCGTTCACATGAGCTTGAGGCTAGTCTATAGAGTGGATGACTGCACTTCATTGATGGTAAGAACTGCTTAGGTAGTGGGACTGTCAAGCGCACTTTAACTGGAGATCTCGCTATGTGGGCAAATATCCTGGGGCACAATGTGGAGCCGCATTCCCACGATTTAGTGGAAAATCTGTGTAATAACACCACAGAGGCTAGTATCCCTTTGTATAGACGTGCATAGTATTTGACACTGTTCTAGTTTCCTTAGAGCTGAATTCTCGAGTGAGCAGAACTTGACACTCCTGTTTGTATCTGTCAGCCAGGGCTCCCTGATCAGACCAGGTTAACAGCGCTCATATTCCATAAAGCCCACCTGGCTCACTGTGTTACAGTCACCACAATCTGAAGATATTGGATCGTCAGAGAATCCTTCATCAGGATTTGACGAACATATGTCTAGTGGGATTCCGTCATTAGGGGTGGGACCCCTAGGAAGCTCCTCTGCAATGCTCAGATCCACAGACCTGGTGGAAGATTGAGTAATAGCGGGACGTTAACTGCCTGTTGCTTCCTGCCAATTCCAATCTTATCCGAGAGTTTCGGCTAGCTTGATATTATGAGCTTAATATCTGCACTTGCTTTCATTTTTTTTCTAATTCCTTCTTGAAAGATCATAATCATTCTGTAGTTGATCTCTTTCATGAATTAAGACTTTTCCTGCATAGCCTTCTGCACACTTAAATGAAGAGCACTCTTGTCTGCCAGTGGCTGTTTCATCCATTAAGTTTCCTAGGCATACTGGTTGTCTCTACGCTAAATCTTCTGTAAACTTCCTGTTATCTCTTCCTTTTCAATTGTAAGTTTCTGCTTTTCTCTAATCACTCCTGTTGACCATTAACAACTCTTCCTGTTCTTGAAACAGTTAGAATTGTTCATTTCTGATACCTTTTGATACTTCTGACATCTGGACTTTTTCTCATAGCAAATTCAGGTTGGAGTGTGAGACTTGGAAGTCTTTATTTTCGTTCATTATCAGGTAGCTGCTGCAACTGGTTGATTTTCCCTAAGAAATTGTTCCTTTTCAATCTGGGAAACCTTTTTTTTCCACAGCTTGCTATGTGCACTTAAAATATTTTTTTTGTTGAAAAATGCTAGTTGGTCAAACTGGCATTCCTTATTCTTTGATGATGGAATCCTTTCTTCCAGTGCCCCCCCCCCCCCAGATAACAGTATAGTCCTAGCTTTGATATTTCTGTGTAAGTGTGGATTCAGGACTACCTCCTCCACCGAGCTATTAACATCCCATGCACTCTGACCTCAAAGAACAGTTGCAGATCTAGCATGTGATTTTGCAACATAGAAACATAAAATATGACATAAAACATTCAGTATGGTCACAGCTGATCATGAAATTTCAGTACCCCATTTGTCCTTTTTCCCCATGCCCCTTGATCCCTTAGCTGCAAGGGTCATGTCCAGCTCCATCTTGACTGTAACTAATTGACTGGCACTGGCAGCTTTCTGTGGTAGAGAATTCTACAAGTTCACAACTCTTTGAGTGAAGAAATTCTTCCTCATCTCAGCCCTGAGGTTGGTTTATCCCTTATTCTTAGCTCAGTCCCCTTCACTCCTGGTCCACCTCTGTTTTTCACTGTAGACTCTCCTCAAAAGCTGAAATATCTATTTGTGGTCCTGAGGATGAAGTTTCATTAACAAAGGCTAGTTCATCATGTAAGGAAACAACATCAGTGCTTTCTTCTAATGCTGGATGAAGAAGAATGAAAAACACAGAAGCATTTCAGTTTAACAAGAGATCAGGAACGGCATATCAATGATTTCTCTTTACATGGAACATAGAACATTACAGCACAGTACAGGCCCTTCAGCCCTCGATGTTGTGCCGACCTGTCATACCGATCTCAAGCCCATCTAACCTACACTATTCCATGTACGTCCATAAGCTTGTCCAATGACGACTTAAATGTACCTAAAGTTGGCGAATCTACTACTGTTGCAGGCAAAGCGTTCCATTCCCTTACTACTCTCTGAGTAAAGAAACTACCTCTGACATCTGTCCTATATCTTTCACCCCTCAATTTAAAGCTATGCCCCCTCGTGCTCGCCGTCATTAGCATTTTCTTGTCTATTGAAGATGTCAGTCATCCATTCACATACTCTTACTGGAGCAGATTCTGGATCCTGAAGCTGAATATCAAGTGTTTGAAGAAGCTCATGATTTTGCCCTTGTGTAGAATCTGAAAGAATGTGAAACAGCTCCTCTATTTGAAATAAATGTAGTTTCTTTACTATTAACTATCGTGTTAGCTTAACAGAATTCACCTTGTTGGTCTGTGAAATCAGGGAAGCAGAAATCCTGCAGTGACTTTGTTAGAGCTGGGAACCAGAAATCCTGAATTTAGTGGGTCAGTTATATCGCTCAAGAAGAATTCATTCTGCACCTCAGAATCCTTAAATACCTTGAAGCACTTGCAGACTGTTGTGATAATTTACTTGTTGTGCTGCTGAAACTGTTTTGAAATGGCCTGTCCCTTGCACTCATGACCCTTGTTAATACTGAATGAACAAAGCTGTCGCTGATGGGGTCCTTCAGTTGTGGTGATTGCATCCTGGTTCGCATCCTGGTTCTACCCACACATTCTGCTGATGGACTTTCTGTTTTCCCTTTTACTTCCCAACTCTGTGTCATTGTATTTTGCAGTTATTTGACATTTGCTTGTTTCACCCTCTCGCTTTCTGACTCAACCTGGACAGCGAGAGCATGAAACAGCCCATCCCAAAATCTTCACCCAGCTTGACTTTCTAATTTACAGGCTTTGGAGCATATCACCCTGTAGTGAATCCTTTGTTGTGTTGTGTCAGAGTGCCCTGTTGACTGTCCCAGATCTTATTGCCCTCCTGTGCTCTTTCCTGCACAGTTCTTTTCTGGCTGACTGGTCCTGCAGCTGTGCTGTACAGCTTGGGTTGGCTTTATTCACTATAACAGTACAGACAAGAGTTGCTTAGGAGACATTTTTTGGGCACCCACCTGGGTGTGGTGTTGTCTGATCACATGACCTCATGAGCTTGCTGTGGGTTAACATTTGTTAATGACCATCGTTTAGATTGCCTTATCATCTACATGGAGAAGGCACTTCAACAGAGAGGTTTCTGTAGTGATTGTAATGAGATCAGCCTGCTGGACCTCACACAGTTTAAGTTTCCTGGCTAGGGCTGTTAATCTGGTCTAATCAGGGAGCCCTGGCTGACTTAAAAAGGGTGAATGCTCAAGCCTGGGAATACCTGACTCAGTGAAAGGCAGTGTTTTTGTTAGAGGCTATGCATTTGCAAAGTAAAGGTTGTTGGTGATTGGATGTCAGCCTCTGAAGAGTTATTTCAGTTCTCTTGTCTGCATTTGCTTGAAAAGGCTACTTTCTGGTTCTTCAGTGTTGGAAAACCTCATATTGGTTGCCGATCTTTGCAAACCCACTCATCATTCTTAATTAGATTGCGATCTTGTCCTCTACCTGCTAACTGGATTCAAACTCACAGCTGGGTGTGGTCAGGGTCGCTCCCCTCTTACCCCATTCGATTCTGATGTCAGAAGTCTGAAAACCGCATGGAGAATCCTCCCCTTAGTGCCAGAGCCCACGTGCACATAACCGAGGGAGTTCAAATGTCAAATTTAAACACACTTGAACAGATCAAGATGTTTGGATTTATTTGTGTGAAATTAGCTGGCACTCCACTGATTTGCATGAAAGAATTAAAGCTGCAGCAGTGAGTATTACATCATATACTTTAAAAGCTTGGAAGATGAATTCTTTATGATTACTGATCTGTACAACTGCGTATTTTCATCACTGTCAGGCTTCAACAACATCTATTTGGTATTGTGTTCAATTGATGTGAAAATTGTTCAGTCACATACACACTTGCATCAGACATTCCCATTTGTTTGTATGGAACTGACTGGTGCTTGCACATCAAGCACATCACCAGCAAAACTGTCTAGACACTGTTATCATGAACCATTAATCTAAAGGGAAGATTCCATTAATAAATATTCTATGATGTTTTTCAACACAAAATCTGTTATTTTTCTCTTTATTGGACATCCTGCTTCTCCCTACTAGTTATTCCCTACATGTTTTATTTTTATCCTTGTTACATTTTATTTCTTTCCGCTGTCTAACACACCAGTACTCTTTTAGGGGTGGGGAGAAAATATTTACACAAATAAGTGGCAGCAGGAGGTCTCGTAAACCTGATGTTTACCTTCCTTTTATTAAAAGAAGTAGTTGTTTCAGATTTTATGCCTCGTCCTCTTTCAAGGTGACAGACTCAACTTCACTGAGAGAATCACGAGGTGATCTGTTATTGTTCGGTCTTGTGGTCCCCAGTAGATTGAAACAATCCGACTACTTTACACTGAGTCAGGAGCTGACATCAAATGTATTTTCCTTGTGCTTCAAGAGTTTTTACTTGGAAGCATAAACTGTTGTGCAGTACTGAGTGTTGTGGCAACCTGGACACTTATTGATAAATACACAGAACAATATAGATCTCAACTATTTCTGAATCATATAGGACATATACACTTAAAGCTAAACTTCTGGAGAGTGTTGCTGAGCAAAGAGACATTAAAGTGAAGGTTCATAGTTCCTTGAAAATTGCAGGTAGACAGGATAGTGAAGAAGTATTTGGTGTGCTTGCCCTTACTGATCAGTGCATTGAATATAGGAATTGAGAGGTCATGTTGTGCCTGTACAGGACATTGGTTAGGCCACTTTTGAAATACTGCATTCAGTCCTGGTCTCTCTTCTACAGGAAGGATGTTGTGAAACTAGAATGGGGCCAGAAGAGATTTACAAGAATGTTGTCGGGGTTGGACGGTTTGAGCTATAGGGAGAGGCTGAATGGGCTGGCGCTTTTTTCCCTGGAGTGTCAGAGGCTGAAGGGAGACCTCATAGAAGTTTATAAAATCGTGAGGGCCTGGATAGAGCGAATAGACAAGGTCTTTTCCCCGGGGTGGCAGAGTCAAAACTAGAGGACATAGGTTTATGGTGAGAGGGAAAAGATTTAAAAGGAACCTGAGGGGCAGCCTTTTCACACAGAGTATGATGCATGTATGGAATGAGTTGCCAGAGGAAACGGTGGAGGCTGGTACAGTTACAAAATTTAAAAGACATCTGGATGGATGTATGAATTGGAAGGGTTTAGAGGGATATGGGCCAGATGTTGGCAAATGGGACTAGATTAATTTAGGATATCTGGTTGGGCATGGGTGAGTTGGACTGAAGGGTCTGCTTCCATGCTGTACAGCTCTATGACTGTAACAATGTAATGGCTTTTAAAAAGCTATAATGTCCACACATATCAATGTAATTGTCCGGTCATTAATTTCCTTTTAAATTATGTCCGAAGTAAAGATCAGTAATCAATTTTTATAATTGAACTGAATATCTTTATAAGTCTTTTCAGCTTGTCTTCTTTTGTCAAAAATATAATTGACATTATTGGTTGGGGTATAAGTTGTAATACTTCCATATTGTGGATTTGATGATTGAAATTCTCAGTAATTAGTTGGCATGCTGTATTGGCTACGTTATGTGTGACTATTAGGCAATGTTTGGGTCTCCCTTCATTGCTTGGCATTTTATAAAGACCGTCTGATGTTATATATATAGTGGTGTCTCTGTGGCTAATGTGATTAGGTGCTGATGGTGAACTGATGCTATTCAGCAAACTACTTAAATTTTCCAACTGGTGGTTCAATGATCAGAAATCCCTTGTTCAGACACAGAATACTGACTGCTGAGATGATTGTAGCTCTGAAATCTTTCACATTTCTGATAAAAGGGCATTTTGAACATTATTCTGCAATTAAGATGTTCTCCTTGAATTAGTGTAAATAAAGCAGCTGCTGCAGTGTGACATGTTGTGGGTGGCACTTCATTAGCTGCCATCTCCTTTTTCTCGTGTGTTCCTGCCCTTCTGGCGAACCTTGAATGTAGATATCCTCTGTCAGTGTCTTTGAAGAGGCCTAGCTGGTACATCCATCTGGATATCTGCCAATGCTGTCTTCGCTCTATTAGTACTTTATGTGGGGATGAATTGCTGGTTTCTTCTGTACATCGTGTGATACTTAAAATCTTCTATCCACCCAAACTTGATATGTTTGGAGCAGATGTTTAATGCTTCTGATCAGAGACCCCTTTTCAAGGGTGTTTGACCCAAAAACTTCTGTCATCTCATAGTTTTCTGAGATGAAGTACAGCTCTTTGCAACTGCTCAACCCTAGGTAGCAGGAGCATTTGTTACAGTGAGCCAGAATATGGTACGACTCCTTTTCCTTCCTCTGTTGTCACAATGATATAAAATATGGACTGATTGGTTTTTGAAAACCGTTTTCTGATTTCATAGCTGCAACTTTCATGAACTGGAGTTGTAAAACATCAATTTTCCAACTAGAAAGAAACAAAAACCATTGGCTTAAAATAGTCACAGGTATCACCTGACCACAAGTGGCCATGTTTCAACATGGATTGGACAATGAAGAGCCAAGCTGAAGGTAATATTTTGCCAAAAGGCAATGAAACCAGGTAGTATGAAGCCAGCTGATGCAAAAAGGCTGTTTTGTCCTGTTTGAGAATGTTTATGTGTGGGAGACGGAAACATCACGGAAGACAATTAACTGAGATATGGAAATGCACACATGGGCTTGTACATCAAACACCAGCTGTAGCAGAAGAGAGAAGGTGAATAGTTGATTGCAGAACCGAAAGCGGCTGGAAAATCTTCCCTCTCAACCTGTCTAAACGAAAAAGAGCAACATCAGAACAGTAAGAGCGTAAAAGTTAACTACTCATGGTCTAAGACACCAATGAAATGGCTGTGATCTCAACTTGAATCACCCCAAAGACCCTACGAATTCTACATGCAAAGTAGTTTTATCTTCCTTTTGTACTGCACACTGTGTCATTTTTAACTTTGCATCTTTGTGCATGTGACTACCTGAGGGCCAAATGCTTGACATCATGCTTTTATTGTTTTTCTCGGGATGGCAGGTAGGAAACTTGCTGTTTTTAACACAAGAAAACCTTGTGATGTGACCTTATTGCTACAAGAGAAATTATTATTTTAATATTAGTTAAATAATTTTAAATGGAGAGAGATACTTCCTGAAGCTAAAAGAATTAAAGTATTTATTGTGGTCAGCTGCATAGATTGAGAAAGGGGGTTGGTTGGGGTTTTGGGGATGAGGGCATGGGCTTGTCATTGAAGCAGTATCTCTCTTGATTTGGGTCCAATTTCAGTTCCAGTGTATACCAACAACATGACATTGCTCAATATCTTTCTGTAGGTAACCATTTTCTTTCAAATTGTGAGGAAAAGGTAAGGACTGAGCAGGATGACATCATTCTGTGCCCCTGTATCAAACTTTACCTCTAGATTTATGATTACTGACTTATTTCCCACCTTTTTACTGATCTAAACAGTTGTGTGAAGTTCTTCACTTTGAACATTGTTGCATCATGCAGGCATTTCACGCTGTTGTATGATTCTGCATCCTGAAACTCATTGACATCTTCTAAGACATAGATATTTTGGTTTCTTTTCCATTTCATTCAACCTCTCACTCTGTGGCTGTTAAGTCCTTTACCTTTTGAAAAAAGAAATTGTGATTGGACTTCCAACATGCACTACAGTGTGGTCCACATGCAGAACACTTACTTCTGTTCGTGAATTCTGTTAGCACTGCTACCTCACAGCACCAGGGACCCAGGTTTGATTCCACCCCCAGCCAACTGTCTGTGTGGAGTTTGCACATTCTTCCTGTGTCTGTGTGGGTCTCCCTGTGTCTGTGTGGGTTTCCTCTGGGTGCTCTGCCTTCCTCCCGCAGTCCAACAATGTATAGATTAGTTGTATCAGCCATGCTAAATTGCCTGTAGTTGTCCAGGGATGTGCAGGCTGGGTGAATTAGCCCTTGGTGGGAAATGCAGGGTTACACGGATAGGGTGGGGAAGTGGGTCTGGGTGGGATGCTCTTTGGAGAGTCAGTGTGGAATCAATGGGCTGAATGGCTTGCTTTCGCATTGTAGGGATTATTTGAACTTGTAGCTGCCCACAATTGTTGCACATCTTTCTCTTTATCTGGTATGCATTCTTTTAATTTCTCTTCATCAACCTGTCTTCATCTATCTTGTTGTGATTTCATGTGCTCTGGCAGTGTCAGCAGTCTCGTATGGTGAGCTTGTCCTATCCATTCAGATACTTCGATACATCTTTTGAATTTAACTTAACCTTGTTGACTGCATTTAAGATCATTAAGAAATTGTCAGCAAGTTCACTAGGTTCTGCCCTTTGGCTTGAAATTCAAATCTGTGGATTCCACTGATTGATTTTGGTTCGAAATATGCGCAAAATTCCTCAAAAAAAAGCCTAGGTTTTTGCTATGATACCCTGCACATGTTTGGACTGTGGGAGGAAACTGGAGCACCCAGATGAAACCCACACAGTCACAGGAAGAATGTGCAAACTCCACACAGATAGTCGCCTGAGGGTGGAATCAAACCTGGGTCCCTGGTGCTGTGAGTCAGCATTGCTAACCATTGAGCCACTGTGTTGCCCCAATCTCCCAACTCATACACAGAGCTAATTCTTTCCTACCCTCAGTAGGATGTAATGGTCAATTTTCTCTTCATCAGTATCTTTAAGAATACTACTGAATGGTAGTCTGCACTTCTGTTAAAATTTCTTCATTTTCTCAATAGTATCATCAGCTTCCCAGTTCATCCCAGCTGGAACTACATGTTCATTGCTCCTGCTGTACCCACTGATTTTGTTTAATTCTCTAGTTTTCCTGACACAACTTTGAGTTGACGTTCTCAATGCAATTCAGCATTAAATCCTTCTAAAATGCTTTCTGCCGCAGATATCTGCTGCCATCATTTTATAAATTGTGTTTCCCAGCAGTGTGAAATATCACTGTGTTTTACACAGATACAGGAGCTAGCAAGAAGGACATAATCATATAGGGCTCTGAGCCATGTGGCCCAGAGAGAGTTATCTGGCACAATCAGGCACAATGTACAGCGAGGTCTGTGTCGACATCAGGAGCAATTCATGCTTTCTTTTATGCTTTTTATGAGTGGCGTGATGAGATTATCACTAGGCAGCAGTGCGTTACTGATGGATATCATTGGTTGTTAAATGCCTCCTTAACAGCCCAACTCATCTCATTAATATTCAGCATCCCATCTTGCCAAACTTGTCAAACAAATTCAATGTAGGAACACCTGACAAGGAAAGCCGAGTGAGCACCTGCTGAATTCAGCTCACCACTTTACTCCAAAAGACCCCACGCTGGACATTGGGCATGACATTTCAAGGCATGCTGCACCCCTCGTCCATGCACATTGGCGACCGACATGCGCCAGCCTCTGAGCCTGGTCCACTTACAGGACGCTTCGGTCCTTCAGAGCTGCACTGGTAACGCTCATTGTAATACTGCAGCAAGTTGACTGTATGCTCAGGGGCATGCACCCCAGCTTGTGGATTTGACCAGGCTCCATCTCTGGGATCTGCACTTCCTGTATTAGTGCTCACTCACTCTGAGTTGACCTGAATGCTCACAGAATCTCTGCCTTGCCTTTTCGCGCTTTGCATACTCAGTCAGAGGTACCAGGCTCATGTTACTGTTGTCTTGCTGCGCCATTTAGCACAGACACAAAACCAGGAAGCTTGGCATGGCTGTTACTGTTGATGTAATTGGGTTGGGAGAGGGTGTGTGGGGAGATGTTGCAGGCACTGGTAAGGGTAGAAAGGTTATGCATGTTGGGAGGTTGGTACACTAGCAGAGATAGAGTGAATGTGAGTTATTGGAGAGAAGCTGGTAGCATATACTCTGGTGAAGTGAAGAAGCACATTGTCTCTTCCTACAGTACTAGATATTTTTCCAGACTGTTAAGACTCCTTTACTATGGGTGACAACTTCAGACCAGGCTGGCACAGTTCTGGGAGAAGAAGGCATCCAGCCAAGTCCCTGTCCACATAGTGAGTTACTGAGCTCCCCCATCTGACATGTCCTGAGCAAATGTCAACAGTGGTGTGGGCCAGCTTTAGACTGATGTGTCCGTGTGCGCCACAGGCTTTCAAAAATGGCACAGTCGTAGGTGATAGCAACAACTGCAGATGCTGGAAGCAGAGATAATACAGTATGGAGCTGGAGGAACACAGAAGGCCAGGCAGCAACAGAGAAGCAGGAAAGTTGACGCTTCAGGGTCAGGACCCTTCTGCCTGCCCTGCTGTGTCCCTCCAGCTCCACATTGTGTTATCGCAGTCGTAAGTGATGTCCATCTTTCAGTGGATAGTCACTGAGTGGCATGTTGTGGGAATTGCATATTGTATGATGGGGCTGAAATCAATGAGGGATGCCTTAGGACATGGTAGATAATTGATGAGGTGAGTTTCATAAGATTTGACGAGAGAATTTGTTAGGCCTTGCAGAGATTAACTCTTCTGCAAAACGAACTTGACAGAACTTGTAAATGTCCCAAACAAATGTGAGATTCAGCTCCAGATGCGTACCTCAGGTCTCATCGTGTGTGTGGAATTATTTATTGTAAGCTCGGTACATAGACTGTAAGGCAGCAGTGAATAATGAGGTGTTCTGGATTCATTGCACATAACAATATTGTTCCAATTTATTTTGAATGATTACAAAATTGTTACCAAGAGGCTTCAGCAAGTCCTGAGATCAAGAGCTCCCTTGCTCCATATTGCTGCTCCTCCTGCTCTTCTGATGCTTCCTGGCCTGCTGTGCTCATCCAGCTCTACACCTTGTTATCTCTATAGGACAAGGCTGATTTTTGCTTGTCACCTCCCTGATGGCCTAATTAAAAACAAAAATACAGAATTGCAGATGTCAGTCCAGGATCCAATGAACTTGATTCCGGTCACATACTCTGATTTATTTATTGTCACGTCTAGCGAAATACAGTGAAAAGCTTTGTTTATGAGTGATACAGGTAGATCACAGTAAGCAAAGGATGTGCAGATCAAAAAGATTTATCCAAATTACATTGTACAGGGCATGAACTAGGTGAGATCAATGTTAGCAAGATCAGCGTTATTTGAGGCTAGAGAGTCCATTCATCTGTCAGATGATGGCCAGGAAGAAGCTTGTTGCAAGCATTACACTTCATAATTAAAAAACTCATTAGTCCCAATGTAAACAGTTTTAGTGGTGCTGTAGAAAGAAATTTGATTGTTGCAAATATTGTTCCCCTGAATTATTGCACTTGAGTCAATAGAGTGATGTCTCAGGAGTTAGATTAACAAGTCGTTGGTGGCAACTTAGTGAGTTTCTTTGCAGTTGCCTTTCAGGGCTCTATTTCTGTCAGGCTGAACTAATGATGCTTCTCTTTGTTGTTTCTTGGGAGCTTTTTCTCTGTGACAACAAAGAGACAAGCTACTACAATGTGGGAGTTGGCAGACTCGTTAATGTTTCTCAAAAGACCGGTTTAGTTCAATTTCAACGGGTGACATAAAGCTTTAATGAAGCTTCGGGTTGAAGATCGCATTTCGGAAAATAGAGAACCATTTTGTGGGATGTCTTGACATCTTTGCGGTACTCACCTCTGACTGTTGTTTGAACACATCTCATTTACTTTGTTATGCCATCTGTGAATTCCTTTAGGGTGCAATGATATGGGTTATGATTCATAACTGGAAGAAACATGAAAAGGAGCCTCGTATTTCAGCTCAGTGTAATGCATAATTTCTGCGGGAAGTGAAAGTGGCAATTTGCAACAACAAAATTAATTGGCAGTGAATTTCTTCTGAGCAATTAAAGCTAACAAATTTGAAATTCAATTTATAACACTGTCAAGCTTGTTAAATAGTTTGTTGTTCAGCGGAAAAAAACTGAATTCCCATCTTGAGCTGGTAATATAGCAGGAAAATTAAGTTTGGGCACATAGATGTGAGAAGCTATTGTATAAACCCCATGAGCTGTGAGATTTGGGTTCAAGTCCCATCTGCTTCAGAAGTGCTTAACAGAATCTTGACTAGGAAACATCTAGGATTCAGTAAGTATTTCTCCCACATCTTGCATTAAATTGTGATCCACCAGACGTGCAATTCTGTTTAGGTATAGAATACATAAGTTGTCTGTGAAGCAAAATTACTGAGCAAATATTTAGTATTTCTCAAAGTACTGTGGCTGGGTTTTTACTTTGGGACTGTTTCTGAATTCTGAATTGGAGCAGAGAGTAACAACAAGTAGAGATTTTTATTTTCCCTTTTTTGACCTTCTGTGCCCTTCCAAATGAGAGATCAAACCTCATCGTTCTTACTGTGTTTTTGAAAACGTTAGCTTATGGATCTTCTTGTGTCGTTGGCGTTGAATTTTATCGCTGAAATTGGGAACCCAGAAATCAAACAAAATGGGTGTTCCAAACCCCCAGCTGGCAGCAGGAAGACCAGCTCAGCAGCCATCCAGATGGTGACCCTTCAATTGCATGTCCAAGCTTACCACCCATCATTGATTAGGCTTAGAGAATGATTTTTGTTGGCGTCTCGGCAGCACCGTAAGTGGGCACAAGCTGATGCAATTTGATGGCTATGTGGCTGTCATGGTGGCTCACAACATTGGCAGTTGAGGGAGGCAATGGCCTAGTGTTATTGTTGCTGGACTGTTAATCCAAAGAGCCAGGTAGTATTCTGGGGGCCTGGATTTGAAAGCTACCATTGCAGATTGTGGAGTTTGAATTCAGTTTAAAAAAAACTGGAATTGCGAGCCTAATGACAACCATGATCCATTGTCAATAGTCAGGAAAAACCCATCTAGTTCACCAGTGCCCTTTCGGGAAGGAAACTGCTGTCCTTCCCTGGCCTGCCTTACATGTGAAAACAATGTGGTTGACTCTTACCTGCCCTCTAGGCAATTAGGGATGGTCAATAAATGCTGGCCTAGCCAGTGACACGCTCATCCTGTGAATGAATAAAAATAAAAGTGCCAGACTGGGTTTAGCCTGATTCCAGCCTCGGTTGACACTCTGTGTGCAGTCCTCCTCGTGCCTGCACAGGTTTCCTCTGGGTGTTCTGGTTGCGTCCCACAGTCCAAAGATGTGCAGGTTAGCTGGATTAGCCATACTTAAATGGTCCATAGTGTCCAGGGATCTGCAGGGTTGTTACGGTAAATGCAGGCTTACAGGATTAGGGTTGGGGTCTGGTTGAGATGCTCCTCTTCAGAGGGGTTGTGCTGACTCAAAGGGCTGAATGGCCTCTTGCTCTGTAGGCATTCTGTGAGGGGTAAACTTGCCATGATATTGTGAGGGGCAAAGATTTTGGGCCCACCAGTATGGACTGGAAATCCGTCTGAAGGTAAAAATGCTGGTGTGTGGCCATGCCTGTCAGCAGTCATTGTCATCTGACCCACTACCGTGGCTCAGCCTCTGTACGCAGTGCATGGGCAATAACTGTGAGGGGTAAAATCGCCCTTAAATGGAGTTTTAAGCATTTTAATTGCCTTTCCACTTGCCTCTGTGAAACAGTTGTGTTCCCAGGCTGCGCTTAGGAAACATGCCTGGCAGCGGGAATGTTTCAGGGAGGCATTCCAAAGAAATGTGCCTTGCCTGTTTTCCCAACAGACACCACCCCCCCCCCCCCACCCCCCCCCCCACCCCCCCCCCCCCCCGCCATTCTCCAGACTTCCACTTAGGGCTGGGAACAACAACAGTCTTTCACCTCACCTTTTTAATAGTATTTTTTATCTATTTTCCCAATCAGCTCGCTCAGCCATGTTATTACACACCTCTGAAACAGGTGGGACTTGAACCTGGGCCTCCTGTCTCAAAGGTAGGGGCACTACCTCTGCACCACCAGAGCCCCGTATAATAACAGAAGCCTGTCACTCCAGAATCTGCCAGCAGATGGTGCATCTGAGCAAGCTGTGAATGCCGATCTAATAGCAAGTGAACACACCACCATAAATTTTTGGAAAATTGTCCAACAATAAAAAGGCACAAAAAGTACAAATAAAAAACTCCGCTTTCCTTTTTTAACAGCTGCTGTTTGTTAGTGGCTGGGATTTTATGATTCTTGGAGGTAGTTTTTGGCAGGTAGTTGAGGGTGGTATTACAGTTGCCTTCCTTTGCAAGGGCTGAGGGCCTGGTGAGGTTTGGTGGATCACTCTTCTTCCCCCACAAGCCAAATGCGGGCCATGAGAGGGTTTCCTGCCCTTGATGGCATTCATCCATATGACATGAATGCCGGGTACACAGTATCAACCTACATTTGTGCCCCATGGTGCCCTGGACCCCCCTCCAGAGGTAAGGGCAATGCCCACATGAACACCACTTCCCGCACCTGCCAAACCCAGCAACCACTTCACTCCACCTCAGCAGAGCCTGCCTGAATGGCCCCAGTCATATTGACCACACTTACCTGCATTCCCAGGCCCTACTCCATCTCTGTTACTCCTGTCCAGCTGCAGGGAGCACCACTCCCAGTGGACTTACAGAGTACTGAGCATGTACTAACCCTCCAATTGAGAGCAGAGGGGCAAAGATCACATGGAATACAGGGAGAACTAGCCGTTTGGATACAAGTTTGGCTCAATGATAGGAGTCAAGAGGGTGGTGTTCGGCGGTTGATGTTTTTCAGACTGGAGGCCTATGATCAGCGGTGTACCGCAAGGATCGGTGCTGGATCCACTGCCTTTCGTCATTTATATAAATAATTTGGACATGAACATGTAAGGTATGGTTAGTAAGTTTGCAAATGACATCAAAATTGGTGGTGTATTAGATAGTGAAGAAGGTTATCTCAGAGTACAACGGGATCTCAATCAGATGGGCTGATGGTCTGAGGAATGGCAGATGGAGTTTAATTTAGATAAATGTGAGGTGCTGCATTTTGGTTAAGGCAAATCAGGGCAGGATTTATACGCTTAATGATAAGGCCCGAGGGAGTGCTGCTGTACAAAGAGACATTGGAGTGTAGGTTCATACTTCCTTGAAAGTGGAGTCACAGGTAGACAGGGTAGTGAAGAAGGCTTTTATTATACTTAAAATTATTGGGCAGTGCAATGAATATCGGAGTTGGGAGGTCATGTTGTGGCTGTCTAGGACATTGGTTAGGCCACCTTTAGAATACTGCATTCAATTCTGGTCTCCCTGCTACAGGAAGGATGTTGTTAAACTTGAAAGGGTTCAGAAATGATTTAGGATGACTCTGTCAGGTTCGCAGGGTTTGAGCTATAGGGAGAGGCTGAATAGGCTGGGGCTATTTTCCCTTGGGCATGACATTACAGAAGTTTATAAAATCATGAGGGGCATGGATAGGTGAATAGCCAAGGTCTTTTCCCCAGGGGAGAGGAATCCAAAATAAGAGGGCATGGGTTTAAGCTGAGAGAGGGAAGATTTAAAAGGGACCTAAGGGCAATGTTTTCACGCAGAGGGTGGTGCATAGGGAACATTCTGCCACAGGAAGCGGTGTAGGCTGGTTCAATTATAACATTTAAAAGGCATTGGATGAGTATATGACTAGGAAGGGTTTTGTGGAATATGGGCGAATTGGCATTAATTTAAATTAAGCTATCTGGTTGGGCATGGACAAGTTGGACTGAAGGGTCTGTTTCTTCTCTATGACTCTAAAGGGTGCAACATCACCCCTTAAAGGGACAAGCGCCCGATACAAGGCTGGCAATTAATTACCTGCTGCATGTAAAACCTAGTCAGGGCTCCCTCAACCGGCTTTCTGGCCTGTTGCTGCTGGCGCTAAAATCCTGACCATACAATGAATTGGGCTTGAAATGGCAAACTAGCCTGGGCTAACTTCCCGGGATTAGAGAGTCACTGACCAGGCAGCATTTATTGCCCCTCTCCAATTGCCCAGAGGGCAGTCAAGAGTCAATCATGTTGCTGTGGATCTGGAGTCACATGTAGGCCAGACCAGGGTAAGGATGGCAGATTCCTTCCCTAAAGGACATGAGTGAACCAGACGGATTGTTCTCCCAACAATCAGCAGTGGGTTCATGGTCGTCGTTAAATTCCTAATTCCAGATATTTTATTGAATTCAAATTCCACCATCTGCCCTGGTGGGATTTGAGCCTGGATCTCTGGAATGTTATCTGGGTCTCTAGATTAACAATCCAGCGATAATACCACTAGGCCATTACCTCCCCACTTGCTGCAGGAGCTAAGGGCGTTGGTTAGCCCAGTTAGTTGGATGGTTGCTTTGCACACCATCCAATGTTACCATGAAGGACTCTCCCCTACCTGAGCTGCACCGACCCTTGGGTTAAACCACCATCAGCTGTCTGGCTAAGAGAAGCCCTATGGTCTGATACAATCATGGTAATGTTGCCAGAATTAGGGTCTTGTTAGTGGAGGCTCATGAGGCTAAGTGTTTGTCCTTGTTCTTATGACTCTCTGTTTTTCTGCTCAGGGATGTTAAGCCTCTGCCTTGATTGCTTTTCATTACCATAAGTGAGAAATAACATTGGTAATTCCACTGATATTACAGGTATGGCTGAAGACTTGTGCTGTAAGCATTCTGCGGCATCTTCTTACAATTTATGATAATATCTTAACCTGGTGATTTAACTTTTTACTTTGTGTCTCACAGCAAGTCACGTATTCAGTATGTAAGCATGCTTTATAATGTCCTGGAGGAACATAGGAGGCCAGGCAGCATCAAAGGAGCTTTAAAGCTGACGTTTTGGATCTGGACCCTTCTTCATAGAACATAGAACATAGAACAATACAGCGCAGAACAGGCCCTTCGGCCCTTGATATTGTGCCGACCTGTGAACTAATGTAAGCCCCTCCCCCTACACTATCCCATCATCATCCATATGCTTATCCAAGGGCTGTTTAAATGCCCCTAACGTGGCTGAGTTAATTACATTGGCAGGCAGGACGTCCCATACCCTTACCACTCTCTGAGTAAAGAACCTGCCTCTGACATCTGTCTTAAATCTATCACCCCACAATTTGTAGCTATGCCCCCTTGTACAAGCTGAAGTCATCATCCTCGGAAAAAGACTCTCACTGTCCACCCTATCTGATCCTCTGATCATTCCAGATTCCCACCAACTGCTGAGCAAATACATTTTTTTTCAAATTCCTCTGAAATTCCTACCCCTTATCCTAAAACTATGCCCTCTTATAATTTACACTTCAACTAAGAGGAACAGTTGCTCTCCATTCATCCTGTCTGAATCCATCATAATCTTGATACCTTAATCAAGTCTCCAATGTGTTAGAGTCATAGGGCCCTACAGCATGGAGACAAGCCCTTTGATTCAAATTGGTCCATCCCGACCAAAATGTCCATCCACTGACCTCATTTCCCTGCACTTGGCCCATTTCCTTCTAAATCTTTCCTATCCATGTATAATGCCTTTTAAAAGTTGTTCATGTACCCGCCTCAACCATTTCAGCTGGCAACTCATTCTGTGTGCGTACCGTGTGTAAAGAAGTTGCCCCTCAGGTTCCCATTTATTCTTTCCTCCTTACCTTAAATTGGTGCCCTCAAGTCCTTGATTCCCCAACCCTGGGAAAACAACTGAGTGCATTCACCCTATCCGTGCCTCTCATGATCTGATATGCTTCTATAACATCCCGCCTCAGTCTCTACGCTCGAAAGGAAAAAGTCCTAGCTTGTCCAACCTCTCTCTATAACTCAGTCCCTTGAGTCATGGCAACATCCTTGTAAATTTCTTCTGCGCTCTTTCCAGTTTAATAACACCCTTCCGAAAGCACAGTGACTAAACTCCAAGTGCGGCCTCACGAGCGTCATGTACAACGGAATCATGCCCTCCGCTCCCTCCGCTCCAACCCCAACCTCACCATCAAACCCGCAGACAAGGGTGGCGCAGTGGTAGTATGGCGCACTGACCTCTACATCGTCGAGGCCAGACGCCAACTCTCTGACACCACCTCCTACCGCCTCCTCGATCATGACCCCACACCCGAGCACCAAACCATCATCTCCAACACCATTCACGACCTCATCACCTCAGGGGACCTCCCACCCACAGCCTCCAACCTCATTGTTCCCCAACCCCGCACGGCCCGTTTCTATCTCCTTCCCAAAATCCACAAACTTGCCTGCCCTGGTCGACCCATCGTCTCAGCCTGCTCCTGCCCCACCGAACTCATCTCCACCTATCTGGACTCCATCTTCTCCCCTTTGGTCCAGAACTCCCTACCTACGTCCGTGTAACCACCCACGCCCTCCACCTCCTCCAGGACTTCCAATTCCCTGGCCCCCAACACCTCATATTCACCATGGACGTCCAGTCCCTGTACACCTAGAAGAAGGTTCCTGGCCTGGAATGTCAGCTTTCCTGCTCCTCTGATGCTGCCTGGCCTCCTGTGTTCCTCCAGCTCCACACTGTGTTTTCTCAGACTCCAGAATTGGCAGTTCTTACTATCTCTTTATAATGTCCTGTCAGCCGCATAGTCTTTTTCTTCCAAATGTTTTTGCAGCAGGATGGCTCAGTGATTAGAGATAATGGGAACTGCAGATGCTGGAGAATCCAAGATAATGAAATGTGAGGCTGGATGAACACAGCAGGCCCAGCAGCATCCTGAGATGCTACTGGGCCTGCTGTGTTCATCCAGCCTCACATTTCATTATCTTGGCTCAGTGATTAGCACTGCTGCCTTACAGCATTAGGGACCCAGGTTCAATTCTACCCTCAGGCGACTGTCTGTGTGGAGTTTGCATATTCTCCCTGTGTCTGCATGTGTTTCCTCCCACAGTCCAAAGATATGCAGGCTGGGTGGATTGGACTTGCTAAATTGCCCATAGTGTTCAGGGATGTGTAGATTAGGTGGGTTATAGAGAAAAGGGGTGGTGGAATGCTCTTTGGAGGGGCAGTGTGGACTAGTTGGGCCGAAGGGCCTGCTTCTACACTGAAGGGACTCTATGTTCTCACCAATCCATAACCCTTTCAGTCTGATTTTTGGCATACACTGAGCCCACCTGAGATCTATTCTTAGATTGTTACCTTTTGCTCTTATGTAGCAAGAGCAGGGAGTATTAAGTTTTGAGGTTGCTGATTTGCTCACCAGGCTGGTTTGTTGTCATTCAGACGTTTCATCACTATGCTAGATGACAACATCAGTGGAGTCTCTGATGAAGCAATGTTATTCTAATCCACTCGGAATCTATACTGTCTGGTCCGTTATGGTGAGTCGTGTCATTTCCGGTTTTGCATAACGGACCGGACAGTACATATTCCAAACGGATTAGAATAACATCGCTTCATTGGAGTCACCCAGCATGGTGATGAAACGTCTGAATGAGAACACACCAGCTTGGCAAGCAAGTCAACAACTTCACCCACAAGCCAAGCTACAGATCTTTGCCAAACCTTTAGGTATTAATTTTTAAAATATTGAGATGCTCCCCTGTTGGCATCATTGGAGATTGCAGCTGAACCAGTATTCTGAGCAGAGGAGTATTTGTGAAGCTTAGGGCTATAATTAACTCAGTATGTTGCTGTGGGAGACATTTGGTGGTTACATTTACTTCGTCACTGGAGAGACTGTACCTCAGTCTGTCAGCAGTGGGATCACCTCCTATGATTGGACTGGTGGGAACGGCCCTGTACTTTTACACACACCAGCTCCATTGTGGTACAATATCTTATTCAGTGATGGACTCCATGCATTTTCTGTCCTACATTGCTATCCAGTTCTGTGCCATGCACTCCTTTACAGTCTGGAGTAATTCGTGTGAGAGTAACTGAACTCTGCCTTGGTATAATACTTACTATTTGTATATACTGATTAGCATGTTATCTTCATTTGTCACTTTATTTGGGCTTTCCTGCTGTCATTAACAAACCAAATTAAGCTACATGCTTTCTATTTACAAATTAAAGATCGCTTCAATATACTATATGTTTAAACAACCACAAATATTTATGTGCAGTTTTGAAAGCAAAGGCTTTATTGTTCTGTTGCATTTTATTGCTTGAGTTGACATTTTAATTCTTGCACATACTTTAATCAGAGGATAGGTTTGAGTTCTGTTTGCCAATCTTGAAGTCACTGTCACGTATATTAAGCAAATTAGTGTCTGAGCCTGGATTTGCTCTAGAGACTGGCCAGACTATCAGACTCTTGTTTATACTTTCTTTGCTAAGGGGTGTGTGGGTCTTTTGGCAATGAATCATCCAATCAAAAGCAAATGTTTTCCTCTGCTTTAAAATGACCTGTGGTAACTCCACATCCAGACATGTTAAAGCTTGGTGCAGGATAAAGTGTAGAGGCGAGACACTGTTCTTTATTTTTAAATTACATTTCTGCCTCTAGGTAATCTTGCTTGTGTTAAAGTCTCGCGTATCGGATAAGACGAGAAAAAGACATAGATGTGGAAGAATTGTGGTCAAACTTTGTATTGGTTTTTAACGTTGATGAATTTAATGAGGCAGTGAACAGATGGTTTCGGCAAACTCTTCAGTAATTTAGTTGGACAGTGTTCCCTGGCTAATATAACGCTGAGAACTGGTTTGTACTGGTTGATATACACTGGGGGTGGGGCTGAGTAACTATTGTCCTCTGGGCTTTTGGAAACTGCCAAGAAACAAGAGTCACAGACCTAACAACATAATGCCCTTATTATGAGACTGTATGGCTGTCGTACATCAGATAAGCACTAACTAGATATACACACCAATACTTACTCGCCCCACCTTATAGCCTTATCTCTTAAATTAGGAGAAGCAGGCAGACTGCTGTCAATCCTTTACACTTTCCATCTGGCCACAAAGAGACACATGAACTCTGATCTGGGTAAGTCATTCTTCATTTTCTTTCCATCGGAAAAATCATGAGAAGCGGCGCTCTCATGCCCGCGGACCCCACCCAGTAGTCAGACATATGTCACCATTTCAGGTGAAGGGATTCTTTCTTACATTCTAAAATTTTACTGATTACCCTTATTACAAAATAACAGAAAACATGAACCTGAGGCATAACACAACACGCACCATGTTGTAGGCTGCTTTGAGTAAAATGGGTGAATGTGGACAAGTGCCATGGCTTATTTTCCCGACTATGAATGGGCATCATTTAGTCAATAGCAGGGCATCCTACGATTGTTATAAATGGAATTTTCCATTCTCTTAAGCAGCCTAGGCAAAGCCAAGAACAGTGGGAAAATATGGCGATAATGGAAAATATTGGAAACTTAACGTTGAGGAAAAATTGTTTCAGTTTGCCCCTTAAGATTTAAATGGTGACTTCAGGGTGCTGCTATTAAGTGCAATTCCTAAGCTATTTACTAGAAATACCTTCATTCCATACATTTGGCTCTTATTAGCTCAAATTGTCCCATTTTTACCCCACTTCCAGTTCCCTCTTTTCCCAAGAAATTGGGCAGGGCAGGAAAGTCAGAGAGATTACCTGGCGGCAGTAGCTGCCTGCTTGCTTTCCTAAGTCTTCATCCAACTCCGTCTTCACCACAGCATCCCTGCAAGCTGCATGGACACCATTCTCCTTCACCCTTTGTCCTCACAAGTCAGAGTCAGAAACCCAGCACCCTCATGATGCCTGCTCTCAATCGAAGCTTATCGTTCAGTACATTGAGTATAGGAGTTGGGAGATCATTCATGTTGCAGCTGTACAGGACATTGGTTAGGCTACTTTTGGAATACCATGTTCAATTCGGATTTCCTTGCTATAGGAAGAATCTTGTGAAACTTGAAAAGGTTCAGGAAAGATTTACAAGGATGTTGCCAGGGTTGGAGGGTTTGAGCTGTAGGGAGAGGCTGAATGGGCTGGGGCTATTTTTCCTGGAGCGTTGGAGTCTGAAGGGTGACTGTATAGAAGTTTATAAAATTATGAGGGGCATGGATAGGGTAAATAGTCAAGGCCTGTTCCCCGGGGTGGGGGTGTCCAAAACTACAGAGCATAGTTGGAGGTGAGAGGGGAAAGATATAAAAGGGACCTAAGGGTCAACTTTTCATGCCGATTGTGCGCGCATGTGTGTGCGTGCGTGCGTGTGTGAGAGAGAGAAATGAGTTGCCAGAAGAGGTGAAGGATTAAAACATTAAAACAATTAGGTGAAGCATCTGAATGGGTACATGGATAGGAAGTGTTTTGAGGGATATGGGCCAAATGCTGGCACATTATTATATAGTCAGCATGGATGAATTGCGTCGATGGGTCTGTTTCCAAGATGTACTGTGACTGTATTACTGTCATCGCTTCAGCCATTCAACACTTCACTTTGGAGCCCAAGAATAACTATGACCTGCACACTACTGCCAGCTCTCTTTGCACAAAATGTCATGCACTCATTTCATTCATCAATACAGAATGCATCTTAAGGTTCTTAGCTTCATTTCTAAGCGCTCACTCATTGCATGTGTTTCAATGACACGGTCATGTCTGAAAGTCAAAGGAAAACAGTCCATATTGGCGTCAAGGGGAACTAACTACAATCACTATGGAGTTCCATCATAGTGAGTCAAGACAATGTCTGATTCTAGTTCAGGGGATTAGCTACCCTTTGTTAGTGAAGCATTTGGTCCTCTCAGAGTCTGGGGCTCTGACTCTTTGCAGTCCAGGGGCTGGGCCATGGTCAATCCTGCTGGCCAAATACAACCAGCCTGGGGATTACTGGTATCTAAGTCAGAGTACTGTCAGTCAGCCTGGGGTTTGGGCAGTGTTGCCTGTGTTGAGCCAAAGTGAGAGTTTGAGTACCGTAGAAGAGTATGGGAGAGCCATTAGTGATGTTGCAGGAGCACAGGTGCTGAGGTTATTTCAGTGGGGGATTAGGACACACTGAGCGCAGGAAGGCTTATTCACTTGAAAGATAAAGTGGGTGGGAGCCATAGTAAGACCACAAGACACAGAAGCAGAAGTAGACTGTTCAGTCCGTCGAGTCTGATAATCCTCAACTTAACTTTGAGACTTGAATATACTTAAATGACCTACCCTCTACAGCAGTCTGTGGTAAAGAATTCCATGGATCACAACTACCCGAGAAAGGAAATTCCTCCTTGTTTCAGACTTAAATGGACAACACCTTGGTCTGGAGATTGTATCCTCTGGTCATGGGTGCTCCCAAAACCTTTCCACATCTACCCTGTCAAGCCTCCTAATAATCTTTAATCTTCCAGTAAGCTCACCTTTCATCCTTTCTAATTCTTACAATGAGTACAGGCCCAACCTACTCAACCTCTCCTCTTTATCAAGAGTCAACCTGGTGAACCTTCTCTGGACTTCAGCCAATGCCAGAGTGTCTAGCCATTGATTGGCTATGATGCATGCAATGATGAGAGCTGTAGCCTTAGAGAGCAGCATGTACAATGGCAGGATTGGAGAGTTGGCCCTGTGAGGTTTCTTTTATTTGTTTACGGGATGTGGATGCTGCCTGCTGGATGACCATTTATTGTTTGTTCTTAATTGCCAAGAGGGCTGTTAAGAGTTAACCACATTACTGTGGGTCTGGAGTTACATAATGGCTAAACCAAATAAGGATTCCTTAAGGGACATTGGCAAACAAAATGGGTCTTTACAATAATTGACAATGAAAACACGGTTGCCATTAGACTAGCTTTTAATTCCAGATTTTATTGAATTCAAGTTTTGTCATCAGCCATGGCAAGATTGAAACCCATATCCCCACAACATTAATCTGGGGTTCTGGATTACTGGTCAAGTGACGTTAGCACTCTGCCATCCCTTGTAAGTGTGTGATTGCAGAGAGAAGGTGGTGGCACTCAGCCTTCTGGAGTGCTTCATCCTCTCCCTGTACGGCTTTACCCAGGACAGGACATTGACACAAGCTGCAATAGCAGTCACAGATATAGCACCGCCACCCCCCCAACCCCCACCTCCACATTTCTGCCCACTGGCCCCTCCTGGCCGTGTCACTGAACTGAGGAGCACATTTCCCTTCCTGGGCTTTGTCCTGAATCTACAGGCTTAAACACTGCAGAATGAAGACCAGCTCCTGGCTTGCACCATTTGAAGTTGTGAGCAGCTTGACTTTAAATATTGCTCCGGCAGCATGTGTATTCGCAAGGTCCTGGCTGCAGCCGGTGCTTCTGTTTCTCCTTCCTCGTGATTCTGCATTGATGACTTGTACAGCCCTGATGCATTATCAGTGAGGTGAAGGGCAGAAGATGGCATGATAAAAGAATGCTTGCAGGATCTCAGGGGACAGCGTGAGACTGACTGTGTTCCCACCTGGTATCATTGCCAGGAATACAGTGATAAAAGAAGAGATTAATGACCTGAGCTGTGCTGAAATTCATGGCAACTTCCCTACAAGCATCAGTGACCAGGAGGGAAGCAAGAGATATGGGCAAAATACTGGAAAATGGACATGAGGAACATTAGATCAACCATGATCCTATTGAATGGAGGAACAGGCTTGAGGGGCCGAACAGCCCACTTCTGCTCCTTATGTGGCACTATATGTCCTGCATTTAGACTGATTTTACTCCTGATTCCTTTTAAGAATGGCAGCTCAGTGTGGTTTAATCTGGAAGAATATTCACTCAAAAAAATATGCAGTGGGCTCATTATTTCCTTGTAACCTTTGCAGTTGCAGTCAAATGCATTAAATTTCACAGCCGTGAACCTGGATGGGTATTGCAAGTTTATTCTTGAGCTACCAGTAAACATAGTGGTTGTTACCAGAAGCCATCCATCCTTTACAGCAGTCAGTCTTCCATTGTTCCTGTAGGATTATAAGGCAAGCAGTCACAGATTCCTCATAAATTAAACAACAATAAGAGGAATTTGGTTACTCCTCTGCTAATATGTCTCTGCCCATCTCTATGGGATCAGTTAAAAGCTGGCATGACTGGAAGTAATGATACACATTCCCACTTTCAAGGTATTGCCTGTTTAACATGACCATAATCCATACATTGAGAGAGGTCCTTAACTCTGTGGCCTGACCTTGGCCTACCGTTAAATGTTCACTCTAGATGTTGCCAGACCTGCTGTGTTTCTCCATCGGTTTCTGTTTTTGCTTTATATTTCCAGCATCTGAACTTCTTTGTTTTATTGAAGTTAATTTAACCCATTTGCACCAAGGGGTCTCCTTGCTATAGGAAGGATGTTAATAGAAGAGTTCAGAAAATATTTGCAAGGATGTTGCCAGGTTTGGCGGGTTTGAGCTATAAGGAGAGCTGAATAGGCAGAGGCTATTTTCCCTGGAGTGACGGAGGCAGTGGGATGATCTTATAGAGGCATATAAAATCATGATGGGTAGTCAGCCCTTTTCCCCAGAGTAGGGGAGTCTAAAACTAGACAGCATAGGCTTTAGGTGAGAGAAGAAAGACTTAAAGGGACTTAAGGGGCAAGCTTTTCATGCAAAAGGTGGTGAGTGTATGAAATGAACTGCCAGAGGAAGTGGTGGAGGCTGGTGCAAATGCAACAATTAAAAGGCATCTGGATGGGTATATAAATAGGAAGGGTTTAAGGGGATATGGGTCAAATGCTGGGAAATGGGACTAGATTTATTTAGGATATTTGATCAGCTTGTATGAGTTAGATTGAAGGGTCCGTTTCCATGCTTTACATCTCTATGACTCTATGTTCAGTTACAGACCATGACAATAGGGAGCAAGTGTCAAAAACAAACATGGAAATGCTGGAGAAACTTACCCGGTCTAGTAGTCTCTTTTGAGAAACAGTTAATGTTTTGAGTCTCATGTGGTTCCTAACCTGTTTCTCTTGCTCGAACAGTTCATTCACTTCACCAACACCTTCCACCCCAACCTTCAGTTCACCTGGGCCATCTCCAGCACATCCCTCACCTTCCTGGACCTCTCAGTCTCCATCTCAGGCAACCAGCTTGTAACTGATGTCCATTTCAAGCCCACCGACTCCCACAGCTACCTAGAACACACCTCCTCCCACCCACCCTCCTGCAAAAATTCCATCCCCTATTCCCAATTCCTCCGCCTCCGCCACATCTGCTCCCAGGATGAGGCATTCCACTTCCGCACATCCCAGATGTCCAAGTTCTTCAAGGACCACAACTTTCCCCCCACAGTGGTCGAGAACGCCCTTGACCGCGTCTCGCGCATTTCCCGCAACACATCCCTCACACCCCGCCCCCGCCACAACCGCCCAAAGAGGACCCCCTCGTTCTCACATACCACCCCACCAACCTCCGGATACAACGCATCATCCTCCGACACTTCTGCCATCTACAATCCCATCCCACCACCCAAGACATTTTTCCATCCCCACCCTTTTCTGCTTTCCGGAGAGACCACTCTCTCCGTGACTCTCTTGTTTGCTCCACACTGCCCTCCATCCCCACCACACCCGGCACCTTCCCCTGCAACCGCAGGAAGTGCTACACTTGCTCCCACACCTCCTCCCTCACCCCTATCCCAGGCCCCAAGATGACATTCCACATTAAGCAGAGGTTCACCTGCACATCTGCCATTGTGGTATATTGTATCCATTGTACGCGATGTGGCTACCTCTACATTGGGGAAACCAAGCGGAGGCTTGGGGACCGCTTTGCAGAACACCTCTGCTCGGTTCGCAATAAACAACTGCACCTCCCAGTCGCAAACCATTTCCACTCCCCCTCCCATTCTCTTGATGACATGTCCATCATGGGCCTCCTGCAGTGCCACAATGATGCCACCCGAAGGTTGCAGGAACAGCAACTCATATTCCTCTTGGGAACCCTGCAGCCTAATGGTATCAATGTGGACTTCACCAGCTTCAAAATCTCCCCTTCCCCCACCGCATCCCAAAACCAGCCCAGTTCATCCCCTCCCCCCACTACATCACACAACCAGCCCAGTTCTTCCCCTCCCCCAACTGCATCCCAAAACCAGTCCAACCTGTCTCTGCCTCCCTAACCGGTTCTTCCTCTCACCCATCCCTTCCTCCCACCCCAAGCCGCACCACCAGCTCCTACCTACTAACCTCATCCCACCTCCTTGACCTGCCCGTCTTCCCTGGACTGACCTATCCCCTCCCTACCTCCCCACCTATACTCTCTCCACCTATCTTCTTTTCTCTCCATCTTCGGTCCGCCTCCCCCTCTCTCCCTATTTATTCCAGAACCCTCACCCCATCCCCCTCTCTGATGAAGGGTCTAGGCCCGAAACATCAGCTTTTGTGCTCCTGAGATGCTGCTTGGCCTGCTGTGTTCATCCAGCTCCACATTTTGTTATCTTGGATTCTCCAGCATCTGCAGTTCCCATTATCTCTCTTTCTACCGATGCTGCCAGACCTGTTGAGTTTCATCTGTAGCCTCTGTGTTTGTTTCAGATTTGTAGCATCCACAGTATTTTACTTTTATTTTCATAAGATTTTACTTTTACTAATTCAGACAACGGGAGCAGATACATGAAAACGCCTCCTCCTGCAAGTTCCCTTTCAAGCCACCCACAGCCTTGATTTGGAAACATATAGCAGTTCAAAATCGTGGAATTCTTTCCCTAGCAGAATTGTCTGCCTACAGTGAATGAACTGCAGCAGTTCAAGGAGGCAGCTCACTGCTCATCTCTCAAATGGAGATGGGCAATAAATTCTGGCTCAGCTGGTGAAGTCTCCATCCCATGAGTGAATTAAAATAAGTATGACATTGGCGGTAGTGATAGCGGGTGTTGTAGACAGAATAGGGACAAGGGGATTGTAAAATATGATGCCAGTTTAACAGCACAAATTTCACTGTTCCTGAGAGGAAAGATCTGCTATTGTTACATCTCTTCTGCTGCCAGTTTGAAAGCAAGGTTAGGACCCAGGGAATATAACTAGCCTTTTACGCTTGATGGGCTGAATGGCCTAATTCAGCTCCCATATCTTATGGTCTTACACACTTGTATCTTCCTCTCCTGTGATCTTGACCACCTATGACGATAAATGGAAAAGCTAACACATTTGAGTTCCTGTTCAAGCTGTACAGCATCCTGACTTGGATATAAACAACAAGTGTGTGAAGAGTGCAAGAATTTCCTGTTAAGGACCATTGTGGCTCACCACAACTATCATTGCAGAATCTCTACAGTGCGGAAGCAGGCCATTCAGCCTAGCAAATCCACACTTACCCTCTGAAAAGCTTCCTACCCAGGCCCACCCTATAACCCTGCATTTCCCATGGCTAACCCACTCAGCCTGCACACTATGGGCAATTTAGCATGGCCAATCCACCCTAACATGTACGCCTTCGGACTGTAGGAGGAAACTGGAGCACCTAGAGGAAACCCACACAGGCACAGGCAGAATGTGCAAATTCCACACAGTCATCTGAGGGTAGAACAGAACCTGAGTCACTGGCGCTGTGAGGCAGCACTGCTAACCACTGAGCCACCGTGCCACCCCATCATTGCTGGGCATCTGCTGAAAGACACCAAGTGTGGCCACGCATGCGTCACCCATGAGAACAAAGAACAAATCCTTTATGAGTGAATTGCACAGGAATGATTTTAAACTCTGATATTTCAGTGCTGTCATTGTTAACGTGTTTATATTCCTGCTTGTAAGTGGCAGCTTGCCAGCCTGGTTTCAGCTACCACAAACAAGAACAGAATCTCTGCTTCACCTCCTTTAGGTGATTTCATGTTTATTTATAGCAGCAACATCGATGAGGCGTAGTGGTGGAAATTTAGACAGCAATAACTGTGAACAGTATTGTTCCTGAATTAATAGCCAAAATATCAGTGAAACACAAGAAAGCAACTCTTATCTACATATTTGAATATTTTGTGCACTTTATGGACAATAATCTCGTGACTGTTATACACTTCACTATGATTTAGATAGTTACTAACTTTTGCCAGTACTCATGTTTTTCCTCAAGTTCTTTTTTTTATCCCTCGCAATGAAAACTAGCACCAACATAATATCATACCGAGGATCTCTGAGAATATCAGGCTTTGTTTTTGTTGGGAGGCCCTCTTGTGGAAGTAATTACCCATTCTCCAGCTTTTAGTATATCAGGGTCAGAGATATAAGAGAAACCAAGTCACACCAAAATGAAATTCAGAAAGAAGTTCATTTTAGAAAAATGCTATGCGGGATATATATGATTAAATAAGTAGAATTACAAATCAATCTCAACACATGGAGCTGTGAAATGAAGCAACGTGTGCCACATTTTAGATCCGATGAGATCATTTTGCTGTAATAATCTTTTGAAATGAGCTGAAAAATCATTTTTCTTTACACAATGAACATTCAACCAATTCAGATGGAATTTTTTTGAGGGAAGAACAAAACAAAATCACTCCATTCCTACCCACTGACCTGAAAATGTGGTATTTTCTATTACATGAGTTATGTCCACAATTAGGATGATAAATCTTTGTTAGAGATTACACTGTAACTGGACTTTTCTGTGAGATGTGCATAAACGTCTTTCACTAGCATTGTATGAAAAGCAATAATTACCTGAATCAGTGGAAATGAACGTTGAAGGGAAACAATTATGGTGGTGAATTTCCATGGTCCTCAAGGACGTACCTCTCCATTAAAATGATTTTTATATCAAAACTTTCACATATTATTACAGACTTAATGGGCTGAATTTAGCATGGCCGATCCACCTAACCTGCATATCTTTGAACTGTGGGAGAGAACGCACACAGACACAGAGAAGGTGCAAACTCCACACAGACTCCGAGGCTGGAATTGAACCCAGGCCCATGGTGTTGTAAGGCAGCGCTGCTGAGCACTGAACCACCATACCATACCAATCCTACAAATACTTAGATAATAAAATGTGAGGCTGGATGAACACAGCAGGCCAAGCAGCATCTCAGGAGCACAAAAGCTGACGTTTCGGGCCTAGACCCTTTAGGCCCGAAACGTCAGCTTTTGTGCTCCTGAGATGCTGCTTGGCCTGCTGTGTTCATCCAGCCTCACATTTTATTATCTTGGAATCTCCAGCATCTGCAGTTCCCATTATCTCTGATACTACAAATACTTAGTTTAGTTTATACTCCTATATTTTCTGTAAAGTTCTATGGTATTGTTCATCCTAAGTAATTATGTTTCACAGCAGATTGACCTAAAGCATTTTAAAAATTACTGTTTGGGTTTTCATCAGACCATCAGTTCACCAAACGTTACCCAACTAATCTCCTATTCAGATAGTTTGAGATTAAAAAAATCAAATTTCCACAAATACCGCAGAATTCGAAATAAAAATAGGACATTGGCTGACACTGAATAATTCTCGACTCATGTTTCAGATATGGACCTTTGACAAAGCAGCCCCCAAGTTTGATGCCAGTGTTTTTAATAAAGTTTAACAATACTATAATTAATTACACATGCAGAAACTAATTAAATAGATAAGAATCCACTCAGCATGATGGTATTTACATAGCTACTACTAAGTTCAGAAAGAGTAAGTGATGAATTAGTTATCATGTAAATAATGTAATTAAACTGATCTAATTACCTGTAGGATTGGGATGGTGTGGTGGCTCAGTGCTTAGCAGTGCCGCCTGCCAGCACCATGGACCTGGGTTCAACTTCCAGCCTCAGGATATGTGTGGCGTTTGCACCTTCTCCCTGTGTCTGTGTGGGTTTCCTCCCACAGTCCAAAGATTTGCAGGATAGGAGAATTGACCATGCTAAATTGCCCATAATGTCTAGGAATGTGCAGGCTAAGTGGTTTAGCCAAAGGAAATGCAGGGTTATAGGGAGGTGGCTCTGGATGGAATGTTGTTCTTGTGGATTTGATGGGCTGAGTGGCCTGCTCCCACACTGTAAGGATTCTCTAATTCTGGTGAACAGGCCTGACAAAGAAGCAGTACTCTGAAAGCTTGTGATTTCAAATAAATCTGTTGGAACATAACCTGGTGTCTTGTGATTTCTGACCTGGAATAATTAAGTAATTGTGATCAGTTGACCAAATATAGACTAAATCTGTATTTTTTCAGCTCAGTAGACATTATTGAGCAGTGTGTTAAAGACCACAGGTTTGGAATATTATTTGTTTAAAAAATTAGGGAATAGCTTAGAATATAAGGATCTTCCTTCATGCATCAGGACCAACAACACAGTCGCCTCCCCACCTTTTATGACCAAAATTTTCTTCCATCAGCACCACACCAGGTTTACAATATCACATATCTGAGGAACTTCGACTGGCGTCTGAACTTGTGCACTAATGGGATATTCATATCAGGAGCCCACTTCCCTGTACCGAAAATCAAAATAGCAAAGGTCTTAGAAATCAGACATTAAAATTATGATCATTCATCCCCTCGTTGTATTTCCGTGCTGCTAATTGTAGGCAACAGTTTCTTCACAAAGAAATTGTAGCTTGAAAGAAACACTGGTCAAGCTATTTAATTTTGCCTAGGTATCTGCGGACACTATGTGATACCAAATCATATTCTGTATTCTAGCACTGCCACTTTGGTCTTGGGCACTGGAAAAAAGTGAGAATGAAATGCATTAGTAAGAATCTATTTATTTTAAGAATGTTCATCTATTTTTCCATTTGCACTAAGATAGTGGTGTTCTTCTTGTGCCTCATTCGAGTGACCATTTCTCATATTCATGAGAATTTTAACTTCACCATCGCTTGGTCAATCCTGTAACGCAATTCAACTATTTCCATTTGTGTGTAGTTGTTTGTGGGGCAGTCAGCATAGTCTTTCCTTACCCTTGAACCGGGTGGCCTAGGTTCAGGTCCAAAGTGTGGCTGGGTGTGTGTTCTCCAGAGGATCGACATAGATTTGATGGGCGGAATGGCCACAGGGCCTTAGGGATTCTATGATTCAGGATCACACCTTGCGATTGCTCTTGAGCACCCAATATATCATGTTAAGGAACAAGAACAGAAGTTGCTGGAAAAGCTCAGCAGGTCTGGCAGTATCTGTGGAGAGAAAATCACAGTTAACGTTTCGGGTCTAGTTCTGAGGAAGGGTCACTGGACCCAAAACGTTAGCTCTGCAGCACGGTGCAACTACGCAGAGCAGAGAAAAATCACCTATACAGTATATTCAAAAAGAATGGGGACCCTATGAACACAGTCCGCCGATTCCTCAGCAATAAACCTAAACAGACAAAACAGGCTCAGAAACCATAACCACTCTCCCCTACATCAAAGACATTTCCGAAATAACTGCCAGACTACTCGGACCTCTTGGCATCAGGGTAGCCCACAAACCCACCAACACACTAAAACAGCAGCTAATGAACTTATAAGACCCTATACAGACAACAAACTAAACAAACGTCATCTACAAAATACCTTGCAAGAACTGTGACAAACACTACATTGGACAAACAGGCAGGAAGCTAGCCACCAGGATACATGAACATCAACTAGCCACAAAACAACATGACCCACTATCACTCGTATCCTTACACACAGATGAGGAAGGACACCACTTTGATTGGGACAACACATCCATCCTAGGACAAGCCAAACAGAGACACGCACGAGAATTCCTAGAAGCATGGCATTCCAACCGGAACTCCATCAACAAACACATTGATTTGGAGCCAATCTACCATCCCCTGAGAAAAAGAACAGGAAATGACATCACCGACAGTGGAAATGACATCACCAACCCAAGGAAACCTAACCAGGTAAATAGAAAGCGGGACATAACACCAGCGCTTCATCGGAGGCTCGCTGTTGATGTTACCTAGAATGGCGACTGATTATCTGGAAACAAACCTTCCAGCTCAGTGAACCAGCTTACATCCGGAACAAAATAAAGACCCACTCTTCTGTGGACCGAGAGGAGGAGAGCGCTGTGTTGGAGGTGAAAGGAAGACGTCGGGTTGGCTGTGCACCCTTGCAACCGGTGGATCTTAATGCTGGCTTCGGCCTAACGCTGGTTCAGGGGAGCAGCCAACTTGCAACGATGGCTGCGGCAAGTGCTCGTGCCCCAGGTCAGGGCGTCCGGAACACCATCCGTGTTTCCGTAAAGAAGGTGGATGAAGGTGCACCTGTGGACCGCACCTTCTTCGTGAAGAGGGTCCTGTTGGACTGTTGTGGGTTCGCTGCTGCGGACATTTACTGCCTGGAGGATTTCCCCAGAGGAGGTTTTTACGATGTGACCTTCAGGAGTGCCAAGCTTTGCGAGCGCTTCCTGGAGGTTTTCAAGGAGAAAGGAGGTGAGGGCCCCCTCTCTGTATTGACCGCTGTCCCGCTGTTTGTGATGCCAGCGCAGAGGAGCCGTATGGTGACTGTACACATGTACAACCCACATGTGCCAGCAGTTGATGCCCTGACCTTCCTTGGAAGGTACGTGAAGTTGGAAGGGGACCTAACTGACATCATGGACCCCTTTGGCATCTGGACCAGTAAGAGGCAGGTCAAGGTGACGCTGAGGATGGGCGCGGACGGGAATGTCGTACACCCACTGTCCAGCTTCGCGATCTGCGGGAGCAAGGGCTACCTGACCTATGCAGGGCAACCTAAAGTCTGCCATGCCTGTGGTAGGTCAGGTCACGTGGTGGCCGACTGCAAAGCCACCATCTGCAGGAACTGCAGGGAGGAGGGACACCTTGCAAAGCATTGCCCACAAGAGAAAAGCTGCAAACTTTGCGAGGAAGCGGGCCACCTCTATAGAGCATGCCCGCAGCGGGGGACCACCTACACCCAGGTCGCCGGCAGGGGCAATGCGGGGCCAGCCCCCCCGGAGGAGAGGAAGGCACCAGGGCCCTGCACTAATGTGCAGGAGGGCCAGGTCATGCAGGAGGGCCCAGCCCCGCAGGATGGGCCCGAGGCCAGCAAAGCGCCCCTGCAGGCTCCGCTCCCCCCCGACAACCCGGAGTCGATGGAGGCGGCGACAGGCGACCCAGGGGAGTGGACAACAGTCCGGAAAGCGAGGAGGAAGGTACATCGACGGGCCCAGGAACCGCAACCATCAGGCGGGAAGAGGCAGCTACGGGGGGCTATAAGCGCTCCTCTGACGAGGGGGATTCGGAGAGGGCCCACCTGAAGCAGAAGTTAAAGATCTCAAGGGAGAAGGAAAGCAGCACCACGCTTCCAGGTGACGGGACGCATGCTGAGGCTCCCTCCGACACCCAGTCAGGTGCCGCTGGGGCACTGGAGGGCTCTCTGGAACTTCCAGGCGGAAAGGAGGAAACAGCGCGTCCCCAGCCTGACCCAGAGCCAGACTCTCCTGCCTCCGTACCCCCGACGGGGGGATGCCACCCGGAAGGCAGCACAGACGGTTTACTGAGCCCGGAGAGCGTCCAGCAGTTAGCCCGGGCAATGGGCATGAAGGGACAGATAGAGGGGCTGGACCTTGGACTTGGGGAGGGCACTGCGGTAACTGCCCACAATGAGGGTATGAGTTGCGAGCATTAATGTGCGCAGTGTCAAGTCAACTGCAAGATGTGTGTCCACGTTGGCCTACCTGACCACCGTCAGGGCGGACTTCCTGTTTCTGCAGGAGTGTGGGATACCGCACCTCAGCAGGTACGGGAAATGGTCCGGCGCCTGGACCTGTGGGCCTTCGATCTGGTCGGGGGGTAACGACTGTCGCTCCTTGGGCCTGGCTATTCTGCTGCGAGGGCGCGACTTCACCATCTCTCAAGTTCAGGAGGTGGTGGGGGGGCGCCTCCTAGTGGCTGACGTCACCTACAGGAACGCTCCCCTGAGGCTGATCGATGTGTATGCCCCAGCAGTATGGAGTGAGCGGTTGGCCGTCCTGCAGCGGCTTCCACCCCTGCTGGCTACGTCCAGGCCGGTCATCCTAGGCGGAGACTTCAACAGCATCATCGATGCAGATGGAAGATCCGGCGTGGGGACAGCGGGTGGGAGGGAGTCAACTGGATATCACGTCCAGATTCCTGATGGGCACGGTGAAGGACGCCAAGCTGCTTGACGTCTTCAGCGCCCCTGCAGATGGAGTGCAGCGGAGGTACACCTGGTCGCGGCCAGACGGGTCTATTCGCTCAAGGATAGACTTCCTGTTTGTGTCACGGGCGTTCTCGGTCAGGTCCACCGGCATCGAGCCAGTGTTCTTCTCTGACCATTGCCCCGTTGGCCGATTGTCACTTACAGGACGACCAGCCGGCCGGCAGGGGGACGTGGAAGCTCAACACGACTCTGTTGACCCCAGAGAACGTCAAGGAGCTTAAGAGGGAATACACCGGTTGGCGAACCGTGAAACCCCTCTGAGTCTCCGGGCGGCTGGTGGGATACGGTGAAGGAGAACATCAAGAGGTTCTTTGTCCTCAAGGGTGTTCGGAAGGCGAGAGAGGGGTGGGGAAAGCTGTCGTGACTCCAGAAAAGGGTGCAGAACCTGCTCCTTCTGCAGTTGATGGGGGTCGATGTCACGGACGACCTCCGCAAGGTGAGGGGCCAGCAAGCCTTGCTCTTTGCCGCGGAGGCCTCCAGGATAATCTTCCGGTGCAGGGTCCGCTCCGTGGAGCAGGACGAGACGTGCTCGCGTTTCTTCTTTCAGAAGGTGCACAAAGAGAGCTCTGTGCTTAGCCGGCTGAAGGAGGACGACGGGTCGGTGACGTCGTCTCGGCCCGACATTTTGAGGATCAGCAGATCCTTCTATGCCGGACTGTACAACATGAAGCCCATGGACAGCACGGCCTCCGAGTTCTTCCTGTCGTCTATCACGGAGGTCTTAGACGACGGCACGAGGGAGTGGCTGGACCGGCCGATATCCCTGGACGAGCTGACCAGAGCCCTCAAGTCCTTGGAGAGGAATAGGACTCCCGGGAGCGATGGCTTACCGGTTGAGCTGTATTCCGCTCTGTGGGACCTGGTCAGCCAGGACCTGCTGGAGATGTACAATAGTGTGCTTCGGGCAGGGGAAATGTGCAAGTCCATGAGGAAGGGCATCATCACCCTCATTTACAAGAGGAAAGGGGAGAGGGAAGAAATTAAGAATTGGCGTCCCATTTCACTATTGAACGTGGACTACAAAATCCTGGCCAAGGTCATAGCCAACCGGGTCAGGTCTGTCCTGGAGTCGGTGATTCACCCTGACCAAACCTGTGCTGTGCCGAGCAGGAAGATCGCTGAGAGCCTCGCGCTCATCAGGGATACGATCGCCTATGTACAGGACAGGCGGGTGGACACCTGCCTCGTCAGCCTGGACCAGGAGAAGGCCTTCGACAGGGTCTCTCATGCTTACATGAGGGACGTCCTCTCCAAATTGGGGTTCGGGGAGGGCATCCGCAATTGGATCCAGCTGCTCTACACCAACAACGTTAGTGCAGTCTCGATCAACGGGTGGGAATCGGACAGTTTTCCCGTCAAATCTGGAGTCAGGCAGGGCTGCCCGCTGTCTCCTGCCTTGTTCGTGTGCTGTGTGGAGCCCTTCGCCGCATCCATCAGGAAGGACGTGAGCCTGAAGGGCGTGACTATCCCAGGCAGCAGAGGCCTTCAGGTCAAGACCTCCCTGTACATGGACGATGTCGCCGTCTTCTGCACCGATCGTCGGTCGGTGAGTAGACTATTGGATATCTGCGGCCAGTTTGAACTGGCCTCGGGTGCCAAAGTCAATAGGGGTAAGAGCGAGGTCATGTTCTTCGGGAACTGGGACGACCGCTCCTTCATCCCCTTCACCGTCAGGACAGACTACCTGAAGGTGCTGGGTGTTTGGTTTGGTGGAGCTGGGGCATGCACTAAGACTTGGGAGGAGCGTATCACCAAATTGAAGCAGAAGCTGGGCAGGTGGACGCTCCGGTCCCTCTCCATCGCAGGTAAGAACCTGGTTGTCAGGTGCGAGGGGCTTTCGGTACTGTTGTATGTGATGCAGGCCTGGCCTATTCCCTGGACCTGCGCCGCTGCGGTCACCCGGGCCATCTTCCACTTCATTTGGCGGTCGAGGATGGACCGGGTCCGCAGGGACACCATGTACAAAGACATGGAAAATGGGGGAAAGGGCGTACCGAACGCCACCCTCGCCCTGACGGCTACTTTTGTGTGCGGCTGCATCAAGCTGTGCGTAGATCCTCAGTACGCAAACACCAAGTGTCACTACTTACTGAGGTTCTACCTGTCCCCGGTGTTGCGAAGGATGGGCCTGGCCTCATTGCCGCGGAACGCTCCGAGTAGTTGGACCGTCCCGTACCACCTGTCCTTCGTGGAGAAATTTTTGAAAGGAAACACCTTTTGACCACAAGGCCGTCAGGCAGTGGTCAGCACGTAGTACCTTCGAGACCCTTCGGGAAAAGGAGAGGGTGGATCCCGTCGTGTGGTTCCCCACGCAGACTGCCAAAGTCATTTGGCAGAATGCCTCATCGCCAGAACTTTCAAACAAGCACAAGGACATTGCTTGGCTGGCGGTGAGAGGTGCTCTGCCAGTGAGATCCTTTATGCATGCCCGGAATCTCTGGGCCACCGCACGCTGCCCTCGATGTGGCTGTGGAGGGGACGAGACTGTTGATCACCTCCTTCTGGAGTGTGCCTATGTGCAGGAGGTCTGGAGGGGGATGCAGTGGTATTTGTCGAGGCTCGTCCCGAGCAGCTCTGTGACGCGGGACTCCGTGCTCTACGGGCTGTTTCCCGGGACGCACATCGAGACCAACATCAATTGAGCCTGGAGAACCATCATTGCGGTGAAAGACGCTCTTTGGTCTGCCCGCAACTTGCTGGCCTGCCAGCTGAAAGAACTGACCCGACCAAATGTTGCAGACTGGCACACTCCAAAGTCCAGGACTACGTGCTGAGGGACGCGCTAAAGCTTGGGGCAGCCGCCGCCAAGGCACGGTGGGGAAAGACCACGGTATGAAACCCCTCATCCACAATAGAAAAAAGGGCCCTATCTGGTAAATGGGTCCAGCTGGCGCCTTCCCCAACTGGTCAGGGGGCCAACTGGGACTGTGCGGGGTGACGACTGCCGGGGTATTTTCTTTGCTTTGTTTTTTTTTTCTTCTTTGTTTGTTTTTTTTTTCTTCTTTGTTTGTTTTTTTTCCTTTAGTTGGTGTACATACCCCCTGGGTAACCCGGAGTGGCTTGCATGACTGGGTGGGTGTATAAATGTTTTTTTTTGTACATCTTATGAATAAAGTATATTTTTTCAAATAAAAAAAAGTGACAAAACGTCTGAAAACTAACCTTCCAGCTCAGCGAGCAAACTTACATCCAGAACGTTAGCTCTGATTTCTCTTCACAGATGCTGCCACACCTGCTGAGGTTTTCCAGCAACTTCTGTTCTTGTTCCTGATTCACAACATCCACAGTTCTTTTGATTTTTAATTTTTATACATCATTTTAAGGTCCATATTCATTTCTTCACAATGTTGTGCCATCACATTGTACATAAAATTCTTTCAATTTAATATTGAAATGAAAGGTTACTCTGGTAGAACATAAACTCAGTTTTATAGTTCCTACGATACACCTTCACAAGAGGTTTGTTGTTCTGTCACAGTTAATGACTTTATCAGAGTTGCACAGTTTGATTGTAGCCATGATAGCTATCTGTTATCTTCTTTGTCAAAGCACAATTCCACACCCTCGTAATATGTTTTGAAGTTTCTAACTGAAGCTGAAGCCAGAGGGAGAGGGGACTTTTGTTCTGTTCTGTTTGTAACTGTCTATGCTTCTTTTGCCGTTCTCAAAATAGACCCTCATGATTGATTGCTCTGATTGGCTTCCAGTGAAATCAGCGACAAATTACAAACTTTTTCATCCTTACATTTCCTGTAATTGTGCTCATCAAAATTTTTACTGCAATAATTAAATTATTGATTATATACTAGGTGTTTTATCTTTTTTGGTTGGAAGATGATGATGATTATTTCTCTCTTAAACATGCTCACACACATGTTAGAATGTGTCCTGTGACATTGTTTGTAGTGAATGCAATCACATTTCTTTCTGAACCAACAATAGTGTCATCACAAATAATGTACAGTGCATTGTCAGTTCACTGCTGACTCCATTCAGTTCTAATTACTTGGTGTTATGTGTGTTTGCTGTATTTGAATTCATGTATTTTATCTATTCTGTCACACTGAAACCTAGGTGAGTAGAGCACGGGAGGATTCCAATGCAGTGGATGTGATCTTGAGATGTGTTATAACAGAGGGTAGGGGTGGGCTCTTGAGGAATTTGCAACATTTAGCCAATTCCAGAAAGTGGCAGTGGTTAACTGGAAGAAAAAAAATGTTCAAACCTCGATTTAGTTTGGATGCCTGGAGATTCAGGTCTTCATTGAGTTGATGTTGTTAAAATGCTTTCTGAATGCAGGCTGTAATCTGATACTATACCCTTACACTCGGTGAACCTAGGTTCCCAATACTAAAGTCTAAGTAAGCAATTGAATATCCTGCCACATTCTCAAAATTGAGACTCAGAATCCCAATTTAGAGGTGATGCTTTGAAGGAAGCATTTTCAATGGGACTTAAATAGTTAATGACCTTTTTTTATCGGCATCTTGTACAATTTTGTTCTGAGTCCTGATTGACTGCAAATAGAGTAAAGGAAGAAAGAACTTAAAATTTGTGTAGCATTCGCACAAAACACAGAATGTTCCAACCCTCTTCACAGCCAGTGAATGTTTTATAAAGTTTAGTCGCTGTTGCAATGTCAGATCATTCCAGAGTATTTTTGCTACATTTATTGAAAAGTAAGGTCAGTTCGTTCCTCTTCCATTTTCTCTTTGACAGGAGGGGAGTTCGTGCAGTGTAGAATGTGGGTCGCCCAGTCATTGTTCTGAACTATCATAAACTCCAGCGGAACCAGTCGTGGACTAAACAACTACTTGATATTGGCCCACTCATTATGAGTTAGCAGCTGCCTGTCAGCTACAGCCTCCCCACAAAATAGCAGCTAGTCCTGAATCCGCATTGAGTACAGTGGAATGAATATTATGGAATGAGCAGGGAACACAGCTGTCTACACCTCTATTGCATGACATTTTTTTGTAGTATTGTAGTCCAAAAATAATCAAAAACAACTGTGTATACAATTTGTGCAATCACTGGAAGGTGCTTTGTCCAGTGGATGTTGGTTAATTCATGTCACATTGCTGAGCACGGCTCTGGTTAGCTGACTATGGGAAGGATGTTGTCGCCCTTGAGAGGTTATGTCACCGAACAATGCAAATGTTTCTGTGTTTCAGAGATTTATACCATGTGGGTATGTTTTTAAAAAAAAGTCAGGCTTGTTTTCAATGAAAAAGAGGTGACTCAAGTGATCTAATCAGAGTTTTCAAATTTTGAAGGGAGACCACAGAATTATTTAAGCTAAATTATTCATCACAACAATGTCTAACCTGTAAATATTGAAATAAACTAAGGATTAACAAGGGATGTCATTGGAATCTTGGCATGCAAGGGAATTGGAACAGAAGGTGCCAAAGATTAGCATTAGATGTATGTCTTGTGAAAGAAAATCTGAAAAACATGTTAAGAGGACATCTGGTTGAGTCAGTGTTTGAAAAAGGGACTACTTCTTTCAGCATAATAGATTTCCTTAAATTTTCCAGAGAAATTTTCACCATCTCTACACTAAATTATAGCTGTAGATGAATGAATACACATATTTCATTATGTTGCATTGGTAGTGTTTAATCTTGATCAGCCTTTATAGTGGTGTACTAATGAACATGACTGCATTCAGAAATGCCTGAAATAAAAAATCCAGTTGTGGATCACAACATTTAGGGTTATAAATTCTACAAAATTTCTTCACTTACTTCAGCTTCATTTGAAGTTCAGAGGTTGCCGATAAAAGCATTAATAGTTCAAAAAAAAGTGTCTGGGAAATAAAGTTTTCCTCTAAAACCATAACTGGATGCCAGGGGATTGCAACAGCAGTTCAGATCAATAGAAAGGTAGCAGCAAGCTTCGTCCTGCAGTAACACATATGAACTGCATGATTAGTGGGAAGTGGAAGGAGCAAACTATTGATGTCCTCCACCAGAAAAGGAAGAAAGTTGGCAAATGCAAGGATGTTTATGTACCTTATACAGTCTGGAGACTACCTGGTGTTGGAAGTGGCATCCTTAGTTTAGGAATGTTGTGCAGCATGGGCAACATGATGTAGCGGGATCAAAGCTAGTTTTTATTGCGTGGAAAAATAGCTCTACTTCAATACAAGTGGGTGTTTCAAGTTACAAAGAGTCTCTGAAATTATTCCTGCAATTTGCACAGTGAAAATTATTAAAGTAAATTCTCATTTTCAGCCCTTCCACTGTACAGCTGTACAAATTCAGATGACGTGTCAGGAATTTACGTCCATGTCAACTCACAACCTTAAAATAAATGGGCTAAAAGCTCTCATGCATACTCCCAGTGGGGCAAGACATTGCTAAAGACAAAATCTTACCCCCTTGTTTTACAAATTATGTGTATTTCCCATTCCAGTAGATGTCCAACACCTTCCCTGTCAAAAAATTGCAAAAATATCAGTCTTAGCCTCTGCTAGAGTGAATTTTCAAACGTGGGAAGAGTGGTTTCTGCCATTTATCTGCCGAAAGAGATACTAAATGCTGTAGGAAAATAAAGTTAGTTCCTGAAGAAATTCAGGCTGGGTACATTTTCATCAGAATCCTGCTGACAAACACTACAGAAATCAAAACGTGGCATTAGAATTAATGCACTTCTTCCATTTCATGATACATTAGGTCAAAACTGTGCTGAAGCCAGGCATCTCATGGCCTGTGCCATTAGTTACACAATTTCCTGCACGTTTCCCTCTTTAACATAATTTACCCAGTAAGTTACTGAAGGTGGAAACACAATGGAATATGCGCAACTTTGGTAAATGGCAGGACTAAAAATTGTTTCCTTGACTGAAGAAATTTAATGTTTGAGAAAGGAACAGCGATACAACAGCGGGTGAGGTTCAGTCAAATCAGAGAAAGAGAGAAAGAAGGATAGAATAAAAGAAAACGGACAGAATAGAAAAGTAAGTGGAGATTTAAAATTGCGAACAGCTATTTACTTCATGTAGGAATTAGAATGACGAGTTTAAATTGTTCCTCTTTTGGGTCAACATTGAATTGTCACATCATTAACTAGCCACATAACACAGTAACTTACATGTTCTGACTTTTTGCATTGAGATGAACAAATAATCAATGCATAATTTCAGCAACAACTGAAATGATGAGATACCTTCTGCATAAATGAAGCACAAAGTGGCAGAAGCTGAATGCAATATTTCCACAACTGCTGTTGCATTTTTTTTGAAAACTCCTTTACTGTCCAGTACTCTTTGGTCTCTCAGGCATACATTCAGCTCTTTGTACAAGCCAGCAGTAATAGGTGATTTTTTTTAAATTTGTCGATGCAGGAAATTTTCAGAAGAAGGGGAAATGGACAAAGTAACAGCAGCCATGGTCCTGACCAGCCTTTCCACCAGTCCACTCGTCCGCAGTCCTCCCTCTGCTGTCCGTGTTGCAGGTAATTCATTAAATTCAGTTTATCTACCCAGGAGCACTTTGGTAAAATTGAATCTAGGTTACAACTCTTTATTTCATTTCTGCAGTAAGATTTTCCGTTGCGTGCAACATCTCAAAGGATTGGGGAGTGAATTTTGTTTACCAACGCTTCTTATGTACAATTTGTAAAATCCCTTGTCCTGGAAGCACTACCTAGTGCACATTAATATGTTGTAGAACTTTAACGAACATGTTTTGTGTTGTCAACTAGCAGCCTTGCTGAACCATGACTTAAGACATGGTTTAAAGGCTTTTGCATGTCTAGCGGTTAATCCTGTGTTTCCTATTTCTTGATTCAAACAATGTCTGCTGGTAGATCTTGTTTAGGAACGTTACTTGTTATGGGGCACTGAGATGGAAGGGGTAGATGAGGCAGGTTATTACTCAGTGAATGGCAGGTCACTAGGAAGTTCAGAGGAAGAGAGGGATCTTTGAGTTCCCTTGTCCACAGATCCCTGAAAGCAGCAGGACAGATTAATAGGAAAGTTAAAAAGGCACACAGGACACTTGCCTTTGTTAGTTATAACATAGGTTATAGTAGCAGTAATGTTATGTTGGAGCTATACAAAACTTGGGTTAGGCCACAGCTGCAGTACTGTGTGTAGCTGTGGTCACTGCACTGTGTGAATCATTGGCGTGAGATTGTTTATTCCTGAGAGAGCATAATTTCACCTGCAGTGTGGTACCTCTTGAATAGCAATCTAGGCTGGTAGACAGCAAAAGGGGCATTGATGGGTTGGGAGGACAGATGTTGTTTTCCTGAGTGAAGATAGGATGTACATTACTGCATGTCACTTCTCCAAGATGGAGCACTCAGCAATGCTAACTATCTGCTGCAGGGCTCATTGCTGAGCCACTGTAAGTAATGGGATGACCTTTTACGCAATGAAATCCTCAACCCTGCTGCCGGCAGTCTGAACTTGCATGATGTTGGACCTTGTTCTCATTCTGATTTGTTATTAGCATCAGTCATAACAATACCGAGTCAGGACTTGATTGATGAGACATCAAAATGCACTGTCCAGTGTGTGCTTTAAGCTGAATTGCGACATGAGCACTATGTCTTTAATGAGTTTATCCAACAGGGATCCTTTGGCATATTGCATTCCATAAAGCAATGAGCACAGCACAACCCTTACATAACCCTTACATTCAGTCTGCCTTTGATCTGTGGATTGTATGCATGCAGCCCTTGAAAACACTGCACATCAAAGAAACATAGAAGTGAAAACAGAATGGCAACAAGGTGCAGTTAACTCCTCTCAATCTGTTATTCTTATATGGCCCATTTAGCTGCTTTTAAAGTTGATATTACAATAAACATGAGCAACCAGCCAACATCCACTGGACCATCTTGGCTCCCCCACATTCCAACAGTTTCTCATTCGTGCTTCAGATCCATTCATAACATCTGATTTTCAGCAGAAAGCTGTTTTAGCTCATTGCATCTTGATCTCACAAACACACCAGGATATCGCAGTTCACTGGAATGTGTACCCTCCTTTCCAGCCAGCTGATGTTGTAACAGCCTGAACTTCACTGGATCCCATGGACGTGTTGGGCTTGATGCATGTCCTGTGATGATACTGGCCTTCAGAATAGGCATTATTGTCGAGGCCACAAGAATACAATCTGAGTTGTTCACTACTCCCCTGCTGGAAAGGATAGACTTTGCACAAAGCCCTGCAGAATGCATGTGGGACCTCACTTTGTATGCCATCCTTGTCCCTTGCCCTGCCCAACTCAGTCCAGGTGACTCACCACATGCAGAACTCACCGCGTGCCCTACCCTTTAAATATTGTGAAATTGAATAATGTCACATCTTCATCATCACTGTCTTCTTGGTTTTCCCCCACTGCCCAGACCAGTTGCATGCTCAGTGTCTCAATGGAGAAAGGACCAAGAAAAAGTTGTAGTGCAGTGTCAGGGAACATAAGAGCATGCTTACACCATTTGCACATTAAAGATGTGCAAGCTGGTTGTGTTAACCTTGGGAAATGCAGGGTTATGGGGATGGGATGGGTGTCTGGGTCTGGTGGGATGCTCTTCGGAGGGTCAGTGTGGACATGTTGAGCTAAATAGCCTTATTTTGCTCCTTAGGGACTCTATGGTTCTATGATCTGTTACATATATACATCAGTAGAGAATGTGGGATACGTGAAAGAAATATGTTGTGAGCGGAACAATTAAGTATGAAGATACTGTCCGCTACCATGGTTTCAAAACCACCACTGATCACAAACTTAACAGTGACTGTCCCAATAATGCCCCGTACCAGCACCTCCATGGGGATTAGGACCTGCAGCCAGGCCTGTCACCTGTCATATATGTGCCTCCAATTGTATGTCACCTTGTCCCGCACAAGGGGAATGTGTGTCAGTGAGTATCGGACAAGCTCTTTTGTTGATGTCTCTGTCCTAGGTGACCAGCTGGCTGTGTATCCAAGCTGTGAGATGTGGGTGTGTGGTTTACCGCAATATTGTGTATGTGGGAGGAAGTGAATGAAGCTGTGAGTGTAAGACACAAGTCTTGATTAATTGAGGTAGGTGAGTGATAGGAGTGAGATAATTTGAAGAGATTTCAAGGGTGTTGTTCAATTGGTAGAACATGGCATTTAAAGGTACAGTTGCTGACCTTGACTACTTCTACAAAGGCATTGAATTTGGGCCAAAGGATTCAGGTCCTGAGGGCATGACCCCTGGGGTCCCTTTCTCGTGGATGACGTCTCTCCTCCACTAGAATTCCTGTACCAAGGTTCCACTACTGGATCTGAACATTTCGAGCCCCGCGCTCCTATATTGTGCTATTCTACAATATTTCTCAGTTCCAAATCAGTTCCCAAATAATTGCCAGAGCCCCAAGTACCTTCAAAAGGTGCAGGCTAGCATTAAACTGCACAGGCGAGCTTCCAATGTTGCCAGCCTCTCATGGTATTGGAAGGTTTGCTGATGGTTCCAGGTAATCAACAGAGCGGTTACTGCAGGTTGTATCCTTCAGTTAATGACTGATCACTACAAACTTGGCGTGCAGCATGCATTGTAGTCAACGGATGTGTGCACATCGTGAACTTTATGCTCGGTTTCAGGGCCTATCAGTTTAGTCCCTGGGGAAAGCAAAATCATTCAGGAGAAATGAAGGGAAGAAGCGATGGGGAGAGGTGGATGAGGAAAGGCGGACTCTAAGAGGAGGATAAAAGAAGCCAAAAGTCTGAGAGTGGTAAAAGAGAAGGGTACCATTCATTTTCTTTCTAGGGCTAGGAAGTGGGGTGAAGGAAAGAAGGTGAGAAGGTGAGGTGGGGGACCTGAGGTGGGGTAGTGGGAAGGAGGACAGGGAAATGAAGAGATGGGACAGGAGGAGAAAAAGAGAAACTGTTATGTTGTATAGCAATCAGGCATTCAGCTCCACCACATTCCCACCCGTGTAATAATCTACTCCAATGTGACATAAGCAGCAACCACGCAAGATCATTGGAAATTACACAGCTATAAAAATGCTGCTGTTGAATGGGAATTTCTACTGCATTTTGTGTGCCAGATCAGAATGGTTCCTGGAAGGAGGGAGTGAACATGTCATCGAGCTACAGCAGCAGTGGCAACTGGAGCTGGGGTGCCCCGAGTGATCAGTCAAATCCATCTACCCCATCACCACCCTTATTGGCCGACAGCTTCAAACCTTTCCGTGGAGCTGTCCAACCAGATGACAGCATTGATGAGGCAGACTCCAGTAACCTGCTGTTTGATGAGCCAATACCAAGGAAACGAAAGGTATGTTGTAGATACTCTAGATCCTGTTTTCAGTTCTTTGTCTATCTTGCAAACTGTCAACAGACCTCTGGTGCTTTCTTTCTAAAATATTTGTCTGGCTTGCTCAAATCTGTGATCCTCTCTCACACAGTTATTTGTTTGACCCTCCAGTGTCACCAAAGTTATTTTATCCTAAAATTGTGAGTGACATTTTAGCTGGGGTTTTGCCTTTTTTTCAGTCTTAAGTGTGGGAGGGGCATCTTTAGGAACGAGCCCCTGCCCCCTGCCAAACCACAAATCAAATGAGAAAACCTACTGCACCAATCAGCACAACAAGTACTGGCATGATGGCCAAGAGACTTTTCAGCACCTGGCATAGCAACGCCACACTCCCTGCCTGAAACTGCCAGCCAATTGGCAGGTAACAGTCACTGTGAGGACCAGGGCCACACTGCCCACTGAGAGCAGAAGGAAGCTGCATGTTGGGTGGAGAGGGGCATGATTGTGGTGTGGAGCCTGTGTCAGTGATTTGGATCAGAGACCAGGGAGACTTTCAGTGCCTACCCCCTCCTGCAATTAACCATGCCTCTGATTGTCCCCAAACTGGGCTAACTCAACCTGGCAGGAAGCCCCCACCATTGAATGCCTGTCACTTCTGCTGCCTGTCATTAACCATGTTAATAGCCTGCCTAACGGCCTTAATTGGCAATCGACCAGGAAGGTGGCAAAATGGGCTTTCCTGCCCCAAACTTAATTGCTGAGCTGTCAGGATAGGGATGGGTATCTTTTCTATAAATTCACAGGATGAGGGCGTCACTGGCTGGGGCAGCATTTATTGCCCATCCCTAATTGACCAGAGGGTGTTCAGAGTCAACCACGTTGCTGTGGGTCTGGAGTCACAAGCAGGCCAGACCAGGTAAGGATGGCAGTTTCCTTCCCTAAAGTACATTAGTAAACTAGATGGGTTCTTTATGACAATCAGCAATGGATTCACAGTCATCATTAGATTCTTAGTTCCAGATAATTTTACTGAATTCAAATTCCACCATCTGCCATAGTGGGATTCGAACCCGGGTCCCCGGAACATTATCTGGGTCTCTGGATTAACAGTCCAGCGATAATATCACTAGGCCATTGCCTCCCCCCATCTACCTAGTTCCAAGCTGCCCAGTTATTTTTCCTTCACTGCTACCTCTAGGAGAGAAGAATCCTGGGCCCGGTGTGGCTGTAGTTGTGCTGCAATATTATCTTCACTTCGCTCAACCATAGGACACAGTTAACTCTACTGTCATCCTCCAGATTCTTTCTGCAGTCAGCACAAGTGCCCTCCTCTGCTTCCAGTTTAAGCTGTCTAGACAGGGCATCTGGATTGTTGGCTTAGTTTTCTTAACACTCAGTGCTACTTTGGAAACCTCCAAGGATGTACCTTTGGCTTCCTTGTTCTTCGCCGATGAGTTGGAATGGAGCAAGGGAATTAACCCTTGTCAATGAGGCTGGTACATGTCAGAAAAATGAATGTGATTGGAAAGGCTGGGTCATGTGGATAAGAGGAAAGATTTTGGATGTTTAAGTTGATAACATGAGAAAAAGTAGTGGTTGAAATCAATAAAACAACTAATAGAATATCAGTTATATGGCTAAAATATGATGATGTATCTAAATAAACTTTAGTCAGACCAGAGTTAAAATACTTGGACTTTTGAGATCCACAGAAGCAAAAGATGGAGATGAAGCAAAAGGAAGATAGAGAACCTACCTTATGCCTGAGGACATTGCTTGGTGTGTGTAAGTAGAACTCCAATTAAAGGCTAGAAGAAAATGGGGCTTTTTTTCATTAGAATGGAGGACCTTCAAAGGTAATTTTACAGAGATGATTAAAATTATTGAAGTATGGGCCAAATTTGACAGATTAAGGGGTGCAGTCTGAGAAGATGGCGGTCTAAATTTCATTTTAAACAGCGTTATCTTGACCTGTTCCTCTCCTGTTGCGGTGCATATAAAAAGCTTTCTTAGAGTCCCCTATGTTTACTCATTTCATCTCAAGAAGGAGCTAGATATACTGTAGTTCTTAGGGCTAAAGGGATCAAAGGATATGGGGATAAAGCAGGAACAGGGTACTGGGCTGTATGATCAGTCATGGTTATATTGAGTAGTGGAGCAGGCTTGACTGTTCCTGTTTTCCTTTTGATCCTATATTCTGTTTCTATCTCAAGCCCCTCAGCTTTTTATTAAAAAAGTTTTTTGTGAGTATGTTATAATTTAGGTACTTTCTACATTTGATGAATTCTCATTCAACTGTGGTCTCCTCGCCTTTAAACATACTTCCCTTTTCCCTTACTCAGTATCATTTGTTTTTATCTGTTCAACATCCTATTATGGTATTTCTCCATTGCTTAACCACAGTATTGTTTATCATTGTTCCTTTCCGTATAAAGCAGTTCTGTTTACTTTGTTTTTTACTACTGTTTTCTGATCACTATTTCTCTTTTCTTCAGCATCTGCCCTGGGGAAAATGGCCATAAAGTTACTTACTGTTGCATTTTCAGCAGCGTATTCTTTGAATTCATTCACCACATTATTTCTATCATAGCTGACCTACTTAACCATTCCCTCTCCTCCACCACTCATGGCCTCGTCCCCTCTCTCCTATATTCTCTTCCATCCTGGTAATCTGTCAACCCATCTCCCAATTAATTTCATTGATTTTACACCCCTTTCCACTCTCTTTTTCATATTAATGCAATCCTACCTTACAAGGCACTGCGGTCCTCAACCCACACCATTTCTAGTTACTCTAATGTCACCCTATTGTCTAAATGTCTGCCCCTTGATTCTGTTCTCAATGAATTACTAGCCATGCAGCTTCTCTTCTTGACTGTCATACTAGCTGACATTGTAAATACCAGTTTGTAAATTCCCTATTTTCATGTAGTATTTGCTCTCCCTGTTAAAATTTGTAATAATTTCCTCCCTGCTCAAAAAACCAGCTTGGGCCCCTCAATCATTACAAACTTCTCAAATTCTACCTTTGAGTGATGCAGCACAGAAACAGAGCCCTTGGTCCAATCAGTCCAGGCCAACCATAATCCCAAACTAAACTAGTCCCCCCGTTCTGCACTTTGCCCATATGCCTGCAAGCATTTCTTATTCATGGACTCATCTGAATATCTTTTAAATGTTGTAACTGTACCCACTTCTACCACTTGCTCTGGAAGTTCATTTCACACACTCTCTGTGTAAAACGTTGATCTTCGTGTCTTTTTAAAATCTTTCTGCTCTCGCCTGCAAAATATGCCCCCTAGTCTTGAACCCCCCAACACTTGCCATTCACCCTATCTATACCCCTCTTGATTTATAAACATCTGTAAGGTCACCCCTCAACTTCCTATGCTCCAATGAAAAACATCCTAGCCTATCCAGTCATTTGTTAAAACTCAAAGCCTCCACTCCCATCAACGTTCCGGTAAATCTCTTCTGAACCCCCTCCTGTTTAGTAATATCCCTCCGAGAACATGGCGATTCGAACTGGACTCAGTATTCTAGAAGAGGCCTCACCAATGCCCTGTACGTCCTCACGATGACATCCCAGCTCCTATACTCAGAACTTCCTCATACACACTACTTACTTTGGTTTCTGTTTTAACAAGTCTGCTCTTAAGTTGAACCCCAGGTTAGAAGAATTTGATTAAGACTGGAAATGTTTAATTTATTGTCTTTAATTTCACAGAACTCCATGAAAGTTATGTTCAAGTGTTTGTGGAAGAATTGTGGAAAAGTTCTGAGCACGTCTGCAGGAATACAGAAACATATTCGCACCATCCATTTGGGGTGAGTTGCAGATCAAAGGAAAGTTCTCATATCAGCAACATTGAACATATTTTAGAGGGACTAATCCATCAGGTGCGGTGAAAATATTAGATGTTGTGGTTTTCTGGTGTACTAGTGATACATCTTATGCGCTGATAAGAGGCTGGCTATATTCTGAAAACCTCATAAGTTTTAAATATAGCCCTTATTTGTCGGAAGAATGGCCATGAGACCACGCATTTTGACACAGACTCCTGTACAATTTCTCACAAATTATAAAGCATTTCAGCAGAAGTCTCAGAAAATTTGATCAGCTTGTCTTTCTTAAAAAGAGATAGGACAGAGCCATTGGTAGGAGGTTTGGGATATGACAGCTATCAGGGAAATAGTATGACACAGGATGATATGTTTATGGCAAGCATTTTATTCAGTCATCAGAAGTCATCTCAGTCTGTCAAAAAATTAACTGCATTTGGATCAATTCAAAATGATCTTCATGATTGTTTCAATACATGCCGGGGCAGCACAGTGGCTCAGTGGTTAGCACTGCAGCCTCACAGCGCCAGGGACCCAGGTTCAATTCCAACCTCGGGTGACTGTCTGTGTGGAGTTTGCACATTCTCCCCGTGTGTGCGTGTGTTTCCTCCGGGTGCTCCGGTTTCCTCCCACAGTCCAAGGATGTGCAGGCTAGGTGGATTGGCCATGCTAAATTGCCCGTCGTGTTCAGGGGTGTGTGGGTTATAGGGGGATGGGTCTGGGTGGGATACTTCAAGGGGCGGTATGGACTTGTTGGGCCGAAGGGCCTGTTTCCACACTGGAGGGAATCTAATCTAATCTAATACAACTTTAAGTCTGAAACAGAAACTGATATTAGGCTGTCATATGGTCTCTTATATGTAGCCCAATGAAATACTTCTTGGAGTTTTTTTGCTAAAACCTTTTTACACTTTTATTTGTAATAGAGAATTTTAAAATATGTACTCTGTGTCATCCAGTTTTTACTTTGAGGTCGCTGTAATGTAGTACCTGATGGTTAAAATTATAAAGTTAATTTAATGTACAGTGGAACTGATGTTGTGCAGCATTATGGAAGAGATTCCAAGAGTACATAATGAAAGCTGGCAGTTAATCAAGAATATTTGCCTCACAGATATGTTATTTGAAACCTGAGGCACTATGAATGATAACAAATACAATCATATCTGAAAATAAGCATGCAGATTTTATTCCGTGAGGAGGGAAATAAACTAAAGGAACATTAAGAGGCTGTAACCACGAGCTGATGTTTCTGCGATCTTTGTTTCACAAAGATCCTAGCAAAAATTTGAGAAGTTAGATAATTAGAATGATGATAGTATGATTGTGATTCTGAATTAATTTCTTAAAATTCACTTTTTGTAAGATTGACCGTGAAACTGGTCACATGGACCTGGAGGTTCTGAATAAGCCTGTGTATCAGACTATAATATGCGGTCTGCAAATCTGAAACAAAACAGGTAATTCGAGAAACACACAGCGGGTCAGGCATCATCTTCACACTCATTTCAAGAAGGCTACAATACAGGTGCGGAGATGTACTGCGGAGGCTATATAAGTCTTTGGTCAGACAGCATTTGCAATATGGTGAGCAGTTTTGAGCCGAAGGAAACATGTGCTAGCCTTGGAAGGGCTCCAGAGGACATTTACAAGATTGATCCCAGGCATGAAGGGCTTGTTACATGAGGAGCAGTGAGAACTCTGGGTCTGTACTCGATGGAGTTTAGAAGGATGAGTGGGGATTTGATTGAAACTTGTAGAATACTGAAAGGCCTGGATGGAGTGGATATGAAAAAGATATTTCCCCTTGTGAGAGAGACTGTGACCTATGAGCACAGCCTCAGTGAATGCTTCACCCTTTAGAACTGAGATGACGAGGAATTTTTTCAGCCAGAGAGTGGTTAATCTATGAAACTCATTGTTGCAGAGGGCTGTGGAGGGCAAGTCAATGAACGTATTTAAGATAGAGATAGAAATGTCCCTGATTAGTAAGGGGATCAGGGATTACGGGGAGAGGGGAGGGGAATAGGGTTGAGATACCATAGACCAGGATCAAATCGAGGGGCACATTGGCCCAATTCTGCATCTATGATTTATGGTCTTGTCATCCATGGAGAGCGAAACAAGAATCTTGTTTCAAGTTGGTGGCCTTTTCGTTAGAACTGGGAGACGTTAACAGTTTTTAGGTTGGCAGATAACTAGAGAAAAGGGGTTGGGATTGGTAGCGAAGACTAATAAAAAAAAAGCAGAAGTGAGTGCTGATTGCAGCAAGCATGTGAATTTTCTGAGCAAAATCCTGCTTTACAAGTAATGCTGCAAGAAAGCGGTTGAATATTTATTTTTCTGAAATTTACTCGGAGGCTGAGCCAGGACCGTGGAAACTAAATATAATTACTGGCTTTTTAGGGTGAAGTGAAGTTCGCAGAGTTTGGAATTGTACCAGGGCAAAAAAATTGATATACATGTGAAGGTTGAAATGAAACAACACTGGGTTTTTATTTGAAGAATCTGCGGACAATCACCTAATTCGCGCAGAACACCCACGGATTGACGGCTCCTCCCGGCATTTGGGCCTGGCTGTGGCAACGCTCCTCCAGCGATCGGAGGTGGCACTGGCAGACTTTCCAAGATGGTGGCTGTGGCGCGGCAGCGTTTCGGTGGAGGGTGACCAGAGCAGGACTCTGGGCGAGGTGCCAGTGGTGGCCCGAACTGGCAGCAGAACCAGGGACTCCTGGTTGTAGAAGGCCTGGAGCGATGGCTCCTGATGTTGGCAACCCAGCGGCGGCAGCGTGGTATTGCCTGGAGCCGGGACTCCCAGTGTCATTGAGGAGGCAGCGGAGCTGGGGTCTCCTGGTTGCGGGGTGGGCTCAACATAGGACCCAGGCATTGTTGGCGAGCTGAGCCCAGCAGTGCTGAGCTGATGCCTAAGGGAGTGGATCCAGTGCAGGTGGTGAAGGAGGGGTGATGGTGCAAGTGTCACTGAGGTGACTCAGGGCACAGGACCCTCTTTCAATAATATCTTTTTATTCTTATCATTCTTTAGCTATTCAAAATGATGCTGGATTGTGAGAATAGCTGAACAGTTGAAGCTATTCACTTTTTTTTACTGTATTATTCACTCTAAAATTCAGGTGATAAATCATCCAACTTCAACTAATTCATAAGTTCCTTGCTTCAATAATTTTATGGCATTATGCACCCTGTATTCCTAAGATCGAAAAGCTCTACAGTCTCTCCTGTTCTGAAACAGAACATTTCCTATCTATAACGTGACTCAGACACTTAAAATCTCTGGACTACAGGCAGATAATTTACACTGGGTACTTGTCAATTATTATTCATGCTTGTATTGACTTAACTATCATTATTGTAAGTCACATTAAGAAATGATGATAATTACTCCACGATAGGTAAATGTAATTTTAATGCATTAATGGATCAGGTTGTACATGGATTGGTTTCATCCTATAAGGCGGCAGGCTGTTTTGGTCAATAATGACAGTCATGCAAGGCAGATCCTTCTTTAATGTGTAGCGATGACCTGTAGGATTTTTAAGACTTCTATCTGAAGTATTTCAGTTGCAGTGATACAATTTTTGCAAAAAAACTCCTACCACTTTGAGAATAAATAAACCACTAATGAGATTAACAAATTATTTATCAACATTTGATTATGATATTAAATAACACCTCAAAATATTTATGTCACACCTCTTGTGATTGCACAGTTTGTCCCATAAATTTTGAGACACCAGGGTTGACATAGATCCAACATAAATGTCAGAGCTCATGTTTGATTATCATTCCTACTTTTGATATTGTCAGGGAAGGTGAGGGTGAGAAGTGATCCGTAAATAGCCTTCTGTTTTGCATTGGAAGTAACTGTGTAGTGTAATGGTCCCAGCTAAAAGTTGTAAAGCATGTAATTCCTGGAGGTCATTAGAGTAGGAGGTAATTAGATTGAAATATGTATGATCCTGAGAGACTCTGTCAAAGTGGACAGGAATGTGGAAAGGCTAGTTTCTCTTGTGGGAGAAACTAGAACTCATGGCCACTGTTTAAGAACAAGGGAATGCCCATTTAGGACAGAAATGAGGAATTTTTTCTTCGTTCAGAGGGTCGTGACTCTTTGATGCTCTTTTGCTGAAGAGGCAGTGGTAGCAAGGTCTTTGAATTTTTTTTCACCAGCAGTAGGCAGATTATTGACAGACAAGGGGTGAAAAGTTATTGAGTTTAGGCTGGACTAGGGAACAATCAAATTTGCCATGATCTCCTTGAATGGTGGAGCAGGCTTGAGGGGCTAAATCTCCTATTGCTCCTAATTTGAGAGACTGAATGTTCATGTAATTACATCATGGCTGCTCATCAACCTCAATGCTATTTTCCCACACGTTCTCCTCATCCTTTGACACCATTTACCCAGAATTTTTTTTTGTGGAAATGCTCAAAGGCCTTTAAAAGGTTATATTTCTGCATATGGTTGTAACTAACAGCTACGGATATGATCATCAGTAAACTGCAACATAACAATAGGCATGGCAAGAATGGCTATCCATTCAGCACTGAAATAAGGAAGTGAGCTTGTGGAATTCTCTCCCGCAGGAAGCTGTTGGGACCAGTTCATTAAATATACTCAAGAGGGAGATGGATGTGACTCTTGCAGCTAAAGGGATCAGGATATGGAGAGAAAGCAGGAATAGGATACCGAAATGACTTGATCAGCTGTGATTATATTGAATGGTGGTGCATCTTTGAAAGGTCGAAGGGCCTACTGCTGCACTTGTTTTCTTAGATTCCAGATGCAAGGTACCAGTTGAGGATTTAAAGTCATAAATCAAGTAGAATATTTTTCTTATCTAGGCAAGCTAATAATATCTGATAATAAAAGTGATCAGGGCCCAATGCAAATAATGTTCTCCAAACAAACCATCACAAAATATTAGGCCTTTGGAAAAAAGAATATTTCCGTGGAAAGCAGAATTTGGTTATTAAAATACAATATCTGGTCAACTTACAAATTGGGTGCAACAGTTGTACTATAAGGCAGACAATGGAGGATAAATTAAAGGCAAAGGAGATGTTGTTTCTGAGATGTAGGATGAAGATTAGTTGGACAATACATAATTAATATGAGATAACAAAGTGTGGAGCTGGATGAACACAGCAGCTCCTAAGATGCTGCTTGGCCTGCTGTGTTCATCCAGCTCCACACTTTGTTATCTTGAATTCTCCAGCATCTGCAGTTCCCATTATCTCAGACAAACAATTAATATGGATGCTTTGAAGCAAGCAGAGCACACGAAGAGCATTTACAAATGATCCCCAGTAGACAGCTATAATTCCTTGTGCACATACTTAGATGAGATGAACTAGAACATCTCTTAATGACTGGTAAAACTGAACAGAGAGAGAAAAAGAGGGACACTGTAGTGATTAGAATCAAGTTGTTCCCATTGATGATGAGGTCATCGATTGGGTTTGTTAACCTCGGTCAATCAGGAAAGCCCTAGATGACTAGCATAACCAGGAAATAAGAATCTCCTCAGTTCAGGAACTGACACTGAGCTGCCTGGCCACAGCCAGTGTACTTTGCATGCGTAAATAAAGGGTGACTTGGGGATGGGACAACAGCCTCTGCAGTTATTTCAGTGGGAACAAGAAGAAACAAGACGTGCCTGAAGAACAGAGATAACAAGGTGTAGAGCTGGACGAACACAGCAGGCCAAGCAACATCAGAGGAGCAGGAAGGCTAACGTTTTGGGCCTAGACCCTTCCTCAGAAATGGGGGAGGGGAAAGGGGATCTGAAATAAATAGGCAGAGGGGGGAGGCGGATAGAAGATGGATAGAGGAGAAGATAGATGGAGAGGAGAGTATAGGTGAGGAGGTAGGGAGGGGATAGGTCAGTCCAGGGAAGACGGACCGGTCAAGGGGCAGGATGAGGTTAGGTAGAAGATGGGGGTGTGGCTTGAGGTAGGAGGGGTAGGTGGGAGGAAGGACAGGTTAGGGAGGCAGGCACGAGCTGGGCTGGTTTTGGGATGCAGTAGGGGGAGGGGAGATTTTGAAGCTGGTGAAATTCACATTGATACCATTGGGCTGCAGGGTTCCCAAACAGAATATGAGTTGCTGTTTTTGCAACCTTCAGGTGGCATCGTTGTGGCACTGCAGAAGGCCCATGATGGACATGTCGTCTGCGGAATGGGAGGGGGGAGTTGAAATGGTTCGTGACTGGAAGGTGCAGTTGTTTAGTGCAAACCGAGGGTAGGTGTTCTGCAAAGCGGTCCCCAAGCCTCCGCTTGGTGTCCCCGCTGTAGAGCAACCCACAATGGGAACAGCGGATGCAGTATACCACATTAGCAGATGTGCAGGTGAACATCTGCTTGATGTGGAAAGTCTTCTTGTGGCCTGGGATGGGGGTAAGGGTGGAGGTGTAGGGACAGGTGTAGCACCTCCTGCGGATGCAGGGAAAAGTGCCATGTGAGGTGGGGTTGGAGGGGAATGACCCTTCCTGAGGTCACTGCTGATAAAAGGTCACTAGATCCAAAATGTTTACTGTGATTTCTGTCCACAGATGCCTTTAGACCAGCTGAGCTTTTCCAGCAATTTATATATTTATGTATGTTTCTGATTTATTGCATCTGCAGTTCTTTCGGTTTTTATTTGATCTTTGTGATATCTGTGTCATAGGCATAGAAATTGTTGTTTGGTCAACCAGAACTTGCCTTTAGTGAGAAAATACACATTTTGTCAAGGCATTTTGTCTTGCAGTAATTAGGACAGTTGCAAGAATACTTATGTAAAGTGGAACAATTGCAAACAGGCAATTTGGTAACGGGTACAAATACAAATGAGTGTGTTTGGATTTCTGAAAGGTGTTTAGGAGCTATATAACAGTGTTACTACAGAGTATTGGAGAAGATATATGAGCATAGGTAGAGAATAGGCTAATTACTAGGAAACAGACAGCTGGGATAACTAGATCATGTCAAGGTGACAAAGTATAACTAAAGGATTATTGCTTTGGCCTCAACTATTTGCGATCAATATTAATGACTTCGATAAAGGGAGCCAAGTATATTGTATCCAGTATTGCTGGAGATAGATAGGAAGATAAGTTGCAAGGAGGATATAAAGAGTCTTCAAAGGAATGCAGATGGGTTCATGGAGTGGGCAAAAATTTAACAGAGAACAAAATTTGAGGCTATATTCCTCAGGAGGAAGAACAGAAACATGAAGTATTAATTAAGTGGAGTGAGAGTACAGAATGCTGTAATAGTTAGGGATCTGAGTGGCTTCCGACCTAAAATGCCTATCCTCTTTTCATCACGGAGCAGAGACTTTAGAAAGGATTTGAATAGTGGCAAAGAAATACATCATAACCCATCAGATTCTTTTGAATAAACAATGAAATACAGTCATACTTCAAAAATGACTGTCAAAATAACAGTCCAGGTAAAATGGAATCACTGTGATTTTCATTTATCCTCTTTTAGTTCAGGCTGAAATTTTATTTTCAGAAAAATTATATTACAACGATCGATGGTAGTCTCTATTGGACTAGCAATTTTTAGTGCCTTTTCATTGATTCAAACCCACACCTCAGAGCATTAGCCTAGATCTCTGGATGACTCATCCACTGACAATACCAGTATAACACCAGCTCCCTATAAACTTGCAGTAAATGAAAGAAAACTGTGACATAAATTTGTCCCAGTTAATAATTGGTGCTGGGTCTGTAATGCTTGTAAGCATAAAGGTGAATACTATGAACATAAAGAAATGTTGCTTTTACCTAACAACACTAATAAAGTGTCCGTGATGATTGGTTTATTTTTATCCAGATTGGTCTCTGATCATCAGTCAATACAAATGTCTATTTATTTTCACCCTCCAGACGCAGTGTAGATTCAGATTGCAGTGATGGTGAAGAAGACTTCTACTACCAAGAGATTAAACTGAACACTGATTCTGTGGCTGAGGGTCTGGGTAGCCTTTCTCCAGTGTCGCCATCTGTGGCCTCACCACCCGTGCCCTGCAGCCTGGATGCAGGACGATCTGATGCCAGGGTCACAAAAACCGAGGCCAAACCTGCCACTCCACTGAGTCGGTCGGCACCAACATGCCTCTACCTCATTCACACTGACCACGCTTATCAGGTAACTACGGGGTAGCCTGCTGAGACTTCAGTGATTCACCACGCAATCGACCTTCTATCATAAAGGACATGGATATGTTTTGCGATGTAACACTGTCAATTGAAACTGAGTACCTATTGGTGTAATTGAAGGATTTGGGCGTGTGGTCTCAATTTCCCAGCAATAATTCAACTACTCTTTCCTCAGAGGGAATGAATATTTTCATGTATTAGTAACATAAAATTTACGAGCAGGAGTAGGCCATGCGGCCCTTTGAGTCTGCTCCTACAAATCATTATGATCACAGCTGATTATCCAACAGCCTGATTCTGATTTTCTGGTTATCCTTTGTACCCTTTAGCCCGAGGTCCTATATCCAATTCCTTCTTGAAACCCTGCAATGCTATGCTTTGGCCTCAACTGCTTTCTGTAGGTTTTTTTTTTCCTTTATTCATTCAGGTGATGAGCGTGTTGCTGGCTGGGCAGCATTTATTGCCCAGATGGCAGCTAAGAGTCAACCATATTGCTGCGGGTCTGGAGTCTCAGGTACACCAGACCGGGTAAGGATGGCAGTTTCCTTCCCTAAAGGGCATTAGTGAACCAGATGGGCTTTTCCCCAGCAAATGGCAATGGATTCTCGTTCATCATTAGATTCTTAATCACAGATATTTATTGAATTCAAATTCCACCATCTGCCATGGCTAGATTCAAACCCGGGTCCCCAGGACATTATTGGGGAGCCTGAATTAACAGTCCAGTGATAATACCACTAGGCCATCGCCTCCCCTTGTGGTGATTAATGAATTCCACAGGCTCACCACTCTTTGGGTGAAACAATTACTCTTCATCTGAGTCCTAATCGGTTAATCTCCTGTCTTTAGCCTGTGACCTCTGGTTCTGGCCTCCTCCACTATTGGAAACATCTTTCCTCATCTACCCAGTCCAATCCTTTTAGAGCTTTATAGATTTCCCCTCCAGCCTATACTTCTGAACTCCAGTGGATATACTCCTAAATGATCCGGGTTCTTGCTGCATGTCAGCGCTGTCATCCCAGGAATCAATCTGGTAAACTTTCTTAGTACTGTTTCAATAGCCAGAACACCTTTTCTCAGATAAGCAGGTGAAAACTGAACGTAATAATCCAATATGGTCTTACAAATGCCCTGTACTGTTGCAGTGAGACTTCCCTGCTCCTATTCTCAAATCTTTCTGATACAAAAGCCAACATACCATTTGCGTTCTTCACTATCTACTACACGTGTGTGCTTACTTTTAGGAACTGGTGTAGGAGAACACCCAGATCTCGTTGCACATCCCCTTTCCCAATCTTTCCATTCAGATAATAATCTGCCTGCCTATTTTTGCTGGCAAAGTAGATTGCCTCGCATTTATTCACATTATGTTGCATCTGCCATATATTTGCCATTTACTTAACTTGTCCAAATCACAACTGCAGCTCCTCTGCATTCTCCTCACAGTACACCCTCACACCCAGCTTGGTGCATCTGCAAACTTGTAGTTGACTCATCTAAATCATTAGCATACATTGTGGATAGTTGGGATCAAAACACTCAATGTAACACTAGCCCACTAGTCATTGCCTGCCACTCAGATAATGACCTGTTTATTCCTGCTGTTAGTTTCCTGTCTGCCAACCACTTCTTATTCTGTTTTAGTATTTGTAACAATCCAATTTCATGTATTTTAATTTTATGTGCTACTTTTTCTTGTGAGATTTTATCGAAAGTTTCTGAAAATTCAAGTAAACTACATCCACTGGCTCCCCCTTATTCTTATTAGTTTCCCCCTTACCCTACCCCCTTATCAATTACATCCTCAAACCATTCCAGCGAATCTGTCAAGCATGAACAGAAATAACTTCCCCTTCATAAATCTATGCTGACTCAGTTGAATCTTGTCACAATGACCAAATGTTGTGCTATTACATCTTCTATCATGGACTCCCTGTCCGATGTCAAGCTAACTGGTTTATAATCAGTCTCTCTGATGAAGGGTCTAGGCCCGAAACGTCAGCTTTTGTGCTCCTGAGATGCTGCTTGGCCTGCTGTGTTCATCCAGCCTCACATTTTATTATCTTGGAATCTCCAGCATCTGCAGTCCCCATTATCTCTGGTTTATAATTTCCTGTTTTCTCTCTGCCTGTTTTCTTAAATAGTGGGGTCACATTAGCTACTTTGCAATCCATAGGAACTGCTCCTAGTGTTTGTCCCTTGTTTCATGTGTGGCTGTTACTTTAACATACAAGTAGTGGAAACTAAGAGGTTGATTTGAACACAATACTCCTGCAGTTCATTCCCTGACATATTGTGACATGTGTAAGATCACTTTCATAAGTTTGTTCTATGTTCTTTTACTTTACTGTAACACTTGCTTCAGCCTCTGTTACATTAATGTGGAGCACCTTTAGTAACTGTTCCTTCATATCGATGTATTTCCTGAATAACTTACCTTACAGTATTGTTCATGCTTCATCTTTGTACCCTTTATAAATCAAATCATTTCCCTGGACATTTGCCAGATTCCTTGAATCTGATACTGCACACATTTATTCACTGGTAAATTGCAGTTATCAGTTATTTCTTAGCAGAGTTAAGGATAATTTTCCCTCACTAAAAATCAAATTTGAAGTGTTCCATTAGAGCATTTGCCAGGGCAGCCAGGGGCTAGATTGAAAATTAGCCTTTTCTTTATAGCATCGTTTTCCCAATGCAAGGATAATGTAGAACAGCTAAATAGTATCCAAAAACCATTACACAATTGTTATGAATGGTTGTTCATGTTCCATTAACACAAACAAAATCTCATTCTAGCATTTGCACCTTTCCACACTGTCATTTAGTCAGTTTCCAAGAAAGTTAACAAGTTCCAGCAAGGAATTTGGAACTTACTGAAAACATACAGACCACAGATGTTTCTCCACGTTATCAATTCATCCACTAATGATCCTTCTTAGCATTGAATTTGTATAGTTCCTTCTCCTTGTCTTCATCCTGTTCTTGCTTTCTAGGCCTGCATCCTAGGGGTATTGAAAGATGTGGCACCAGAGTTAGTAGATGCACTGGTTATAGATTTCCAAAATTTGTTACATTCTATCAGGATGCCAGCAGATTGGAAAATAGCTAATGTAACTTTTTATTCAACAAAGGAAGGAAACAGGAAACTATAGGCCAGTAGGCCTAACATCTGTCATAGGGAAATGGTTGAGTTTGGAATAATGTCTCTGCCTGCTGCTGCCCCACAGGACTCATCTCTGCTTACCTCAACTCCCTTTTATCCCCCCGGTCCAGGAACTCCTCACCTACAATCAGGACACTACCCATGCCCTCCAAGACTTCCAGTTCCCCAGCGCCAAACACCCCATCTTCACCATGGACATCCAATCCCCATACATCTTTATCCTCCACACAAATGAAAAAGCCCTGTGCTTCTTCCCCTCCCACAGGCCCAATCAGTCCCCCTCCACCAACACCCTCATCTGCTTCATGGGACTTGTCCTTATCCTCAACAACTTTTCCTGTAACTCCTCCCACTTCCAACAAACTAATGGGCCGAGCTGTGGCTGTCTCTTCGTAGTGTATGTGCAACAGTCCCTTTTTAGCTGTTACACTGGTGCTATGCCCCACCCTCTTCCTGCACTACATTTGATGGCTGTATCGGTGCTGCTTCGTGCTCCCATGAGGAGCTTGAACAGTTCATCACCTTTACAAACACCTTTTACCCCAACCTCAAGTTCACCTGGACCATTTATAACACTTCCCTCCCTTTCCTGGATCTCTCCATCTCCAACTCCGGGAATTGTGTCAGCACTGACATCTAATTCAAGCCCACTGACTCCCACAGCTACCTGGACTACACCTCCCTTCACCTACCTTCCTCCAAGAATGCACTTCCTTACTGTCAATTCCTCTGTCTCTCCTGCATCTGCTCCCAAGATGGGACACTCCACTCCCAGACATTCCAGATGTCCTCCTACTTCAAGGACCACAACATTCCCCCCCCTCTGTTGGTTCATACTTCCCTTAACCACATGTCTTGCATTTCCCATACTTCTGCCCTCAAAACCCCTCCCCCCAACATAAATAAGGACAGAGTTCCCCTAATCCTCACATACCGCTCCACCAACCTCCACACCCAACGCATCATCCTCTGCCACTTCCACCACCTACAATCCGACCCCACCACCAAAGATAGATTTCCCTCCCCGCCCCACTATCTGGCTTCCTTACGGACCGCCCACTACAGAACTCCCACACTCCCCACCACACCTGACTCCTTTCCCTGCAACTGCAGGAGGTGCTACCCCTGCTCCTACACCTCTCCTCTCACTTCTATTCAAGGCCCAAAGCAAACTTTTCATATCCTACAGGGGTTCACCTGTATGTCTTCCAACCTGGTCTCCTCTACCTTTTGCTCCCGAAGTGGCCTCCTCTATATCGGTGAGATGACGTGCAAGTTGCAGAATATCTGTGCTCTGTATGTAACAAACAACAACACTTTCTGGTTGCGAATCATTTTAACTCCCCCTCCCATTCCCTGGGTGATATGTCCATCCTGGTCCTCCTCCAGTGTCACAATGACACCACCCACAAACTGGAGGGGCAACACCTCATATTCCACCTCAGGAGCCTACAGCCCGATGGCCCAAACATGGAATTTACCAGTTTTAAAATCTCCCCACCCCAGGCTTCATCCCATGTCCAACCCTCTCTCTCATCCCCGCCTCCTTGACCTGACTCAACCTGTTCATCTTCTCTCCCACCTTTCCCACTGACCGATCTCTACTACCTTCTACCTGCATCCAATCATCACCGTCCCACCTATCTACCCCAGTCCCAGCCCCTCCTCTATTTATTTCCCAGCTCCCTGCCCCCTCCCAATCCTGATGAAGGGTGTAAACACAAAATGTGGACTTTCCTGCTCCTCTGACACTGCCTGGCCTGCAGTGTTCCTCCAGCTCCACACTGTATTGACTGAGTTGGAATAATGGGTAGGTATTCGAATTAGCATGATGTGAAAGTGGTGTCCTATGGGTATCTATGTTGGGGCCTCAATTATTCACAATATTCAATAAGGACTTGACTAATGAAGTGCAAAGTCAAATATCTAAATTTGCTGATGACACAAAATTGAACAGCTTTGTCAACAGTATTGAATCCAGCACAAAATTGCCACAGGATATTGACAGATTAGGCTTCTGTCTGTGGTGATGTTTTTCAAGGCATATAAACAACATAACCTCATTTACAGGCAATTCTTAGTAGATGATAATTAATTTACTTTGGGTCACAACGATTGAACGCCAATCGTTTCTGGATGAAAGCCACTGGTTGTTTTTAGAGAGCAAAGCTAAACTTTGCCCTAGTGTGAATTGACCTTTATTTAATTCAAGCTGTAACTTACAAGGCATTGTCTCTTTATATCTGTACTGATTAAAAATATTTGTTCTTCCTGGGCAGCATAGACCTCTTAAATTCCAATTTCTTCCAACAGGCCACAGCACCTGTCAACATTCCTGGGTCGAAGTTTACTCCTACCAGCAATGGATTCAGCATCTCTTGGCAATCTCCACCAGTTACCTTCACTGGCATGCCGGTAAGTAAGCAGTAAAGCCTTGAGGCAGCTAGGGCTGTCGAGACTTTGCATAAAATGCAATGCTACTTTGTAAAGTTGCTTCAAAATTACCACGCAGCTGCTATTAATAATTTGCAGTATTCTGGGAAATTTCCAGAAAACTGAACTTAAATGTTTTGTGGAATTTCCGCACAGCCTGTCCAGCTCAACAATTTCAGCAGAACATCCAGAGCAAGTTAAGTGGCCAAAAGCAAATAATTGTTCATTTTTCTCCAAGGATTGTGCCAGCATTATGGCAGTAGATTGGGATTTACTTGTGGCACTTGAGGGTCCAAAGTGTGAATATTCTGATCAGACAATTGATGAAACCCTCGTTTAAATATGTGCCATGAATACACACACATTTCCCTGCAATTCGTGGTAGATTTCTTTTTGCTGTTTCATTTTCCTTCCATTCTGTTTTTTTGGTGCTAAATTATATCCTTCTGTCGTGAACATTCCTTCTGAATAACTTTGTTATTTGGAGGACAAAAGAGAGGATGAAGACAAAGCAGATTGCTTGCACTTGACTCGTATTTTCGAACTGGCATAACCAGGTACAGGATTTATCAGAGGTGATGGCAGTAGCTGAGATTATATTTTAGCCCTTGCATTTTATTTCTTAGGCTTATTCTTGAAGGCCAGGAGACACATTTGCAACCTGGATCAATCCACAGTGCACAGCTTGATCAAGTAAATGGGTGTTAGCTGATTTGGCAGACTGGACTAGATTGTTATATTTCTACCAGCAGTATGAGACTTTAGTTTGCCAAGTAACATGATTCTGCAAAGACATCGGCATTGTTGGCTGGAAGCTATGTGCTTTCATGAGTTCCTGCTCACATTTCCAGTGCGATGATGAACTGCAAGATCTAGCATTCCAGTTGCCAACTGGCTCAGCAGTGGCCATTGCTGTATGATTTGCTTGCCAGGCAGTAATTGTTAGGTAATGCACAGAGTTTGTATTATTTGATCAAAAATCAAGGGTACCAGTGTTAGCTGCGAGGATGCCAAAACCACCTTCATGAGCCACTTGTCTTGATATCTCTTTGCAAACAGAACTCGCTATACTGCACCTGACAAGATAATTATTCCCATTCGCAGTAAGCATCTTCGTAGTATGTTGGAAATTTATAGCATCAAGGAGACCCTTCGGTCCATCGTATTCATGCTGACAGTACTTGATAGGTATGCTTAGTACCACATCCTGTTTTTATAATCTGCCCTGGCGGGATTTGAACCCATTACGCTAGAATATTAAACTGGAACTCTTAATTACTCTGCCAGTGACATTAAAACTGCGTCAAAGCCTCCTCCAAGTTAATCTCCAACATAAATCTGAACGATAAAGAGCACTTCTCCCAGAGTTATCTCTCAAAGAATTTTGCGTTCGTGAAGATAGATGTACACCTTGTATAGCATCAGACTAGCACTGTTCTTGTTGGCTAAGGATTGACTTTTGAGTTAATGGTCAGTTTGCGAATAGGGATACATATAACTATTCATTGTTGCCCAGTACAGGCCCTATGCTGGACCTCACTCTGATAAAGCTGCCAATTAAGAATCTACCCAGAGCAATAATCATCTTGATATTTTAATTTAACTTATATGGTTAGGTTCATCAAAGTAAACAATGCAACTCTCATGAAGAATCATCTAGACTCAAAATGTTAGCTTGCTTTCTCTCTATGGATGATGTCTGACCTACTGTGATCTCCGTCATTTGTTGTTTGCAGTACAGATTCCAGCACCTTCAGTAAAATTGCCCTTACAGAGCAACATAATTTTGACCGATAGGCCGTAACCACATTCAAAGTGACAACAGCCATAACATAAATACTGTACACTTCTAGAACAATGTTCACCCCTGCCAATATTAACCAAAGCATAATGTATAAACTCATTACTTGCAAAAAAGAACAACTATTAACTGATCTCAATGCTGTGTAAATTGTGGCCAACAATATGAAAATTATAAGTTAGTACTAATCATTCTAATCGTTTTCACCAGTGACTTGCTGAAACTAAATCACATGATATATCAGATGGGTGTATCCTCAAGAGAAAGTTGTAATAGTAGGTTTCACAATATGTAGCATTAATTACATGCAATCCAAAACCCACCATTATCATTAATTCACACGGTGTATTTGGTTTTTAAATTATCACTAATGGTATAGATAAAGGCAACTTTGGATTATCAGCATGCATATAATTACTTTACAGCATAATAATAGTTCTACTTTTTTCATTGTTCTATTTGCAAACAACACTGTTCAGTACATAATGAAGTTAAAACATAAATTGGGATATAGCCAGGTGTATGACACATTTACCTCAGAACAGATGTGAACACTAGGTTCCACCTTCAACGTAATTCCTAATACTGTTTTTCATTCATTCATGGGAGGGGGGCATCGCTGACTTGGCTAGTGTTTATTGCCCATCCCTAATTGCCCAGAGGGCAGTTAAGGGTCAATCACATTACTGTGGGTCTGCAGCCACACGCAGCCCAGACAAGGTAAAGGATGGCAGTTTCCTTCTCTAAAGGACATTAATGAACCAGGAGCGTTTCCCTCCCGCTCCCCCGCCCGCCAAAAAATCAGCAGTGGTTTTATAGTCATCATTACACTCTTAATTCCATATTGGACTATTATTGAATTCAAATTCCACCATCTACCATGGCAGGATTTGAACCCAGGTCCCCAGAACATTACCTGGGTCCCTGGATTAATAGTCTAGCAATAATACCACTCAGCCATTGCCCCTCCCCTAATAGTACACCAATTCTAGCTCCTAACTGCTGAATTCTACACCTCTGATGTTTTGTACTCTGCTCTGCAAGAATTTATGTTCAGATAAAAAATCCTACTCATTGCATAGTTCAACCCTCTTAAGGTTTGTGCATGAGAAGGTGTGAGGAAGATTATCAACGGGAATCGAAAAGAATAATGAAACAACTTGTGTGAACTGAAGAGGTAGAAAAGTGCCAGTGTAAATTGAAAGAGAAGGGCCCATGAATTGTGAGTGAGACAGAAGGAAGAAAGATCCATGAGCATGAGGCAGCTTGTTTTTGTTTTGATCTAGATCCTGGACAGGCAAAGACATGCTGCCTTCCACAAACTGTGTGCTCACTTACAGAAGATAATGGGAACTGCAGATGCTGGAGATTCCAAGATAATAAAATGTGAGGCTGGATGAACACAGCAGGCCAAGCAGCATCTCAGGAGCACAAAAGCTGACGTTTCGGGCCTAGACCCTTCATCAGAGAGGGGGATGGGGGGAGGGAACTGGAATAAATAGGGAGAGAGGGGGAGGCGGACCGAAGATGGAGAGTAAAGAAGATAGGTGGAGAGGGTGTAGGTGGGGAGGTAGGGAGGGGATAGGTCAGTCCAGGGAAGACGGACAGGTCAAGGAGGTGGGATGAGGTTAGTAGGTAGCTGGGGGTGCGGCTTGGGGTGGGAGGAAGGGATGGGTGAGAGGAAGAACCGGTTAGGGAGGCAGAGACAGGTTGGACTGGTTTTGGGATGCAGTGGGTAGAGGGGAAGAGCTGGGCTGGTTGTGTGGTGCAGTGGGGGGAGGGGATGAACTGGGCTGGTTGAGGGATGCAGTGGGGGAAGGGGAGATTTTGAAACTGGTGAAGTCCACATTGATACCATATGGCTGCAGGGTTCCCAGGCGGAATATGAGTTGCTGTTCCTGCAACCTTCGGGTGGCATCATTGTGGCAGTGCAGGAGGCCCATGATGGACATGTCATCAAGAGAATGGGAGGGGGAGTGGAAATGGTTTGCGACTGGGAGGTGCAGTTGTTTGTTGCGAACTGAGCGGAGGTGTTCTGCAAAGCGGTCCCCAAGCCTCCGCTTGGTTTCCCCAATGTAGAGAAAGCCGCACCGGGTACAGTGGATGCAGTATACCACATTGGCAGATGTGCAGGTGAACCTCTGCTTAATGTGGAATGTCATCTTGGGGCCTGGGATGGGGGTGAGGGAGGAGGTGTGGGGACAAGTGTAGCATTTCCTGCGGTTGCAGGGGAAGGTGCCGGGTGTGGTGGGGTTGGAGGGCAGTGTGGAGCGAACAAGGGAGTCACGGAGAGAGTGGTCTCTCCGGAAAGCAGACAGGGGTGGGGATGGAAAAATGTCTTGGGTGGTGGGGTCGGATTGTAAATGGCGGAAGTGTCGGAGGATAATGCGTTGTATCCGGAGGTTGGTAGGGTGGTGTGTGAGAACGAGGGGGATCCTCTTGGGGCGGTTGTGGCGGGGGCGGGGTGTGAGGGATGTGTCGCGGGAAATGCGGGAGACACGGTCAAGGGCGTTCTCAATCACCGTGGGGGGGAAGTTGCGGTCCTTAAAGAACTTGGACATCTGGGATGTGCGGGAGTGGAATGTCTTATCGTGGGAGCAGATGCGGCGGAGGCGGAGGAATTGGGAATAGGGGATGGAATTTTTGCAGGAGGGTGGGTGGGAGGAGGTGTATTCTAGGTAGCTGTGGGAGTCGGTGGGCTTGTAATGGACATCAGTTACAAGCTGATTGCCTGAGATGGAGACTGAGAGGTCCAGGAAGGTGAGGGATGTGCTGGAGATGGCCCAGGTGAACTGAAGGTTGGGGTGGAAGGTGTTGGTGAAGTGGATGAACTGTTCGAGCTCCTCTGGGGAGCAAGAGGCGGCGCCGATACAGTCATCAATGTACCGGAGGAAGAGGTGGGGTTTGGGGCCTGTGTAGGTGCGGAAGATGGACTGTTCCACGTAACTTGTCCCCACACCTCCTCCCTCACCCCCATCCCAGGCCCCAAGATGACATTCCACATTAAGCAGAGGTTCACCTGCACATCTGCCAATGTGGTATACTGCATCCACTGTACCCGGTGCGGCTTTCTCTACATTGGGGAAACCAAGCGGAGGCTTGGGGACCGCTTTGCAGAACACCTCCGCTCAGTTCGCAACAAACAACTGCACCTCCCAGTCGCAAACCATTTCCACTCCCCCTCCCATTCTCTTGATGACATGTCCATCATGGGCCTCCTGCACTGCCACAATGATGCCACCCGAAGGTTGCAGGAACAGCAACTCATATTCCGCCTGGGAACCCTGCAGCCATATGGTATCAATGTGGACTTCACCAGTTTCAAAATCTCCCCTTCCCCCACTGCATCCCTCAACCAGCCCAGTTCATCCCCTCCCCCCACTGCACCACACAACCAGCCCAGCTCTTCCCCTCTACCCACTGCATCCCAAAACCAGTCCAACCTGTCTCTGCCTCCCTAACCGGTTCTTCCTCTCACCCATCCCTTCCTCCCACCCCAAGCCGCACCCCCAGCTACCTACTAACCTCATCCCACCTCCTTGACCTGTCCGTCTTCCCTGGACTGACCTATCCCCTCCCTACCTCCCCACCTACACCCTCTCCACCTATCTTCTTTACTCTCCATCTTCGGTCCGCCTCCCCCTCTCTCCCTATTTATTCCAGTTCCCTCCCCCCATCCCCCTCTCTGATGAAGGGTCTAGGCCCGAAACGTCAGCTTTTGTGCTCCTGAGATGCTGCTTGGCCTGCTGTGTTCATCCAGCCTCACATTTTATTAGCTCACTTACAGAAGTTGTGCCGTTGTTGAACTCCCAGGGAAAAGCCTGGTGTTGAAATCCTGCAAACAAAATGTATTGCATACCATGCTCCTGTTGTATATTGATGACTTCTGTGTATCTGAGCCAGTAAGTTAATAAAAATCAGAGACTAATAAAGGTAGCAACGAGAGACTCAAAGGGAGGTTTGAGTGAGAGCAGCACTTCTCTGACATTTCATCATCGACACACCTTGGGCCAGATATGCCAAGGATCATCCCTCATTTTGGATTAAATAATTTTGCACTGTCAGCAGTGCTGTCTTGGTGCTGTGATATTAAACTGTGGAATTTCAGTTTAAAAGCATTGCTACTTAAAGAAAGAGTCGGCTCCTCAGTTTACAGGTGAAGGCATTTAAACAGAGACCAGTCAGTGCACACTTGTGGAAGCTGCAACAGCTAGTACCTGTATTCTGAGGCTGCCAGATCTGGGGATGAAGCACAGCCTAGGCCTATGTGGATGACAGATCGTCAAACTTGGGCAGAAAGGGGATAGGGAAGAATTAGAAATCAATCGAGATATGATTGGATGTCTGAGCTTCGGCAGTAAGTTAGACCCTTAAGGGAAAAAGTAGAAAACTTTACCAGAACGTGCAAAAACACAGTGATTTAAATGAGATTAGCCAGCTGGGCCTCGTGTTTTAAAATTTTGTTAACCTACTTTTCTAATCACCCTGTTCAGAGATGTTATTATGCACCCCTGGAGCAGGTGGGAGTTGAATGCGGCCGTCCTGGTCCAGGGGTCGGGATGCCACCACTGTGCCACAAGAGGACTGGCTGGACTTCATACAACATGAGTTACCTGATTGGAGCTGTTAATCCGGCATAATCAGGGAGCCTTGGCTGACAGATTTAAATAAAAGGGTGAGCATCAGGGGTACTGACATCCTGGTGCCCAGGGTCTGTATGAGGCACTACTATAGTTGAGGACTGTTCATGTGTAAATAAATAGTGACTTGATGATGGGATACTGGCTTCTGTGGAGACTGAAAACACTCCCGAGATGACAGTTTAAAAACACCATTGCTGCAAAAGTTAAAACAGGACCATAACTTTGTTTTGAATTCGAGAATTTGGAAACAGGTTGTTGAGTCCACTGCTAAGATGAGTAAAGTAGAAGCAAGAAAATGTATGCATTGGAAAACTGGAATATTTTAATAAAAAAGAATAAAATTTGATAAAATAATAGTAAAAGCATGAATGGGCCATTTTGCTGGTGGGGTAGGGAGGTTCAGATCAGCCCAACAAAATTGGAAAAGGGCACTGACCCTTCATTTTACTCTCAACGGTGGGAACTTCCCAAAAAAGAAGCTAAAAAGACATTCCTAAAACCAGGAAAGTTATATTAATACTGCTGCAAAAATCTATTCAGTAGAATTTACAAGCTTGAAAATGTTTGAAGCCATTTTAAAGGCTTCATTAGAAGAATGTTGGTTCATTGCAGAATCGTAAAACTCTAAAAGAATTTTTAAGGCAGAAGTGCTTTCAAAGACCAATGATGTCAGAGGCAGAGCAGTAAATCACTATTGTACAATTAAGTTTACATGATCCCTCAAGAGCAAAGGTTAAACAGGTTAGGACTGTACGCTGAAATTTAGAAGATGGAAAGTTGACCTCATTGACCTCATACGATTCTTAAGGGGGTTGACAGGCTACAGGATAAGTCTAGAACCAGAGTGCATAGTCTGAAAATAAAGGCATGCCATTTTAAGGTTGAGATAAGAAGGAACGTTTTCTCTGAAAGGTTTTAAGTCTTTGGAACTCGTTACCACAATGAGCTGTGGGCCAGAGTCCTTGTGAATGTTTAAGGCTGAGAGAGATAGATTCTTGTGTGGAAGGATTGAGTTATAAAGAAGGGCTGGACGGACTGGGACTTCTTTCACTGGAGTGTAGGAGGTTGAGAGGCGACCTTATGGAAGTTCACAAAATACTGAGGGGTATAGATAGCGTTAATGGTAGATGTCTTTTCCCTAGCATGGAGGATTTTAAGATGAGGGGACACATTTTTAAGGTGAGAAGAGAAAGATTTAGAAAAGACATGTGGGGCAATTTCTTTTATAGAGGGTGGTTCGCATGTGGACAGAAGAGCAGGGACTAATTTGGGATAGTCAACATGGTATGCGCATGGGAAATTGTGTTTCATGAACTTGATTGAGCTTTTTGATGAGGTAACGAAGAGAATTGATGAGGGCAGAACAGAAGACATGATCTATATGGACTTAAGTAAAGTGTTTGATAAAGTTCCTCATGGTAGACTAGTCAGCAAGGATAGATTAAATGGAAAAGAGGGAGAACCAGCTATGTGGATACAAAATTGGCTCAAAGGTAGAAGTCAGAGGGTGGGGTGGAGGGTTGCTTTTTCTGACTGGAGGCCTGTGACCTCCCTCCTCCTCCCCAGTGTGCCACAAGGATCGGTGCTGGGTCCACTGCTTTTTGTCATTTATATAAATGATCTGGATGTGAACATAGAAGGTAAGGTTGGTAAGTTTGCAGATGACACCAAAATGGAGGTGTAGCGGACAGTGAAGTAGATTACCTCAGAGTACACTGGGATCTTGATCAGATGGAGCAATGGGTTGAGGAATGGCAAATGGAGTTTAATTGAGATAAATGAGGTGCTGCATTTTGGAAAGGAAAATCAGGGCAGGACTTATACACTTGATGGTAAGGTCGAGGAGTGTTGTTGAAAAAGAGACTTTCAAGTGCAGATTCACAGTTTCTTGAAAGTAGATAGTTAGATAGGATAGTGAAGAAGGTGTTTAGCATTTGCCTTTATTGGTCAGGGCATTGAGCATAGGAGCGAGGAGGTCATGTTGAGGCTGTACAGGACATTGGTTAGGCCACTATTGGAATACTGCATGCAATTCTGATCTCCCTGCTCTACGATGTTGTGAAACTTGAAAGGGTTCAGAAAACATTTACAAGGATGTTGCCAGGGTTGGAGTGTTTCAGCAATAAGGAGAGGCTGAATAGACTGGGGCTGTTTTCCCTGGAGCATCAGAGGCTGAGGCGTGACCTTTTGGAAGTTTATAAAATCATGAGGGGCATGGAGAGGGTAAATAGGCAAGGCCTTTTCCCTTGGGTGGGGAAGTCCAAAGCTACAGGGCATTGGTTTAAGGTGAGAGCTGAAAGATTTAAAAGGGACTGAAGGGGCAATTGTTTCACACAGAGGGTGATGCATGTATGGAATGAGATGCCAGAGAAAGTGGTGGAGGCTGGTACAATTACATCATTTAAAAGGCATCTGAATGGGTATATGAATAAGAAGGGTTTAGAGGGATATGGGCCAAATGCTGGCAAACGAGACTAGGTTAGTTTAGGTTACTGGTCGACATGGACAAGTTTGACCGAAGGGTCGGTTTCCATGCTGCATATCTCTATGACTTTATGACCTCAATGGCTGACCTAACGCGTACTTTTCCAGAGACCACATTACCCATGATGCGTGAGACTGGAAATGTGTAGTTACTGGCACAATGTTTGCTTTTACCAAGCGACCAAACTGCTGCCCTGAATTTCTGTGAGTTCCAAATTATCTCAGCTGCCTTGTGGGCTTTCCTCATTGATCATTATAAAATCCCTACCCTGTGGAAATAGGCTATTCAGCCCAACAAGTCCACACCAACCGTCCAAGGTGCATTCCCTGCACTTCTCATGACCAAACCACACATCTTTGGACTGTGTGAGGAAACCAGAGCACCTGACTGAAACCCACACAGACACAGGGAGAATGTGCAAACTCCACACAGACAGTTGCCCGAAATTGGAATCGAACCCTGGTCCCTGGCATGGTGACACAGCAGTGCTAACCACTGAGCCATCATGCTGCCCCTTCTGGCTATCACTTTGATCTGCTCTGCATTGTCACTGGCTCTCAGTGCTTTACCTCCATAGAGCTAACACAGCACCTCGCTGCAAGTTATCTTCTCCGACTTTCTCCCTGATTAAAATTCACTGCCTGTTGAACTGACTGAAGAAAACAATTAAAAACCTCACAGCAAGCCCCACCTTTGTTTAGAATAGGATTAAGTGTCAAGCTGTAAACATGCTATCAATCTTCAATCCGCCTCCCCCTCTCTCCCTACTTATTTCAGAATCCTCTCCCTCTCCCCCTCTCTGATGAAGGGTCTAGGCCCGAAATGTCAGCTTTTGTGCTCCTGAGATGCTGCTTGGCCTGCTGTGTCCATCCAGCTTCACACTTTGTTACCAAGCTGGTGAGTTTGGTTGCAAACATTTTGTCATTTTGCTGTGTAACATTTGTCAGTGTCCCTCCATTGGTGTTCCATCCCACTTGTTATTTATATGTCTGAGTTTGTTCAGGTGTTTGCTACCACTTCTGGTTCTGTTTCTCAGTGGTTTGTACACAGGGTCTACTTCAATGTGTTTGCTGACGGAGTTCATGTTTGAACACCGGGCCTCCAGGAATTCCCTGGCGCGTCTCTGTTTTCCTTGTGTGATTAAGAATGTGTTTTCCCTGTAGAATTTGTGTCCCTCATTGACCGTATGTAGTTAGACAATGAGAATTGGTGTCTCTTGGTAGCTGATTGGTGTTCGCGTGTCTATATTATCAATTTTCTTCTGGCTTGGCCTGTGTAGTGTTTCTCACAGTCCTTGAGTGGTATTTTGTATATTACCCCAGTTTTGCTGGTTTTGGGTATGGGATCCTTGATGTCCATCAGTAGCTGTCGTATGGTGGTTGTTGGTTTGTGGGTTACTCTGATACCTATGAGTCTGAGTAGTCTTGTGGTGATCTCTGAATGTCCTTGACGTATGGTAGGGTTATTAGTGATTCTGTTTGTGTTGTGTCTTCCTGTTGTGGTTTGTCTTGGAGGTAATGGTGGATTGTGCTTTTCAGGTATCTATTTCTTTTGAAGACTTCGTATAGGTGCTCCTGGTCTGCTACATGTAGTTCCGGGTTACTGCAGTGTGTTGTGGCTCTTTAACTAGTGTCTTGTTGCAGCTCCATTTGTGGGCTTTGGGGTGGTTGCTAGTGTAATTGAGTATCTGGTCTTGTATGTGGTCTTTCTATATATGCTAGTCTGCAGTTCCCTGTTGTTTTTCTGTTCTACCATTATGTCTAGGAAGGTTATTCGGTTGTTGTTTTCTTCTTCTTTTGTGTATTTTATCCTGGTAAGGATGTTGTTTATGTCGGTGAGTTTCTTTTAGTTTTTTGCATTTGATAATCACGAAAATGTCATCTACATATCAGACCAAGAGTTTGGGTTGTATAGTAGGGAGTACTGTCGTTCTAATCTTTGCATTACCGCTTCTGCGATCAGTCCCAATATTGGAGATCCCATTGGTGTTCCATTGATTTGTCTGTATAAGCTGTTATTGAAGGTGAAGTGGGTTGTGAGGCACAGGTCTAGTAGTTTCAGGATGGTGTCCTTTTTGATGTTGTTGGTGTCCTGGGGTGCCTGCCTACTTGATTCGTATAGCAGTGTGGCAATTGTTTCTTTGGCTAGGTCGATATTTACGGATGTAAATAGTGTTGTTACGTCGAAGGGTATCATCATCTCATCCTCTTCTCTCCTGGTGTCCTTGATGTTGAGAACAACAAACCACAGCTCTTCCTGGATATACCTTGCAGAAATTCATTCCTTCGCAAACGCTGTTTTCTATCCAGCATTCCAAGGCATTTTATTCAAATGGAGGAGGGACCATAGACTCCCTACAATATAGAAGCAGGCCATGCTGCCCGTTGAGTCCACACCAACACTCCAAAGAGCATCCGATCCCTGCAACATGCATTTCCCATGGCCAACCCACTTAGCCTGCACATCTTTGGGCAGTGGGATGAAACCCATGCAGACACAGGGAGGATATGCAAACTCCAGAAAGACAGTTGCCTGAATGTGGAATCGAACCTGGGTCCGTGGTGCTGAGAGGCAGCGGTGCTAACCACTGAGCCACCACACCCTGTGCAATGACAGAACTACTGAAAATTCCGTGAGTGGTTTAATTTGTAATTCCCATGTCCAACACAAATATGTACTTAGTTTACAATGCTAATGTAGCCCCATTATGAACGGTGTTGTCTAATAAACTAAGTTACCCCAATATCTACTTCTTTAGGCTCCAGAGCTGCTGTTGCCTCTGAAATGAATCTTCTTATTATCCTATTATTTGTGCCTGTATATTTTGCATCCATTTTTAGTGTTATTTTTATTTATGAAACTGAGCCATTACATCACTGCTGAGGAGTCTGAAATTACATTTAAGGTCAGTAATTTTATTTAGTTTTTAAATTTAATTTGGCTTAATGTCTTAATATAAAACAAAATATATTTTAGGCAATGTTTCCTTTTCACTAGAGTTGTGCAGTATTATTCAGAGTCACGTAGACATCGAATGCAGCATCAGCCTGTTTCACTAACGTTAATTGGACTGAGCGAAATAGGTCAGTCTGTGGGGGAAGTGCAGGACTGCACAACCCTTGGAGCTGTTCCGAAGTAGCAGAAAGCTTCCTTACCATGCTATTTAACAGAATAAAAATGCAGTGTGATTTATCTATCAAAAGAGCACTTTTCATTTCTTAACAGCACAGTCAGACAGGACTTTAAGTACTCACAGAAGTGTAGATTAAACCATGTAATGACCTGTTCCTAGGTCACAGGATGATTAGGAATGGCTATTTATTCTATTCTCATTGGACAGACCTCCAACCCCACCTGTTAACATCATATAATACTTATGATTCTTAAATCATTGCATGTTTATTGATTCCTTGATCCTACCATTTCCTGGTGATCGCATTTTACTTGAAGAATTTCCAGAAATCAGTTCTAAATTTTAGATTGCCTTATAATATTCTCATTCATTTGTTTCACGTGATCATTTGAAAAAAAGTCTTTGATATGTTCGTGTTGGAATTGGATTATAAGTGGTAATTTTATTTGCCTTCTGTATTGCTCTGAATGTAGTTTACACTGAATTTATTTACATCCATTGAGTTCACTCTGCTACTAGGATTGTACTTGATTACAAAACTATCAAAAGCAATGAATTGGGGGAAAGAATACCTCTGTGCAGTATTGTAAGGAAGCTATTTGTGAATTCAGTGCATCAGAACACAGAGCAAAATATTTAGTAGCTTTTGGGATGAGAAAATGAAAATAATTGACAGTCTTAAAAGGAATTAAATATGTTACGGGAATAATTTCTCCTGCATTTATATGCAGTAGAATTAAAACACCTTATTTATTAATACTACACGTAAAAATATTTTTACCCTAATCTTGTTATTATTGATGGCTCTCTGTTTATTGAGAGATCATGCTGAAATTCTCAGCTTTTCTGCCGACCCTTGAATGACATTGTAGGTGAATTAGATCTGTAAGTGCATTGAGTATCTGGTCTCATTACAAGGCTAAGTTTAATAAATATGTGTGAAGGATCTCATGTTCTGGATTCATTTATGTTGGGTCACACTTTAGTCGGTTGACTCTTTGAGGACCAGTTGTTTTTTGTACTTTTGAAATATGGTTAATCTATATGGGGTGGTTAAATGAATTTTATTTTGATTGAAAGGTAAAGTTTGTTTCTGTACCCAGTTTCAGTTTAACACACTGTTTCAATTTCATTGTCGGTTTGGCTAAATCATATAATTGTGCTTATAAGCCAGAATTGAATTTATTTAAATCCATACATTGTTCATTTGAGGCTCTGAGACTTAGACCTTGGTAAACTAGGTATGAATCTACAAATTTACCTACTCTCATACCCAAGCTCCTGTCAATGACACATGTTGCTTTCAGCATAGCCAACCAGTCTCATAATCCTCATTATCATCTATCTAGCTTTTCTTCTTTGGCTTACTATCAATAATCCTTTTGTCTTCCCAACTTTTTCCCTCACTCTCCTTCTCTTACTCTCTCTCACTTTTCTCTGTCTCTCTTCACCCCTCAACCCCCGTCTCTCTCTTTCACTCTCTCTCTGTCTCTCTCTGAGGCTGTCTCCATTTATCCACTCACTCCTTTTCCCCTCCATCTCTGTTATCAAGATAAAGACGAGTTTTCTCAAATTATAGCAGAGATAATGGGAATTGCAGATGCTGGAGAATCCAAGATAACAAAGTGTGAGGCTGGATGAACACAGCAGGCCAAGCAGCATCTCAGGAGCACAAAAGGTGACATTTTGGGCCAAGACCCTTCATCAGAGAGGGGGATGGGATGAGGGTTCTGGAATAAATAGGGAGAGAGGGGGAGGTGGACCGAAGATGGAGAGAAAAGAAGATAGGTGGAGAAAAGAGTATAGGTGGGGAGGTAGGGAGGGGATAGGTCAGTCCAGGGAAGACGGACAGGTCAAGGAGGTGGGATGAGGTTAGTAGGTAGGAAATGGAGGTGCGGCTTGGGGTGGGAGGAAGGGATGTGTGAGAAAAAGAACAGGTTAGGGAGGCAGAGACAGGCTGGGCTGGTTTTGGGATGCAGTGGGTGGAGGGCAAGAACTGGGCTGGTTTTGGGATGCGGTGGGGGAAGGTGAAATCCACATTGATACCATTGGGCTGCAGAGTTCCCAAGCGGAATATGAGTTGCTGTTCCTGCAACCTTCGGGTGGCATCATTGTGGCATTGCAGGAGGCCCGTGATGGACATGTCATCTAAAGAATGGGAGGGGGAGTTGAAATGGTTTGCGACTGGGAGGTGCAGTTGTTTATTGCGAACCGAGCAGAGGTGTCCTGCAAAGTGGTCCCCAAGCCTCCACTTGGTTTCCCCAATGTAGAGGAAGCCACACCGGGTACAATGGATACAGTATACCACATTGGCAGATGTGCAGGTGAACCTCTGCTTAATACGGAAAGTCATCTTGGGGCCTGGGATAGGGGTGAGGGAGGAGGTGTGGGGGCAAGTGTAGCACTTCCTGTGGTTGCAGGGGAAGGTGCCGGGTGTGGTGGGGTTGGAGGGCAGTGTGGAGCGAACAAGGGAGTCACGGAGAAAGTGGTCTCTCCGGAAAGCAGACAAGGGTGGGGATGGAAAAATGTCTTGGGTGGTGGGGTCGGATTGTAGGTGGCGGAAGTGTCGGAGGATGATGCGTTGTATCCGGAGGTTGGTGGGGTGGTGTGTGAGAACGAGGGGGATCCTCTTTGGGCGGTTGTGGCGGGGGTGGGATGTGAGGGATGTGTTGCGGGAGACTGCGGTCAAGGGCATTCTCGACCACTGTGGGGGTAAGTTGCAGTCCTGCCCCACCGAACTCATCTCCACCTATCTGGACTCCATTTTCTCCCCTTTGGTCCAGGAACTCCCTACCTACGTCCGTGACACCACCCACGCCCTCCACCTCCTCCAGAACTTCCAATTCCCTGGCCCCCAACACCTCATTTTCACCATGGATGTCCAGTCCCTATACACCTGTATTCTGCATATAGATGGCCTCAAGGCCCTTCGCTTCCTCCTGTCCCGCAGGCCCGATCAGCCCCCCTCCACCGACACCCTCATCCGCCTAACCGAACTCGTCCTCACCCTCAACAAATTCTCCTTTGATTCCTCCCACTTCCTACAGACCAAGGGGGTGGCCATGGGCACCCGCATGGGCCCCAGCTATGCCTGCCTCTTTGTAGGTTACGTGGAGCAGTCCCTCTTCCGCACCTACACAGGCCCCAAACCCCACCTCTTCCTCCGTTACATTGATGACTGTATCGGCTCCGCCTCTTGCTCCCCAGAGGAGCTCGAACAGCTCATCCACTTCACCACCACCTTCCACCCCAACCTCAAGTTCACCTGGGCCATCTCCAACACATCCCTCACCTTCCTGGACCTCTCAGTCTCCATCTCAGACAACGAGCTTGTAACTGATGTCCATTTGAAGCCCATCGACTCCCACAGCTACCTAGAATACACCTCATCCCACACACCTTCCTGCAAAATTCCATCCCCTATTCCCAATTCCTCCACCTCCGCTGCATCTGCTCCCAGGATGAGGCATTCCACTCCCGCACATCCCAGATGTCCAAGCTCTTCAAGGACCGCAACTTTCCCCCCACAGTGGCCGAGAACGCCCTTGACTGCGTCTCCCGCATTTCCCGCAACACATCCCTCACACCCCGCCCCCGCCACAACCGCTTGGGGACCGCTTTGCAGGACACCTCCGCTCGGTTCGCAATAAACAACTGCACCTCCCAGTCGCGAACCATTTCAACTCCCCCTCCCATTCTTTAGATGACATGTCCATCATGGGCCTCCTGCAGTGCCACAATGATGCCACCTGAAGGTTGCAGGAACAGCAACTCATATTCCGCTTGGGAACCCTGCAGCCCAATGGTATCAATGTGGACTTCACCAGCTTCAAAATCTCCCTTTCCCCCACCGCACCCCAAACCAGCCCAGTTTGTCCCCTCCCCCCACTGCATCACACAACCAGCCCAGCTCATCCCCTCCCCCCACTGCATCCCAAAACCAGCCCAGCCTGTCTCTGCCTCCCTAACCTGTACTTCCTCTCACCCATCCCTTCCACCCACCCCAAGCCGCACCTCCATTTCCTACCTACTAGCCTCATCCCACTTCCTTGACCTGTCCGTCTTCCCTGGACTGACCTATCTCCTCCCTACCTCCCCACCTATACTCTCCTCTCCATCTATCTCCTTTTCTCTCCATCTTCGGTCCGCCTCCCCCTCTCTCTCTATTTATTCCAGAACCCTCATCCCATCCCCCTCTCTGATGAAGGGTCTAGGCCTGAAACGTCACCTTTTGTGCTCCTGAGATGCTGCTTGTCCTGCTGTGTTCATCCAGCTTCACACTTTATTTTCTCAAATTATATCAGTTGTGATGAAGAGTCAGTAGACTCAAACTATGAACTCTGTTTTTCTCTCTCCATAAATGCTGCCTGACCTGCTAAATTTCAATGTTGTCGTTTCAGATTTCCAGCCTTCATCATCGTCTGTACTTTCTTTGTGAATCAGTAAATCTCAGAACCATCCTGATTTATGCTCAAATCCACCAGCTGGGTTTGTGGCAGTGCTTCCAGTTTTGAGGCCGGACTTTAGCAGAGTATCGAGCAAGCAGCATTAAAAAATAAACATTTTGCTTCATCCACCAGCGCTGGCTTTCAGTTAGATGTAGACGAATGAATATAACCTTGAGCCAAATATTTCTGATCATCTGATTATTAAAACTGACCACTGGATAACACTGGAGGGGAAAAGAGGATGTATCTCTCCCACGTTGGCAGCTTATTTTAGCTGGATGTAGAAATACTGTAACAGACATCAAACGGCTAAATATGGAGTTTAGCTTTTGTGTTTAATGTCCTAACTTATTAGATGTTCAAGCTGCTTTTAAAGCATTTTTAAATTAATTTCTGCACATAAAGTAGAAATCCTAGGGAATTGCAGTGAGCGATGACGAAGACAAGCTGAACCATTTCTAGGAAATGTCATTGTGCTCACCAGTGTTTCAATATTTTTGCAGTGCTACTATGAACCATTACTGTGACAGATAGAGTGACTGCAGTTGATCTTTTATCTGTGCTTATGAAGGAGACAGACAACCATCAATGTTATTGCTGTGTGCCGAGAACAGTGTGTTGCAGATGATTTACAATAATTATGGACATAGCCCTTTCATATCCTGAAATAACATCTCATAGTGATTTATAATGTAATGACCTGAAATTTCCTGAAAAGAACCTATTCAGTACTTATACCAGTTTGGCTAAAGAGTCAGTGTGGATTTTAATGATCTTTACAGCAAATAAAATGGTGCAGAACGTGTCCATATACAGCCCTTGAGAGTGAGACACTTGTAGACTGCATTGCTCACCCAGTTCTCTGTGAAGTACGTGAAGCATTAATAATATTGAAGTTGTTGTTATGTGTGATTTACAGTAATTTTGCTCAGTGTCTCTTAGTGAATTACCATATTTTGCTTATTAAGGCAGACTATTAAGACTGTTTGACAGCTCTGAGAGTGTTAATATTTACAATTAATGACTGTTTCAAAGCTGCACTGCGCTGTTATGTTGTATGAAGCTGGCAAGAGTGAACTAAATCAAAAGCTTTCTGCAGATACTAGAATCTAATGAGCATGGTCTCATAACTAGGTAATGACTGCTGTTATGTATTCCACTGTTGTGTCTCCTAAAACCAATTTGGTACTTTTTTACTTTCATGTTTTTGATGAGTCTTGAGCTTTGTAACAGAAGGGTAACATTTGTGTTGATTAATATGACTGAATTTGATTCTTAGTGGTTAATATTTTATTTTAAATGTATCGTAGAGATTGACAGCAACCCAGAAAAAGGTCCTTCAGCCCAACGCATCTGCACTTGTCTAAAACAGCCACCTAACTATTCCAATCCCAATTTCCAGCAAGATTTCCATACAGGACTCTGAGGAGCAAATTCATCAAAATGTTCACTTTGCTCTCACATGGCCTGTTTCATGGGTGTGGGAGGGGTTGGCATTATGTCTGGCAGGAGAATGGTGGTTGGGAACCCAGGTGTAATCCCACTAATGCTCAGATTAAGTCCTTGGCAGGATGTCCCATGAGCAGCTTTCTAACCTGATTGCCAATTGAGACCCATCATTGGGAAATTACTGCCTGCTTAAGGGCCTTATCCTGCCTCTACTGGTATTCCCACCCAGTGGCAGATGGGGTATTTCTGCGGAGGAGGCTCCAAAAGGCACTTGTACATTTGCTTGCAGGCTCACTTGCGGGTCTGTTATTCAGGACTCTCATTGAGGGGCCCTGTGTCAGAAAAATCAGAGGGGGAGGGGCGCCCCTGAAAATTTTTCACCTGCCCCTGCTTCTCTCCACCCAGCCCCAGACTGGAATTCCAACCCCACAGTCCTGGTGCTGCCATCCTTCACTTGTGCCTTAGCCTAGTCTTTAGTTCTAGCCTTGGGTGAATATATGACCGGCAGCAGCCCCTGTTGGTGCTGCTGAGCAGTGAAGAACCTTTCCTCCAGGGGCCCTGATCCTGGAAATGCCCACCACTGTTCATTTCACTGCCTGGTTGGCACTTAGTGCAGCAGACCTTGTTGAAAAGGCATGAATTCTGGCTCTCGTCAGCTGTCTTGCTGGTGGGCGTGACCATTCACTCCCTTTATTAAGTATCAACAATGTTTCACTTTGTGATGAAAACTCAATGGATTTATATCAAGGAAGCCCCAGGACCCATTTCAGGAGATCTCTTGAGGCACATGTTGCTGTAGCTTTATCTTTCTTGCTCACATGGCTGTACATTAATCAACATCTTTCCATTGACAACACAACAACCTGTTCGAATGTTTCCACAATTCTTGGTTATGTCCTGTTTCTCTAGCAGAGCAAGACCTATCAAAGATTGTGATATAGTCGGGAAGGAGTGGTCGATGATGCCCCAGTTGCAGTGAGCACTATTGATGGCTGTAACTAAATGCATCTGGGAGACAACTTAGTGCTCATATCCTAGACTTGTGGAACACATTAATGCTTCCACTGAAACCTGCCAGCCTGAAAACTTAGACTAGTTATATATAAATATATTTATGGTATGTGGGCAATTATTGACTGGGACAAAATTTATTGCCTGTCTCTAATTAACCTTGAGAAGGTGGTGGTGAATTGTTTTCTCGAAACACTGCAGTCCATGGTGGATAGGTAAACCCACATTGCTGCTGGGGAGGGAGTTCCAGGATTCTGACTCGGCCATAGTGAAGGAATAGCAATATACTTCCAAGTTGGGATGTTACGTGGCTTGGAGCGGAATTTGCGGTGGTGGTATTCCCATACATCTGCTGTCCTTGTCCTTGTGGGTGGTAAATGTTTTGCGTTTCAGATACACTGGCAAAAGGGCCAAGTTGGGTACCTGCACTGCTGTTGATGGTACATGCTATTGCTGCTGCATGTTGGTGATGAAGACATTGAATGGTGAAGTTGGTGGCTGGGGTTAATTCCTTTATTCAGGGTGGTGTTATGCTTTTTGAGTGTTGTTGGAGCCACACTCACCCCTCAATTGGAGAGTATTCTAGGATACTCTTGTGTAGAGATGGTGGACAGTTTACGGGGAGTCACAAAGTGAGTCACTTACTGCAATATCCTCAGCCCCAGATTTTGGGAGAGCTGGTGGCATAGTGGCAGTATCACTGAATGAGTAGTCCCAAGGCTGAGTGATATGGGTTCAGATCCCAAAGTGGCACCTATCAGAATTTAAATTCAATTGATAATACCTGGCATTAAAAGTTAATCTCAATAGTAGTGACAAAGAACCATTTTCAATTGTAAAGACCTATTTGTTAATGCCATTTAGGGAAGGAAATTTGCAGTCCTGACCTGCTTTGGACCAGAAAAGGTCTAACAAGCTACTCAGTTGTATCAGAGTGTGGAGCTGGAAGAACACAGCAGGCCAAGCAGCATCTCAGGAGCATAAAAGCTGATGTTTTGGGCCTAGAACCTTCATCAGAGGGTCTAGGCCTGAAACGTCAGCTTTTGTGCTCCTGAGATGCTGCTTGGCCTGCTGTGTTCATCCAGCTCCACACTTTGTTATCTTGGATTCTCCAGCATCTGCAGTTCCCATTATCATTCAGTTGTATCAAACTGCTACAAAGGCTGTTGCCTCGAGGTTACATCACTGTTTACATAGAATGACAAAGAGGTGCTCCTACTCAGTTAGAGCTTGCAGGCTACACCCTACTTCTCAAACACTGTTGTCAATCTTGGCAGGACTGAGAAGCCAAAAAGCAGATAAGCTGAGTGTGCTGTAAAGACCACTTTCTTTCTGTATTTTTGACTGTGGATGAAAATAGAAATAAGACTGTTTTCAAACCAAGAAATGGGGAAGGAATTTCTGTACTTTTAAAAAACAAAGTTACTGAAACTCATTGTAGTGTCATGTTTTACATTTTTCAATCAGTGAGTAAATAATCAGCACAGGACTAGAGTTTTATTGTGTTCAGAATGAGATGTGACTGGCAACAAATGGCTGATTGTTTTTTGTGATCAATTGTAGATATGAAAGGTCATCAGCCTGATGTTAACTCTCTGATTTGTTTCTTAAAAATAAACATCTTGTGGGTGTGAACAGTATAAACAGAAGCCATCAGACTTCTAGAAGGCAGATGCCACTCTCTGCAATTAAAATACCTGAAGTCTGAAGATAGCTATATCTTTCCTCGCTCTAACTGCTTTTTGTTATGGTCTTTAGTTAGTACTAAGGAACTGTGCAGTTAGTATACCAATAACTATGTCTCCTGCAAAGAAGTGAATAGAACCTGGAGAAAAGGCATTGAATAACAGAAAGGCTGACGTTTCGGGCCTAGACCCTTCATCAGAAAAGGGGGGATTGTGCTCCTAAAATGCTGCTTGGCCTGTTGTGTTCATCCAGTTCCACACTTTGTTATCTTGGATTCTCCAGCGTCTGCAGTTCCCATTATCACTGATCTCAAATAACAGAAAGTCCTGACAATCAAAAGGCTTGTCCCAACAAATTGTGCTACCCCGTGCTATTGAACTGTGGTTCCCAGGTGTTCTTGCATCCACCCAAAAAACCAATGTTTTTTAACAGTGGTCTGTGTCTCTCTGTATTTATGTGTGTGCAGGGAGTTTAGAACAGGATTAGTGTTTTCAGCAGTAGAGCCTTCATAGCTATTTTCTTGTGATTAGAGTTTACTCATTTGACATAAGTAGTTACGTATAGGAACTTGGTCCATGTTTTCTGATAGCTTGATTCGATCAGACAGGTAAATCGGGGACTTTGTGTGCATTTATTAAATCATTAACTATTGTAGTGATCCCAGGAGTAGTGAGGCTCAGAAATCCGATAGGCTGGTTACACTGCCAGTATGGAGGGCTGAGGTAGAAGGGCTGGGTGGACAGAGTTTTAATTAAAACTATGTCAGATGAAAGGTTGAACACAATTCCGAAATACTCACCTGTCATTGAACTGAGGAGCATGTGTTCAGCTCAAGTTGGTGTGGTTTCTTTGGGAATGTACTTCACCGCTAGGGTGAACACCACTGCAATCAGGTGAGCAAGTTGCTGGAGAGTTTATGATCGATCTAGAGTCATGGGGTTTTTTTTGCACAGCAGCTTTTGCTTTTGGAGATAGTAGGAACTGCAGATGCTGGAGACTCTGAGATAACAAGGTATAGAGCTGGATGAACACAGCATCAGAGCATCATTTTCTGAAGAAGAGTCTAGGCCCGAAACATCAGCCTTCCTGCTCCTCTGATGCTGCTTGGCCTGCTGTGTTCATCCAGCTCTACACCTTGTTATCTCAGCTTTTACTTTTGCTTTGCTTCTAATCACTGAAACGTGACTCCAAAATCCACGAAGCCTTCTGTCATAAGATCTAAAATGGGCAAAGAAAGATCCTGCTGATTACCAACATTCACCCTACTTCAGCTCATAAGTATTCATCCATGCTGAACAGCACTTGAAGCAGTACTGAGGATAGATTAGATTAGATTAGATTCTCTACAGTGTGGAAACAGGGCCTTTGGCCCAACAAGTCCACACCGCCCCTTGAAGCATCCTACCCAGACCCACCCCCCCCATAACCCACACACCCCTGAACACTACGAGCAATTTAGCATGGACTATCCACCTAGCAGAAAGGGCACAAAGTATTGTGGTTGGCTCTGAGTGGTTCTCTAATATAATGACTAAATGATCTGGCCAAGTCCTGAAAGACACACCCACTAGACTGGTGGTGAGAGGACAAGCAAGAGAGAAAAGCTTACCTGCCCTTGTACTCACCAAATATACCTGTTGCCAATGTTACAGACCTTGATAGCGTTGGTAGACATGGACATCAGAAAGCCCTTGTGAAAGTAAGATCACACAATAGATACCTTCCACCACGTTGTGTGACATCATCACTGTGCTAAATGGGATAAACTCAGAACAGATCAAGAGGCCTGCATGAATTGCTGTGGGTCACCAACTACAGAATTGTTGTCAGCCATAACCTGTAACCTCATGGCTTAGCACATCATTCACTATTATTACAATCTGCTAACTCTCAGGGCCTTCAGTCTGATCAGATTTCCAGTGCTAATGCTGTACCAGTTATTGGCCACATTCTGCAACTAGGCATTAAGTATCTATAACTGTCAGAATTAGATGGGGAACTGGGATTGTCCCTTCTAACTCATTAACACATCATTATCCCAAAGCAATTGGAAACCTGATGTAATAGCCTCTGCCTCATTTTCCTGTCCGTTATGCCTGAGGTATGGGAGTTCACAGAGGCTAACATCATAAAATGAACCATAAATCTCATCACGTCTTCAGGTCCGTGGTGTAGTGCAGCTGGGACTAACAGTAAAATAGGAATCCATTTGTCTTTTACGTAGGAGATTGCAAAGCAGTGGCCTGTAGCTGACCGTCTAAACTATAGTGAGGGGCAAGAACTTTGTGAAGTAACTATGTTGACATTAACATTTGCAATAACTTACATATTGCTTATAAATGCTTGGAAAATCAAAATGAATGTTTGGCTTTGAAATCAGTCACAAATTGTTTGACTACACTGTGGTATGAAAAACAGAACTCCATTAAAACAAAACTTCATACTTCTCCAGTTTAATCAACATTATTTTGTACAGTGGCCCATTTCTTATCCTGAGTACTGAAAAATTAAAAACATTTTAAAATGTGATTTCAAGAAAGCATAAAGTAGAATCAGATTCCTTCTGCTGTTGTAATATCTGCTGACTGACAGGCCTGGGCTTTCCCCTGTTAGAGCAATCTAAAAACCTGCATTGGTTCCTGAGGCTAGATATGTACCTAATCCTTCTTTTAGAGGCATTAAGGCACCCGTCTGGAGCTGGTAGGACTTGAACTCAGGCCTCCTGGCTCAGGGGTGTGGACACTACCATTGTGCCACACGAGCTCTATTTCCGAGATTAAGTGAACCTTCTTCAAAAGTTACAATGAGGGTTGGGATCCTCAAGCCCAGAACCATGTAATAGACTAAGTGGACTTGGTCTCAAATTCTTTCTTTTTAAACATTTTTTTCCCCTTTATCATGGAAAGATCGTTATTCTGAACTTTTTATCTCTTGATTTTTTTTCTAATCCATTACTATGATTTTATACTTTTGAAGGTCTGTAGTGCTGGACTTCTTATTTCTTTATTTTCCATTTTTTTTCCCCCATGAGAATTTGCTACCAAGGAAGCTGTAGCTAGGTACCTTTGTACCTAAGATGGTACTGTAGGTGGCAACATTTAAACTTTTCACTGTACTCATATGGGTACAAGTGACAATAAACCTCATTCAATTCAATTCAATTCCAGTCACTTCTATGCTTTTACCCATGCAGCCAGTTAATAGCCGAGGCAGCTTCACTGTTCAATTAAGTGAAATGCAGAAAGCTGCTTGAAATTGAGAAAGCCACTTATAAACTTTCTAGCTTGAAAGGAGCTACATACCATATCCTGTCTCCAGGTTTTAAAAATTATGTAATTAAAATACAGGTTCAGCAGTCAGGGCACCATCCTGTTAATGGAGGGATCCCTCTAGGCACAGGGAGAGCTTCTGGGCTTACTGGTTTCCTGATCTTCTGCCAGTTGTCCGCCTCCAGGCACCTAAACTGGCCTGCCATCCACGAGGACAAGGAAGCTGGATGTTTCTAGTTGACCTTCTCTCGCTGACCTCAGTTAGGCTCTTAATGAGCCTTGTCAGATACTCTCAGCAGACAGGAAGGAGCCTCATCAGCCCTAAACTCCATCTCTGCCACAAATGGCTCAGACACGGGATGAAGCGTGGGAAAGGGGCACACCGGCGATGGTGCTACTTTTGGCCCCAGGTGGCCTCCGTCTCCCAACCATGGCACATGTCAAAATTCCAACCCATGGAACTGGAGCACAGAATTCTGGTTAGATCGTCAACAGAATTGTTGAGCTTGATTTAGTTCTTACAATGTTCTAGTCAATTAGGTTTCCTCAGTTCTTGTTTGGTTCGCTGTTTTGTTGAAAGTGAAGACATGTGATTTACATGGAGCAGGAAGCATATGTAATTGGTGGTCCTTAATCACTTTTAGTATGAAATATTTGTAAAGCACATGATGTTAATTTTATTTGACAGGCCTTCTCTCTAACAAAAAGTAGAATAGCTGATTGGGCAGATCTGGCGCTAATGTAAATGTTGTGTTTGCGTATGTGACAGGTTTCGCCAACCCACAACCACCCTGTGGAAATTGGAGACCAGCGCCAGCAGACCCTTCCTTCACTCTCCTCTCCACCCAGACCTGTGGTTGGAGCAAGGTACAGTACTTATTTCTCACTAACAACAAACACTTAACTCGATCCCGCTTCAAATCCAGGCCTTTAAAAATCCAAACTTCAACTATGGCTGAGGTTTAAAGCATAGTAAAATTAGCTTATGAAAAAAGTAAGGCTAACAATTAAAATTGTGACCTGTTTTCGAGTATGTGAACTTTTTTTTAGTAGAAATACATTTCTTAATAGAATTGCCAATGTGTTCAGTTAGACTATCTTTTTGGACAGTTTATATTGTCATAATTTTATATTTATTTGGTGGACCATTGTATCGAATACCTAAGAATACTTTACCTCATGACACATTTTTGAAGTGCAATGATTGATGTTATGGAAATAAACAAATAAATTCCAATTTTGCCAACTTAATACAGGAAAGATATTATTAAATTGGACACATAATTTTAAGGCGACAGGAGAAAGATTTAAAAGGGTCCTGAGGGACAACTTTTTCACTGCCACAGGAACTGGGAGATGCAGGTACAATTACAACATTTAAAAGACATTTGGATGGGGACATGAATAGGAAAGGTATAGAGAGATATGGGCCAAATGCAGGCAATTGGAACTAGTTTAGTTTGGGAAACTTGGTTGGCATGGACAAATTGGACTGAAGAGTTTTAATCTATTTGTTTCTGTGCTGTAAGACTGTAAATTAGATGAATTTCTTCTTTTAATGATAAACGAACAACAGATTTGTTTTCTGTTAATAAGCAAAAATCACCATATTGCCAGACCATAGGGTTGCTCTTCCATTGTAGAGAGACAGCTGGTATTGGTTTAACCTGAGTGCCACCACACCTCAGGCAAGAGCAGGGGTTGAGAAAGAGAGTCCTTAATGCTAACCTCAGCCAGTGTGGTTTGAACCTACATTGTTGGTGGTGCTGTCCATTGCAAACCAGCCATCTAGCAACTAAGTGAGCTATTAAATGCTCTGCAAATTAGATGGCATGACATCAATTTTTGAAATGTGCGATCTCAGAACTCAACTTGATTAACCAGTCAATAACTACATTTGTGGTTGTTCATTCACCCATTTGTCTTTTGAAAAGTGCGTAAAGAGGACTTACATTCATTCGACCATCAAAATGTCCAATTTTAATTTGTTTATGTCACTCCTAGGAAAACTCGTGGGGAAGGAAAGAAGTGTCGGAAAGTGTACGGTATGGAAAACCGAGATATGTGGTGTACTGCCTGCCGCTGGAAGAAAGCTTGCCAAAGGTTTATTGATTAGAGAAAAATCATGAAGGGCCTTTAAGAAGATTCTTTGGGCAGCTATTACATAATATTTTGAAGCACTTAACTTTTTCTAAATAAATTTGTAAGTGTAGCAACAACACTTGTATTGAACAAGATGCACTTAAAATAATCCTGTGTGGAACCAAGCAGCAAACAGATGGTTCCAATGTCAGTGATAAATAGTGTATTACAAAGAAATCTCTTTCTAAGAGCAGCTGGAACAGACTGTTTAAGAAATTCCAAAGCAAATGTTTCTATGTTCGGTTTGAAACATTAGCTGACAGGGAATTGAAGTATATTGTGTTCCAATTTTAAGCCTTATTCTTGGAGGTTTCTCAGGAAACCTGATACTTGTGACCAACGTGTCAACACAAGGAACTCTGTAATGAAACACTTGTGGTTTATCTGTTTGGTGTGATTTCAATGTTCTTCTGAGCAGAATAAGCTATTTTTAAGCTTTTTACTATCACTCACTTCTAAACTACAGCACTAAGGGGAATATTGTGTTCTGTTGACAATGTTACAGTAATATCTTATTTTCATGAATGTTGAGGGAGGTGGAAAATGAGGGTCACATGAAAAGAGAGCGAAATTATTTCTGTCCGAACCGATGATGAACTTCCAAGAAAGCAAAATTGATTGTTTTGCAACATGAAGAAGACACAACGAAGCACAAGCCAGGCTCAGCGGGAATCTATGTTTCTCAGAAAAACAAGAGTAACAAACAGCTATGTTGCCTTGTGCTAGTGAGCGCTTTAGGGATGTGCATTAAGCTGGATCTATGAACAAAGACAGTGCAATTGAACTGATGCCAGTTTTGCTCAATATTAATTCTGGGGTATGTTAAGATCAGCAGTGTTTTTTGTTTAATGCTCTTTTGACTGCAGTTCTGTACAATCTTATTAATTTACTCCAATAATGAAAAGGACCGTTAATCAGAAAGACAACCTCAGTGTTCTGATGCTAGTAATTCTGTGTTGCTCAACTAACAGACATTACACTTAAATGTAAGGTCAGTAAAATGGTTATTGTTCACTGTTACCAGCCAGGCAGTAAATGGTCAGAGTGGATTGGCTACTAACTGTAGAGCACGTCTGAAATCAGTGGAATAAAAATAGGTAGATTCTACAATGCATGGGTAAACCATTAGATTACTATTAGGACAGTGCTCGTGAAAATTATCTGCAAATGTTAGCAATTCCTTGAGATACAAAGTTGGTCAGAGAAATGATGCCATCACTATTAGTAAACTAATTGTGTAGAGGTGTTCACAGCTTTTGTCAAGCCAAATAATGTGATAATTAGCTTAAAGCACAGCTAAAAGCAGACTCTGACTGAACTGAATTTTGTACAACCCACATTTTGTTATCTCCAGCTAAATAAAGCTATCAATACAGTACATTCTAGGCAGTTCAACTGGTTTCTTTGTAAACTGAGGGAATGCCATGAGCAAAATTTCCAAAGCTGATCATACTAGATTATGTGAAAGCAAATCATACCACAGAAGCAGCTATTCTGACAATTTTGAAACACTTGGACATTGGGCAATTAGCTTTAAAATAACAGGGTGTGGAGATGCCGGTAGTGTGTACGTCTCCTAAAAGATTAAAATGTATGCTTTAAAGTAAAAGCATACAGAGAAAGCCTGTTTGGGATACATTACTGACTAAGCATTGAAACCATCTCTGCATTTATTGTAGCAAATTCAAATTTGAATGTGAACTTAAAATGGTATGGAAGACAGTATTAACCTCTTATTAACTGGATTGCATTTAAAGTTTCTAATCTGTGTACATCCAGAAGAGATAGAAAGAATATCAACAATGGTGATCATCTCACTGAGATCCTGCATAAGGGACAATGGAGGCCAGGGATTCTTTTCCAAAAAGAAAAATAAAGTGGCTGCATAAGAAAATGTTAAAAAGAATGTTGGGATCCAACAAGATTATTTACCTTATACCTATCACTGAGGCTCACTCTCGGGACTCTCATTTAATTGGTCTTGTCACCAGTCCATTGCTCTTTATTCCTGGCTGAAGCAGCTATGTGTCTGTCATGTATTAAATTGGTACATTTATTTCATTTTGGCCATATTTGAAAACTGGCAAGAATAGAATATAGTGGTAGACCACTACACATTCCTCTCAGCTTAATGTGCTTGAAGTAAGGAATGCAGAGGCAGAAATGTACATAAACAACACTGCATTGTACGCATGTCGTGGTCACCCACAATAATTCCAAAACAAATTTCACCCCTTTTTGCCACCAATTACTACTCAGATGGACTGACTGTCCAAAAGTCAATGTTTGCAGCTAATCTCTTTTTAGCTTAAAGAACTATTGTGATCATACTTCATACATTATTGAAAATAAACTGCAAAGGAAGTCCTTAGAATGTGATAGGAGTAACCAAAAAACAGACCTATCTTTCTTTCTATGTGTGATAGTCCTTTCCAACATTTCTGCACACCTTCTAAGCATGTTAGATTTCATTCTCATGAAATATCTGAACTATTGATTTAATCTAGAGACCTTGTTAAACCTGTGTTATTCACATTTCATTTCATATATGACATTGAAACTTTAGTAATTGCTCCTTGTACTAACAAGTCTGGAGTTATTCTTTTGATACTGGCTCTGATTAATTTATTAATGTTCACACTTGCCTGTTTTCAAACTTTTCAGTACTTTCATAAATATTTTCTCTATCCTGATACGTATTTCTCTTATTAATTTTTCCCTCACTGAGAGTCTTCCACATTCTCTCCTCTCCATTTTGGTGTTTCACAACTGTGCTAACCATCCCTGACCAAGTTTTCCATCCCTAAATATCTCTGATTAACAGTGTAAAAGTACTTCTGCAAACCTCATTCCAGTTTTAAGTAAACTGCATTCCTTACTCTTTACACAATGTCTTCAAACGTAGGTTCTGTATGTCCTCAGCTTTACAGTTTTGCTTATCAGTACTGAAAGGACCATAGGAATTTCTGATTTTTCTGGTTATAGGCATTGGTTGTAATGGTTATATATCCTGGCTATTGTGGACACAGTAGAGATTTTACAAAATTGAATAAGTTCTGAAATTTTGGAAACTCCAATCGATAGATATACTTTCCTATATTGATGAATTGCTGACCTATCTTGGAGGAACACATAGTGTAGTTAGATAGTGTAATTCCCTGGAGCTACTGCCTCCATTGTCCTAACTCACAGAGATCTGCAGCACAGAAAAATGCCCTTCAGCTCATTGCGTTTGTGCCAGTCAAAAACAAAAACCACCTAACTATTCCAATCCCATTTTCCAGCGTTTGGCCCAGAGTCTGTGATAGAAACCCCACGTAAGAAACATTCCCAAGAAAATTCTCAGCTTTGTTACTTAGTGTGTGATTTATTCTCGTCATTGAGAGATGTCTTGATATGGATAGGATTTCTTTTTCCATGTATTTGATTCCTTAAGCAGGATATTTTTTTTTCCTGAAGCATGAAATTTGTAAACTTAATTTGTATAGTCCTGCAAAAATGTTAGTCCTGACAAAAATAGTTATTTCAAACTTGATACTTGACATAAAAACATTTAGAACATGGATTCTTATTTTCATAAGACCATTTTTCATTTACGAGGTACAATGGTGTTGGCCATGTATTTTTTTGAAAAGTGGTTTGGTATACATACAGCATCCAATACCCAGCAGCATTACTCAGCAGAGGACAAATTAAATGTGAAGTTGCTTTGGACCACACACTATTAGTACGACTCCTCGTTCTTTAACCACTATGATTTCCCATCAACATTAGTGCCCGTTTTTAAAAGAAAAGGTTTTGGATAAATAAAAAAGTACAGCTTGTTCAAGAATTATATTTTGTAAACTAAAGTATAAAAGTTATATATTACAAAACATGGATTTCACAGAATTTGGGGGCTAAGGCCCTTAGATTGTTGATTATGCACTGTGGCATTGTTTGTAATTACATGTTGGAACCATTACTTCCTAAAAATGCATGTTGTAGTCAGTTCTGGCAGCGTTGTTTGCACTGCTAAACCAAATGTGACAATATTTCTGAAAGATGCACTTAAGGACGTAAGAAAGTAGATAGTACTGAAGTTCATTAAACATTCTAGAGTTTTTTTGGAAAAAGTAATTGTCAGGATGTTTGCACATCCCTACATTTTCTTTATTTTATATATTATATATATATATATACATATATAAATAATGTGTGTGTGTGTCTGTGTAGTTAAAATGCATATTGTGAATGTATTGTGAACATGCCTCGTGCTTTCTTTTATGGTTGTCTCAAGAGGCATTTGTTTTCCTGTATTACAGGAATGCTGTCATTCTGTGTTGAGCCAGTGGTGCTGCTGAATTTTATCATGCCTAGTCACATTGTGCTATTTGTGCTGAAGTAAAAGGTGCTACATTCTCCAGGATGTTAAAATCAGCCAAAGCCATTCTTTATTTTTCTTGTCTAGAAGATGTGTCAATAATTATTTACTAGCCAAAAAGAAACATTTTTACACAATAGTGTGTAGAATCTATGGCATTGAAACAGACCATTTGACAGAACAGGTCCATGCCAATGTTTAAACTGAACATGAGCATCCTCCCAACTTACCATGTTGTATTATGTTAAATATTGTATATATTAAACATAAAATAGAAGGATAAATCCTTCTATTCCTTTATCCCTCATCTACATATTTGGCTTCCTGCTAAGTATTTCTGTGCTATTCACCTCAGTTGCTCCATCTTCATGTGGAAGCAGATTCCACAGTTAATCTGCCATTTGAGTAGAGCCTTTAGTTTTTGGTGTTTTTTTATAGAATAAATATTGACTCATAAGTTTCTAATTCCCCTACTGCAAGATAGTTTAAGCTCTCTGGGGAATGCAGTTGATTGCTTAGCAGTAAATTTGATTTGAGTTATAGGTATATATTTAGACTACCCAATCGGAACTAGCTTTCTGTTAATAGATTTATGTAATTTTTAAAAATTCCATTATGTTCGAAAGGATATTTTATGATGCACAGTACTGTTCTGCTAAAGTTGTGAAAATTCCTGTAGTTTTACAGAGAATACAGAGCAATGGAGGAAATGGAAATGTTAGTTTTCCATAGGAGCTCAGGTCTTATCACGTACGTAGAATTACACGTTAACAGCTGAAAGATTTAACCATTTGCTTCTTTCTCTGAAAACTTAAACTGTTCCTTTCTAATATATATCTTGCTATAAGCTATAATATTAAGTGAAAATAATATTAAATAGTTTGAAGGGGAAGCAGGTAACTATGCCTCTGTTTTGATGGTTTCAAACTAATTTAGGCTTGTTTCACTAAATTACAATCTGTTAAAAATTGTGCAATTGGAATTTAGGAAATGCTAAAATATTACGTGTCTATAGCACTTCTTCTAAAAGTGAATTGATAGACATCAAAAAGTCTTATATCGTCGGAAATTTTCGGTAATATCCGAACAATTGTGTTATTCTTAACCAATTTTCAGATGTTACGAGTGACTTCCCATTAGTAATCAAAATTTTCAATGCCCTAAAATCAAATTGGTAATAGTCCAAGACTACTGTCATAAAATGGAGGTAGCAAGGTGTGGAGCTGGATGAACACAGCAGGCCAAACAGCATCTTAGGAGCAGAAAAGCTGACGTTTCGGGCCTAGACTGCAGGGTCTAGGCCTGAAATGTCAGTTTCCCTGCTTCTAAGATGCTGCTTGGCCTGCTGGGTTCATCCAGCTCCACACCTTGTTATCTCGGATTCTCCAGCATCTGTAGTTCCTATTATTTCTGTCATAAAATGGACTTTATGTTTTATATGACAAAAATAATTTGCATATTTATTATAAGGAGTTGTTCTCCTTTCTGGCCAAAGTAAAAATGAATCCAAACATTTTAAACCTAATGCCATCACAACAATGTCCTTACGACAGTACTCACTTTTCTGTCTTTCCCACATGCCTGAATATCTCCTGCTTTCCCTAAATAGTATAAACATTCAGTGCGGTCAACTTCTCATTCCTACATTACATCAAATAGAAATTTCTGGAAAAGCTCCACAGGTCTGGCAGCATCTGTGGAAAGAAATAAGAATTAATATTTCGGGCCCAGTGGCCCTTCCTCAGAACACGTTCTCATTACCCGGCCTAATTGCCCTAATAATCCATAATATAGCCTTACTAATCAATTCTAACACTTCACCAGCCCTATGTTACCTCTCCCTATCCAGTTGCTGTTATTCCCACCATTATGCATCACCAGATCTCTTCCATTGTGATACCACGAATTATGCCAACGACTAATATAACATTGCAATGTTACCCAGTATAGAGCTTATTCTCATGTCACTGACCTCTTTCTACACTCTCATATCACAACATCTTAAAAAATAATCTTTTGTTCATCATTTCTTTCCTTTAAGAAAAGTAGAAAGAATTTCACATCAGTAACATTTTAGACAGTGTTACACTTCCAACATCAAAGTAAGGAACACTTAAAAAAATTACCATGTCCAACTTAGATATACTTTTAAAATTTCAAACTGAATGCTAAAGTTCACTGAAAATTTTCTATGTATTCACATACACCTGGGATTAGAGTTTGCATTTATCAAAATTTTAAAGTTATTCAAAAGTATATCAATTAAACCGACTTTTTATTACAAATTAAGTACTGTCCTTGCCTCTGCACTATGAGTTGATGTTTCATCTTGAAAAGCAGCAAATTAATTCAATATGTATGTGATGTAGAGATTTCCCAACTTTTCCCACTGAAGACTTACCTTGCATCTGTTAGTCAGGATCTCTAATTGTCTTGGCTGAGAAGTGACTTGATGCATGTTCTCTGAACAAATAGCTATTTACCAGGATCACCAGGTGATTCCCTGGTGCTGAGGAACACAAATGGCAGTTACCACAGGCAGCACAGGCAACAGTTTTTAAACAAAAAGTGAACTACGTAAAATGTTATAAACTTTTGTACAAGTGTTTTTCAAGTTCTTGGCTTTTGTTTTGTACCAAAGGACACTGTCTTTGCGAAAATGTAGACTAACATTACTTGTTAGAAAATAAATGGAAAAAAAACCTCAGGATTGCTGTTTTCACAGGTTTGTTAAATGGCAGAGAATGTTGGGCAGAACTTTTTCAAGCCATAACCAATGTTCTTATGTTTGGAATAGTAAGACTTATCTCAGGAGAACAGGCGTGGTATCATTGTCTGTTATTTTAAGAGACATAAGTGCACTACAATTACAATTTTGCAGTGAATTGATTTAACAGCAATTATAATTTTTTAAAGCACCTTCACATTAAACTGCAGAAGATATCGGAAACGGAAATGGGACAATGGCCCAACAAGGCTGCTGTCAATTTCATTAACTTCACTTTGCCCCATCTTTCCTTCTGAAGCAGCCCTTACTTCACCCACTAAGATTTTTTTATTGGTGTTAACTAATCCTAAATTTCATAGTTGGTTATCCTTTGCAAAGTAGTTCAGCTGGAGTTTGGTATTTACATCTGCTTTTTAAATTATGTCCATTTTTTTCAAACTCTCCTGTCAATTGAAGCATCCTTTACGGCCAGTGTTAAGACCAAAGGTGTAACTGGAATGTGCAGTTGTTGCATGTGCAAAAATTCCTCTTTTACAATGGTTGATTGAATGTAAAATGCTGTAAGCTATGCATCTTGTAATGTTCCCTGTGACACTGTAGTCTTGATTACACAAATGATGAGTAAAACGTTCCTCTGTACAAATCTGCCTGATTGCCAAACATCCTCATAACTACATTATCTGCTTAAGGTGTAAACTTTATATGGCTTTGAACAGTTTTCCTAAACTGTTGAGTGAACATGTTTGGGGATAAAAAAATTGATTAACAGTGTTAGTGTAAGGAGCAGTGTTATATAAAGTGTTATGTAACTATTGAACAATCAGTGCTGCATTTAATCTAAGGCTTGTAACTACATACTCTTATTCTCAATAGAAAATATCTGCAGCTTTCATTTATTTGGCAACACTTTCTGAGCTGGTAATTGGTGAGTTCAAGATACATGTTTCCTTTGACTGAAATAATAAACTAGACAATAATGTAATTTTACCTTTGTCATTACCACAAAATAACTGAGCATATTGAAAATAGTGATAGATATGAACAGCCCAAATTCTTTCAAAGGTGTCTCAATCTGTATTTTCAGGGTGACAATTTTCGGGCCCCCAAAGGTGGCATGGTATGGGCCGGACCTTAAGGTGAAGTCAAGAGGAAAGTCAAAAAAAGTAATGTTGGGTCAGAAAGCCAACATATTTCCACCTCTTGGTGATCTCCCAATCGTGGCTTACCATTTGCAGAAGCTATGACTCAACATCATGGATCAAATTTGCATAATTAGGTACATATTTGTAGGTTGATTGGGAACAGCAAACATGTTCCCCATTGAGGAACAAACCTACCAGGCGGAGGTAGCTTGTTAGCAGCTGGCTTAGTGGCCCAGAGAGGTCCCCTCCCCAGTGAGAGCCATAGCCAAAGACGGTAACAGCTGTGGCAGCAGACTGTGTTGTTGGAGGGGTTTTGCTTCTAGCGAAAGTAAGTTGCTCTTTAGGGAGAAAGAGACGAAAGTTTGCAGGCCTTAGTGGGTCAATCATGCTATTCTTCTAGTTGTAGGCCATCTAATTGTGCCTAAGTTGTAGCCTAAAGAACCTGCCATAGGGAGTATCATTGGCTGATTCTGAGTGCCCGGTGCAGGGGTCAGGAGCTGGAAATGTCCTTATTTTAAAGTGCACAAGATTCTGTGCTCAGAAAGGAGGTAATTCTCTCAACAGACTTTCTGAAGTTAGGATCTGTAAGAACTTAGGAACGCAAAGGGACTGTTTAGCTCTGAAACCCATTTCACTATTCACTACCCCCTTTGCCCCATCCCATAAAAGCTTTGGTTAAAAAAAAAGTATCTCAGTTTCAGTCTTAAAATTTACAATTGATCTAGCAATTGCCATTTGTGGGAGAGATCTCCAAATTTATATTTCCCTTTCCATATAGAAATGATTCCAACTTCCACTGTAAATGTTCAGACTTGAATCATTGGAATATACCCTTGGCCCTAGACTCATCAGCCAGAAGAAGTATCATAAAATAGAACCATAGAATTCCTACAGTGTGGAAGCAGGCCCATTCGAGTCCACACTGACCTTACAAATAGCCCCTTTAACTCTGCATTTCCAGTAGTTAATTGATTTAGCCTGCACATCTCTGGAAGCTAAGGGCAGTTTAGCATGGCCAATCTGCCTAACTTGAACATCTTCAAGCTGTGGGAGGAAACCCATGCAGACACGGGGCGAATGTGCAGACTCCACACAGACAGACGCCTGAGGCTGGAATGGAACCCTGCGTTGTAAGGCTGCATTGAACCGCCATGCCACCCAGTAGTGTGTTTCTATCTAGCCTAGTTGTTCTCCTTAATATTTTGAAAAATTTAACCAAATCATCCCTTAATGTTATGCATTCTGATGTATATAAGCCTTTTTATGTCATCCCATCTAGTACTTTACTTCTTGGAGACCATGTATAATTCTGGCAGATTTAGATTGTATTCTCTCCAAAGCCAGTTAATTCTTCTTAAGGCGAGATGTCAAGAAATACTCGTAGTACTCCAGGTATTGTTTAGCCAGAAGTATGTTGTACCAAAGTATGTGTCCAACCATCTTGTCCTGATCTTTTAGTCGTAAAGGCCAACATTCCATTAGCTGTTTTGATTATTTTCTGCAGCTGTTCATGAATTTTAATGACCTATGTACCAGGACCCCAAATCTCTTGGGACCACTGCAGTTTCAAGTTTTTCCTCAATTGGAAAGTGCATTTTCTTTCATTTTTAGATTTAATGTGAACTCTTGCTTACCTGCACTATAATCCATTTGGAACAGTTATATCTTTTCACTTTTTCTAGCAATATATATGTAAATTCACCCTTCCATTTGTATTGCTTGTATTGCTATCTATCTTTGAGTCTTTTCAAAGTTAGATGTGTAGCTTTCTTTTTCATCTACTAGGTTATTAAGTCCTGTGAGTAGCCAGAAGTCCCATTGCAGATCCTTGTGCAATGTCAGTAATCACATCTTGCCAAACAGAGTACCTGTCCATCATCTCTATTGTCTCAGCCAGTTTCTTGAACAGATGAATAATTCACCTTCAGTTTAATTCACTTCAACTTTGGCAAGCAGTCTTTTATAAAATAGTTTATTAGATGCCTCCTAGATAAATAACATCACAGATATTCATTTGTCCTTTTGTCACCTCTTGAAATAAATCAGTCAGTTCAGGAGTGACCTATACTTTAGAAATATACCAATGCTGTCTCTGATTAACTAAAGGTTTTCAGTGTTCTGTTATCACAGGCTTATAGCCTCCAGGTAGTCACTGACAACAGATATTGGACTAACTGGTTAGTCGTTTCCTAGTACTACTCTGATAGAGTGATGTGCTCAGTTTTCTAATCTAAGGGAACTGTTCTCAGATCAAGGAAACTTTGGAAGAGTGGTATACTGCGCTTGCAAGGACATCACCTACCTATTTTAGAAACTTACAATTGAAACCATTCGGTCCTGGGCAATTATTACTCTTCTCAACAATGCTGTTATTCTGCTTACATTAATTTTGTTGAATCCCCTGTCCATGATTCAATGTTAGTTTCCTTAGGATTTCTGGCATGTTGATCTCTTCTTATAATGCAAAGTAGTTAATTGCAGCACATGTTAGAGATTGACCCATTTTTAGCTGGTCGCCAACTCTATTTGAAAAACCTCAGTTTATATACAGGACACTAACTATTTGTGGCATCGTACCTTTTTTAATTTTGGATTTTGTCATCATTGCTTGCTCAGCTTTGTCCAATTGCAGCAAATGACTTTTAACAAGCAAACTTGAAATTGTACATAAGGCCCAATTAAAGGGATTAACTGACCCACGTTTTAATAACCCTTGGGAAAAGAGGCATCATCCAACAGTGTGCAGAAAATGTAGAGGCTTATCAGTCTATTTTGGTGAGACTGAAAAATGTTGTCACATTTAAAGAGTTTTGGTGGCTGCATGGTTAATTGCACTGAACCAAGAAGATTGCAAGGACAGTTACTATTCTATTAACTGAGCTAGGATCATGATGAAGGCATAATTGGTTTCAATTTACTTCAGTAAAGAAAAGGGAACATTACCCACACCTTAGGTGATGGTGAATAGAACAAGTTGAGCATTCAGTTGTTCTGCATGGGCCCAACACAGTATCAGTGAGCCAGGTTGTCCCAGTTTCAAAATTAAGTCTTTAGATTGGTCAAAGAGAGTCTTTGTGACTCCAGTCTGATGGGAGGTGGGCTTAAAAACAGCCAACAGTCTTGATGTTGTGCCATGAAATTTCATTGGACTTACTTCCCAGAATCCTCTGTGGCAGCAACACGAGGCTGCTAAGTAGAATCATAGAATCCCTACCTTGTGGAAGCAGGCCATTGAGTCCATGAGCATCCGAAGAGGGTCAGTAGGTTTCTTATGCATCAGACTCATCCACTCGTTGGCTTCTATTATTTGTCATTTTCCACTTTTTTTTTACCCTGAAAGTAACTTAATTGATAGGAAATGGGAGCTAACTAAATCTTGTAAAATGCAGATCTTTTGATGGGATTTTTTTTGAGTTGAGAGACTCATCTCTGGTAGTCATCATAGCTATGGCAAAAGAAACCAGTCGTGTTAGCTGTTTTCATTCTATCTGAGAAACACTGGAACAATGAGTATGCAGTTGCAATATTAATTGTCAATTTTATTACCTATACACAATGATAAAGTATTGAAAGTACTTGGGGAAAAAAAGAAGCACCTTCTTTAAAAACGGCCATCAATAAAGGTTTCACCTTAACATTAGCATTCCGAAACTGAAGATAGCAACTCCTATTTTTCACTGAGTCTGAAATTACAAACTCACAAATTTCTAAGTGATGTTCATGTTGACTGTTAACTAATCAGGCAAAGTTTCTGTACTACTTCTTAACAAACTGTAAATATTAAATGCTTTAACTGTTTGATGTTCTACTTTGGTTTACCATTGTCAGTTTCCATGTATAATGGAGACGATTAACCCGCTGTGTTGTCAGTGTCTGTGTCAGACTAACTGTACATTCCAGTGGGAATTTAGGGCTCATTTGGCCTGCCTCAGCAGTTCTGTGCGGGCCAGTATTTTGCTGGGGGGAGGGGGATTAAAACTAATGTGCATTTTTATTCCTGGAAGAGTTAATCAGGGCTATTGACATGTTTGAATCTCTTGACACAGTATAGAGAACTCAAAGAGGATTGACTGGACCTGGAAAACTGGCTAGAAAATGTCAGGTATTATTTGTGACAAACTTAAATATTTGGATTTCTTAATTGGGTCATTTTTGCCCAACAAGGTGAATTAGCTAGTTTCATCACACTGATTTCTGGAGTTTGACACATTTGTTTGCAGCTGATGCTGTCTAAGTTTGTACGCTCCAGGCCTAGTTACTGATATTCCCAGACGCATGCTAGGTATTGAAAAGGTATATGTTTTATATTTTGAAAATATGATTAGTCCAGTGACTCCAGGGAAAAGAAAACAATTGGGTGCTCTGGCTAATCACAAATGACCATTGTGTGTTTGTAAATATGTATTATGTAATAAAAACTCATATGCAGTCACTGTTTCATGTGAATCTTTTACGAAGACACGTATTGAGCTATTCAATCACTGATATTTTTCCCCTTCGTCATACATTGAGTGACATTGCACTGTGCAGACTTAAAGGGATGTATGTAAAAGGTTAAGTGTTAATTTGCATTCATACGTTGTAATATTATAAACTACATTAATTCATATTGTAACATTAATGTTACATTATTAACTTGGTTAGTTGTAGCTTAGATTTATCTGTTAACAAATTTCTGACCCGTTTTCAGCTTAACTTTTACTAGGTAAAAGCCACTGAAAATTCAGTAAGCCTAAGTCCCTAAGCAGGGACTCATAGCGAGATTACATACAAGTAGCTATGGCACTTAAGTGAAAAGTGGAGTTTGGAAGTTGGGAGGGGAGGAGGAAGCGATGGCAACAAATGTGAAAGTGAAAATGGGGAGAGAAATGAAGAGTGAAGGTGATGTAAACTAAAGAGCGTTTTGGTAGAAAAGGGTGACACTGGAACAAGTACATTGGGTTAGAGGTGAAAGTTTAGTGCAAATATTACTGTGGCTGGAGAGGAAGGAGGTGTCAGGGTGAATTGAGAGGGAAAAGAGGGGATGCCAGCCTGAACTGGTAGAATTGGATGAAGAGTCTTCCTGACAGCTCACTTTGTGATCCTGATTGCTATCTATTAGGGGCTTCTATTTTCTGCAAACCACTAAACTGATGATATGCTGTGCATTTAAAAAGTCCAAGTGCAAGAACACTTCCAAAAAGTAAGAGACAGTATAAATGCAATTTGTAGGCTGCTGTTGTCAGTAGCTACGTTGTTGTACCAAAGTCTTTGTTCACATGCTCTGTATCATTTGATTATTTCCTTCACAACTAGAAGGTGTGATATACATCAAAATTGCCTCGTGTAAAAGAGGCTGTTGGCCTCCCAAGGAATTGTAATATGTTCAAGACGCAATTGCCTGCACTGATAGTGCACTGAAACCACCTTAAATTTATTTTAATATGACATGCAATTCTTTATTTAACAATTGATGCAATACTAAAATATGAAATGTTGCATTTAACAAACATATTAAGAGTACAAGTGGAGAAGTTTTTTTAAATGGAGAAAAATATGGAAGTAAATTTATTAGCTTTGAAAAGAAGAGTTTTTTTTATTTTATATATTTTTTAGAAAGGTGGTAAGGGAAGGTTGGGTTTGGAGGGTGGGGAGCTTTACACTGAGCCGGGCTAACACCACTGAAATACTGGCACCAATAGTGGGATGAGGAAACAAAGTCTCAGATTAGCGAGTTTTGAGAAGATTTGTAGCTCAGGTTGAGGTTCTGGATGTGAGTTTGCTCGCTGAGCTGGAAGGTTAGTTTTCAGATGTTTCGTCACCATTCTAGGTAACATCATCAGTGAGCCTCCGACGAAGCGCTGGTGTTATGTCCTGCTTTCTATTTATCTGGTTGGGTTTCCTTGGGTTGGTGATGTCATTTCCTGTTCTTTTTCTCAGGGGATGGTAGATTGGCTCCAAGTCAATGTGTTTGTTGATAGAATTCCGGTTGGAATGACGAAACGTCTGAAAACTAACCTTCCAGCTCAGCAAGCAAACTCACATCCAAAGTCTCAGATTTGCAATGAAGGAATTGGATTAAAAGCAGGAGCAGGTTATTATAAATGTAAGCTAGAACATAGCCGGTGGTGGATTGATAGATGAGTACAAATGTGATTATTATGCAATAGGGTAGTAATCACCGGTGTGATTCAGTGAGAACCTCAGCAAGGAGTAAGTGAAATGTAGCTAAATTGTGAATAAGTTGAAATTGAGTCTGGAGATAACAAAATCTGGAGATAAAATTTGGGTAAATAATCTTAACAAGATCAAACAGTGCTGAGGTCTTTCATAGATTTGGGAGTAAGCTTGTCTTCATGATGGACCACATGTTTAACATTAAACTCTGACCCTTGTAGGATATCATGACTCTGCAGTTTGATCAAGCCTCAGCAAATGAAGGATTCAGTAGCAAGGATATATATTTATGGTATCAGACAAGATTATGGTTTTGGTCTTCTTATGAAAGGAAACTCAATCATAGAATGGTTGCAGTGCAGGAGGGCAGCATTTGGTCTATTGAGTTCACATCAGCAACTGTGTATAGCCAGTCCCACTCCACCACCTTTTTATAACTCTGCACTTTTTTTTTACATTTAGATCCTTATCCAATTCCCTTCTGATGTCTTCCATTGAAACTACCTCTACCGTACCCTCAAGCAATACATTCTAGATCCTAGATAACACAGTGTGGAGCTGGATGAACACAGCAGGCCAAGCAGCATCTCAGGAGCACAAAAGCTGACGTTTTGGGCATAGACCCAGATCTGATGAAGGGTCTAGGCCTGAAATGTCAGCTTTTGTGCTCCTGAGATGCTGCTTGGCCTGCTGTGTTCATCCAGCTCCACGCTTTGTTATCTTGGGATTCTCCAGCATCTGCAGTTCCCATTATCACATTCTAGATCCTAACTATTCACTATGTTTCCTAATGTCACTTACTACTTTTGCCATTCACCTTAAATCAGTGTCCTCTGGTTCTCCCAAAATTCTCTCTTTAGCTTTCTCTTGATTTGAACATCGCTATCAAATCTCCTCTCAACCTTCTTTTCTCTGCAGAAGGCTAGATTTCTCCAGCCTCTTGGTGTTCAATGGCATTCCCACTGCGGAATCCCCCATTATCAACAACCATTGCCCAGAGACTGAACCAACCCAGCCATATAAATACTGTCGTTGTAACAGCAAGTCAGAGCCTAGGAATTCTGTGGTGAGTTCATCTTCTCCTGATTCCCCTAATCCTGTCCACCATCTACAAAGTACAAAGCAGAACAATGTAAGAATACTCCCCATTTGCTTGGATGGGTGCAGCTCCAACAACACACAAAAAGCTCAGCAGCATCCAACACAAAGCAGCTTACCTGACAGGCAACAATTGATCGCTTCTGTGGCTCAAAGGACAGCTTAAAATTTGGAAGCACACTCAATGGATTGGATGTGTGCCATGAGAATTCTTGGAAGCTGGCTGTAATGTCAGATCTCAATGTGAGATCCCCATGGACCCTGTCCTGAATTGCTAGTGCCTGGTGGGCAAAACAGGGGTCCTTTGGAGCAAAGGTCAAGCTAAGTCCCCATTCCATGGCAAGAATTCTCGGTGCCTGGTTTGCCCAGCTGGCAGTAGACTTGGAAAAGCTGTATATTAATGACGTGAGATGTTCAGTTAATAAGGTCGTTAGCAAGCAATAATCCCTCTTAAAAGGAGCTTGCCACTGCCAGGAGAGGATCTCGCCTTGACACACAGAGCTTAGTTAAAAGGGGCAGTGAGTTGTTCCTGATGTTGAAAGTGGCTTTGCTGGACTTCTTGAGCATTTCTGCTTTATTTCTCCCCAGAGCCCAAATCATTCAGATTATAAGATCCGATCCTATGTTACAAGCTGGCTATGGATTACTAACTTACTGATTAGAACTGTAACATAATCTACAATACATGCACACCTTATATTCTAGCATTCAGAAATAACATATTGCAATTGTGTGTAATAGACTGTGATTGAACACTCCACAGTGCGCATCAAATAGCAAATGTGACCCAGGTAGATGCCATCCTGATTTCTCAACAATTCTTCCCTGATGTCAGTGACACAGTGAGTTTTTAATTTCTTTACATTTCACAAGAGATCACAGTTTTTCACTTTTACTGGTCTGGCCTAGAAGCTCCCTCTTGAGCTGCTTGTCCATGGGCTGCCTCAATGGCTGCCCTTTTTCTGGTCAATCACCCTCTTTTCTTGGGTCTGTGCTCCCCTGGACTCTAGAAACTGCACTCCAGGACTGATTTACAGATTCACCATTTCACTGACAGCTAGCCTTACTGAGCCAGCCTTACCCTCGGGCCTTTCCCCATGCTCCAATTTTAAGTGGCATGAAACACAGCTTGTGAGTGTTTCAACAACCACTGCCTCAGCTGTGTGAAGTATTGGTGCTCACAAACTTTTTCTGAACCCCTCACAGCTTCCTCCAACACAGAGCCAGTGACCTTCCCACTTCCTCAGTTCCATGGGACCTTTCCTGAGACCGGACTCAAACTGTCCACTAATTACTTGAATTTCTTCCTGAATTCCAACTAAGTAGCACCATATAGCTGTTCTTGAATCCTGCATTCTCTACATAAAACCTGTGCAATTCACCAGCTTTCCCAACAGCATAGCTCACTGCATCAGTCTGAAGAAGGGTTTCGGCCCAAAATGTTGACTTTCCTGCTCCTCTGATGCTGTTTGACCTGCTGTGTTTTTCCAGCTCCACATTTATTGACTGCAGCAATCTGAACGTGGCTTCTGTCTCTCTTTCACATTCTCACTTGCAGTCTGTTCAAACTTTGAACACCTCCCAAACTGTCAGAGTGTCGCATTGAATAAATCACCCAGAATAAAGATACTTGGGGTTACCATCAGGCAGAAACTGAGCAGGACTATTCACATAAATATAGTGCCTACAAAAACAGGACAGAGTTTAGCAATAGAGCAGCGAGTAACTCACCTCCTGACTTACCAAAGCCTGTCCACCATCTACAAGGCACAAGTCATGAGTGTGATGGAATACCCCCACTTGCTGGATGGGTGCAGCCCCAACAACACTCAAGAAGCTTGTCACCATCGGGGACAAAGCAGTCCACATGATCGGCATCACATCCACAAACGTTCATTTTCTCCACCACTGACACTCAGTAGCAGCAGTGCATACTATCCACAAGAAGCACTGCAGAAATTCACCATAGATCCTCAGATAGCGCCTTCCAAACTCACAGCCATTTCCATTTAGAAGGACAAGGGTGCCAGATATATGGGAACATCACCACCTGCAAGTTCCTTTGCAAGCCATTCACCATCCTGATTTGGAAATATATCATCATTCCTTCACTGTCACTGGGTCAAAGTCATTGAATTCCCTCCCTAAGAGCGTTGTGGGTGAACCAAAGCACGTGGGCTGCGTTGATGCAAGAAAGCAGCTCATCACCACCACCTCAAGGCAACCAGGGGTGGACTATAAATGCTGCTCAGCCAGTGATGCCCACATCCCATGTGTGAATAAAAAAAAGGAAATGTAAATAATTTCAAGGACTTTGAGAAGAAAGGGAGTCAGATACTATCACAGTTGGTTCAATTGAATTCTTCATGATGTTGAATGACAATGCTTATGAATGAAAGGATGAAACATAAAATAAGATATATACAATTGGATCGGCTGATCTAAGGTGAATGATTAAGTGAAATCATTTTTGTGTTATCAAATATTGTGAGAGTGTGTAGTCACTCATGTTTCTCCTTTCCTGTTGAAGTTTGGCAAGGCAATTAGTTCTGTGTTTCCAAGCTGTAGTTCAAAGGTGTGTCCTGCAGAATCAGTGTGCCCCTAACCAAGCTGTTCCAGTGTAGCTATAATGCTGGCAGCAAGGTGGAAAATTGCCCAGGTATATCAGCTCAAGGTTTTGGGTTTCTTTCCTGGTTCTTCATGATTGAACTGCTGATTCACAAGCAGAATGTCTTCAGCACATAGGCCTGTCATCTCACAACGTAGTGGTACATGACTTGCTTCCTGTGGTTGGTGGACTGGCCATTCTAAATTGCCTGTGTTGTCCAGGGATATGCAGACTAAGTGGATTAGCCATGGGAAATGCAGGATTACGGGGATAGGGTAGGGAAATAGGTCTAGGTGGGATGCTGTACAGGGGGTCAGTGTGGACTCAATGAGCTGAATGGCCTGCTTCCACACTGTAGGGATTGTATGATTTCTTTTTTTTTCCTCCACTGTTGCCAATGCAACTGAGCTCTGTTATGGACAAGGAGAGTTTCTTTCTCCCAAATGTTGCTGTCTTCCTCCTCAGAAGTTTGCTCTCATTTTACTTGATGAATCAAGAAATCAAACAAAACTTTTTTTTTGCAGTTTCCATCTTGGTGATACAGCTTGGATGAGAAGTGTGGAATTATTACATGGACCATGAGCAAAATGGCTAATTTGGGTTGTGATCCCTCAACATTAATGGAAAGGGAAATTGAGCAAACTGTACAATGAGGCGTTCATCCAATATTGCCGCTCTTACCACCAAAACTGCCGTGATCAGTGAAAGCCAAATAATGTATTCTTCCAGATCCTCAGCAGCCTCTTCCAATTTCTCTGCTGTTTCGGGAACAGAAGCCCAATTTTAAATCAAGGTCAGAATTGTCTGGGCAGGTCCTGAAGCAGACTATGAGCTGTCCTAATCTTGGCTGGGTGAAGCCTTGGGAACTTTAATTCCTGGGATTCAACTGTAGGCTCCTGTTCTGTACCAGGTGGGTAGTGGCACAATGCCAGGCCAGAAGACCAGTGCCAAAGACCAAGGAACAGTTGTTTTGCACTCAGGTAAGTTGTTCAGAAGGGCAGAAATCCAGACCGGAGGAGCTGTAAACATGAGAACAACAGTTGGCCATTCAGAACCTTGATTTTATCATTTAATCTTATGCATGCAAGCATTCCTACTGATCACCCTCCTGCTCTTTTAGCGAAGAAGTAAATTGAAAAGTAATAAAGGTCTCTTCTGCCTTCGACTCTTTGTTCTGCATCTCTCACCTCAGAGTTCAGGCTTGCAGGTAAAAATGTTTTATTGGAGCCCAATCTCCATATTACCTCCCAATCTTTTTCCAGGAAGTAAACCTCTCACCTGGTCAGATGATCAGAGTTAAATTGTAGCCTGTTGGCAAGGGGTACATACAGGCAAGTTTATCTGATATTTCCTGGCTGGGCAGGAATTTGCCATAGTCATAGAGTAAATACTGCAAAGAAAAGACCTTTTGGCCCATTGAGTCTCTACTGGGAATAACTACCACGAAGGGCGCGCAAATCCCAATTTCCTGCCCTTGTCCCATATCTTTGAATGCTATAGTATTTCAGGTGCTTACATTGGAAAGGCTGGGAGGTTTTCATTGGAGTTTTGAGGTTTATATAATCATGAGGGGCATAGACAAGGTGAATGACAAGGGTCTTTTCTCGAGGGTGGGGGAATTCATACCTAGAGGGTATATATTTGAAGTGAGAGGAGAAACATTTAAAAAGGACATGAGGGGCTTACACAGAGAGTGGTGCAAGTGTGGAAAGAACTGCCAGAGAAAGTGGTGAATGCAGGTATAATTACAACATTTAAAAGATATTTGGATAAGTTCATGAAGAGGAAAGGTTTGGAGGGATATGGGCCAAGCCCAGGCAAGTGGGACTAGTTTAGTTTGGGAACATGGTTGGTATGGACTGGTTGTACCAAAGGGTCTGTTTCCATGCTGTATGACTTTATGACTCTATGCTCATCCAAATATTTTTTAAAGGTTGTAGGGTTTCCCTGTAACATCGAGAAGCAAATAGCCCACAAGATGCTTTGGGACTTGAGAGTATGTTCAACTGGCTATCTGGGCAAAAGGCTTTCTTCCTGATTTGAATTGTACTGCAAATTACTCAGTTTCAGCCCCAATTTCAAAGGATTTCTGTCCCAGCAATGACAAATTATTTATTCACTCAGCACAGAGTAGCAGAGTAATTCCTCCGTTAGTGTTAGATTACTGACAGTGACAAAATACCACTTTCAATGGCAAGTGTGCAATGTTGTCATCCTCTCAAGGACATTCATGGGTATAATGCCTAAAAAAAGCTTTGCTAAAAATGTTTCATTTCTTTGTGAATTGGATGATGTTGTTTCAGGAGATACGATGCGTCTAAATATTTGCAGGGAATCATCAGAGTCCATCAATATTTGAAGGATCTGAAGAAGCCTGTTTTTATTTGCAGGAGTTCTTTATGCAATCAAATGTTGAAACACTGGTATATGTTTCTGCGCAATCCACGTGCAATTTCTGTAAACATAGTAAAAATATTCCCTTTGGTCACTAATGATCAGGTTGTAAGTTCATATGCCATCTAATTATGTACCATTAATCACTTATTTGCCTATGTAATAATTACCATTGCACTCCAAAAAATAATTCATTTGAAACAGATATGACATATGATTCAGTGCTACATGTTTATTTTTAAAGTGTCTTTATGGCTGCATTGGTTAGATAGGGTGGATAGGGAGAGCCTTTTTCCTAGGATGGTGACGGCGAGCACAAGGGGGCATAGCTTTAAATTGAGGGGTGAAAGATATAGGACAGATGTCAGAGGTAGTTTCTTTACTCAGAGAGTAGTAAGGGAATGGAACGCTTTGCCTGCAATGGTAGTAGATTCGCCAACTTTAGGTACATTTAAGTCGTCATTGGACAAGCATATGGACGTACATGGAATAGTGTAGGTTGGATGGGCTTGAGATCGTTATGACAGTCGGCACAACATCGAGGGCCGAAGGGCCTGTACTGTGCTGTATGTTCTATGTTCTATGTTCTATGCATAAGTACTGAGGACTAACTGCAGGTGGCAGTAGAGACCATTCCTTATTTTGAATTTGATGAACAAGCATCAGTTCTTGCAGTAGGACAGTGAAAACCTGGTGAGGTCAATGCAGTTTTGCAAACATAAAATTAGTGTTCAGTGTCATTCACTATTGGATTATATTTGAATTTGATTTCTGAGAAGATCAGAAAACAGGTGTCTGCATTAACACTCATAGTTTTAAAACCACATGCTGATTATTGCAAAAGCATTTTTAAATTTATTTGTGGACTTCCTAAATCCAAGAATAACATAGCTAAATGTGATAAAAAAAAGGTCACTACTGTGACTGTATCATTGAGGGGTCTTTGTGGATTACATAATGAAGAAACAAATTGACCTTTTTGGCACAGAAGGACAATCTGCAGCTAAGCAATGGAGACAAAGAGCTTGGCAATATGCCCTGGGAGCATATGAGTTTGGATTCAGCGATAGCGAACAGATGATTGGATGTCCAGATGTCATTTCTTGGCTCAGGAAACATCAATAAGCTAAAACAAGAAAAAAATTGCATTAGTATAGAGGTTGATATTGGAAGCTAAATCTGAGTAATAATAGAGGTAAATGAAAGTCGCAATGCTGTCACTAGAAATTACTTGATTTCTTGCTAAATAAATGAATAAATTATTCTAATCCCTTACATATAATATGAGAGCAAGGAATAGAACATAGAACATAGAAAAGTACAGCACAGTACAGGCCCTTCGGCCCACGATGTTGTGCTGTGTATTAAGCCTAATCCAAAAATAAAATAACCTAACGTACATTCCCCTCAATTCACTGCTGTCCATGTGCATGTCCAGCAGTCGCTTAAATGTCACTAATGACTCTGCTTCCAAGACTTCCACTGGCAAAGTATTCCATGCGCTCACAACTCTCTGGGTGAGGAACCTCCCTCCGATGTCTCCTCTATACCTTCCTCCTAACATCCTAAAACTATGACGCCTCATGGCAGTCAATCCTGCCCTGGGGAAAAGTCTCCGGCTATCGACTCTATCCATGCCTCTCATTACCTTGTACACCTCGATCAGGTCACCTCTCTTCCTCCTTCTCTCCAGAGAGAAAAGTCCGAGCTCAGTCAACCTTTCCTCGTAAGACAAGCCCGCCAGTCCAGGCAGCATCCTGGTAAGCCTCCTTTGCACCCTCTCCAAAGCCTCCACATCTTTCCTATAATAGGGCGACCAGAACTGGACACAATATTCCAAGGGTGGTCTCACCAGGGTTCTGTAGAGCTGTAGCATAACCTCGCGGCTCTTAAACTCGATCCCCCGTTAATGAAAGCCAAAACACCATATGCTTTCTTAACAACCTTATCCACTTGGGTGGCAACTTTGAGGGAGCTATGCACTTGAACACCAAGATCCTGCTGTTCCTCCACACTGCCGAGAATCCTGCCTTTAATCCTATATTCAGCATTTAAGTTCAACCTTCCAAAATGCATCACTTTGCATTTATCCAGGTTGAACTCCATCTGCCATTTCTCAGCCCAGCTCTGCATTCTGTCAATGTCTCGCTGAAGCCTGCAATAGCCCTCGATACTATCAATGGCACCTCCAACCTTTGTGTCATCAGCAAACATACTAACCCACCCCTCAACCTCCTCATCCAAGTCATTTATAAAAACTACAAAGAGCAGGGGCCCAAGAACAGAGCCCTGCGGGACACCACTCAGCACTGACCTCCGGGTAGAATACTTACCATCTACAACCACTTTCTGCCTCCTGTCAGCCAACCAATTCTGAATCCAGACAGCCAAATCACCCTGTATCCCATACCTCCTGACTTTATGAATGAGCCTGCCATGGGGAACCTTATCAAATGCCTTGCTGAAGTCCATGTACACCACATCCACTGCTTGACCCTCGTCAACCTGTCTCGTGACCTCCTCAAAGAACTCAATAAGATTTGTGAGGCATGACCTGCCCCTCACAAAGCCATGCTGACTCCCTTTAATCATGCTATGCTTTTCCAAATAGTCATGAATCCTGTCCCTTAGAATTCTTTCCAAAATCTTGCTGACCACAGACTTAAGACTGACTGGTCTGTAATTTCCAGGGATTTCCCTATTCCCTTTCTTGAAAAGAGGAACAACATTTGCCTCCCTCCAATCTTCCAGTACGACTCCCGGGGAGAGTGAGGAAGCAAAGGTCTTCGCCAGCGGCTTAGCAACCTCCTTTCTCGCTTCCCGGAGCAACCTAGGATAAATCTGGTCTGGCCCTGGGCACTTATCAATCTTAATGTTTGCCAAAATTTCCAGCACATGAACTTCCTCAATCTCGATATGTTCAAGCCTGTTTTCCTGCTCCTCAAAGTTCTCATTCCCAACAATGTCTCTTTCCTGAGTGAAAACTGAAGCAAAAAACTCATTTAGGGCTTCCCCTATCTGCTCAGACTCCACGCACAAGTTCCCTATGCTATCCCTGATCGGCCCTACCTTCTCCCTGATCATTTTCTTATTCCTCACGTATGAGTAAAATGCCTTCGTGTTCTCCCTAATCCTTCCTGCCAGGGAAGGATTAGGGAGAACCCGAAGATTGAGGATGTTGAATGCTTTATGTTCTGGGTCCTCCACCACTAACTTCAGTGAAACTAGATAACTGTCGGATTTACACAAATAATCTTTGGTGTTTGAATAGATTGAATTATTAAGTAGGCATTTGTCATATATTAATCCTATGTCCTAAGGGCTGGTTAGTTCAGGTGGCTAGCCTGTGGTTGAGAATAATATCAACAGAGTGGGTTCAATTCCCATTCCAGGTGATGTACATTTGCTATCTGCTTCCTTGCCCTGTTTCTGAGTGGAAGGCAATGACAAACCACCAGGAAAGCAGCTGAGGATGAAATATCAGCATGCAATGTGCAAAGGTGCTCATGGAGTGAATCCAATGTGTCAGGTAAACAAGCTAAGCTGTCCTTGAGGTCACTTAAGTTGTCTAAATAAGGCCTGACCTGAGCATTAAACTCCGTAATATGTAACATCTCCACATATTTGTTTTCATGTAATTCCTGTTGTTACATGTTATTAAAAATGTTTTCTGCTATTATATTTTAGGCAGTTGACATTTCCTGTAAGTGTATAAATACTTTTAAAGAATCCTGGAAATTGTCAACATTTGGAGGGTCAACAGAAGCATGTTCTCATTCGCAGGAATCCTTTGTGTGAAAAATCCTTTAAAGTGTGAAAAACATTGACAAATTGGCCAAATGGGCAGACTCCTGGCAGATGAATTTCAATGCAGAGAAATGTGAGATAATGCATTTTGGTAGAACAAATGCAGAGAAGCGATATAGGGTCAATGGTACAAGTTTGAAGGGAGTGCAGGAGCAGGAGGACCTTGGGATTTATGTGCATTGGCCAGGTGACTTGAAACAGTTGTAAGGAGGCTTATAGGAGCCTTGAGTTTATAAATAAAAGCATAGAATATAAAAGCAAAGAGGTGATGCCACAAGTCTACAAATCATTGGTCAGACCACTTTTGGACTACTGTGTTCAGTTCTGGGCACCTTATTTAAGAACGGATGTTGAAGCCCTGGAAAAAGAGCAAAGGAGATTTACTAGATTGACCCCGCGAATGAGGGATACGGGGAAAATGAGAGAAATTGGGCTGATTCTCCTTGGCGCAGAGAAGACTAAGAAGTGATTATCTGGGGAGGTGATGGCCTAATGATATTATCACTGGACTGTTAATCCAGAGACCCAGATTATGTTCTGGACATGGGTTTGAATCCCACCACAGCAGATTGTAGAATTTGAATTCAATAAATATCCGGAATTAAGAACCTACTGATGACCATGAATCTGTTGTCAATTGTCAGGAAAAACCCATCTGGTTCACTAATATTCTTTAGGGAAGGCAACTGCCATCCTTACTCGGTATGGCCTACGCGTGACTCCAGACCTACAGCAATGTCTTAACTGTCCTCTGGGCAATTAGGAATGGGCAATAAATGCTGACTAACCAGTGATGCCCTCATCCTGTCAATGAATAAAGAGGAAAAAAAACATACAGAGGTGTTTGAAATTATGAACAATTTTGACAGGGTATAGAAGGATATTTGGTTTCCACAAATTTGTATGTCAGAAACTAAGGACCGCAATTTCAAGATTGCCATCAAGATTGCTAGGAGTGAGATGAGGAGGAACTACTTCAGCCAGAGCTATTAGGCTTTGGATTGCGCTGCCTGGGAGAGTAGTGCAAGTGGATTCCACGCAAGATTTTGAGAGAAAAGCTGGATTTGTATTTGAAAGTGATGAATTTAGAGGGCTACGAAGAAAGGGCTGGAGAATGGGACAAGCTGGATAGCTCCCAAAAGAAACCGAAGAACTGTGAATGCTGGAAATCTGAAACAAAAATAAAAATTGCTGGAAAAACTCAGCAGGTCTGTGGAGAAAAAGAAGAGTTTAACTTCAGTTCTCTCCATAGATGCTGTCAAATCTGCTGCGTTTTTCTAGCAATTTCTGTTTTTGTAGTTGTGCAACTCTTTTGGGAACTGGTCCTGACATGATGAGTTGACTGGCCTCCTTCTGTACTGTAAAATTCTATGATTCTGTATATCTTATATCTATTTATTTATATATATTTTACAGATAATTACATTCTGGTCTCCCTGCTGTAGGAAGGATGTTGTGAAACTCGAAAGAGTTCAGAAAAGATTTACAAGGATGTTGCCAGGGTTGGAGGGTTTGAGATACAGGCTATTTTTCCTACAGCATCGGAGGTTGAGGAATGACTTAATAGAAGTTTATAAAATGATGGGGCGCATGGATAGGATGAATACCAAAGGCCTTTTCCAAGGGTAGCCGACCAAAACTAGAGGGCGTAGGTTTAAGCTGAAAGGGGAAAGATTTAAAAGGGACCTAAGTGACAGATTTTTTCACACAGAGGGTGGTGTTTGTACAGAATGAGCTGCCAGAGAAAGTGGTGGATGCAGTTACAACATTTAAAAGACATTTAGAAAGTACACGAACAAGAAATGTTTGGAGGGACATGGGTCAAGCACCGGCAGGTGGAACTCCTTTCGTTTGGGATTATGTTTGGTATGGACTATTCAGACTGAAGGGTCTGTTAGCATGCTGCATAATTCTATAACTAGGGATTCTGACCCCATACTTGCATTATCACTAAGACTTCTTATATGCACTCTGTATCTTTGCTGAACTTTATTTGGGTGTTTGTATCAGTTGCAGCTTGGAACTTGTGTGATGCAGCTCACTGAGAGAAAATAGCCTCAATAAATTATAGCAATTATAAGCCTGCACTGTAAACTGAAAGAAAACTAATTTCATTATTCACTACATGGAAGATGACTGAGGTTTAATCTCAGTTTAAATTTAATGAGGGAAAAGAGGTTTTTAACAATGCCCAGTTTGAAGGAGATCAAGAAAAATCTATAGTCGTCCTTAGAGTCTTATGACGAAAGGAAGCAATCTGCACAGTAGCTAGAAAGTCTTAAGAAAGCAACTGTAATAAGAGAGTGAGTTGTCCACAGTGCGGACATGGCAAGTGGAAGTTTTCCCTCTAAGAAAGCTGGAACTGCAGAGAATTAAAGTACTTTCAAGAGGAATGCATCATGCTCATAGGTAGTCCCTACTGAAGTAAATAACTTTAAGATTGATTTATGGTACGAGGAAAAGATTTGAGGAACTAAGTTCTAAAGCTGAGTGCATACCCTACATAGAGTCGCAGAGTCATAAGGCTGAGTTCTTTGTTTTTGGCTAAGTTTGAGTTTTGTTAATTTTTTTGGGTAATTTGTCATCATGAGGGCTCTGGGGATATCTTGCCCTCTCTTACCAAATCCCCTCATTAATTATCCACCACACCTCTTTGGTGTCTTCATTGTCTGATTTCCACTCAGCAGATAGCCTGGAATTCATCAGGATTCCTTCAGTCTGCATCATCTTTAAAAACGCATTGTGCATTCCTGTCTTCTGCACCACACACACACACTCACACACACACACACACACACACACACACACACACACACACACACACACACACACACACACACACACACACACACACACACACCCCAGCCTTCTGTGCTCTAGGAAAAACAACTCCAGCCTATCTAGCTTTTCATCAAAGCTGAATCATTCCAGCCCAGGCAACATTCAGGTGAAACAACTCCATGCCCTCATTGGCAACCAGAGTTGTACAGTACTCCTAAACTGTGGCCTAACTAATATCTTATACATCTCCATCGTAACCTCCTGGCAATTGTATTCAATGTCTTGACTAGTAAGGCAAATAACCCATATGCCTCTTTAGTCACCTTATCCAACAGTCCTGTTGCCTTCGAGGATCTATGGATATACATACTACGGTTCCCTGATCATTTGCACTTCATTGATGCCTACCATCCGTCATGAACTTCATTGCATTATTAGACCTCTCAAAGCGCATCATCTCACAATTTTCAGGATTGAATTCTATTTGCTATGATTCTGCCTATCTGGTCAGTTCACCTATATTGTAGTGTTATCTAAGGCTATTCTCTTCTCTATCTAATACACTATAAGTTTTTGTCTCATCTGTGAATTTACTGACTTGATGGCCTACATCTGTGTCTAAATCATTAATGTACATTACAAACAGCAAGACACCCAACATTGAAAGCTGTGGTACACTTCTGGACGCAGGCTTCCGGTCACTAAAATCATCTTTGACAATCACTCAGTGCTTCCTTCCACTAAGCCAATTTTGACCAATTTCTCAAACTGCGCTGGAACCTATGGGTTCTTACCTTCTCAGCCTGTCTCCCGTGTAAGGACAAAGTCTGTGTAGACTTGATCCACTGTACTACCCTCATCCACACATCTAATCACCTCCATGTAAACCTCAATCAAACCTGTCAGATATGATCTCCCCTTGTCAAACCCATGCTATCATTTATTAATTCTTGCCTATCTAATAGATGTTAATCGTGTCCCTCAAAATTGTTTTGAATTGTTTCTATGTCACTGATATTGGATTCCCCAGTCTATTGTTCCCTGGTTTATCCCTACCACCCTTATTGAATAAAATCTCCCACATTTAACTGTCCTTCAGTCTTCTGGCACCTGTCCTGTGGCCAGAGATGATTTGAAAATATATGTCAGGCCTCCTTCAGTCTCCTCCCTTGTCTCCCACAGGAGCCTGAGAGGCTACTCATCTAGGCCTCAGGATTTATCTAACCTTAAGCCCTCTACTGCCACTAATACCTCCTCCCACTCTATTGTAGTTTGTTCAATTACATCATCGTGCTCTTCCCTGATTTCTCGACCTACATCATTCTTCTCTCCAGTGAATATAGCTGTAAAGTATTGATGTGAAATCTCATCAATGTTATCTGGTTCCACGCACAGTTTGGCGTTTAGGTCTCTAATGGGTTCCACGCTTTGCTGCGTTATCCTCTAGTCCCTAATAAATTTCTGAAATGCTTTTGTATTTTCGGTTATTTTACCTGCCTTTTTGTTTAATAGCTCTGCTTTGCTTTCCTAAATTACTTTTTTCAAAGTAACCCCAGCACCTTCTGTACACTTTTAACATAGAACATAGAACAGTACAGCACAGAACAGGCCCTTCAGCCCACAATGTTGTGCCGACCATTGATCCTCGTGTATGCACCCTCAAATTTCTGTGACCATATGCATGTCCAGCAGTCTCTTAAATGACCCCAATGACCTTGCTTCCACAACTGCTGCTGGCAACGCATTCCATGCTCTCACAACTCTCTGTGTAAAGAATCCGCCTCTGACATCCCCTCTATACTTTCCACCAACCAGCTTAAAACTATGACCCCTCATGTTAGCCATTTCTGCCCTGGGAAATAGTCTCTGGCTATCAACTCTATCTATGTCTCTCATTATCTTGTATACCTCAATTAGGTCCCCTCTGCTCCTCCTTTTCTCTAATGAAAAGAGTCCAAGATCAGTCAACCTCTCTTCATAAGATAAGCCCTCCAGTCCAGGCAGCATCCTGGTAAACCTCCTCTGAACCCTCTCCAAAGCATTCACATCCTTCCTATTATAGGGCGACCAGAACTGGACGCAGTATTCCAAGTGCAGTCTAACCAAAGTTTTATAGAGCTGCAACAAGATCTCACGACTCTTAAACTCAATCCCCCTGCTAATGAAAGCCAAAACACCATATGCTTTCTTAACAACCCTGTCCACTTGGGTGGCCATTTTAAGGGATCTATGTATCTGTACACCAAGATCCCTCTGTTCCTCCACACTGCCAAGAATCCTATCCTTAATCCTGTACTCAGCTTTCAAATTCGACCTTCCAAAATGCATCACCTTGCATTTATCCAGGTTGAACTCCATCTGCCACCTCTCAGCCCATCTCTGCATCCTGTCAATGTCCTGCTGCAGCCTACAACAGCCCTCTATAGTGTCAACGACACCTCCAACCTTCGTGTCGTCTGCAAACTTGCTGACCCATCCTTCAATCCCCTCATCCAAGTCATTAATAAAAATTACAAACAGTAGAGGCCCAAGGACAGAGCCCTGTGGAACACCACTCACCACTGACTTCCAGGCAGAATATTTTCCTTCTACTACTACTCGCTGTCTTCTGTTGGCCAGCCAATTCTGTATCCAGACAGCTAAGTTCCCCTGTATCCCATTCCTCCTGACCTTCTGAATGAGCCTACCATGGGGAACCTTATCAAATGCCTTGCTGAAGCCCATATACACCACATCCACAGCTCGACCCTCATCAACTTTTCTAGTCACATCCTCAAAGAACTCGATAAGGTTTGTGAGGCATGACCTGCCCCTCACAAAGCCGTGTTGACTGCATTTAATCAAGCCATGCTCTTCCAGATGGTCATAAATCCTATCCCTCAGAATCCTTTCTAACACCTTGCAGACGACAGACGTGAGACTTACTGGTCTGTAATTGCCAGGGATTTCCCTATTTCCTTTCTTGAAGAGAGGAATTACATTTGCCTCTCTCCAGTCCTCAGGTACGACTCCAGTGGAGAGCGAGGATGCAAAGATCTTCGCAAGTGGCGAAGCAATTGCATTTCTTGTTTCCCAAAGCAGCCGAGGACAAATCTGGTCCAGGCCTGGCGACTTGTCAATCTTAATGTTTGACAAGATTTTCAGCACACCAGCTTCCTCTATCTCTATCCATTCCAGCATGCACACCTGCTCTTCAAAGGTTTCATTCACTACAAAGTTCATTTCTTTTGTAAAGACAGAAGCAAAAAACTCATTTAGGGCTTCCCCTACCTCCTCAGACTCCACACACAAGTTCCCTATGCTATCCCTGATCAGCTCTACTCTTTCTTTGACCATTCTCTTATTCCTCACATAAGTGTAAAATGCCTTTGTGTTCTCCCTAATCCGTTCTGCCAAGCCTTTCTCGTGCCCCATCCTGGCTCTCCTCAGACCATTTTTGAGCCCCTTCCTCGCCTGCCTGTAATCCTCCAGACCTGAGCTTGACCCTAGCTTCCTCCACCTTATGTAAGCTACCTTCTTCCTTTTGACAAGAAGCTCCACCGCTCTCGTCATCCAAGGTTCCTTTATCTTACCCCTTCTTGCCTGTCTCAGAGGGACATATTTATTCATCACTCGCAACAACTGTTCCTTAAACAGTCTCCACATGTCTATAGTGCCTGTACCATGGAACAACTGCTCCCAGTCCATGCTTCCTAACTCATGTCTAATCGCACCATAGTTTCCTCTTCCCCAATTAAATATCCTCCCATTTTGCCTAATCCTCTCCTTCTCCATAGCTATGTAGAATGTGAGGCAGTTATGGTCACTATCACCAAAATGCTCCCCCACCACAAGATCTGATACCTGCCCTGGCTCGTTTCCGAGCACCAAGTCTAGAATGGCCTCTCCCCTCATCGGCCTGTCAACGTACTGAGTTAGGAAACCCTCCTGAACACACCTTACAAAAACAGCTCCATTCAAATCTTCTGCTCGAAGGAGGTTCCAATCAATATTAGGAAAGTTAAAGTCACCCATTACAACAACCCTACGACGTCCACACTTTTCCAAAATCTGCCGACCTATGCTTTCTTCAATCTCCCTGCTGCTATTGGGGGGCCTGTAGTAAACCCCTAACGAGGTGACTACTCCCTTGCTGTTCCTAATTTCCACCCATACTGACTCAGTAGGCAGATCTTCCTCGACAATGGAAGCTTCTGTAGCTGTGATGCCCTCTCTGATTAGTAGTGCTACACCCCCTCCTCTTTTTCCCCCCTCCCTATTCTTTTTAAAAGTTCTAAACCCTGGAACATCCAGCAACCATTCCTGCCCATGAGAAACCCATGTCTCTGTTATGGCCACAACATCATAGCACCAGGTACTGATCCATGCTCTAAGTTCATCACTTTTATTCCTGATACTCCTTGCGTTAAAGCAAACACACTTTAACCGATCACTTGGTTCCTTCCCAGGAAAATCCTTCCCACTAGCTGGTCTACCTCTTGCTACTGCCTCACCTGCATCAACTCTCCCCTCTGGTATACAGCTCAGGTTCTCACCCCCCTGCCATACTAGTTTAAACCCTCTCGAACTACTCGAGCAAACCTTCCACCCAGGACATTGGTCCCCTTCCAGTTCAGATGCAACCCGTCCTTCTTGCACAGGTCCCACCTTCCCCAGAAGGCATCCCAATTATCTACATATCTGAAGCCCTCCCTCCTACACCAGCTGCGTAGCCACGTGTTAAGCTGCGCCCGCTCCCTGTTCCTTGCCACGCTATCTCGTGGCACTGGTAGTAAACCAGAGAACACTAGTCTGTTCGTCCTGCTTTGCAGCTTCCATTCTAGCACCCTGAAATCACTTTTTATATCCTCAACCCTTTTTCTGGCTATATCATTAGTGCCAATATGTAACACGATTTCTGGCTGTTCGCCCTCCCCTTTTAGAACCTTATACACCCGATCGGAGACGTCCCGGACCCTGGCACCAGGGAGGCAACATACCTTCCGGGAATCCTGATCCTGACCACAAAATCTCCTGTTGATTCCCCTAACTATCGAGTCCCCCACCACGAGTACTTTTCTATTCTGCCCCCTTCCCTTCTTTGCCACAGTGTCAGGCTCAGTGCCAGAGAACTGACTACTATGGCTTTCCTCTGGTAGGTCATCCCCCCCAGCAGTATGCAAAACGGTATACTTATTGCTGACGGGAATGCCCACAGGGGATCTCTGCACTGTCTGTCCGTCCCCTTTCCTCCCCCTAACTGTAACCCATCTATCCTTGTCCTGAGCCTTAGGAGTGACCAACTCCTGGTCACTCTTCTCAATTACCCCCTCTGCCTCCCGAATGATCCGTAGTTCATCCAGCTCCAGCTCCATTTCCCTAACACGGTTTTCAAGGAGCTAGAGTTGGGTGCACTTCCCGCAGATGTAGCCAGCAGAGACGTGTGCCATGTCTCCCACCTGCCACATTCTGCAGGAGGAGCAAGCAACTGCCCTAGCATCCATACCCCACTTATCTGAACACCCACTCAATACTAAAGTAGAAAGCTTACGTCAAGTAATAATAACAAATTAATAACAAACTTATATTCAATAGAGAAAGTTTAGAATGAACCTTACCTTATTAACTAGGTTAGAGGAGGAAGGCGGGTGGGAGACTCTACAGTTGTAGAGTCTCGGGTTTAGCCGCCTTGCTGATATATATGGCCACTGCTTTCCTTCCCGGCTGCCCCTCTGGTCCTCGTCACTTCCTCCGCTGCTCCCGCTTCTTCTGTGAAAGAGAAAACACCGCTGCCCGCTACCGGTGAGTAATTTTTAAAAACTGCCTTACCTTAGCTGCAGTCTTCCGGGTTCATCTTACCTCCGCTGCTGCTCGCACTCAAAATAAAGGGCTTTTGATTTTCTGAGCTCTCGGTATCTACCATAAGCTTCTCTTCTCTTTCTTATCCAATCTGTACATTCTTCGATTTCCAACTTTTTACATGTAAAAACATAAAAATTTGGAGCAGGAGTCGGCCATCTGGCCCATCGAGCCTGCTGCACCATTGATTAAGATCATGGCGGATCTTTGCATTGAGTCTATTCCACTTAACCAGATGCTCACCAGAACCCTTAATTCTTTTACTGTTCAAAAATCTATCTATCTTTGCCTTAACAGCATTCAACAAGGTAGCCTCAACTGCTCCATTATAAACCATGTAAAATAATACTTGTTTAAACCTTTCATAAGCAATAAAGTACCTTTATTTAAAGATGAGAAATATTGTATTGTAGTTCTGTGGGCTAAAACGAATTGTTCGGATTTTATTTAACATGTTGATAGTCCCTGATAGGATTCTAAGCTGTTCTGATGAAGGGTAACTCGATCTGAAAAGTTAACTTTGATTTCTATCCATAGATGCAGCCAGACCTCCTGAGCTTTTCCAACAATTTCTGGTTTTGTTACTAACATCATATAATGGCATCGCACACTTCAAAAACGTTGCTTGGTGAATGCTTTCTATTGAACATAAGGATGAGTTTGAGAACGTAGTGGAATTAGCGGGTCCAAGTGATAATTTGCTCTGTTGCGCGGAGTTGGAAAACAGGATCATCTATCTTGCTGCTTGTGTCAGTGACAAAGCCATCACATGGCATGTCACTAGTGACTCCAAAACCAGTGTGTCTCTAGAGACTTCAGCAAGAATCTTTTGGCATTGATGTAGGCACACTGGGGGATGTCACAGATTCCGATTTCCCTGTGGCTTGTCAATTGTGTGAACAATAAGCCCCTTCTCTTCATGTTTCATCCAGGGGAGCACTTGAGTATACGTCAACTAATGAGAGCAAAGAACTCGAGATTCAATAGAAGTGGTTGCATAAGAAAGGATGATGAAACTGTGTAACAGCTTTGCCTTGAAGATAATAATGTCATTTTTAATGGTTTTATAGGCTTTACAACTTTTATTAGGCAGAGAAGAAAAGCCCAAATGTTAGAAATTGGCTTGTGTTACAATCCTTTCACTGTGGCAGTCCTCGTCCAATTTGCACGGGGATTGGTCTTACTGTCATATTCACAAGGTACATTTAGCAGCCACTGTGATATAGTTGTTAAGCACCGTTAATGTGTAAACCAGAGCCCTTACACCTGAAAGAGATCTTACTAACAAATCCAGCAGCAATGAACTGTCCATTTGCGTGTCATCCACTCAGAATTACTTAATGGCTCACACATCCACCAACTGTAGGTGAATTATTTCTTCTTTTGTTTTGATAAATAGTTTCCTCTGAGGCCAGGAAGACCATCTGCAAATCCATTAGAGATGGCAGCACTCCAAAAATTGCTCAGCGGTCTTTCCGAGTTAAAAACTAATCTGCAGGACAACGCTGTAAGGAATTCAGGTAACAAAAAGATAATGGAGACCATGCAAAAAAATTTTTTTTCAATTTTCCTTGAACACTTTCACTCCTTAGTTATTAAAATAGAAATGCCTGACTGACAATCAAGAATAATCTAATCTATTATAGAAATGCTACTCATTTTCTGATTGCCGTAATTAATAATGGAGCAATTGCAAACAAATGGTCTGAAGATACACTCTAGTAAGGTTTCCAATCAGATTGGGCAACCCTAGACTCAAAGGGAGGGGTCACGATTGTACACCTCATTCTCCTGCACTTACGAAATTCCCATTGCCGGTAAGTGCCAACAAGCAAGGTAGCTTAAAATTGACATCATATGGTAGACATGAGGCCTGTTTAGGCAGGGCCTTTGATGGCAAATCTCCCCAGTTATTCAGATGATGCCCGAGGATGGATTCTCATTAAAACACAAAATAAAATACTGCAAATGGTGGAGAACCGAAATAAAAACAGGAAATTGACAGAGAAAGTCAGTAGGTTTGACAGCATCTGCAGAAAAGAAGAGTTAATGTTTTGGTCCAATTTGACTCTAATTTGGTCCTGAACAGAAGTGGAAAAGAAATAGATTGTACACTGTTAAAAAGATGGGATGGGACAAGTGGAACAGAAGAGAATGCTGGGGGAGGTTAGAACATGAAAGAGATTAGAGCTCACAGGTGTCACAGAGCAAAAGGCACAAGGAGTACTAATGGTTGTAGAGCAATATAGGGCCAATGCGGGTGCTACTGTAGATGTTAATAGCAGGATACAGGTTAGCTCTGCTGAAAGCAAAACCAAGGAATTGGCAGCGACAGTCGGGAAGGTGGACAAAATCAGAGAATTATAGAATCACAGAGTACATTCAATCATAGAAGTATAGAGTACAGAAAAGGCCATTCAGCCCAACGAGTCTGCACCAACAAAAAAACCCTCTAAATCCACACTAGCCCCACTTGACTCATAATCTTGAATGTTAAGACACTTCAAGCGCTCATCCAAGTACTTTTTGAAGGTTGAGAGATTTTCCACCTCAGCTACCTTCCCAGGGTACCATTCTAGATGCCCTCTACCCTCTGAGTGAAAATGATTTTCCTCATAAACCCTCCAAACCTCCTACCTTTTCACCTTAAAGTGATGCCTTCTAAAAGAAACAACTGATTCCTATCCATACTGTCCATGGCCCTCATAACCTAATACATCTCCATCGAGGCCCTCTCAGCCTACTCTCCACAAAAGAAAACAACCCAAGCTTATCCAGCCTCATTTCATAGACAAATTGCTTCAAGTCAAGCAACATCTTGGTGAATCTCCTCTACACCCCAGTGCAATCACGTCCTTCCTATAGTGCAGAACTATACACAGTGCTCCAGCTGTGGTCTAATCAAAGACCTGTACAGCTCCAACATAACCTCCCTGTTCTTATAATCTATGTCACAACTGCTAAAGGCAAGTGTCTGAACGCTTTTGAAGTTACTCAATAACCTGTCTTGCCAATTCTATGGATCTGTGGACTAGCAACTCAAGATACCTCAGTTTCACTGAGCTTCTTAGTGCCCTGCCATGCATTAAGTGCTCCCTTGTCTTGTTCCTTCTTCCAAAGTGCATCAACTCACATTTACCTGTACTAAATTTTGCCTGTCACTGATGTGCCGACTGTCCAATCTGTCAATATCCTCCTGTAACCTAAGAATTTCTTCCTCATTGTCAACCACCCAGCCAATCTTTGTGTCATCCACAAATGTACTCATCATCCCCCAGCATCTTCTTCTTTATTGTTTTTATATGCCACAATCAATAAAGGAACCTGCTCTGATCACTGTGGTATCACTGGATAGAGGCCTCTAGTCACATAAACGGCCCTTTACCATCTCTGTCTCTGGCCATTAAACCAATTTTGGATCGAACTTGCCAAGTTGCCCTGGTTCCATCGGCTTTAATCTTCTTTGTCAGCATCCCAAGTGAACCATGTCAAAGACATTGCTGAAATTACATCAACTGTTTTACCTTCATCTACAGACCTGGCCACCTCCTCAAAACATTCAAGCAAATTGGTTAGGCATGACCTCCCTCTGACAAAGCATATTGACAATCCCTGATCAAACCTTGCTTCTCCAATTGAGATTAATTCCTGCCTTCAGAATTTTCTCCAATAGATTTCGAAGCACTGATGTAACATTCACTGATCTGTAATTCCCCGGTTAACCTCTACACCATTCTTGAAAAGTGGCATCTCCCCTGTGGCCAGAGGGGAATTAAAAATCTGGGTTAGAGCCCCAGTAATTTCCTCCCTCATCTCCCACAACCACCTGCAATGCAATCATTTGGGATCATTTGGACCTGGGGATTTGTCCACTTTTAAGCCTGCCAAAATCTTTGATATCTCCTCACTCCCAATGTCAAACTGCTCAAGAGCCTCACAGTCCCTTTTCCCAAAATCTGTACCAACATCTTCCTTCACCAACATGAAGATAGATATGTAATAGCCTACCATCTGCCAAAGTCCTCCAGCTCCATGCACAGATCGCTCCCCTTGGTTCCTATTGGTAGCTACCAGGGAAAATAAGATTGCAAGAGCCCAAATAAAGGAAGAAGTTGCTGAATTCAACCTTCAGTCCAGAAAACTGTAAATGGAAAAGAAGATGCTGGGCTTCACTGGAACACTGCAGCAGGCTGAGGGCGGAAATGAGAGTATAAGAGCAAGATGGTATATTAATATATTCTTGCTATGAAGGATCTCCATGTTGCTTAGGACCAAACAGAATCTCAGGGCACAATCCACAGGCGCCAGCACATTGCATCCCTCATTCATGGACAGTGCTATCAGATATTCACCAAGCCCTCATAACCATCATGGTATCTCTGCCACTTCTACTGGCAGGCTGCTCGTGAAATATAGATCTGCATTGCCGGGTCCACCTCCAGTCAGCATTGAAAAATTGCAACAGGGACACTTTACATGCTCCTGAGGGTATGTTTTAGGATGTTTGGAGTGGTTGGGGTAGGGTGGGATAGGCTCCATGATAGTCTGGACAGAGTACCGAGCACCATCCTGGCATTCTTCGCTCTGCACAGTCAGAGCAGGCAGCAAGGTGATGTGATAGATGTTGAGGAGTCAGGGGAACAGGAACAGTCGTTTGGGGAAAGGATGAGAACATTGAGCCATAGGAAGTTCCTGTTGTGATGACAGAGAGGATGTAATGAGCATTCGGGTCCAGTACATGTGAACTGGGTGCAGAAGACCATCACAGAGTTTCAAGGTCAAGAAGCCAGCATTTGTTTTGCATTCTGGATGTAAACTGCAGCCTGTACTCATTTCCTTTAACTTCTCATTTGCTGGTTGCCAATAAATCTCATGAAAGATAAGAAGGGACTCATAGAGGGTCTTCAGACAGGGATGTAGGTAAGACCGGTAAACTGTGTGATATGGTGTTTAAATGATGACGAAGATAAAAGAACGGGGATATATCTGTGATACATAGCTATGTATTGTGGACCGCGTGGCATTTTAGTGGTTGTTGTACCATTTTGCAACACTTGATTGTTAATGCCTGTCTAGATGCAAAGCAGTCTCTCTAAGGTGACACAGACCTAGGGAATGCCAGTCTTTTGGCGGATAGCTGTTGAGGGCAAGTTGTTCTGGGAACAGTAAGATGGGGGTAGAATCAGACGGGGGACACGATAGAGGTGGGATTAGTGATTAGTGAGACAAGTTTGGTCAGGTATGCTGGGTCTCGTGGTGAGAATCCCTCCAAAAACCTACTGCTACAAAATAAAATGTTGGGTCTAGGGAGGGAAAATTGTGCAGGGGTGGAAGTGGGAGAGGTCAGGTTGGATTTAGCAGAAGGCTTTCTGGGTCTTAAGTCATTTGGAATCCTACGATATCCCTGACTCCAGTTCAGGTTTGGGACTTCCTTGGTAGCTTCCATGTGCTGGGTAATTACCTATCAGATGTTTCAACTTCCAAGGGAATTCTTGGGCAGTCAACTTTGTGGGATTTCAGTATCTTCCCAAAACGCAATTCCAATGCTGGAATGACTATCTTCTCATTAGATGATCTGTGTCCACATAAATACATTATATTACAGAAGGGATGGGATAGAGCGTGAACTCCTGCGTTGACCCTCTACCAATTAAAGTATCCCCCTCAAAAGCTGACTTTCAATTGTATTTCTTCCTGCCTTGTCCAAAAAAGAAATTACTTCTCTTGATCAGTTTTAAACTGTCATGAACATCAAATTGTACACAGGAGTCCCTGATTTACAAATGCTCGTACTTATGAATCCAACATACGAACATTTTCTCCTACTTATGAATGGCTATTTTATATTATCCTGTACTGTGTTCCGACTTGTGTACAAATCAACCTTGGGAATCCACAAGCCATGAAGTTAACAGAGATAGACTTTGTCTGAATGTTTTATATATTATTTCTGTACTAATATATGAGTATGACGACTTAAGCACTTTTCATATTTTTCTTCAAAAAATACAAGTGACAAATGTGGCATAAATAATCTATGAAATGATTCATGACATCACTAGCTGAAACATAGAAGTTTCACAGTTAACTGCAGTGACAACAGCCTGCTTTCTTTCAGTGATTATACTCTTTTGTGATGATTACATATGGGATAATGATGACTCAGTAAATCATAAGACATTAATCCGATCAAAAGGTTTTCATGCATTCTCAAAGAGCTTTTATTATTTTTAATCCAACAGAGTTTAAAGAAACTGATATTTTGGACACATCTAGGGCATATTTAGAATTTAGAAAACACGTGCTTGAAAATACATTCTACATTTTTATTCATTTATGACAGATGGGTAAAAATGGCTGGGCCAGCGTTTATTGCCCACAGTGTTGTTAAAAATGGAGTTCTAGGATCTTGACTCAATGCCAGAGAAGGAACAGCGATATAGTTCCAAGTCAGGATGATGTATAACCGGAGGGAAGCTTACAGCTGGTGGTGTTTCCCATGCATCTGTTACCCTTGTCCTCCCAAATGGTGGGGATTGTGGGCTTGGAAGATGCTGTTGAAGGGACCTTGATGAGTTACTTCAAGTTTTTAGAAAACTTAACTTGGCAAAATGCTTTTACTTGAGAGTATGTAAAAAAAAAGCTAATATTTTTTGATGTATAATCTGTAATGTCGAAGGACTTTATTGGGTGAAAGTTCAGAACATTCTCATATATGTGATGACAATAATTTGATATTTCTTCAGGTCATGTAACTTTTCATTCATAATCATGTAATAAACAAACAAGTTTGTATTTACATAAGGACTTTCAGGATCTTAAGACATCCCACAATGCTTCACAGCCAATTAAGCACTTTATAAATATAATTCTTGTTGCAAGTTGGGGAAACATGGGAGTGAAATTAAATGCAGCAAGTTCATATAAACAGTAATGAAACAAATGATTTGATGATGTGTTTTAGTGAGGTTGATTGCTGGATAAATACCATAGTCACCCTCACCTTCATCACTGACTATACTTTAGACTACTATATGGCCTCTCAAAAAAAAAGATACGGTGAGCAAGCAGAAAAGTGGAATTGAATCCCAATGATCATATCAAATGGGAGAGCATACAGACGGGCTGTATAATCTTCTCCAGCTCCTATGTCATGCTCCTTGAATAGTGCCTTTACGTCCATGCAGCTGATAGGACAGAAAAGGCCATAGTTTACCCTTTCATCAAAACCACAGCACCTCAGTATGCTACTCCCTCAATACCAACATGACATGCCATTTTAGATTGTGTGCTCAAAGTGTGAATCAAGGATAACCATAAGAATATTTCTTAAAAGCAACAGAAAATGTGGACACTGTAATGAATAGTTCCCGTGAATGGGCCGGTCAAGGTTCTTTAAATATTATAAGACAATTACCAATTTGATAGATGTCTTTTCTGTCTGATGTTTTAATGCTTTTAAAAAGTCACTACGGATATGATGAATGGGCTGATTTTCTTCTATCACTGTATCTCACTGCAAATAACTAAGGTAGACAAATCTTAGGAGGCTAGAAGAAAACAGCAAGCCAGACAACGTCTAGAGGAAAGGAGAAGTCAACATTTTTGGGTATTACCCTTCTTCAGGAGTGGATGTGGTGTTAGGGGTAACTGCAGATAAAGAGAGGCAAGAGTGGGTAGAGGAATGGTGGTGATGGTTGGAACTGGTTATAGATATGACCTGGTTGGTCAATGGGAGGAATGGCAGCAGGAAGGGAGCGTCAGAAGGTGGAATGGAAGGGAAGAGGTGGGGGTGGAAAAGGAGCCGGGGATGGGTGAGAAGGTTACTTGAAATTAGAGAAGTTCAGTAGGTGGCAGGGAAGAGAGGAGGTGGGGCTGGAAAGGGACTCAGTATGTGGAAGGGAAGGAAGGAAGTGGGCTTCCCTTCCAGCTACCAACCAGATTCATCCCTTCCATTGATTGACCAGGTCATACCTACTACCTATTACCACCATTCTGCTACCCCCAACACCACCCCCCCCCAACATCTGCAGCTCTCCCTACCCTCATATCCAATCCTGAATAAGCATATTACTGAAGCATTGACTTCTCCTTTCCTCCAGATGCTGCCTGGCTTGCTGAGTTCATCGAGCCTCCTGTTTGTCTACCTTTGATTCCAGCATCTGCAGTTTTTTTGTCTCCGTAAGTAACTAAGAGCTGGTTCTAGTCTCGTTGGGAATGATAATGTGTTAATATCACTCAAAGTTCATGAGTGACCAATTATAATTATCCACTGATCTAGATGCAAATTTGACGGTTTGGGAGGCGCAATAGTGGTGGCTGTGGAACATTGTACATGAACAAACTTTAAACAAATAGGGACAAGAGAAATACCATAAACAACTTCCAAAAATGAAAGGGCTCAAAAGCCATCTTAGCATATTTGCTGTCTTTATCAAGAGTGGATTTAGCAAAATAATAACACATGAAAGGTAAACATGTTTCATCAAAGGAACTTAGGATGTGTAATGCTCCATTAATGCCAATTATAATACTTGCATCAAAAATATTAACAGTGTCTCTGAGCCAAGATTCTTCAACAGGGTTTGAAGCTGCTGACATCATCATTTTATGCTCACACGCACTTGAATCAGAAGTGGTGTGTTCATTGCTACTGCTTCACCTTTGCTAATCCATCCTTTGATCGTAGATAACAAGGTATAGAGTTGGACGAACACAGCAGGCCAAGCAGCATTACAGGAGCAGGAAGGCTGACATTTCGGGCCTGGACCCTTTATCATTTCTGAAACATCAGCCTTCCTGCTCCTATGATGTTGCTTGGCCTGCTGTGTTCATCCAGCTCTACACCTTGATATCTCGGATTCTCCAGCATCTGCAGTTCCTATTATCTCTGATACAATTTTAAACCCCGCTGTGAGGCCTCTTCTAAGGATGTCAACCCAGAAGAAGTTACCCTCCTCCCTCTGGAAAAACCTCAGGGGATCTCTCTCCCACTGCAACTCTCTTGTGATCTCTTCAGCCTTGAAACTGCTCGACTATGTCCTGAAGCAAACCGGGTACTACAGCTACATCACCTTTCTTAGTACCTGCCTACGGAACCAGATTTCTGATGTGTTCATCCAGCTCTACACCTTGTTATCTCGGATTCTTCAGCATCTGCAGTTCCTATTATCTCATCCTTTGATCTTGCTGCTCCACATCACTCACTGCCCTGCACACCCTAACAAGGAGAACTCGTGTACTGTGGTTCCAAAATTAGGGCAACAATCTGGGGTCTTTGACTACCAAAATAGCAACTTGTTTACAAACAGTGTGAAAAGCACAGAAGGCTCAACATTCTTAATTCTGCATTCAAGAGGACTTTGAACAGAACAAGCCCATTGAGAGAGGGTGCGATTATAGATGTAATCTTTGGAAATGAAAATGGCAAAGTGGATAAGTAGCAGTGACTGACTATTTTGAAGACAGTGATCATAAAAATTATATTTAAAATCAAAATGGAAAGTGACAAGGATAGAGCATGAGTAAAAGTACTAAACGAAAGGGTGGCAAAATCAACAAACTTGAGAGATAGTATCAGAGATAATGGGGACTGCAGACGCTGGAGAATCCGAGATAACAAAGTGTGGAGCTGGATGAACACAGCAGGCCAAGCAGCATCTTAGGAGCACAAAAGCTGACGTTTTGCGCCTAGACCCTTCATCAGAAAATGGGGATGGGAAAGGGTTCTGAAATAAATAGGGAGAAAAAGGGAGGCAGATCAAAGATAGCTAGAGGAGAAGATAGGTGGAGAGGAGACAGACAAGTTAAAGAGGTGGGGATGGAGCCTGTAGAGGTGAGTATAGGTGGGGAGGTAGGGAGGGGATAGGTCAGTCCGGGTAGGACAGGTCAAGGGGCAGGATGAAGTTAGCAGGTAGGAAATGGAGGTGTGGCTTGAGGTGGGAGGAGTGGATAGGTGAGAGGAAGAACAGGTTAGGGACATGGGGATGAGCAGGACTGGTTTAGGGATGCAGTGAGGGGAGGGGAGATTTTGAGGCTTGTGAAATCCACATTGATACCATTGAGCTGCAGGGTTCCCAAGAGGAATATGAGTTGCTGTTCCTGCAACCTTCACGTGGCATCGTTGTGGCACTGCAGGAGGCCCAGGATGGACATGTCATCTAAGGAATGGGAGGGGGAGTTGAAATGGTTCACGACTGGGAGATGTAATTGTTCATTGCGAACTGAGCGTAGGTGTTCTGCAAAGTGGTCCCCAAGCCTCCGCTTGGTTTCCCCAATGTAGAGGTAGCCACAACGGGTACAGTGGATGCAATATACCACATTTGCAGATGTGCAGGTGAACATCTGCTTGATGTGGAAAGTCTTCTTGGGGCCTGGGATGGGTGTGAGGGAGGAGGTGTGGGGGCAAGTGTAGCACTTCCTGCGGTTGCTGTATGGTGGGGTTGGAGGGGAGCGTGGACCAGACAAGGGACTCCCGGAGAGAGTGGTCTCTCTGGAAAGCAGACAAAGGTGGGGATGGAAAAAGGTCTTTGGTGGTGGGGTCGGATTGCAGATGGCAGAAGTGTCAGAGGATGATGCGTTGGATCCGGAGGTTAGTAGGGTGGTATGTGAGGACGAGGGGGATTCTCTTTAGGCGGTTATTGCGGGGACGGGGTGTGAGGGATGAGTTGTGAGAAATGCGGGAGACACGGTTGAGGGCATTCTCGACCATTGTGCGGGGTGGAGTTGCGGTCCTTGAAGAACAAGAACATCTGGGATGTACAGGAGTGGAATGCCTCATCCTGGGAGCAAATGCAGCAGAGGCGAAGAAATTGGGAATAGGGGATGAAATTTTTGCAGGAAGGTGGGTGGGAGGAGGTGTATTCTAGGTAGCTGTGAGCTCCACATCCAGCTCCACACTTTGTTATCTTAAACTTGAGAGATAATGTAGCAAAAGTGTGATGTTAAAGCTACTTCAAAGAAGGTAAATGGCAAATCAATGTGAGGCATTCAAAGGCAAAATTCTATGAACACAGCCTCGACATATCCCCACAAACAGAAAGGGTTGCACTGCTAAATCTAGAATGTTTAGTTATCCAGAAGGACAGAGATAATTTACGAAGCTTAGAGGAATGTAGCTAATACAGAAAAGAAATGAAAAAGTGAATTCGGAAAGCAAAGAGAGGATACAGAAAAATATTAGCTGATAAAACAAAGGAAATTCCAAAAATATTTTATCCGTACATTAAGAGCAGCAGGAGCACTAGGGAGTTGGTTGGGTCAATCAGAGATGCATTTGGCAATTTAAGTATAAATGTGAAAGTTATGATGACATTTTTAAATGAGGATTTTTATCTTTGTCTCAAGGGTAGATGCAGAAAACTTGTATTCCCTTAGAGGAGATTCTAGGACCAGCGGGCATAAGCTAAGAGTAACGGGTTGTCCATTTCAGACAGAGATAAGGAGGAAATTCTTCCATCAGAGGGTAGTGAATCTATGGAATGCTTTCCTGGGTCATTAAGTATATTTAAGGCTGAGATATACAGATTTATAATCGGTAAAGAAATCAAGGGTTATAGGAATAACAAAGTTTGGAGCTAGATGAACACAGCAGACCAAGCAGCATCTTAGGAGCACAAAAGCTGACGTTTCGGGCATGAACCCAAATAAGACAGGCAAGTGGGTTTGTGGATTATCAAATCAGTTATGATTTCATTGAATAGCACAGCAAACTCAATGGGCCGAGTGGTCTACATTTGTCTTATACCATATGGTCTTATGTATAAGGCAGGCAATTTAGTTAAATAGGTGGAGTATGAAATATTAGATAAAATACACATAATGAGAAGTATGGAAGAGATTAATATCCTTCTCAGGTGGATTGGACATTTCGGTTAGGCAAATTATATCCTAGATGGTAAAAGAAAGCCACAGAAGAAATAACAGAATGCTCTGAGGATCATTTTCTAATTCTCTCGATGCAGGTGAGGGGATTGGAGGTCTGTAAATTTTGTACCTTTATTCAAAAAGGGTGCAAGAGATAGTCCAAATAATTATAGGTTAGTCATTTTGCTGTCAGTGCATGGCAAATTACTGGAATCAATATTGAGAGATCCGATTAACTGTTATGTGGAGAAGCATCTGTTAACAGAAAATAGCATGGTTTTGTTACCAGATGGTCAGGTCTTCCAAAGTAAATTGAATTTTCTGTGGATTTAATAAGGAAACTTGATGACGGCATTGAAGTAGAAATTGTCTACGCCTCGTAAGGCATTCGACAAGGTTCCACGTGGCAGGCTGTTAAAAAAAATGCAGCCCATAGGAGACAGGGGAATGGGGAATGTTGGATCCAAAACTGAATCAGTGATAGGGAACAAAGGATAATGGTCAACTGACGTTTTTGCGAATAGTAAACAGCTTCTAGTGGTGTTCTACAGAGCTCAGTTTTGAGCCCTTTGCTGTCGGTGATATGTATGACATAGACTGATATGAATGAATTAAATTTATATGACAGATGCCAGATAATTGCAGCTCAAACAATGCTCAAGAACATCAGCATCATCCAGGGCAAAGCAGTCCACTTGATTGGTACCCTTTCACAGACATTCACATCCTCCGCACTGATGCTCAGTAGCAGTGCTATGTATAATCTACAAGATGCACTGCAGAAATCATCAGGCTCTTTAGACATCACTCCCCAAACCCATGACTACTACTGTCTAGAAGAACAAGACCAGTAGTTACATGGGAACACCTCCACCTGGAAGTATCCCTCCAGGCAACTCATCACTCTAATGTAGAAATATATCACCGTTCCTTCATTGTTACTGAGTTAAAATCCTGGAACTTCCTCCTAAACAGCATTCCAGGCGTAGGCACACAAAATGCACTGCAGCAGTTCAAGATAATAGCTCACATCACCTTCGCAAGAGAGTCCAGAGATGGGCAATAAATGCTAGTCCAACCAGGGACACTCAAATGCACCACTTATTTAAAAAATTATAGCTGTGAGGATGGTTTAGGGTCATTTTCTTTAGAACAGAGAAGGCCGAGGGGTGACTTAATTGAAGTATAGAATATAGTGAGGCTTGGATAAAGTTATGTGGAGGTGCCGGTGTTGGACTTCATCTGATGAAGGAACAGTGCTTTGAAAGTTTGCGATTTCAAATAAACCTGTTGGACTATAACCTGGCGTCATGTGACTTCTGATTTTGGATGAAGTGGTCATGAAAGACCTGTCTCCTGTAGCAGCAATCAATTGCCAATAATGCACTAATTTAAGGTGATTGAAAGCCTTGTAGTATAAGGGAAAGGAAATTACATTAAAATGTTACCAATGCTCATTGAAACCTAGACCCCAAATCTCTATTACAAGTATTTGTTATATTCACGTTGCTGATCTGTCACTCTTCTTTTATTCAACTATTTCTCCTTTTATATTCTCTTCTTCTCCTTAATATTCTTTCATTGATGTGGAGGTACCAGTGTTGGACTGGGGTGAACAATGTCAGGAGTCACACAACACCAGGTTGTAATGGGAAGCTAGTTTATTTAGCTAGGACAGACAGGATAGTCCGAATGGCTTCTTTCTGTGTTGTAACTTTTCTGTGGTTCTATATCAACTTTGAAAGGCTGGGCTTGCATGTGTGGTGAGTGTGCCCTCTGCATTGGCAGCAAACACAGCCAAAAATTAAAACAATAGGCAAGAAAAGTAAAAGAAAATAAAATACTAAAAGAAAAACTCTGAGAATCTGAGAGATTTCTGGTGTTGGCCCATCTAATTTATATGAAGTAAGCAGGCAGAAATAATACTGCAGTTTCCTCTCTGATTGTCACCTTCTGTATGCAATCTAGAAATCCAAAACCGGTGGCAACAAGGACAGAAGCCCAGGCCCCATGTTTCCAACAGCCTATGTATATCCCCTTTGTAGGTCTCTTGTGTAAGAAGACAGGTCTAACAACCATTTGAGGACACTCAACCTTTTTAGTGAGGTCAAAGTCTCCTAACAGACAGAAGTTGCCAGAAAAGCTCAGCAGGTTTGCCAGCATCTGTGAAGAGAAAATCAGAGTTAACGTTTCAGGTCTGGTGACCTTTCCTAAGAACATTTCTCTTCGCAGATGCTGCCAGACCCCTGCTGAGCATTTCCTGCAACTTCTGTCTTTGTTCCTGATTTACTGCATCCACAGTTCTTTTGGGTTTTTTTCCCCTGAAGTTTCCTACCTATTCAGGGGTTCATTCCTAATTACCTTAAAGTTACAAAAATCTGAATGTCAATATATCTCGCCTTGCTCAACACACTGACCTTCAATTCAATATCAGTTTCACCACACCACAAGATAACAACTTACATGGATCTGGCAGAGGTACAAGCTTCTTATGATGATAGCCAAAAAATTCTAAAAATGGGAGAATGCCAGCACATCCATTGTAATGGATTTTATGGGATCCTCGCCAGATTTAGTGTACCAGCAGATATTTCAGACAACAAGCTGGAAATCCTAGCTCTACATTGCTGGAGTCAACGATGACACAAATCCTAATTCATCTTCTATTTAGATCTGACATTTACTGATCAGTTTGGGGGGGGAGGGGGCAGAAGCTTGGAGGCAGATTAACCAAATGCATGCCAATGACACTGTGCATTGGAAGAAATTCTTGGATTTGTCTGGGAATTTTCATCCTTAAAGCCATTGGAAGATTTCAGTGCAGTGGACAATAGCCAGTTCCAAATTTGGAGGCTTTTTGAAAGCCCTACTTATACTAGAATCAGGACTCTGAAGGGATACAGTGGAATGCACGCTGATACTACCCACTGAAATAGAACATAGAACATTACAGCACAGTACAGGCCCTTTGGCCCTTCGAAGTTGCGCTGACCTGTGAAACCAATCTGAAGCCTATCTAACCAACACTATTCCATTATCATCCATATGTTTATCCAATGACCATTTAAATGCCCTTAAAGTTGGCGAGTCTACTACTGTTGCAGGAAGGACATTCCATGCCCTTACTACTCTCTGAGTAAAGAAACTACCTCCGACATCTGTCCTATATCTGCCACCCATCAATTTAAAGCTATGTCCCCTCGAGCTGGCCATCACCATCCAAGGAAAAAGGCTCTCACTGTCCACCCTATCTAATCCTCTGATCATCTTGTATGTCTCTATTAAGTCACCTCTTAACCTTCTTCTTTCTAATGGAAACAGCCTCAAGTCCCTCAGCCTTTCCTCGTAAGACCTTCCCTCCATACCAGGCAACATCCTGGTAAATCTCCTCTGCACCCTTTCCAATGCTTCCACATTCTTCCTATAATGCAGCGACCAGAACTGTACGTAATACTCAAAGTGCGGCCGCACCAGAGTTTTGTACATCTCAACTCCAGCATTTAAGACTCCTTAGGCACAGGCCAGCAGAGGCACCTCTTCATTGTAAAAGGAGTGAGAAATTTACAAATAAGATGTAGATTAGCTGTAGGTCACAAATACCTCAATCATACGTTTGAAGTATGACTGCTGAAAATATTTCAGCAGCATATGAAAACAGACAATGCAAATTGCAACATTGCGTATAATGTGTTTCTTTCTCCAGTCAGCTTTTAGGCTAATGAATCACCCATTTTGTTCAACTCGCTATGTCTTCTGCTTCTTGATTACTTGTGTCACAAAGAAATCTACTACTTAAGCTGTTGAATTTCTTGCCTCGACAACTGCTTTTGCTGTCTCCTTTAAGAGACTACCTTAAAAGCTATTTCTATAAATCAAACTTTTGGTTACCTGTCATAATATTTACCTATGTATCTCGGTGTTGGCTTTGCTATATAAAGCTAAGGTGAAATTATTTGCAACATTTACAATACTGAATTGCTTTATACGTGTAAGTTGTTATAGCTGTTGCTAACTGTTGAAATTTTCAATCTGATGGTTTCTTTCTAGCAAATGGGAAAAAGGCAGCAGCATAAACTGCAATACGGCACTGGATAACCTATTCCTGCTGATGTTCAGTCTGCTACGCCTTTGGACAGTGTTAGCAAATTAGCAAAGAAGCGCTTTAAGCTAAAAATATAAGGGATTCCATTTACTACATATGAATCGGCTTGGTTGATGCCAATCCAAGTGCTTGTGTAGCACCAGCTGAACAAGACATTATCTTTAAAGTGACTGGGTTCTTCATAATTTGTTGACATCCACTGTGCCACTGGCAGGGGGAGTGGATGTCCAATGTGGGGGCTGGGTATCCTGACGTGGCCTGCTACGTCCAAGATGGCATTGAGTTTCTTGAGTTTTAATGGTGCTGCAGGTTTCAACTAAGTAGGAAACTGCAGATTAAAGAAATCTGGAGCAACAGAAAATGGTGGCAATACTTGCATACCAACAGCACCTCTGAGAAGAAACAGTTTAGAATAAAGCAAAGAACTGCAGATGCTGGAAATCTGAAACAAAAAAATTGTTGGAGAAACTCAGCAGGTCTGGCAGCATCTGCAGAGAAAAAGGAAAGTTAAAATTTCAAGTCCAGTGACCCATGTTGTGAATTTTTCCAGCAATTTTTGTTTTGATTTCCAGTTGCCTGAAATGTTATCTGCTTCTCTATCCACGGAGATTGCCTGACCTGATGAATATTTGCAGCATTATGTTTTGAATTCTGCTCAGCTCTGCAGGGCAAACAGTGAATACACCACTAAGTGCTTGTAAGCCGGGCCCTACTGGAAACATACAAGCGGTTTGCCTCTCGCTGGGGTCACAGTCTGGGTATATTGGGTTGCTAAACTCATTGACACCGACAGTGAAAGTTGCCTCCATGTGTGAGTGCTATTATTAGTCAGGCTTCTGCAATGCAGACTTTCACAGGCTGTATGTTGAACGAGTTATCTAAATCTACTTCAGCAAATATTAAATCTTTGTCCTCTGCTCTAGCAGTGGCAGTCTGGAGCATGATTAAGGATCAGCTACAGCATTAATGTACTGGCATTGCACCTCCTTGTAAAACTGCTGGGATCTTAAAAAATTCTCTTGTGGAATCCAGACATCACTGGCTGGCCAGCATTTATTGTCCATCCTCAATTGCCTTTGAAAAGATGGTGGTTTGCAGCCTTCTTGAACAGCTACTTTCTTTGTGTTGTAGTTTGATCCACAATGCCCTTAGGGAGGGAATTCCCAGATTCTGACCCTGCAACAGTGAAGGAATGGTGATATATTTCCAAATCAGGTTGGTTTGGAAGGCAACTGGCATGTGGTGGTGTTCCCAAAGAACAGAATAGCAATTTATTGTCACATGCATTTTTACAAAAAAAAGTGAAATGTTTAATAAGTCACCATACCATGGAGCCTGTTTTTGATGACACTAATCACATATAAGAAAAAAAATAAAAATTAAGACAGAGTTCATCTCAGATCAATTTCAGTTTGGGGAAAGTGGATTAAAATGATGAACACTGGAGTAACCAGAAGCTGCTGGCAAAGACCTCCACATCACAGAGACCTCCATGCCTGGGCAGGAGCACCAAACCTGGAGACCACCATGCCAAGCCGAATCCACCGCTCCCGGATGAGGCTGCGACAACGGGGGCCTGCCATGCCAGGCTGAGACTGCCACACCAGGCTGGAAACTTAATCTTTGTCAGGTCAGGAGAAGGCTCCACCCACTGAAGAAGTTAAGAAAGGTAAGACAATATGTGGAAACATTAAGAAAAAGCAGAGATAGTAAAAAGTGGACGGAGCAGACAAGCTCCTGGGCTGAAGACCGCCCCCCAAGCTGGGCTGCTACACCGCCGCCGTTTTACTTCAACCTCTACAGCCCCTGTCCTGCTAGATGGAGGTGGTTTTGGGTTTGGAAGGTGTTGTCTGAGCATCTTGTATATAGTATGCACCGCTGGATGCCCTGCAGAAATTAACTGGAGCCAGTCAGAGCTGCTTTCGAGAGTCGCCGACTTTTCAAACAACACGATTCCCAACTGGGTCACATCAAGTCAGGAGTACGGAATCACCCGGGATGTAACAAACTCAGCACACATCCTCCATCCTCCACTTGAACTTCCCAGCCAGTGGCCTCGCGTCACTTCCGGCTGAAAGGAAGGGGCGCTGTAGCAGTCTCCAGGAAGTGAGGTAGTAGAAGGGGGTCGGTGTCTGTCGCTATGGTAACTCATCGCCCAGCTGCGGGACAAGTCGGAGAGACCCTCAGATAATTAGTGCAATGTCTGGACAGCAGCCGCAGCCGGAATACCAATCCTCTGGTAACCAGAAGTACTTCTGGAAATGTTTATCTGAATTGCCGGGAGAAGTTTCAACCAGCTTGTTTGTACTATCGGGATACAATAATGTGTAGCCATTGATGGTTTATATTAATCGGACCGGCGCTTCCATCGGACGAGATTACTGCACCAGCTGTGGAAATATTAGAGTGTAAAACTGGTTATTTTTCAAATTGGAAAGTTGATTTGTCGCTTCCTTTCCAGAAAATTTGAGAACCCCCAATAGGAAATCTTCGAAGAGGGTCAGTCCGGCACCTGATTTCAGGTACAAGATCAGATCAAGTGGGGACAAGTTATAATAATGCTGAAAATTTTCGAGTCAGTTTTAAAATTCCACTTTCATGAATGCACGAAGGCTTGTCTTCCTGGTTGACATCTCTCCATAAACTAGGACCATCTCCAGTATATCCCTTGCCTTCCTGGACCTTTCTGTCTCCATTTCAGGCAACCACCTACAAACCGATGTCCATTTCAAGCCCTCCGACTCCCACAGCTACCTGGAATACACCTCCTCCCACCGACCTTCCTGCAAACATTCCATCCCCTATTCCCAATTCCTTCGCCTCCGCTGCATCTGCTCCCAGGTGAGGCATTCCACTCCTGCACATCCCAGATGTCCTCGTTCTTAAAGGACCGTAACTTCCCCCCCGCAGTGGTTGAGAACGCCCTCGACCATGTCTCCCACATTTCCCATACCTCATCCCTCACACCCCGACCTTGCAATAACCACCCCAAGAGAATCCCCCTAGTCCTCACACATCACCCTACCAACCTGCAGATACAACGCATCACCCTCCGACATCTACAATCCGACCCCACCATCAAAGACATTTTTCTCGCCCCACCCTTGTCTGCCTTCTGGAGAGACTACTTTCTCCGTGACTCCCCTGTCCACTCCACACACCCCTTCAACCCCACCACACCAGGCACTTTCCCCTGCAACCGCAGGAAGTGCTACACCTGCCCCCACACCACCTCCCTCACCCCCATCCCAGGCCCCAAGATGACTTTCCACATCAAGCAGATGTTCACCTGCACATCTGCAAATGTGGTATACTGCATCCGCTGTACATGGTGTGGCCTCCTCTACATTGGGGAAACCAAGTGGAGGCTTGGGGACCACTTTGCAGAACACCTACACTCAGTTCGCAACAAACAACTGCACCTCCCAGTTGTGAACCATTTCAACTCCCCCTCCCATTCCTTCGACGACATGTCCACCCTTGCCTCCTGCAGTGCCATAATGATGCCACCCGTAGGTTGCAGGAACAGCAACTCATATTCCGCTTGGGAACCCTGCAGCCCAATGGTATCAATGTGGATTTCACAAGCTTCAAAATCTCCCCTCCCCCCACTGCATCCCAAAACCAGCCCAGCTCGTCCCCGCCTCCCTAACCTGTTCTTCCTCTCACCTATCCCCTCCTCCCACCTCAAGCCGCACCTCCATTTCCTGCCTACTAACCTCATCCCACCCCTTGACCTGTCTGTCCTCCCTGGACTGACCTATCCCCTCCCTACCTCACCACCCATACTCTCCTCCCCACCTATCTTCTCCTCTATCCATCTTCAGTCTGCCTCCCCCTCTCTCCCTATTTATTTAAGAATCCTCTCCCCAAACCCCTTTTCTGATGAAGGGTCTAGGCCTGAAAAGTCAGCTTTTGTGCTCCTGAGATGCTGCTTGGCCTGCTGTGTTCATCCAGCTCCATACATGTTGCTGGAAATGCTCAGCAGGTCTGATGGCATTTGTGAAGGAGAATTAAGTGTTAACGTTTTGGATCCAGTGACCCTTCTGTTTTTGCCTTCACAGATTTTTCCAGACCTGCTGAGCTTTTCCAGTAACTTTGGTTTTTGTTCCTGATTTACAGCATCCGCAATTCTTTTGGTTTTCTAATCTTGTATCCCGGGCTACTCTAAGCTGGCCAGTTACTGAAAACAACCTGTGTAAGATTTGTGTAATTTCACCTTGATGTCTTTATACCAGGCAGTATCCTAATTAATTTGTCATACAATCTTCAAAACTCCAATATTGTTCAAATATTGTCGACTTCAATATGGTATGGTAATCTTACCATAAGGCTCTATATAGGTTTGTGATTTGTTGCCCATTGGCTTTCATGATCAATAACTGATGACCAACATTTTGTTTTCATTTATACAGTGCTTTTCACAATCACCAAACATCCCAATGTACTGTATAACCAATAAACTACTATTTGAACTGTTGCCACTGTTGTAATGTGAAATGTAACATCACAGAAGAAATTTATTTATTTCCAAAAAGCAGGAATTCCATTTTTTTAAAGTTATTACTGAGTAGTAATTTGTATTTACAATGAAATGACTACTTGAGGTTCGTAGATATATATTTTTCCCTCTGCCTAGACTTTTATTCAGGTGAAGTGTGTTCAAGTGACAGTTGTATATATTTTTTTTCTGTCCACTTCAAAGCATTTCCATTGTTGTTACATTTCTCATGAGATCTGTATAGAGTAGAAAATAGGTGGTGGAGACATGAGTGGCCAGGAGGAGAAACGGTATGGGATTATCGAGGAGCATGAAGGAACATGTGAGGCAAATGAGCTGTGACGATTTGAAGGTCTCGCATTCATTATACAACTGTGATGTTCCTGTAAATGGAGGCAGCCATTTTAGCTTGCCATGCCATATGCCAAACTCCATTGCCATCGCAGAAATGTAATGGATCCTTGGAACAGCTTGCCCATCCTGACACCATCATGACAAACAAAAATGATGGGTTGAAGGATATATCTTTTAAAGGATGTATTTTGGCAAGAAAATCCCAAACTAACACTGCTTCCCTTCACAAATGCTTTCTGACCTCAATATTTCCAGAACTTTCTGCTTTTATTTCAGATTTCCAGTATCTGCATTTTGGTCAAGTACAGAGAGGCAAGACTGTGTAGTGATTTAAAAATAAGTATACCTTAAACAAGAGCCAGGTCAGTGATATATGAATTGCATTCATATAAGTTAGGTCAGAAGTCACACAAAACCAGGCTATAAGTGCAACTGGTTTATTTGAAATCACAAGCTGTTCAAGCACTGTTCCTTCATCAGGAGAAGTGAAGAGTAAATGCTGTTCAATTGGAAGATGTGTTTGCGTCCTTGTTTGAAGGAGGATCACATCAGATGTGAAAAATTATCTATGCTGTTCTCTCTCTCTCTTAACAGGTGTCGCCAGAACTGTTGCTTTGCTCCGACATTTTCTGTTTCTATAGCATATTTCTACATTTACTCACCAACCAATTGTGGAAAGTGAAAGTCATGTTGAAGCCATACATAAAATAACATATATATGAAATATGTATGAATATACATATCTGTTGAAACACATTGAATATACAATATGAAAACAATATGTTCTCTGTTAGATACATCTTGGTTTTAGCAAGATACCCATTATAGTGACACTTGATCGGTGTATACTTCAATCTCAAAATCAGTTATTCTAATGAATTCTTAGTTCTTATTTACGATGCAATAGTTTAGTATGAAACAATCAAAGACTTAGAAGGAATCATGCCTAAATAACCTCCTTAGTTTCTTTTAAGGTATTTAAAATAGGTAATAGCCATTATTTTATTAGGTTTCAATTCGACCTTTATCATGCTATGTCATCGGCCTGTCTGTAACATAATATCCATATAAGGCAAACCCCAGAAAGTGTTTTGCTGAGGTTTGAGGATGCAATGGGTGTTTGAGAATGCAGTCTGTGAGCCAGAACAGAATGCGGGAGGGATGTGTTGCAGAGATGGGCAGGCTAAAGGCCTGCTTTGGATGCAGCTGTCCATCTTCCAACATTGTTTAAAGGTTGCCTAAATCATATTCTTGCCCTCCTAATCTCCATATCCATGCCAATCACATTCCCCGTCCCCTTCCATATATTCTTCATAGCCATTCATTTAGTGTTCAGTATGTACAGTTCTCAGTAAGAGGCAATGGGAATGGAAATTATTTTAAATCAAGGTGTAACTTGACTTAAATCTGAGACAAGGTAATAAAAAAGTTTTTAATTGATTCTGTGAAAAATTGTTTATATTGGGGTAGAAGTATTAATTCTTTAAGTGCCATTAAATTATGTAGGCAAACATTCAGGTCATCTGAAACCACAAAAAAGGCTGAGCATGTTATTACAGATTTGTAAAACTGTTTGCCTCTACAGCTGTGTCAACAGACCTAATTTGTGTGACTTTTGTAGCTTAGCCAAGCATTCATAATGGCCATATCTTTCAATACATTGCTGTAACCGCAAAAGCCTAAAATGGAAATAAAAGAGTCCTCTTCATTTCAAAACAGATTACCTATCAATAAATGGAGGGGAACAGCTATTTGGTTTGCTTTTACTTTTCAAAGGGATTGTTTATTGACAGTCAGAGCCCTCTGTTCATTTAAATCCCTGTCCCAAATGTGTCAAGGATTATTTACCAATTAAGTTTTCATATTTTTTGGAAATACTTCATTGCACTGACTTCAATGGAAAAAGTATTGTAAAACATCTCAATGCTTACATGGTGCTGGTTCATTTAGTTAATTTATCTTTTTCAGGACAGAACCTTACTATAAATCACTGCATTAAAAACACATCTATGTTACAATTCAGCATCTAATAGTTTGAAGGTTTAAAAATGTTTATGATTAACCTTCCTACTTGTTCCTGACTCCTGATCAGACTTCAATAGTCAGGTTGTCTGAAAGCAGGTTTTTTTTAATAGCTTCCAAAACCCATACCAGCAAGGATATCATTGTGTGCAGGACTATATACAGTTTAGTCCTCAAAGTGGACAACCTGACTTCAGAGATGCATTGTGTTTTGCACTCGAGAAGATTTGCACTCAAGACCTACAAGAAAGGCCATGTGAAAATTGTGTGGTGTTAGAAGGCAGAGAAATTCTTTCCTCTGCTGGTAAAATGCAGTTGAGCATTTCATGACCCGATTAAAACCTCTGTTGGGAGACAAAATCCATCCTATATGTTTACATAGATTTTCATGCTACAGACTGGAATGTCCACTGAATATCCAATATCTGATCACATAGTGAGTTTAGGAGTCAACTGACATTATTGTCACTATACTTAGCTGATCCCATATGTCCTGAGCAGCAGGACAAACATCTATTGTGCCGTGGCTTCAATAATGAGCTATGGAATATAGTAAAATTAACAATATACAATACAGAATTCTAGAAACTTATGGAATGTATGCTTTGATAATGAGATCATATAGGTAAATATTTTACAATGGATGCAAAACATTTTGATGTCACAATGTGTAAGGAGACAATGAGCTAATTCAACATGTTTTTGTTTGTCTTTTTATTTAGTAAGTTAAATTTCTAATGTCCAAATTACATATCTCAAAATACTCAGTACATCTGCTCAATTGGCTCTGGCTTTAAGTTTTCATCTGAAAGCTTCTGCTTTTTCTTGGAACGTTGGCTTGAATTTGTTACTTCAGCCACTGGTTCCAACAAAGATATTTGATTTCAGTACTAGGATAATGGGTATTAAGCATAAAAAAGTCTGAAGGATCTTAAGAGATTAGCCCAATTAACAGCACATGGACTTTCATTTGGCTAGTCCTAATCAGTGCTGGAACTTTGTTGACAAATAGAAGGAATACAGTAAATGCCTGCATATTTAGACTTATTTTTTGCGAGATATTGTACATAAATCACATTATTGATTTCTACATTCTCAACTGAACTTCTGTTTTAGAACATGGGCAATAGAGCCATTGTCTTCAACTGAAACTGAGTATATAAACAATCTTTAGCAAGAAGTACGCCTATTGGAACTAGAAACAAATTTTCTATATCCTTTTGTTTGAAAGAATAAAAAATTAACTATTGTGTATAAAAGTTCAGTGGTATATAATAGCACATGTCTCGTGTTTCATTATTGGCAACAAAAGATGTGGAAATAAATTATTCTCTTTTAATGCACTTGTGATAACAATTGCGGATAGTAAAGTTCTATGTTATATTAATACTACCTATAAAGGGCATGTTCCTTGACTATAAATATTAACACAGGATCAGGCTAAGCAAGCTGCAAGTATTCCACCAAAAATTACATACAATGCTGAGAAGATGATGTTGGAATTGAAGGTAGTTACAACTATATTTGATTATTCACATTTTAAGTTCAGTTGTTTAAAATAGGAAAAACATTTTAATGAATTTTGTCTTCTGTCCCTCCTGGTATTAGTCTTAATTTTCTGTGTTGCTTCCATATCTTGATCTACTTCCTTCCTGTCTTCCTGAAGACAAAGTATATTTCTATGCAATTTCACAAGTTCAAGCAGTTCCCCAGGATTATGCACTAGGTGAAACATTCAGTAAAATCCAATTCCAGCATTACTGGATGTTGACACAGATCTTCTGATATAATTGCGTAAGAATTGGTATTGAGAACATGAGTTGCCTCTTTTCTTTTTAATACTTTCTTCCATTCCAGGAATACCAGTCAATTGTAGTACTCTCACAGACAAGGCAGTGAACCAGGCATCTTAGTTGCCTGTAAATAGTGGATTTTCCCACTGAATTATTAGAGGAGCTATAGAAACCTCTCTATTTCAAGGTATGAGATGACACAACATTTTTCCACTTGATCTAACAAAGCACTGAATATTTCACCAAGATGAGTACTGCCATAACAAGGGGTCTACACCTGAAACACTCACTTATTTGTTCTCCACAGATTCTTCGTAGTCTGTTGAGTTTTTATGCACCCTCTAGCTTTAGTAATGGCCAATTAAGAAATAACAGCACTGTGGCTCTTGAAAGTTCAATACATGACCTCAGGCTAGTAATTTGATTAATGTTTTACTTGCTAGTTGTCAATACATTATCACTTTAAATTAATATGTAAAAAAAAGTTCATTTTTCGTCATTCATATAAGTGATTTGGATGTGAACATAGGAGGTATGGTAAGTAAGTTTGCAAATAACACTAAATTTAAGAGGTCTAGTGGACAGTGAAGCAGGTTACCTCAGAGGACAGTGGGACCTTGATCAGATGGGCCAATGGGCAAAAGAGTGGCAGATGGAGTTAAATTTATTTAAATGTAAGGTGTTGCATTTTGGAAAAGCAAATCACGGCAGGACTTATACACTTAATGATAAGGTACTGAGGAGTGTTTCTGAACAAAGAGACCTTGGAGTGCAGGTTCATAGTTCCTTCAAAGTGGAGTACCAGGTAGACAGGAAGAAGGTGTTTGGTATGCTTTCCTTTATTGGTCAGTGCATTGAGTGTAGGAATTGGGACAAAATGTTGCGGCTGAACACGACATTGGTTAGGCCACTTTGGGAATACTGCTTGCAATTCTGATCTTCCTGCAATAGGAAGGATGTTGTGAAACTTGAAAGGATTCAGAAAAGACTTACAAGGATATTGACAAGGTTGGAGGGCTTGTGCTGTAGGGAGAGGCTGAATATTTTCCCTGGCGCATCAGAGGCTGAGGGATGACTTTATAGAAGCTTATAAAATCATGAGAGGCATGGATAGGGTGAATAGCCAAGGTCCTTTCCCTGTGTTGTGGGAGTCCAAAACTAGAGGGCATAGGTTTAAAGTGAGAGGGGAAAGATTTAAAAAGGACCTAAAGGGCAACTTCATACAGAGGGCGGTGTGTGTATGGAACAAGCTGCCAGAAGAAGTGGTAGAGGCTGGCACAATAATAACATTCAAAAGGCATCTGAATGGGTATGTGAATAGGTGTGGTTTAGAGGGATATTGGCCAAATGCTGGCCAGTGGAACTAGATTATGTTGGGGCATGGATGAATTGGACTGAAGGGCCTCTTTCTGTGCTGTATTACGGTATGACTAGATGACTGTGTAACATGTTTTGCTAAGATAGCAACAAACTGTTATAACAGCCTTTGGTCATCGTATTTACATTGCACAGGGGAAAGAAAAGTTACCCATATGAGAGAATACAAATGGTTAATGCTTGCAGGGTATGTTCCTAATTTTCCTAGTGTTAGTCCTTTATCTGAAAATGTGGCTTCAGTCAGTTTGAATTTGTATCCCTTTGTTCTATTACTGCAGTTTTTATTGTGCTTGAGACTTACTGGATGGAATTTTCAACTCTTTATCCATGCTGAAAGGAAAGAACTATTATTGGGTCAAGAAACCATTGAAATAGCTTATGAGCTATGCTGTGGCTCTCCAACAGAGTCAGGATATCACCACAACAAAAATAAAAGTTATTGGCAAAGCTCAGCAGGTTTGGCAGTATCTGTGAAGAAAAAAGTCAGAGTTAACATTTTGGGACCGGTGACCCTTCCTCAGAAATGTTAGTAGGTGGGAAACCGGTGGTTTAAATGGAAAAAATAGGGAGGGGATTAGTTTGGGAGTAAAGGAGAGGTTGGAGCCTGAATAGAGAGAATATCAGTTAGACAGATAAAGCAGTTGATAAAGAGATAGTAGAAACAGCAAATGCTGGAGAATCTGAGATAACAAGGTGTAGAGCTGGATGAACACAACAGGCCAAGCAGCATCAGAGGAGCAGAAAAGCTAATGTTTCAGGCCTAGATCTTTCTCATCCGGAATTGAAAAACTTCATCAATTTCGCTTCCAATTTCCACCCTACCCTCACTTTCACCTAGTCTATCTCTGACTCCTTCGTTCCCTTCCTTGACATCTCTGATTCCATTTCTGGGGATAGACTGACCACTAATATCCACTACAAACCCACGAACTCCCACAGTTACCTGGACTATACATCATCACACCCTGCTTCCTGTAAAGATTCCATTCCTTCTCTCATTTCCTCAATCTCCATTGCATAAGTTTAGATCTGGCTAGGAAAATGAATAGTTGTTAATGGGGATTGTTAGTGACTAACAGTAGGTAGTGTGTAATGGCAGGCTATGTGATAACAAGTCCTGGTGTGTGGGACATGGTGTATGGATATAAAATTATTGAACTTGATATTTAGTCCTGAGGGCTGCAGTGTCCCCAGGCGGAAACTGAGGTGTTGTTCTTCCAGCTTGCATTGAGCTTTGCTGGAACACTGCAGCAAGCCAGAAACAGAGATGTCCAGGTAACGGGGTGGTGTATTAAAGTGGCAGGCAACAGGTATTTCAGGGTCTTTTTTGTGAGCAGAACATTAGATGTTCTGTGAAGCGGTCGCCCAGTCTACGCTTCATTTCCCCAATGGAGAGGAGACCACATTGCGAGCAGTGAATGCAGTAGACTAGATTCTGGGAAGGGCAGGTGAAGTGTTGTTTCACCTGGAAGCTATGTTTGGGCCCTTGGACAATTGGGGTGGAGGAGGTAAATGGGCAGGTATTGTACCTTCACTGGTTGCAGGTGAAGGGGCTGTGGGGTTGAGTGGGATGTTGGGGTTTAAGGAAGAGTGTACCAGGGTGTAACAGAGGGAACGGTCCCTGCGGAAGGTGGACAAGGGAGGGGAGGGGAATATGTACCTTGTGGCACATCTCACTCAAAGTGGCAGAAGTGGTGTCTGATGATCTTCTGGATATGGATGCCAGTGAGATGGTAGTTAAGTACAAGGGGTACCCCATCGCTGTTGTGGGAGGGAAGACAAGGGGTGAGGGTGGGAGATGGGTCAGACTTGGTTGAGGGCCCTGTTGACAATGGTGCTAGGGAATCCTCAATTGAGGAAGAAGTTTGACATTATGGAGGCTCCCTTGTCAAAGTTGGCCTCATCTAGACTTATGCGACAGAGACGGAGGAACTGAGAGAATGGAATGAAGTCTTTACAGGAAGCAGGGTGTGAGGATGTATAGTCCAGGTAGCTGTGGGAGTCCGTTGGTTTATAGTGGATATTAGTGGCCAGTCTACCTCCAAAAATGGATACAGAGATGTCAAGGAAGGGAAGGGAGGAGTAAGAGATAGACTAGGTGAAAGTGAGGGCAGGATGGAAATTGGAAGCGAAATTGATGAAGTTTTCCAATTCTGGACGAGAGAGGGAAGCAGCATCAATGATATCGTCAATATATCGGAGAAAGAGTTGGGTGAGGGCTGGAATAGGACTGGAACAAGGAATATTCCACATATCCCACGTAGAGACAGGCATAACTGGGGCCCATGCGGTTGCTCATAGCCACCGCTCTGACCTGAAGAAAATGAGAGGAACTAAAAGGAGTTGAAGGTGAGGATGAGCTCAGCCAAGCAGAGGAGGGTGGCGGTGGGTGGGGTGGTTCAGGCCTTTGCTGTAGGAAGAAGCATAGAGCCCTAAGACTCTCCTGGTGGGGAATGTAAGTGTAAAGGGATTACATATCCATGGTAAAGAGGAGGTGGCTGGAACCTGCAAACTGGAAGTTTTAAAACCAGTGTAAAGTGTCAGAGGAATCACAGATGTACATGGGCAAGAATTGGTCTGGGGACAGAAAACTGAGTCACGGTAGGAAGAGATGGCTTCTGTGGGGCAGGAGCAGGCTGAAAAATAGGTCTGCCTGGACAGCCCTGTTTGTGGATGTTTGGAAGGAGGTAGAAATGAGCTGCGCAGGGCCGGGGAACAGAGGGGAGGAGTTTGGAAGCAGAGTAGGGGAGATCACCGGATGAAATGAGATCAGTTATTGTAGTAGATACAATGGCCTAATGCTTCATGGTGAGGTCATGGACCAGGGGATGATGGGAGCTCTGCAATGTAGAGGTCAGTATGCCAGACTACAACAGCACCACCCTTATTGGCAGGCATAATAATAGTCGGGGTTAGATCTAAGTGCCCAAAGTGCAGTCAGTTCGGAGGGAGATAGGTTTGATTTGGTGAGAGGGGCAGAGGAATTGAGGCGACTAATATCATGTCGACAGTTCTCAATGAACAGATTGAATACAGGTAAAAGACCAGAGGGAGGGATCCAGGTGGAGGGAGAGTGTTGGAACTGGGCAAAGGGATCTTTGGGACAGGGAGAAGACTCTTGTTCAAAGAAATGAGCACGGAGGCGACGATAGTGGAAGAAGAGTTTGGCGTCATGTTGTGCCTGAAATTTGTTAAGCTGCGGACACGGGAATAAAGCTGAGGCCTTTGCCGAATACAGAACGTTCAGCATCAGAGAGCGGAAGGTTGGGAGAGATGGTGACTACCAGGCAAGAGGTGGGGTTGGGAATGGAGATCAGATGGAGTCAGAGGGAAGCGGAGGAGAGGAAGGTTCCAGAGGGCTGTGGGTATTTCTGAGTTGTTGCATCTTGTTGGCATTGATGCCTGAAAGGAAAAGAAAAAGTTTCTTGTTAGCACTATGAATGAGCTGGAGGATGAAGTGGAAACTGCGGAGTGGTGCAGCTCTGAGCCAGTGTGATGCGATGCTGTTGGAGAGAAAGGTTGAGAGTGTGCATGTGATGCCGCATGGCACTGAGTGTGGATCTCAGGATACGGCGAGAGCAGCTGTCCGTGGAATGTTGGATATCATGGAGATAGCTGTGATCCTGGGAGTTTTCAAAACATGAGGGATGAAACTTAATTTGGAATGCATGTGGGGTGAGTCTGAGTCGGAGGCAGTCACTGAGGAATGTGATATGGCTGTGGAAATGAGTTTTAGTGAATACTTGGTCCAAGACTTGCTTGCAGATTAGCTGACTAGTCACAGAAGTCAGTTGGGCTCATGCTGTAGTTTTTACAAAGGAAGGCTTTGTAGTTAAATGTACCTGTTGTGGTTTGAATGTTTGGATCCTGCGGCAACCACTGGCACGGACAGAAGATTGGGATAATAGTAGAGAGAAGAGGGCAACCAGACCTGTGTGAATGAAGTATCTGAGGAAGTGAGCAACAAAAGTATGGTCCTTCTAACCTATAGATAGAGCACGTGGGACCTTAAAGGGAATGTGAGATACCAAGCATCAAACTCTGACTTCTGTAGCATTTGTCTGCACAGCACCCCTCAGAACAAAGCACCTTGAAGTTGCATGCTTCTGTCTAGGTATTTTCACATATCCCCATCTGAGCAGCCAAGTCTCCATTATTCTGTTGTCCTCTTACATCCGTGACTGTCCAGCCATCCTCCACAAATATGCTTCCCTCCATTCACACAAGCCATTACTAATAGTCTTGGCTCTCTGCTTTCTCTCTTTGCAGGAGAGGACAGCAGATATTCTCTGGGAAATGCAGAAACTCTTAGTGTGGGGTGATCTGTGCCTGGCTAGGATTTCGGGAGGCGATCTTATTTCATGAGGCCTGCTGTAAAAACATGGGGTATGAGCACACAGAGAGTGAGATTGGTATTGGGGGATTGCAGAGAATGAGTCGGTGACTGAACTGGCAGAGAGTTATTCAGGGGCAGGGGCACTCAGTGAGTCAGCAACTGACTGGAGACTGGCTGTGTAAGTGATTGTTTTGGGGGTAAGGTAATGTGGGTGAGCAAGTCAGAGACTGCAAAAGCAGGCTGATTGTGTGGGTCATTAACTGCCTGGGGAGCTGCGTGGGTGAGTGACTAACTAGAGTTTGGGTGACTGAATGATGGGAGTATGGATGACTCACCAGGACTGAACTGGATACTGAGTCTAATTAGTCGCTGTCTTCTTCCTCCCCACCTACCCCCTGCAAGAATTTATGTGCAAGCAAAGGTGGAAGGGATTTAAAGAACAGGTTGAAAGGCAAATCAGTTCTAACCCTTACTTCCACCATCTGCAGCTCAGAATATGTCCCACCAGAAGTGAAAATGTAAGTTTGTTATTAGTTTAAACCCAATTTCTAGTTTAGCCATGGTCTCCACTCCATTCTGTAATCAGCAGCAGTCAGAGCCTGTACTTTTCTCATGTTATGGTTGCACTTTTGAACCAAAAAGGCAATAAAAATTTTTATTTGTTAACTCTGCTGTATGACGTTTTTAATGGAAATGTAAATGATGAATTTATTGCTCTGAGTTTTTAAAATATAATTTCATGTTTACTGATAGGTCAAATGTTATCTAACTGAAAGTAGTTGACTGGCCCCTCCAAATAAAAGAGAAATTTAAATTTGTATATAGATACATTGAGTAGGCTTTCATGAAACAAGATATTTGTTTCTATAGTAAAGTCTGTAATAAAATGTTATTTTAATCTCATCAAGACTCTTGAGTTCTGCTCATGGTGGTTGCTAGGTATATTAGCATGAAGAGGGAAAGGGTGAAGGTGATATGAAAATAAGAGGTCAGGGAGGGTGCAAGTTGGTGCTAAATTTGTACAGGAGCCAGAAGGGGTAATTGGAGATGCATGTGGGCATGCGTTGGCATGTATGTCATGGAAAAGGGGTAGGGAGTGAGTAGGTGTGAGGGCTTTTAGTTTTTGAAGGATCATGCCCACAATTACCTAACATACAGAATAATATCAAGTAGAGACAGAATGACTTCATGTGGAAAAATAATGCCTAACAAATTTATCATACATTCTTTGAGGTAACTTGAGGGAATAGTCCTCGCTGAAATCCATGGAGCACCCATAGAGAGTCTCCCAAATCAGTTCAGGAGATTTCTATGCTCCATACCACTGTGGTTGGGAAGGGGGCGACAATCAGTCCTGAAGCTCCATAGTGGCCAGTCTGGGGCTTAAGGCTAATACAGTTGGAGTATGTACAGTCATGGGTCTTGGCACTTCTCATCTGGGCTGTCATGTTAGGTTACTCAATGTGGTGGATGTCAGTCAATCCATTTGCATTGTTGTCAGAAACTATAAGCAAAGGGGTTTTTGTGGGGTGTGGTTGTATGAGAGGCAATCAATCAGTAAGCTATTATTTGAGGCTGGGGGCGACAAGCTTGTGAAAGGGGAGATGAGCCCCATAAGTGGGCTAAGGTGGGCTGTGGTAAAGCATTGATGGGAAGCGGGGGTTGGGAATGTAGAGTTAAAATCAGAACAGCCATAATCTTATTGAGTGGTGGTATAGGCTCAAAGTGACAAGTGGCATACTATTCCTTGTTCATATGTTTCTTTTCTCAGAAGGTAGAACCTGGGGAAAGGCAGGAAAGTGGAGTTGAGGATTATCAGATCAGCCATTAGTTCATTGAAAGGCAGAGTAGACTCGTTGACCCAATTAGCCTGTTTCTGCTCTTGTATCCAAATGGGCAGTTAACCATTCGTAAGGAATTTTCATATGGTTTATTAAATTTGTTAAGCAGCAGTTTTTAGATTTTACACCTTGATTATTGAACAAAGTAAGTATACAACCAGTATCACTGGTACCAGAGGATGAACAAGCACTTGGCACAGAATGTTAAAGTTGTAAGGACAGCATTCTGCTCTCTGGTCAAATTGTTAAGGATCTCTTCCCCGAATCTTCCCGTGATCTCTTCTGTCCATCTTCCATCTGAACAACACTGGTGGTCTCTGATGAGGGCTGTCCCCTACAAGGCAATGTGACAAGGACTGCCCTCTGACCCTGAGCATTTATTGATATATCCTCTTTATAAAGATTGTGGTTTACACTATATTAATCACCCATTTGAGCTACTAACCGCTGGACTTGGGACAGCCACTCACAATGTGAGGATAATAGTCCCACTTGTCCATCTTCTTCTGGAGATTAGTTTTCATCCTTTTCGGGAATAAAACTTTTTTTTTTCACCACTGGATTGATAATAGGGTACATATGGTGTGATGTAGTTCTTTGTCATCCACTTATCAAACATTGTGACCCTTTGTGGTCTTTATTGTCTCCCTCCTTTTGTCTTGTTTATTGGAAACTGTTTGTTTGGAGAAAGCATGTAACTGCTGTAACAGCAGTTAAATGAAAATTCATGTTAGAAAGAAAATATTACCAAAATTCATTCTTAAAAGGACCCGATTTCTAACAGAGTGCCAAATGATTATGAAAGAAACTGGACTAGGACCCAGCGACCCAAAGTGAACCTTTTAAATTGCTCATCCCAACACTCGGCAGTCCTTGTGGCTACTTACAGGTTATGTTTGAGGACAGCAGGCCAAACTGCATTCCACACCTGTGGCCCTAAAATGTTAACTTCCCGCTCAGCTGTCTCCAACTGTTTGAAAAATATATTTGATTGTTTTTGCCTTTGCTATACTTTGTACATTTTTTGTATTGAATTCTGTCTCCTGCTGTTCTACCCAATTCTTTGATAATCTGGATTGTTTACTGCTCAGTGTAGTTCACTTGTCCCCTCACTTCTTTCCCACCCCTCTACATTCCACCTTATTCAGATTAGTAGAATATAAAAATATTTAGATTTTAATTTACCTTCAAAATCACAACTAATAAAATTAGAAATTAATGTCAGAACTTCCAGTTCATTTCAGATTTTATCGTTGAGAGATCTTTCCAAATTTTAATTAAAAGAAATTTAGGCATCTTAAAATGTTGCAAGTCTCAAAACAAATGGTAATCCACAATTGCGAGCATCATCAAAGAAACGATTTAGCTCCATTGGGCCATTTGCAGAGTTCTCAATGCATTAAGTAAACCATATAACTAAAATTATAATCAATTAGCAGAATCCAGTGTGGTCTTTTACTCTTCCAGATAACTTGTCTTTACTGTGCTTCAGTTTGTAATGGTTCAATTATGTTAATTATAATTTGTTTGAGGATATTTTCCTGTTTCACATTGAGTTGAGATGATCCAAAGTAATTTCTCACTTTGACGTTTGTGTGCTGAAAATTCTTCTTTTCGGTTTCCAAAATGCACACATTTCTTCCATATATTCTTAGAAAAAAATCTTTCTTACTTTTATCTGATGATAAATGTGCAAAAAGAAATGAAATCTGTGATATGATTACATGAAAAAGCAGATACAATATTCTAATAATTAGAGGGGTATATTTGTAAAAAAAATTTTGATTATGAAAATCTTTGTGGATTGCTTGTGACTTTTGTAGGATCTGCAAGCAGAAATTGAATTCATCCAGCTAGAAATTAGCAAGAAAGATGCCCAAATTGCAGCTTTGCAGTCTGAGAAGAAACTTTGCATCACTGAGTTACTGCACCTTGCGCCAAATGAAGATTCCTGTAGAAGTTTCTAAACATTTTGAACATGTCATTAGGTTAGGTATCCTTTATCGAAAAAACATCAGGACTAATCACATATCAGAATTCAGATGACTTTGATTTTCGGATAAAGGAGAGTGGGCGCTTACCTGAGAGAGTTTTTTTTTGCCAGTTTACATTAAGGAGATGTAACAAGATGGCCTGCAGATTTCATCAAATCCACAATTTTGCATAGAAAGATCATGCAGAGGGAATGTACAGGAGGAGATCTTCACTGAAAACTCAACTAATCCTTCCTGAATCTGACAGTGCCCAACCCGCTACGATCACACCTCCTCCCCCATTCTTTTGACAGTGATCAACCCCATCATAATGGCAATGATAAACCCGCTTACCTCAGTGGGTATTCTGGGACTAGTATTGTAATTATTAGTAGGGTTCGAATGGAATTTGAGTAAATTTTCTTAGGGGGATGAAAACTGAAGTTTTGCTGAAAGAAGAACTAGCAGCAGAAACAGGCTATAGCTGGTCCAGAGATAATAGGAACTGCAGATGCTGGAGAATCCAAGATAATAAAATGTGAGGCTGGATGAACACAGCAGGCCAAGCAGCATCTCAGGAGCACAAAAGCTGACGTTTCGGGCCTAGACCCTTCATCAGAGAGGGGGATGGGGTGAGGGTTCTGGAATAAATAGGGAGGGGGGCGGGCGGACCGAAGATGGAGAGAAAAGAAGATAGGTGGAGAGAGTATAGGTGGGGAGGTAGGGAGGGGATAGGTCAGTCCAGGGAAGACGGACAGGTCAAGGAGGTGGGATGAGGTTAGTAGGTAGATGGGGGTGCGGCTTGGGGTGGGAGGAAGGGATGGGTGAGAGGAAGAACAGGTTAGGGAGGCAGAGACAGGTTGGACTGGTTTTGGGATGCAGTGGGTGGAGGGGAAGAGCTGGCCTGGTTGTGTGGTGCAGTGAGGGGAGGGGACGAACTGGGCTGGTTTAGGGATGCAGTTGGGGAAGGGGAGATTTTGAAACTGGTGAAGTCCACATTGATACCATTAGGCTGCAGGGTTCCCAGGCGGAATATGAGTTGCTGTTCCTGCAACCTTCAGGTGGCATCATTGTGGCACTGCAGGAGGCCCATGATGGACATATCATCTAAAGAATGGGAGGGGGAGTGGAAATGGTTTGCGACTGGGAGGTGCAGTTGTTTGTTGCGAACTGAGCGGAGGTGTTCTGCAAAGCGGTCTCCAAGCCTCCTCTTGGTTTCCCCAATGTAGAGGAAGCCACACCGGGTACAGTGGATGCAGTGTGTGGCTTCCTCTACATTGGGGAAACCAAGCGGAGGCTTGGAGACCGCTTTGCAGAACACCTCTGCTCAGTTCACAACAAACAACTGCACCTCCCAGTCGCAAACCATTTCCACTCCCCCTCCCATTCTTTAGATGACCTGTCCATCATGGGCCTCCTGCAGTGCCACAATGATGCCACCTGAAGGTTGCAGGAACAGCAACTCATATTCCACCTGGGAACCCTGCAGCCTAATGGTATCAATGCGGACTTCACCAGTTTCAAAATCTCCCCTTCCCCAACTGCATCCCTAAACCAGCCCAGTTCGTCCCCTCCCCCCACTGCACCACACAACCAGGCCAGCTCTTCCCCTCCACCCACTGCATCCCAAAACCAGTCCAACCTGTCTCTGCCTCCCTAACCTGTTCTTCCTCTCACCCATCCCTTCCTACCACCCCAAGCTGCACCCCCATCTACCTACTAACCTCATCCCACCTCCTTGACCTGTCCGTCTTCCCTGGACTGACCTATCCCCTCCCTACCTCCCCACCTGTACTCTCTCCACCTATCTTCTTTTCTCTCAATCTTCGGTCCGCCTCCCCCTCTCTCCCTATTTATTCCAGAACCCTCACCCCATCCCCCTCTCTGATGAAGGGTCTAGGCCCGAAACGTCAGCTTTTGTGCTCCTGAGATGCTGCTTGGCCTGCTGTGTTCATCCAGCCTCACATTTTATTATCTATAGCTGGTCCAACTGTTCGGGTGCATTTGGGTCGCAAATTTCCAATACAAATTGATGTAGCGTTACATTTTAAAAAAACTTTTTTTGTTCGGTAATTTTGATTTCTGTCATGCGGTTAAAGGACACTTAACCTGTATAAACACTTAGAGATAGTAGGACCTGCTGATGCTGGAGTCTGCGATAACAAGGTGTGGAGTTGGATGAACACAGCAGGCCAAGCAGCATCAGAGGAGCAGGAAAGCTGATGTTTTGGGTCTGGACTGTTCCAAGGGTTCAGACCCGAAACGTCAGCTTTCCTGCTCCTCTGATGCTGCCTGGCCTGCTGTGTTCATCCAGCTCCACACTTTGTTATCTCTGTATAAATACTTAGTAGGTATACAATTTGGTACGTGTGATACAAATATGATGAACCAGAATCACATTATATATACAGACAAGAAAGATCATTTGGTCCATCTTCATTTACCTATCTGGAAAGATTACATGTTCACAGCTAATTATTCCTGAAATTGTACCTTAACTATCTGATCCAGAGTTCAGTACCATATATTGATTAATTTTGTGCACATATCTTCCAGATATCATTTGTAAATTTTCCGATGGGCAAGAAATGTTGGCCAGCCAGCAACGCCCACATCCCACAAAATGAGTAAATAATGAAAAATTGAACTTGTGCTACCTTGCCATATTTTTCAATTTATGTTTTTTCTAAATTATCTGGGCTTTCCTTAGAGTGGATAGAATCTCAGACATAATGTTCTATAATGATAGATTACCTCGAGGTGGGGAAGTCCCTTCCTGATTTAGACCACTTCAGTAAGAGATTTAACATTTGAGGTTTTTTGCAAGTAAGCAGTGGTATAGCCTATTTTACACTGCAAATACTTTATCAGCTCAATAAATCCATGCCAATATTTATGCTCCGTTCTATTCTTCCACTCTTCCTCATCCAAAACCATCAACATTTTCTATATTCCTGTCAGGCGTGTTGAACCTCTGGAGCAGGTGGGACTTGAACCTGAGCCTCTGGCTCAAAGTAAGATACACAACCCCCATGCCACAGGATCCCTCTGTTCCCATTGTGTACTTCAATTCCTAGAGCTCTTGTGGTACAGTCTCACCTGTCCAAAGATGTACCACAACATATCTGAACAGGGTGACTGAAAATATCAACACCTCAGTTCCTTTACCATGGTTGTGTTTTGCATTAATGGCAATACTGTTTAAGGCCTCATCTTGGTTATACTGGAGGTTTTCTAAGCATACCTGGAAAAATTATCCCCGCAGGTTTCAGAAATGAAATTGGAGATGTTCTGAAAATAAAAATCTTGAAAGATGGTAATACTACATATTTCCTAAGAGAAGAGGTTTGTACGATGAATGAAAGCACAATAGGAATCATACTCAAATCTTGAAATTTTCAACTTTTTTTAAACAAAGGAATTACAATAGAGTTATGTCTAAATCTGGCATTGTTAGAACATCATTGGCTACAACACTGAAATAGAGGTAAGGTTGGGGCATCAGTAATTAATCAGTGAACGTTCAAATAATGCTAGACATTTCATTATTTTATTTAAAATGCTCAACAGAAGTACATTGTGGTGATGGGGACTGTTAATTTCAGTATGACATATGATGTCTACTGAGAGAAATGGTTAACAGAGTTGCGCTTAGTAAATTGGTTTAGTTGTAAAGTCCTGTTCAGGGTTTTGTCAGGGTCAAAATGAGCATGGAATAAGAATTCATAAGAAGGGAAGGAATGGATAGTCAGTTAAATTCACAAGGAACGCTTGTGGGGACGATGCAAAAATCCCCAAAAATGAATTTCTAGCTTTATTTGGTGGAGCTAATAGATGCAAGATTCCTTCTCTTGTGCTCCAGTGATTGTATCAGGTTGACATAGTTAAATATGAGGTTCTTGATTGGTGTTGTTAGCCTAGGCCAAACGGGAAAGCCCTGGCTGACTAATATAACCAGGAGATAAGAATCTCCTCAGCGGAGGACTGACTCTAAGCTGCTGGTCACAGCCAGTGTACTGTGTCCAGAGCTACAGTAACCAGAGTTACTGATACTCTGTACTAGTAAATAAAGGGTGGCTTGGTGACAGGACACCAGCCTATGTGTAGTTATTTCAGCAACTAAGGAACGGGCAATAAATGCCAGCCTTGCCACAACATCCCATCCAACAGCAATAAAAAAAAAGACTGGTTCTAAAATGAGCAATGAGAGCTGCTCATGGACTTTTTGAAAACATGGACAGGGTGTTGAGAAATAGCATGGGTATCTAAAAAAAAGAGAGAATCTCCTCAGTTGAGGACTGACTCCAAGCTGGCTGGCCATAACCAATGTACTCTGCCTCAATAAATAAACGACGACTTGGGGACGGGTCAGCAGCCTCGATGCAGTTATTTCGGGTTCCAATAAAGTAGTTTGCATTTCTGTTATTCAGCTAGATATTATCTATGAGTACTAGTTGTGTTCGCAACTGGACTATTCTGTGGCCAGACAGTCATGAGATTTTACAGCTTTTTCTTTCCCCCCAGTAACTGGTCCACTCTTTTTAAAATAGAGGTTACAGATAGAATGCAGAAACAGGAAATTGTCTTCCAGAATTTGTCAGTTCTGCAGTTCAGTCATTGAAAACTAATAAGTCGAGGTTTTGCTTCTAAATGTTTATCAGGATGTTTGTAACAAATAGTATGAAAGTTAATGCTTGACCTGTGGTACGTAGCAATGTTTCAATCTGGCACTGATAATGGGAACTGCAGATGCTGGAGAATCCGAGATAACGAAGTGTGGAGCTGGATGAACAGAGCAGGCCAAGCAGCATCTTAGGAGCACAAAAGCTGACATTTCGGGCCTAGACCTGAAACATCAGCTTTTGTGCTCCTAAGATGCTGCTTGGCCTGCTGTGTTCATCCAGCTCCACACTTTATTATCTTTAGATCTGACACTTCCAAGTAGGCTTTTAATTTGCTTTATTTCAATTTAAGTAATAGAAGCCATGAAGCTCATGTTTAAACCTTTATCACGAGATTCCTAGTTGAGAAGTAGACTGCTTGTTTGAAGTAACAAAGTGTGGAGCTGGATGAACACAGCAGGCCAAGCATCATCTCAGGAGCACAAAAGCTGACGTTTCAGGCCTAGACCCTTCATCAGAGAGACTCTCTGATGTCTAGGCCCGAAACGTCAGCTTTTGTGCTCCCGAGATGCTGCTTGGCCTGTTGTGTTCATCCAGCTCCACACTTTGTTATCTTGGATTCTCCAGCATCTGCAGTTCCAATTATCACTGCTTGTTTGAAGTAGTTTATTTTTCTCGTGAGGTGATAATAAAATCCTTCTAAAAGGACACTAGATACCATATGACTAATTATTATACTAGAGTAAAGCAATTCCTGTAATTACATTGTGGTAAAAGATACAAATAGTGTAAGCATCATAATAATGGGCAGTACACCTCAGCTTAACATTAAAATGTTCTGAGTGATTAAAATTAGCTTTTTCTCCAAAAAGTACTCTCCTCCTTCATCGATAATTTAATTACCTTTCAAACCATAGTTTTGTTTGGCCTCTCAAACTGTAGAAAAGAAGTAATACAGGATGCCCCTTTCTGCAGCATATGCATACATTTTATGTTCTGAACTTAAATGTATGAATCAACATAATGTAGTTTGATTATTCTCAAACATAAATGATCAAAGTATTTGAACTCATTTGATGTCCAGTTCTTCCAGCTCCCATCCCCAAAAAACTTTATTTATCAATGTTAGCTGTTTATTGAAGTAACAAAAGACTAAAAATATAATTCGTGACAGATGCTCATTCCAGTGAAAAGAAATTATTAACAGAGGAACTGGTTCAAATGAAGAAACTGAAGGAAGTTGCCAACCAGGATATGGCTTACAAGAAACAGGAGCTGGAAACTACTATTGCTGCTGTAACAGATGAAGCCCATCAAGTCCGGTCACACAAAATGCAGGCATGTTTGACTGCAATTGTAACATTTTTTTTGGTCAAGATATTACAGATTTTTAAATGCATGTTATATTGAAAATGAGCCAGAAACTCATGTGCATAATTTATTGTTGCAAATTTTTAAAAAAGCTTGATGTTCCTGGATGACCATAAGTATTGGAATTTGGATTAAATTATGGCATGACACTGTCAACATCAGAAACCAGATGCAATAAATATTAATAAATTCAATACATTTTTAGTGACAAGACAGCTGTAATTGATAAAAATGCTTTCAAGATTGCATTTATTAGTTCAGGTTACCTTAAATATTAACCTTAATGAGAATGAGAGATCTTAAGATACATTTACTGCTTTGAGGAGTTTCCTGAGACGGGTGTACTGGACCTGTAAACATTCTTATCCGTTGCAATCGTAGAGTTGTCAAGTTATACAGCACGGAAATAGACCCTTCGGTCCAACTTGTCCATGCTGACCAAGTTTCCCAAACTAAGCTAGGCCTATTTGCCTGCATCTGACCCATATCCCTCTTAACCTTCCCTATTCATGTACTCATTCAGATTTTTTTAATATGTTGTAACTGTACCTGCATCCATCACTTCCTCCGGGAGCTCGTTCCATGTGTGAACCATTTTTCCTATGGAAAAAGTTGCCGCTTGAGTCCCTTTTAAAATCTTTCTCCTCTCACTCTGAAATTATGCCTCTAGTTTTGAACTCTCCCACCCTTGGGAAAAGACCTTTGCTTTTTGCCGTAACTATGCCTTCATGATTTTATAGTCTTTTTAAGGTCACCCCTCAACCTCCTATGTCCCAATGAGAAAGGTCTCGGCCTATCCAGCTCACCCTCATAAATCAAACCCTCTAGACCTGGCAACATCCTGGTAGATCTTTTCTGAACCCTCTCCAATTTAATAATATCCTTCGTATAGCCAGGGTACCAGAATTGTACACAGTACTCCAAAAGTGGCCTCAAAGTCCTGCACAAACCTCAATATGATATCCCAACTTCTATACTCAGTGGTCTGAGCAATAAAGGTAAGCATGCTAACTGCCTTCTTAACCACCCTGTCTTCCTGCGCTGTAACTTTCAAAGAACTATATACTTGAACCCCCAGGTCTCTGTTTGACAAAGCTACCTGGGCCCTGCCATTAACGTCTTTTTTTGCTTTACAAAAAGCAATAGCTCGCATTTATCCAAACTAAACTCCATCTGCCACTCCTCAGGCCAGTGGTCCAGTTGATCAAGAACCCTTTGTAATCTTCTTCACTGTTGACTAAAGCATCAAAATTGGTGCTTTCCACAAACTTACTAACCAGTCCTCCTAATTTGTCATCCAAATTGTTTCTATGAATGACAAACAACAGTGGACCCAGCACTGATCCCACTGATCACTGCAGAACAATGCTGATCACAGGCCTAGTTTGAAAACAGTTCTCCACCAGCACCCTCTGTCTCCAACTGACAAGCCAATTTTGCATCCAATTGGCAAGTGCATCCTGAATCCCATGTAATCTGACTTTACTAATCAGACCACCATGTGGAAACTTGTCAAAGGCTTTAATAAAATCCATGTAGACAAAATATACTGTTCTGCCCTCAGTCTTTTTGGTTACTTCCTCAAAAACTCAACCAAATTTGCGAGACAGGATTTCTCAGGCACAAACCATAGTGACTATCCTTAATTAGTCTTTGCCTCTCCAAAATGCATACAAATCCCAACTCTCAGAATCCCCTCCAACAACTTACCCATCATTGATGTCAGACTGAGCAGTCTACTGTTTTCAGGTTTTTCCTTATGGCCTTTCTTAAATGAAAACTATTTTGCTACAGTTATTTTGATTGTTAAATGACCTGAAATAAAGTCCTCAAAGAGAATATTTCAGAGAGATCATCCAGTGAAGATATAATGTGAGGAACTCAGAAATAAGAGGGGTTGAATATATGCAAAATATTAACCACCCTCCAGAACTGTGGCACCTCACCCATGGTTATAGATGATAAATATATCTCTGCTAGGGCCCTGCAATTTCTTTCCTAACATTCCACACTTGATCAGGTCCCAGAGATTTATCCACCTGTATGTTTTATTTCAGACCTCCAGTACCTTATTGTGGACCATTTTCAGGACATCAATATTATTTCCCCGAGATCCCTAGCCTCCATGTATTTCTCCACAGTTTAAAAATAGACAAAACGTTCATTTAGGATCTCTCCAATCTCATGTGGTTTCACACATAGACAAGTGATAATGGGAACTGCAGATGCTGGAGAATCCAAGATAATAAAATGTGAGGCTGGATGAACACAGGAGGCCCAGCAGCATCGGGAGTAACTATGACTCTCTAAGCTCAAGGCTAAGCGCTGTATAGTAGGTCTTAAGCTCTCTTAGTTGCCCACTATGACATTTTGACGTATTTTTGGCGCATAGTGTGTGTGTCGTGCCTCCCCATTGGCCCCGCCGGTAAGCCCAGCAGTCCCAGCTGCTGGGTGACCAAAAGACCAGAAAAAGTGCGAGACGGCCGTGGTCTATATAGACCAACACTCAAAAAACCAGTATGACGCTCCAGTTCCACTGGAGCAGTCCGGTTGGGAAGCGTCCCGGATAAACAACTTCCCGGCAGCATCGTCCACAACCGCGAGCTGTGATAAATCATTCGGTAGCTTTTGTGCTCCTGAGATGCTGCTGGGCCTGCTGTGTTCATGCAGCCTCACATTTTATTATCACACATAGACAACCTCATTTATCTTTTAAGGGCCCTATTCTCTCCCTAGTTGTTCTTGTCCCCTCAATGTACTTGTAGAATCTCTTTGGATTATCCCTAACCTTATCTGCCAAGCTATCCTTTTCAGCCTTCCTGATTTTCTTTGTAAAAATGCCCCTGCACCCCTTGTACTCTTCTAGAGATTCATTCGATCCCAATTATCAATGCTTAACTAATGCCCCCTTTTTATTTTTGACCACAGCCTCAATATCTTTATTCATTGATTATTCCCCACTCTTAGCAACCTTCCCCTTCTCTCTGACAGGAACATAATGTCTCTGAACTTTTGTTCCCTCACTTTTGAGAGCCTCCCACTTGCCAGTTATCCCTTTACCTACGAACAGGCTACCCCAGCCAATTTTTGAAAGCATCCATCTTATATAGTTGAAATTTGCCTGCCTCCAAGTAAGAATGTGAACTTTTATACGAGGCCTATCTTTTTCCATACCTATTTTAAAACTAATAAAATTATCATTGCTGGTCCAAATGTGCCCACACACCCACAGCCACCCCCCACCCCACTAACACTTTAGCCACTCGCCCTGCCTTATTTCCCAAGAGAAAGTCAAGTTTTGCTCCTTCTCTAGTAGGTACATCTACAAATTGCTGAAGAAAATTTTCCTGGACACATTTGACAAATTCCTCACCATACAAGCCTTTAACACTGTAGCAATCCCAGTCTATATTTGGAAAGTTTAAACCCCTGTTATTGCAAACCTATTTTTCTTAGATGTATTTGAGATCTCTCCACATATTTGCTTCTCAGTTTCCTGCTGACTGTTGGAGGGCCTACAGTAGAATCCCATAAAGTGGTCATCCCCTTTTATTTCTGAGTTCCACCCATTCTAGCTTCACGGGATGATCCCTCAGAAATATTCTCTGAGCACCTTATTTCAGGTCATTAACAATTAAAATGACAGTAACAAACTAATTTAAATCTGTACATTTACCTCCTAATAAATTCAAATTACTTTCTGTGGAAACCAAAGGCATGTAATTTGCTTTGTGGAAATTATTACAAAACCACTGACTTCTGACCTTGAAAGAATGCCTGTGATATACAAAAGGAAAGATAAACACAGTACTTTGATTTCTACACAAGAACATCACTGTTGGGGAGATAGAAAGGATGGCACATAACTCCTCTTTTTCCATCCATACTGCAAATGTGCCTGAAACACTTTCTTCAACGGGAAACCTGAATACACCACAAATGCTCAATGAATGTGACATTCAAATGCTGGTCTTACTTGAAGCCTTGAACTGTAGTTTTGTAATTGCTAAAGAAAGTATTTTAAAAGTTGTTTAAGTTTCCTATTGTAACATAAGCAAATTAATTTGATTCTGAAGCTGGTTCTATTCAAGGTAAGTGGCATGTATTGCCATCAGTAAATCATGTGGAACAAAAAACAGATAGATAAGTAGAGCTAGTAGAAGATGGGAAGAATTTTCAACAGTTCCAATCACGCACTTTGTGATAACTTTTGCTTCAGAATCTTAATGACATTTTTAGTTTGAAATGCTTCAGTTGAAAAAAAAAAGTGATTGAGGCAAATTATATATAAAGTGCGGCTTATTTAACCTGACATGTAGCTTTTTGGAAATAAACACATTAATAATGCCATATTGATTGTAGTTTCTGATACTTAATGCATGACTATATTTCATACACAGACAGGAAAGAGGAATGTGCAAAAGGAGGAGAATTAAAATTTCTGCAAATGACAACGTGCAGACAATTAGATGCATATGAGTTATAGTTTGTGTGTCAAACATCAGTTCTTGTCCTGTAAAAAGAGACCACTAGTGAGGGAGAAAAATGCAGTTTGAGATGAAGTGCAAGCTAATAGTTATTAGATCTGGAACCTCCCAGAGATTGCCTCTTTGGCACCTACTGCCCAATTGAGGGACCCAACAACAGGAAAGGGTGTGCCTACGGAGAACTACTTGCTACTGCCCTTACATCACATATTCTCCATGTTCTTCCTTTTAGAGTTGTGAAATCTATTTAATCTGCAAATAGTGGTCATGATTGACTGAGGCCTGGGAGCAGTTGTTGGACCTCTGGTGATGTGTGATATTGATTGCAGTAAAAACAATGATTTGTATGGTATCGTTTACATAATTAATCATTTGAAGATGCCACCAAGGAATGTGAGATATTGGAGAAGATGACCAAGTCAAAGATGTAGGTTTTAAGTGTCTTTAAGGAGGAAAGTAGATGGAGATGTTTACAGAAGGAATTCCAGACTTTGGAACTTGGGCAGCTAAAAGAAAAGGCTATCGATGTTACTATAATTAAAAAAAGACTGTAATGCTTACAGAACCAGAATTAGGTGGTCACATATCTGGGAGAGTCATGGGCTGAAAATGTTTAGAAGGATAGAAGGTGCTAATGTTGTTGAAGGATTAGAAAACAAGAATTTCAAAATCACGTTATTATGTAACCTGGGTCACCAAGTACAGAGTTGATCAGTGCACATGATTTGGTGCAAGATAGGGCGTGACTAAGAGAGATTTGGATGATCACTGCATATTTTTAAAAGAATATTTTTGTTTTAAGCTTAATCAGCATGTTGACAAGCACCAGGCTGCAGAGGTTAAGCTTGAAGAAAAGACATCGGAGTTATTAAAGACTCATGTTGCCCTTCATCAACTTGAAGAGAACTACTACACCAGAACTGCATTAATGCAAGAAAACATTGCCAAAGAACTGAGGTGAGGAGATTATGAATTCCCTTTATAACATGAAGCACTTTTAAACTGAACACAATCCATTTCTTTGAACACTTATTGTAAAGCAAAGTGAAGAAACTTTTGTGATAGTAATTACAGGATTTAATCCTAACATCTCTAATGACTACATTTCATCGAGTAACCATTAGGATTATACAGCAATTACTTGGAATTCACGATGAGTTGTGTTTGCAGTATGAACATGATTTTGATGTTGCTTCTAGAATCCTGTATGTTGTTCATGAAAGAACTGTCTACAGTAAAATAATTCTTAAATAGACTAGTTATAGTGATGATTGAATATTATTTGGTCAAAAAATTGAAGTAACGTAGAATCAATGCAATCTTCATCCCTGGACTTGTGATTTGTCCAAAAAAAAAATTCTTTTTTGTCAATTTACTAGTCTCCTACAATGGCAGTGAAAAAAATATGGTTATATTAAAAAGTCTCAATAAATCCTTATCTGTTTTCTGTGCACCCATCAGGTTTAAAGAATTTCACACCACACTTGACTGGACATGCAATTTCTCATCGGCATGGGAAGGTTAATTAGTCTAAAGGTACAAAAAAAAAGCCTGGGAATACTCAGCCAGCCAGTCAGGCAGCATTTGTAGACAATAAAACCAAGTTAATAATAAAATTTAAGTTTATTGCTCCACAGACATGACAGACTGAATGGATATATGCTATTATTTTATGTGCATACAAGGAATAGTTTATTTGTTAATAAATAACAAGTATGGGGGGGAAAATAAAAATACAAAGTGCTGGACATTTCATGACCCTTATAATAAGACATGACACAATAACCATCTATCCATGGATTCTGCCAGACCTGCTCAATATTTCCAACATTTTCTGTTTTAATTTGGGATTTCCATCACCTGCAATATTTTGCTTTCGTACAAAATATATTGATCCTGCCTCTTCCCACATTGATTCTTCATTTACTACATTTTTATAATATATTTTCTCCATCTCAATTACCTTTTTTTAATGCTGAACCTTTTTAAATGGCTGTATTTTCCTCCTCGGTCAAATTCCAGAAAGCTACAGATATTTACAAAAGCAGAAAGCTATTGAGTCCATGCTGATTCTTTGCCAAAACATTACGATACAAATCTCACTGTCCTACTCTCTCTTCTGCCAAAATTATTTATCACTGTTTCCTTAAAAGATGTAATACGTAAGTAGATACTTGTTCAGACATGGCAAACGCTGAGACAAGTGGGGCTTGCACCTGGACCTTCTGACCAGAGGTAAAGACACCATAAAAGATGCTCTCAACAACTTCGTGACAAAAGAAATACTATTCTGACAATCTGTATAACAAAATTTGACCTTTTTGTTCTTCTTGTCCTTTGTGCAAAAATTAGTGTTTATTCAAAAGACTGGACATAGGATAAGAGAATGGCTGCCGAGAACCAAACCTACACTGCCAAAAGCCAAATGAAACCTTTGTCCTTGTGATGTTGGTTTACCTACCAGAAGCAGGCACATCCTTCTCCCTGGCACTGCAGAATGAGAGAGCTGGCTGCTCTCTTAGTGGATTTCAACCCCTGGGGACTTGATTTTGGGAAACTTATTGCGACTGCCCTCTAAAAGCCGATGCTTATTTCCTTCATGTTGGCATTAGTTCCAGGTCAAGGGTTGCCAAGTCACATGGAGCAAAATTTCTTACTATTTTAGGAAAATTATAACTGATCCATTTACAATTGAGCAAATGCTCAAATATTAGAATAATTACAAACTGTACAGACATTTTAAATAATCAATTTTCTTTATAATTGCTTCCGGGTCAATGGTTGTCACGTACAGCATTTATTCGGTTAAATTATGAACAAATCAACTGTAACATATTTCAGGGATGAAATCAGCAGTTTACAACAAAAGCTGAGGGACAAAGAGTTGTTGGTGGAGGAAGACAAGTTTCTCAGAAACAAAGTGGCTGAGGACTGTGGTCGCTTGATAAAGGAAAATGCCCTTTTGCACTCTCATGTACTGGAACTAACTAAAGAGCTGGAAAGGGTACGTACATTTGGTGTACTCTTGTCATTTTGATAACTACTGCATATAGCTATAATGAAACAGTCACATTTATCCAATTGTTTGAAAAAATACATTAAAGGCACACATTTTATATGACCATAGGAGAGGATAGTGTGACCTAGGTTGAATGGTGATGGGACAAGGAGGAGATACAAAATCTTCACTGACCCCTAAATTGTGTTAAAAATATTACAGTAAATTCAGCAGCATGTTGCAGGCTATTGCAATACACCACAGTTCTGCTAAATGTAAGAACTGTATATAAAGAAATATACCTGACAGCTGATTTCAGCTAGTATGTCGTGTCCTGCAACTCTCGAGTCAGATTGCACTCAGGTACATTTTATTCTTGTCGGGAGTTGCTCTGAGATAATTGACCACCTCACCTCAGCAGATTAGTTTGGAGGGTTTCAAAACTTAAAGTCTATTTCATAATTTTGTTTTAAATTCTTCACAAAAATGTCAATTAAAATTTTGACACAAACTTTTATAAAAAATCTAGGACATGTTAAAGAAGAAAAGTCCTACCACTGTCTTGGTCACAAAAGTATGGTTGACTCTTATCTGCTCTCTAAATGACCTAACAAGCCACTCAGTTGAACTGATTCAAGGTCTAAAGCAAGGAATGAAACCCGACACACCAGACAGCATAGACCTGATCGCCAGAAATGACAATGGTAAACCCAGTCCTGTTAACCCTGCAAAGTCCTCCTTAATAAAATTTGGGGGCTTATGCCAAAATTGGGAGAGCTGTCCCACAGACTAGTCAAGCAACACCCCAACATATTCATACTCGTGAAATCAAATTGTACAGACTGTGACTAAGAGTCGTAAACATTGATTCCACAGCCCATGAAGCCTAATGGCATCCGACCAAACATGAGCGAGAAACCACCTGCTGATTACTACCTGACACCACCCCCAAAAAAACTTGCCTGATGAATCAGTACGCCTTCATATTGAACAACACTTCGAAGAAGAATTCGAGGTTCTACAAAAACATGGCTAGTACTCTGGGCAGGTGACTTCAATGTCAATGTTGAGTTCCTCAGTACTACCACTACTGAGTGAGCTGACTGAGTCCAAATGACATTACTTTTGGTTTGTAGCAAAAAATGATGGAACTAACAAGATGCAAAAAAAACTTGACTTTGTCCTGACCAGTCTACCTGTAGTGCATACATCCATCCATGACTATTGTTAAGCCTGATCATCATAGTCATTATAAAGAACACGTTCCTTCCTCACATTTTGGAGATCTTCTATTGTGTATGGTACTCATGCTAAATGGGACAGACTTCGAACAGATCTACCAGCTTAAGATAATTTTCAAATTAATCTTCGACCCCAAGGCCTAAGCTATTCCTCTTTTCATCATTACTATTCAGACAGGAGATCAACATTGGTTCAATAAAGAATACAGGTAGGCATGACAGAAGCAGTGCCAGGTGTTCCTAAAACTGATATAACCCGGTGAGCTACAACATGGGACTAGTTGTGTACTAAAAAGCAGACTGAGCTAAACAACAGATAAGACTTAAAACAAAAACAAATTGCCAGAGAAACTCAGGAGTCTGGCAGCATTTGGAGAGAAAACAAAGTTTGGGTTTTGAGTCTAGTGACCCATCCTCAGAAATGACAACAGACCACTTGAACTTTCGTGTGTGTGTGTGCGTGTGCGCGTGCGCCTGTGTGCGTGTGTGCGCATGAGGTGGAAGAAAGAGTGAGGGAGAGGTGGAGGAGAGCTGAGAGAGATTAAAAGTCGGGCAGACAAAGGTATTATTGGTAGTAAGTCAGGGAATAAGAAAAGCTACGTAATTGGTGGGGCAGGGGGCAGGGGTTGTGGTGGCTTCGGAGCGGGAGCTGAAAGTGGGTGAATGGGTTGGCTGTGCTGAAAGCTACCTGTTTCATGACACGCGCTGGGGTATGGAGGTGTGCAGAAGTCACAGACAGTGGTGTTCAGGCTCAAAATTTATTGAAATCAACATTGAGTCTTGAGAGTTGCAAGGCCGCCAGCACAAATTGAGATGCTGTTCCTCCAGCTTATACTGGACACTACAGCAGGCTTGAGACAGAATTTATTGTCATGAATAAAATACTTAACTAAAACATATAAAATAATCAGAGGGTTAGATGGGGTGGATAGGGAGAGCCTTTTTCCTAGGATGGTGATGGTGAGCACGAGGGGGCATAGCTTTAATTTGAGGGGTGCAAGATATAAGAGCTGTCAGAGGTGGTTTCTTTACTCAGAGAGTAGTAAGGGAATGGAACGCCTTGCCTGCAACAGTAGTAGATTCGCCAACTTTAGGTACATTTAAGTCGTCATTGGATAAGCATATGGACGTACATGGAATAGTGTAGGTTAGATGGGCTTCAGATTGGTATGACAGGTCGGCACAACATCAAGGGCTGAAGGGCCTGTACTGTGCTGTAACGTTCTACGTTCTATGTTTAATTGTAAAGATGGATGACAAGCTAGTTAGAGGATGCAGCACATGTGAGTTAATTTACAAGTATAATCTCAGTATTAGCAAGTTTTGAGAAGCACAGAAGAACTACGCAGAGCAGGGGAAAAATCACCTATACAGCGTATTCAAAAAGAACGGGTACCCTATGAACACAGTCTGCCGATTCCTCAGCAATAAACCCAAACAAACAGACAAAACAGGCTCAGAAACCATAACTACTCTCCCCTACATCAAAGACATTTCCGAAATGACTGCCAGACTACTCGGACCTTTTGGCATCAGGGTAGCCCGCAAACCCACCAACACACTAAAACAGCAGCTATGAACTTAAAAGACCCTATACAGACAACAAACAAAACAAACGTCATCTACAAAACACCTTGCAAGAACTGTGACAAACACTACATTGGACAAACAGGCAGAAAGCTAGCCACCAGGATACATGAACATCAACTAGCCACAAAACGACATGACCCACTATCACTCGTATCCTTACGCACAGATGAGGAAGGATACCACTTTGATTGGGACAACACATCCATCCTAGGACAAGCCAAACAGAGACATGCACGAGAATTCCTAGAAGCATGGCATTCCAACCGGAATTCCATCAACAAACACATTGATTTGGAGCCAATCTACCATCCCCTGAGAAAAAGAACAGGAAATGACATCACCAACCCAAGGAAACCTAACCAGATAAATAGAAAGCGGGACATAACACCAGTGCTTTGTTGGAGGCTCACTGTTGATGTTACCTAGAATGGTGACAAAACATCTGGGAACAAACCTTCAAGCTCAGTGAACCAGCTTACATCTGGAACAAAATAAAGAACCACTCTCTTGTGGACCGAGAGGAGGAGAGTGCTGTCTTGGAGGTGAAAGGAAGACGTCGGGTTGGCTGTGCACCCTTGCAACCAGTGGATCTTAATGCTGGCTTCGGCCTAACGCTGGTTCAGGGGAGCAGCCAACCTGCAACGATGGCTGCGGCAAGTGCTCGTGCCCCAGGTCAGGGGGTCCGGAACACCATCCGTGTTTCTGTAAAGAAGGTGGATGAAGGTGCACCTGTGGACCGCACCTTCTTCGTGAAGAGGGTCCTGTTGGACTGTTGTGGGTTCGCTGCTGCGGACATTTACTGCCTGCAGGATTTCCCCGGAGGAGGTTTTTACGACCTGACCCTTCAGGAGTGCCAAGCTTTGCGAGCGCTTCCTGGAGGTTTTCAAGGAGAAAGGAGATGAGGGCCCCCTCTCCGTACTGATCGCTGTCCCGCTGTTTGTGATGCCAGCGCAGTGGAGGCGTATGGTGACTGTACGTATGTACAACCTGCATGTGCCAGCAGTTAATGCCCTGACCTTCCTTGGAAGGCACGTGAAGGTGGACGGGGACCTAACTGACATCATGGACCCCTTTGGCATCTGGACGAGTAAGAGGCAGGTCAAGGTGACGCTGAGGATGGGCGCGGACGGGAATGTCGTACACCCACCGTCCAGCTTCGCGATCGGCGGGAGCAGGGGCTACCTGACCTATGCAGGGCAACCTAAAGTCTGCCATGCCTGTGGTAGGTCAGGTCACGTGGCGGCCGACTGCAAAGCCACCATCTGCAGGGAGGAGGGACACCTTGCAAAGGATTGCCCACAAGAGGAAAGCTGCAACATTTGCGGGGAAGCGGTCCACCTCTATAGGGCATGCCCGCAGTGGGGGACCACCTACGCCCAGGTCGCCGGCAGGGGCAATGCGGGGCCAGCAACCCCCGGAGGAGAGGAAGGCACCAGGGCCCAGCAAGGACCCCACTAATGTGGAGGGGGGCCAGGTCGTGCAGGAGCCCGAGGCCAGCAAAGCGCCCCTGCAGGCTCTGCTCCCCCACCCCCCCGAAAACCTGGAGTCGATGGAGGCGGCGACAGGCGACCCAGGGGAGTGGACGACGGTCCGGAAAGCAAGGAGGAAGGTGCGTCGGCGGGCCCAGGAACCACAACCATCAGGCGGGAAGAGGCAGCTACAGGGGGGCTATAAGAGCTCCTCTGACGAGGGGGATTCGGAGAGGGCCCGCCCAAAGCAGAAGTTAAAGATCTCAAGGGAGAAGGAAAGCAGCACCACGCTTCCAGGTGATGGGAGGTATCCTGAGGCTCCCTCCGACACCCAGTCAGGTGCCGCTGGGGCACTGGAGGGCCCCCCGGAACTTCCATGCAGAAAGGAGGAAACAGCGCGTCCCCAGCCTGACCCAGAGCCAGACTCTCCGTACCCCCGATGGGGGGATGCCACCCGGAAGGCAGCACGGACGGTTTCCTGAGCCCGGAGAGCATCCAGCAGTTAGCCCGAGCATTGGGCATGAAGGGACAGATAGAGGGGCTGGACCTTGGACTTGGGGAGGGCACTGCGGTCACTGCCCACAATGAGGGTATGAGTTGCGAGCATTAATGTGCGCAGTCCCAAGTCAACTGCAAGATGTGTGTCCACGTTGGCCTACCTGACCACCGTCAGGGCGGACCTCCTGTTTCTGCAGGAGTGCGGGATACCGCACCTCGGCAGGTACGGGAAATGGTCCAGCGCCTGTGGGCCTTCGATCTGGTCGGGGGGTAATGACTGTCGCTCCTTGGGCCTGGCTATTCTGCTGCGGGGGCGCAACTTCACCATCTCTCTAGTTCAGGAGGTGGGGGGGGGGGCGCCTCCTAGTGGCTGACGTCACCTATAGGAACGCTCCCCTGAGGCTGATCAACGAGTACGCCCCAGCGGTACGGAGTGAGCGGTTGGCCGTCCTGCAGCGGCTTCCACCCCTGCTGGCTACGTCCAGGCCGGTCATCCTAGGTGGAGACTTCAACTGCATCATCGATGCAGATGGAAGATCCGGCGTGGGGACAGCGGGTGGGGGGAGTCAACTGGATGTCACGTCCAAATTCCTGATGGGCACGGTGAAGGACGCCAAGCTGCTTGATGTCTTCAGCGCCCCTGCAGATGGAGTGCAGCGGAGGTACACCTGGTCGCGGCCAGACGGGTCTATTCGCTCAAGGATAGACTTCCTGTTTGTGTCACGGGCGTTCTCGGTCAGGTCCACCGGCATCGAGCCAGTGTTCTTCTCTGACCACTGCCCCTGCTGGCCGACTGTCACTTACAGGATGACCAGCCGGCCGGCAGGGGGACGTGGAAGCTCAACACGACTCTGTTGACCCCAGAGAATGTCAAGGAGCTTAAGAGGGAATACACCGGTTGGAGAACCGTGAAACCCCTCTGAGTCTCCGGGCGGCTGGTGGGATACGGTGAAGGAGAACATCAAGAGGTTCTTTGTCCTGAAGGGTGTTCGGAAGGCGAGAGAGGGGTGGGGAAAGCTGTCGTGACTCCAGAAAAGGGTGCAGAATCTGCTCCTTCTGCAGTTGATGGGGGTCAATGTCACGGACGACCTCCGTGAGGTGAGGGGCCAGCAAGCCTCGCTCTTCGCCGCGGAGGCCTCCAGGATAATCTTCCGGTCCAGGGTCCGCTCCGTGGAGCAGGATGAGACGTGCTCATGTTTCTTCTTTCAGAAGGTGCACAAAGAGAGCTCTGTGCTTAGCCGGCTGAAGGAGGACGACGGGTCGGTGACGTCGTCTCGGCCCGACATTTTGAGGATCAGCAGATCCTTCTATGCCGGACTGTACGACACGAAGCCCACAGACGGCACGGCCTCCGAGTCGTTCCTGTTGTCTATCACGGAGGTCTCAGACGACGGCACGAGGGAGTGGCTGGACCGGCCGATATCCCTGGATGAGCTGACCAGAGCCCTCAAGTCCTTGGAGAGGAATAGGACTCCCGGGAGCGACGGCTTACCGGTGGAGCTGTATTCCGCTCTGTGGAACCTGGTCGGCGAGGACCTGCTGGAAGTGTATGATCATGCGCTTCGGGCAGGGGAAATGTGCAAGTCCATGAGAAAGGGCATCATCACCCACATTTACAACAGGAAGGGGGAAGAGGGAAGAAATTAGGAATTGGCGTCCCATTTCACCATTGAATGTGGACTACAAAATCCTGGCCAAGGTCATAGCCAACCGGGTCAGGTCTGTCCTGAAGTCGGTGATTCACCCTGACCAAACCTGTGCTGTGCCGGGCAGGAAGATCGCTGAGAGCCTTGCGCTCATCAGGGATACGATTGCCTATGTACAGGACAGGCGGGTGGACACCTGCCTCGTCAGCCTGGACCAGGAGAAGGCCTTCAACAGGGTCTGTCATGCTTACATGAGGGACGTCCTCTCCAAATTGGGGTTCGGGGAGGGCATCCGCAATTGGATCCGGCTGCTCTACGCCAACATTGTTAGCGCAGTCTCGATCAACGGGTGTGAATCGGACAGTTTTCCTGTTAGATCTGGAGTCAGGCAGGGCTGCCCGCTCTCTCCTGCCTTGTTCGTGTGCTGTGTGGAGCCCTTTGCCGCATCCATCAGGAAGGACGTGAGCCTGAAGGGCGTGACTATCCCAGGCAGTGGAGGCCTTCAGGTCAAGACCTCCCTGTACATGGACGATGTTGCCATCTTCTGCACCGATCGTCGGTCGGTGAGTAGACTATTGGACATCTGCGGCCAGTTTGAACTGGCCTCGGGTGCCAAAGTCAACAGGGGTAAGAGCGAGGTCACGTTCTTCGGGAACTGGGACGACCGCTCCTTCATCCCCTTCACCGTCAGGACAGACTACCTGAAGGTGCTGGGTGTTTGGTTTGGTGGAGCTGGGGCGTGCACTAAGACTTGGGAGGAGCGTATCTCCAAATTGAAGCAGAAGCTGGGCAGTTGGACGCTCTGGTCCCTCTCCATCGCGGGTAAGAACCTGGTTGTCGGGGGCTTTCGGTACTGTTGTATGTGGCGCAGACCTGGCCTATTCCCTGGACCTGCGCCGCTGCGGTCACCCGGGCCATCTTCCACTTCATTTGGAGGTCGAGGATGGACCGGGTCCGCAGGGACACCATGTACAAAGACCTGGAAAATGGGGGAAAGGGCGTACCGAACGCCACCCTCGCCCTGATGGCTACCTTTGTGTGCGGCTGCATCAAGCTGTGCGTAGATCCTCAGTACGCAAACACTAAGTGTCACTACTTACTGAGGTTCTACCTGTCCCCGGTGTTGCGAAGGATGGGCCTGGCCTCGTTGCCGCGGAACGCTCTGAGTAGTTGGACCGTTCCGTACCACCTGTCCTTCGTGGAGAAATTTTTAAAGCAAACACCTTTGACCACAACGCTGTCAGGCAGTGGTCAGCACATAATATCCTCGAGACCCTTCGGGAAAAGGAGAGGATGGATCCTGTCGTGTGGCTCCCCACGCAGACTGCCAAAGTCATTTGGCAGAATGCCTCATTGCCAGAAATTTCAAACAAGCACAAGGACATCGCTTGGCTGGCAGTGAGAGGTGCTCTGCCAGTGAGATCCTTTATGCATGCCCGGAATCTCTGCGCCACCGCATGCTGCCCTCGAGGTGGCTGTGGGGGGGACGAGACTGTCGATCACCTCCTTCTGGAGTGTGCCTGTGCGCAGGTGGTCTGGAGGGGCATGCAGTGGTATTTGTCGAGGTTCGTCCCGAGCAGCTCCGTGACGCAGGACTCCGTGCTCTACGGGCTGTTTCCTGGGATGCACACTGAGACCAACATCAACTGCGCCTGGAGGACCATCAATGCGGTGAAAGATGCTCTTTGGTCTGCCCGCAACTTGCTGGTCTGCTAGCTGAAAGAACTGACCCCGACCGAGTGTTGCAGACTGGCGCACTCCAAGGTCCAGGACTACGTGCTGAGGGACGCGCTAAAGCTTGGGGCAGCTGCCGCCAAGGCACGGTGGGGAAAGACCACGCTGTGAAACCCCTCGTCCAGAATAGAAAAAAGGGCCCTATCTGGTAACTGGGCCCAGCTGGCGCCTTCTCCAACTGGTCAGGGGGCCAACTGGGACTGTGCGGGGTGACGACTGCCGGGGTATTTTCTTTGTTTTGTTTTTTTTTCTTCTTTTTTTTCCCTTTAGTTGGTGTATGTACCCCCTTGGTAACCCGGAGAGGTTTGCATGACTGGGTAGGTGTATAAATGTGTTTTTTTGTATATCTTATGAATAAAGTATGTTTTTTCAATTAAAAAAAAAGTGACAAAACGTCTGAAAACTAACCTTCCAGCTCAGCGAGCAAACTCACATCCATAATCTCAGTATATTGGGACTTGTCAGGCACAATGTTAGTTCCCCTACCTGAGGCAGGACTCCTAGGTACAAGTCCCAGCTGCTCCAGACGTGTGTAATGACATCTCCAAACAGTTCAATTAGAAAATATCACTAAGTTCCATTTTCTTTCCAGTCACACACAAATATTTATGGCTTAGCCTCTTGGAAAACCAAGATTTTCCCCATTAATATGATCGTTTGTTATGGAGTACTTTTCTGACTAAAATTAATGCTGTGATGGTCAGAATTGATCAACTAATGATTTTTTTCCACAGCTAGTGATCCCAATACTAAAATTCTTATGATGTTCTGCAAGACCTGAATACTGATTATCTGTGGTCTGCTAACAGATCAGTTATTGTTAAGTTTAAGCTCACAACTGCAGTTGGTCTGAGATGAACTAACTTTGTTACAGGTTCAAGCACTTAGTGATGAGAAGAATTCTAAGCATTCAACCAATGTCATGCAGTTGACTTCTCTCAAAGAGCAAGAGACACAGCTTGAAATGGAATTGTCTCATTTAAAGAGAATGATGAAGGAAGAGGAGAAGAAGGTTTTCACTGCTATGGAACAGGTAGTACTCCTTCCTCATGTCCAATGCACAGTTGCTCGTGTTCTTCCTTCAAGATTATACAGAGTATAATTATCAATGTGACTATTCAAAAACTACGACTAAGCATACATGAAAAACACATTGCTTACTGATTAATAGCTTATAAAAAGGAAAGTGATGATTAAAAATGGATTTCTTTTTCATACATTCATGTGAAGCATGCAGGGTTTGGAAAGAAAAAATAGTTGCTGGAGAAGCTCAGCAGGTCTGGCAGCATCTGTGAAGGAGAAAACACAGGTAACGTTTCGGGTCTGGTGACCGTGAAGGAGAAAACAGAAAGGTCACCAGACCCGAAATGTTAACTCTGTTTTCTCCTTCACAGATGCTGCCAGACCTGCTGAGCTTCTCCAGCAACTTTGTTTTTGTTCCTGATTTACAGCATCTGCAGGTCTTTTGGTTTTTATAAGGTTTGGGAAGAGTTTTATTGAGATAAGCTTATGAATTATTATAATATTAATTGATAACTACTTTACATTTAATGAAGACTGACAAACAAGAATTGAAAATAATTACAATGTGGTTCTTGGTGTATGTGGTTTCACTGACAATTTTCATCTCCAGTTCCTGAAATAAATACATATTGGGGCAGTTCTGAAATTGAGACTGACGTTCAATTTTGCTGTTGGCACATTTTACTGTGGCTGAATTTTCCCAGCCCCTGAAAAATATAGATGATGGCAAGTCAGTTGGGAAAATGAAATTTTCGATATTGAGGAAAACATTTTCAATTTCTCACCCAAAGTTTGAACAGAGAGATGAAAATTTTGACAGTGAGTGGTGGGAGGGTTACTCATGCATTTACATTTCATTACAATTCACACATTTCTGCCATCCACCAGCCAGACAGGACCTGATCCTGACCTGACACCCATCATTACTGTCCTCCACTGGATTATGTTTCTCCCACCATCCTTGGCCTGCCCTACATGCTGCATCACTTAACTGGCCCACTTGCCACCTTGAACCCTACCCACTTGGCACCTTACCTCCTCTCGGTGGCTTCCTATTAAACTGACACTCTGACATCACATTTATGTTGAGTACTTAGCGTTTCAAGAACTAAGAAAGCTCATGAGCTGAAACACCTTGTTGACAAGCACAACACCTGTGGTTTCTTTACTGCCACCAAGGCAATATATACAGACCTTGGCCTCAAATTTGTGCAGAGTAAGGAGGGAACCCTTTTGAGAGGCAGACAGCATTGGCTCCCAATGGTCAGAGAACTTCTAAACTGAAATACAGCCATCGATGAACACGTGTTTGAGGAAGTCTCCGACTCCGCAAAGATGGTCTTGGATGCCCACCCACTGATGCTGCCAATAGATGCAAGAAGAGAAAAGCAAGAGTAGATAGGATTCCAGTGGTGATTTTGAACCATGAAAGAGCAGAGTTCACTTGTCAACTCTATCAACTGTTGGTGAAAACCTGTGGTACAAGAGAAATCTCTACCTATCTCAGGGATTCTTCCATCACCACCAAAGTAAGGAGACAAAGTAGATTGTGGGAACTACTGAAGAATCTTCCTTACTCTCCATCATCAGGAACATAATCACCTAAATCTTCACTTGTTGCCTTCTCCCAGTCTGAGGAAATCATTCCTGAAAATCCCTGTAGCTCCTGAGAAAGTCATAGAACTCTGGATATGGTTTTCATTGCTTGGCAATTCAGAGAAGTACCATGGAAGATCCTGTCAAAGGCTGGCTGTCCTGAGAAATTCATCGATATCATTCATCTCCTGCATGGCAAGATGTCAGTGATGGTCCTCACCGATAATAATACATCAGAATCTCTTGGGGTTAAGGCAGGCATATGTCACACCCCCTCTGCATTTTTCTCCATCTTCATCGCCACCATGCTTCATCTCATCATGAACAAGCTTCCCAGTAGTGTGGGCATTGTCTACAGATGGACAGAAAACCTTTTCCACATCAACCAGTTGAAATCCAAGAATAAAAACAACACCAATCTCACCTGTAGAACTTCAGTACGTGGATAACAATGTCATCTTTGCTGTCACAGAAAAGAATCTTCAAGCCTCACGTAATGCCTTTACAGAAGCATACCGAAAAGTTGGTCTCAGCCTCAATCTTGATATGACTCTAAATCCTTTACCAACCCATTCCAGTCTAGTTCCAGTCCATCTCTCCATTAAGATCAATGGAGAAGTCTTCCCAAACGTGGAAAATTTCCCTTACATGAAAGATCACAAGGCTGACATTCATGCAGCGATTCAACATTGCATCCAGTCTGCAAGGGCCACCATCGGCTGCCTAAGGATGAAATACTTTGACATTGTGACATGCCAGCACCCTTTTGTATAAGTCAATCATCCTTCCGCCTCTTCTGTATGGCTTTGAACTTGGACAACGTATAGATGCCACCTCAAGACCCTTGAAAAGTAATGTTAGTGCTATTTGAGACAGATTCTCCTCATCACCTGGGAGGACAGGTGTACTAATATCAGTGACCTTGATGCACCAGAGATACATGATGATCTGAAACCATCGCCATTGGACTGGCCATGTGCTTGGGATGCCTCAGTTCCAAATCTTCCTTGCAAATCTCAAAGGTGGCCCTGGAATGGGAGGAGGATAAAGGAAGTATTTGAAAGATTCCATGAAGGCTTCCCTCAAGAAATGCAATGTAGATATTATTGCATGGGAGACTCTTGTTCAGAAGAAATCAACTTAGAGAAAACTCCTAAACGAAGGGACACAGTTCTTTGAAACCTGTTGACAAGAGGAAGTATGGAAAAGGATATGGAGAAAGAAATGCCAGAGATCTTAAAGCTAAGGACAACTTCTACTTCCTGGAAACACCTGACAAATGTGTAGTCAGAGATGCAGCTCTAGCTCATCAGTTATGCAAGTACCCATAGAATCCATGACCAATGACATAGAACATCCTTGCTGAACAATAATACTCATTAGTAAGTGATTCCAATGTTGACAGTGGCTGTCCAAACCTTTAAATTTCAGAATATGAATCTGAAATTTCAACTAATTACTGTCAAAATGGGGCATGATTTCCCTCTCCCTGACACTACAAAGGAGCTGTCAAAATGGAAATACAGCTTTATATTTCTAAAGAAGCCCTGAATGGAATCTTCTCTCCAGAAATGTGGAGCTCCTTTTCCTTTTCAAGAAAAAGGGCGAAATTGGCAATATGTGAAAGATCATGAGACTTTGCCAGATGGTTTGTGTTTTTATAGTCTCAGAGTTCTGCCAGTCAGCCAATCTTCTATCCATGCCAGTATCTTGTCCTTAATATTATGGGCTCTTACATTATTTAGCCACCTACTGTGTAGCACCTTGTCAAAGACCTTCTGCGAATCCAAATAGATCACATCCACTAGGTCTTCTTTGTCTAACTTGCTTATTACCTCCTCAAAAAACTAATAGATTTGTCAGGCATGACTGTCCCTTGAAAAAGCTTTGCTGACCCAGCCCTATTTTACCATGCACTTCTAAGTGCACTACAATCTCTTTCCTAATAATGGACTCGAAAATCTTACCAACAACTAAGGGTCAATTTAACTGGCCTATAGTTTCCTGTCTTTTGCCTCCCTCCCTTCTTAAATAGGGGTGTACATTAGCCATTTTCCAGTTCTGAGACCCCTTCCCTGACTCCAGTGATCCTGTAAGATCACCACCAATGCTTCTACAACCTCCTCAGCTATCTCCTTCAGAACTGTAGGGCATAGTCCATTTTGTCTGGATGATTTATCCACCTTCAGACTTTTCAGCTTCCCCAACACCTTCTCCTTAGTGATGCCCTGGACTCTCAAAGTTCTGGTATGCTGCTGGTGTCTTCCACTGTGAAGACTGATGCAGAGTACCTATTCAGTTCTCCATTACTACTTTTCCAGTATTCCATATTCCACATGCATGCCTCTTGCTCAGAGATAATGGGAACTGCAGATGCTGGAGAATCCAAGATAACAAAGTTTGGAGCTGGATGAACACAGCAGGCTAAGCAGCATCTCAGGAGCACAAAAGCTGACGTTTCGGGCCTAGGCTCTCTAATGAAGGGTCTAGGCTCAAAACGTCAGCTTTTGTGCTCCTGAGATGCTGCTTGGCCTGCTGTGTTTATCCAGCTACACACTTTGTTATCTTGCATGCCTCTTGCTTACCTTTTAGCTATCTTAAAAAAAACTCTTGCAATCTTCTTTTATATTACTAGGTAGCTTACTCTCATTTTTATTTTTCCCCCATTATTGCTTTTTAAGTTGTCCCCTGCTGTTTTCTTTTAGAAACAGGCTTTCGAATCCTCTGGCTTCCCACTAATCTTCACTCTATTTAATACCTTCTGTTTTGCTTTTATGTTTTCTCTGACTTCCCTTGTCAGCCATGGTAGCCTTGTCCTCTCTTTAGTATGTTTCTTCTTTCTTGGGATGAATTTCTGCTATGCCGCCCGAGTTAACCCCAGAAACTCCTGCTATTGCTGTTCCACTGTCTTCCCTGCTAGGCTCCCCCTCCAACCAACTCTGGCCAGCTCTTCTCTCATGTCTTTGTAATTACCTTTACACCTTAATATCGTTACACCTGATTCCAGCTTCTCCCTGTCAAACTGCAGGGTGAATTCTACCATATCATGATCACTGATCCCTTGGGGTTCCTTAACCTTCAGCTCCCGAATTAAGTCTGTTTTGTTACACATCACCAAATCTCAAACTGTCTGTTTCCAAGAGGAGTCTACCACAAGCTTCTCCAAAAAAAATCTTGTAGACATTCTATGAATGTCTTTCTTACATGCCTTTTCCATATCCTGATTTATTTTCTTCCTCACATCCTTATTGCTAGAAGGCCTGTATACAATTACAATCAGGGTTTTTCTTTCCTTTGCGGTTCCATAACTCTATCCACACAGATCCAATGCCTTCCAACTGATATCGCTTCTTGCTAGCAGTTTAATTTCATTTCTTACTAAGGAGGCAATCCCACCCCTTCTGCCCATCTACCTTTCCTTTCAATAGGATGTGTATCCTTGGATATTTAGTTCCTGGCCCTGATTCCTTTGCATACACATCACTGTGATACCGACAACATCATACCTGCCAATTTCAATCTGTGCTACAAGCTCATTTACCTTCTGTATACTCTATTCATTTAAGTACAACACCCTATGTTGACAACCCCCTACTCGTGGTTGTCCCCTTATCTGCTGTGCCTGAAGTTAGATTCCTGACCTTTCTATACTCTCTTATATTGCTTGTTCTGGAAACTTTAATAACTTCTGTTGACCTCTACCCACCTTTAACTGTTTCCATAATTTGCCATGTAACTGACCCTTGCCCTGTTTAGTTTAAAGCCCTGTCTACACCCCTAGTTATGCAATTCACCAGGACTTCCATCCCATGATTTAGGTAGAATCTGTTGATTATTAGAAAAACCCATTTGGTTCACTGATGTCCTTTAGGGAAGGAAACTGTCATCCATTCTTGGTCTGGGCTACATGTGACTCCAGACCCACAGCAACGTGGTTGACGCTGAACTGCCTACCGGGCAATTAGGGATGACCAATAAATGCTGCCTTGCCAGCGAGGCCCCTCATCACGTGAATGAGTAAAGAAAAAAGAAAACAAAAGTGAGTTCATGGAACAAGATGAACAATAATCTACAACCACGCAGATTCCAAGAAGCACTTTGTTGAAAACAAATCCAATGTCTTTCCACAATCCTTCAGAATAAACTTGACAAAAACATTAACTCCAAAGACAAAAAACCAACCTCAAAATTAACCCATTTGTCCCAAATATTTCCTGTTGGCATGGAGAGAGACTTGGTTTGCCATTGTTATCCCAGTAATCCATTTTTATGAAGTAACCTTGTAAAATACCTTTGGGAAAGTACAGTACATTTAAGTAATCCCTTTTATCCACATTGCTTATTATTTTCTTCCAAAACTCCAGTTTAGTCAAACATGATTTCCCTTTCATGGAACTAATATCCTTGCTGGTGCTAGCTTCTTTTCTGTTCTTGGAACTCCATTCATCTGCTAAGTTAAACTCCCGATTTGTGCCTTGCAGGCAGTGGAAAGACTTGTGAAAAGTTAGGAGTTGAGTTACATGATGTAGGGTTTCTGAATAACTTTATAAAACACTAAAAAAAATTGTGCCTTTTAAGTAAGTCTGGAAATCAGTTCTTTGAAAATATCTTTCAACTTTTCTTGCTTTATATTCATTTATTTCATCTCCTAAAGTCAATTTTTAAGCTCCTTGCTATGATTCTGAATGATCTTGGTTTTATTCGTTTAGAACGTTGTACAACATATGTGAATTTCATCTAAGTTTTCAAATAGGCAGTAGTCCAAGACTCATCCACACAAAATGTATTCTTATTGTTGAAATGGTGAAATGTTGCATGATACTCTCAATGCAGGATTTTTGCTCAATAAACCCTGTGCAGTCATTTTAACTTAGAAGAGGAACACCATGCAACTTGGGAGTAAATGAGACTGGCTAAAAAGACTGTAAAGGTGGAAATCTTCACCAAATTTAATAAAATACTTGAGTCCATGGACCAAATCCTGGAATTTGAGATTGGACTGGATAGGGCTTTTCTCAGCCTATGTGGACATGATGAATTGAATGTTTTCCTGTGCCGTGAAGGACACCGACTTCTTCCTCATTGGGCCAGAAACAAATACAAACAAGCAAATTCCCCTGATTATCCTTTAAAAATCCTTCCTGCTCTCTAATCTCTATATCCAGATAACTGAAGCCAGATATCTGCAATTTCTCAGCAAAAATATTCCTCTGTCTCCTTCCCACTAGTTGCTGGTCTATGTGATATATTCAATTAGTACATTGGTACTTATTTTGTTTCTTAACTCTAGTCTAATAGATTTTGTCCTTCTCTGCAAGGACTTTCTATAAGTCAATATTCCCAATTATTCCTCAACCTTGGACTTTGTGTCCTTAACTTCTTGGTGCTAGGAATATTTAATATCCATCTGCCCTTTTTGGAGCCAAGTCATGACATCAGATTCCCATGTGTCTGTTTGTGCATGCGGCCAAAATATATTTAGTATACATGCACTGAAGATATAAATTAGATCTTCTTGTAGTTGCTCAAAATCTGATCACACCTGTGTGTTTATGTGTTACATTCCTGATCTTCCTCTTTTCCCCTACCCAGTCTTCCACCTTAGCTCCAACATTTCCATTGCAGGAGAGCTACCCAGAGCACTGCAGACAGCTCCAAACTGCAGAGAACAAGGCACATTCAGGAACACGTTGGATAAATTGAGTTAAGTCTTTTCTGGCTGTTGTCAACTGCTTCTCAAGCTCATCTCAGAACAGGTTAAATAGAAAATGGAGAATTGAGCAGCTGACTATTACACTGTTAAAAAGCAAAGTATTCTAAATGCTGGAAATCCACAATGTAAACAAAAAACATAAATGTAAAAAAAAATGTAAATTAACAAAAAAAAAACAACTGAGGTCAGGCATTTGTGAAGAGAAACAGAATTAAGTTCTCATCAATGACACTTCATCAGAACAAAAACAAACTGATGTGGAACTCTGATGCAGACAAACATCTTTTAAATTTATGGTCACAAGTGAATAACCAGAAAATGCTCCACTCCACATTGTAAATGAGAGTTTTAGACTGGGATACTGTATCATACAGTGGGATATAGATGACCCACCTCATGTATTTCTAATGGCAGTTAATCCATCTACCATGGAATTGTTTTTTTGCATACCTGTGAAATGCACTCAATTTTTTAGCAGTAGTCACTCTATTCATTGGTGACGGCATAGAGTATAAGAAAACCTATAAGGTTGAAAGATATTAACGTACAAGAATTTAGATATAGAGGCAGGAGGTGGTGGATGCAGAGGGTGGAATTAGACAAGTGAAAAATTATAAACTTTATTCAACTCATGTGGATTCATCTTTTTAGTTGCAGCATCTAGAACAAGGGAAAAGCTCCGTCAAACTGAATGGATTGTCACTCTGGAATCAACTGGCTGCACTGGAGAATTGCCAATCTAATATTAAGCTGGAAAACACCCAGTTAAAGAGAGAGAAAGCCAGTCTAGTTGAGCATATCTCTGAATTAAAGAAACAGGTATTTTGATGTATGTTTTGCCAGAAATTGTTCAAAAATGACTAGTTCATGGCAACTACTATTACTAATGCAGAAAAAAAAGCAGTTATCTTCTCTTAGCCACAGGTGCAGTAAATTGCCAATCTTCAGAGATTGTTGGAAATTTTTCACCCTCTGCCATCATTTCCTCCCCATGAGATCAAGAAATTGCTGGATTTGAGATGTAAACACAAACAGATGTCAGCATAACTATTTAGTGCTGTTATTTTATGCCACAACCAATGAATGATAATTTATGGTCCTAACATGCCTTTCGGCATTAGATGCCTAGAAAGGGAATAGCGGTGGAGGCCAACTTCTGCAGCCATAAATTGTTTATAAACTTTCAAATGTTTTGCTTTTGTTTAGTTTCTTCAAAAGATGAAGGCAAAAAAGAATAGGTATTTCAACTTATTAATTCTAGTTCCTCCACTGTCATTCACTCTCTAGATGTTTTCTAAACAACCTTTTCAGAAATGATATTATACACTTCTGAAGCAGGTGGGCCTTGAACTTGGGCCTTTTGGGTCAGAAGTAGGGAAATTACCTTTTCATCCACCCTATTTATTTACTCTTTATTAAGGACACTAGACCATCGCAGCCAATCTTGATGAGGCCCCAGATTTACCAGTTGATATTGCTATGCCAATATCAAATGTTATTTGCATTCCTAGTAATTTGACAAATACAATCTAAAGTAAGAGGTTTTAAAAAATCCAGGCACTTCAGCCATGTCTTGGTTCTTAACTGATAATTGTTCATGTGAATCAGAACTGATAGCAATATTTTGAACCATGTAACAACTTATTTTAAGCCAAGAATATTAGTTCATTTAATCTTTCAGCCAAAATGCATACAATTTATTTGGAAGTGAAAGTTTTCCTGAAACTCCCAACAGGTCACAAATTCTGAATTATTTCAAATAATTTTTGAGCATGATTTGATACTAATACAAATGCAACACAATATTTACTTATAATTAGGGTGCAAATTATTTTTCCCAGACATTTTGAGAATGTTTCACCGTTTTACCATGGAAATACTAGCCGAGAGCATCTTGCACTTGTCCCTTATAGCTTGTGTTCTGAATTAATTACTGTTGCACAAACAAAATCAGAAGTGAAAGGGGTGGGCACAAGAATATTCTCTCAAGGCTAACTGGAAAGAGACCGATGGTTTACGTAAAAATTCATAGATTACACCATGATGCCATCTCTAGCTAGCCTGAGAAGCACCTCACAGACTTTTTCATTGAGCCTTCTCCTCTATCAATACCCCTTTGATGGTGTATTATCAATACCATGGCCAGGACAGAATGGTGTAATACTTTTATATAGTTCTCCCATATCTGTTGACACAGTTACTGCAGGTGATGGTCTGTTCTAGTCAGTATCAAGCTTCCTGACATTTGGTAGAATTCAGCACTCTAGTTAAGGATTCAGTCACTTTCTACCAATCAACAAGCTTGTATTTAGCTTTTACGGTCACACTGTTTACATGAGTAATTCACAGATTCCTGAGCATTTGCCCACTTTCTTTGCTAATGCTAGTTAATTGTCAAGTTTGTAATGCCATACTGTAATCAGTTACAAGTTCAAATTTAATGTCACTGATACCTCAATATTAGCTGTGCGACCAAGCAGGGAAATGGAAACATGGATCGAGGCAAGTAATTTTACATCAATTTCACAACCTCTATGGCACCCTCAGATTCTTCAAGTCTCATGACTCTAAATAAATAACATCTAACAATATAATAAAAGTATCCTGTTAAATTAATTCCAGAAAGGTATATTAAATAACATAGGAACTACTAGAAATCCCCAATCTGGTTAGTCTTGAGAAAAGACAGGGTTTAAAAAGTTACTTTGTAATAATAAAAGTATTGGAAATTCTGGTACTGTGCAAATAAAAAGTCCAGGTAGTTGTGTCGCCTGCCACATGCCAGGGTTTGGGACATCTGCTCATTTGCTGTGGAAAGGGAGGAAACAGTTATCACCCATGTAGACAACAACGTAGGCAGCACAGAGAAAAAAATTCTGCAGTCAGAAAGCCAGGCACAAAACTAAGTGGTGGAACCTCAAAGAACATAATCTTTGCGTTATTACTAGAGCCACAAGCAAACTGGCATCGGCCAAATCAGATTAAGAGATGAAAACATGACTCAAAAACTGGTTTGGTAGGAGTAGTTCCAGTTTGCAGGGCAGTGAAGTAGATGGGAACAATTCTATTGGGACGGTCTCCACCTGAATTGTACTGGGGTTATTGTAAACCTCAAAACTAGGAAATAAAATAATTTTTTTAAAAACTTGATTTTAAACTCAATAATGGAGACAAGGGATCAAATTTCAGAAGAGGTGGTAATTCAAACAGTAGAGTCAGAACCAAAGAGAAAGATATTAATGAGATAAACAATAAAAAGATGTCTCAGGAAGGGCTAGAGAGCATGGATATAGTTACCAACTAACTGGTAACAAGCTCTAGAATTTACAGAGATTACAGGGTGAAACTACAGGCTCCATATCTGAATGCATGTTGCATTCAGAACAAAACAAATAACTGAAAGCACAAATAGAAATAGATCAGTCTGACGTGATTGCCATTACAGAGGCAAGACTACAGGATTACATAGATTGGTACCTGATTATTGAAGGGGAACAGCACATTTAAGGGCAGAAGCCAGGAAAAGGTGACTCTGTCAGCTAATAATGGTATTAGTATAATAGAAGGGGATGGTCCAAGTTCAGGATCAGCAGTGTGGAAACAGTTTATGTAGAGATGAAAAATAATTAAGGCAAGTCACTTGTGGGAGTAGTTTACAGGCTCCCTAACAGTAACAGCAGAGACGCAGAAACAAAAGTTGCCAGAAAAGCTCAGCAGATCTGGCAGCATCTGTGGAGAAAAAAAAATCAGGGTTATGTTTCAGGTCCAGTGACCCTTCCTGACCAAAGTCAGATGGGAGAAGGGTAGTCTAGGAAAGAAGTTCATAGAATATTTTCAGGATATTTTCTTAGAACTGCAGACAGCAGGCTATGTCAGATGTGATCTTGTGCAATGAGATATATCATTCTTTAATTCTCAGTGAAGGTGCCCCAAAGTAAGAGCGACAATAACTGACCATGACTGAATTTACTTTTGGTTTGTGAAAAGAGAAACAAGTCTGAGACTGTTTTTAATATTAAATAAGGGAAATTGAGGGCTTAAAAGATTAGCTATTTAAATTGAATTAGCTTAAAGAATAGGTAATTGAGGTGCAGTGACAGACATTTTGGGAGATATTTCAGAATGTACAAATTTTATCAGTTGAGGTGGTAGGATACTAAATTATAAAAGCTGATTTTGGTAATCATAGAATCCTTTAATTTACTTTTGTAAAAGCCCATCTGGTTCACGAATGTCCTTTAAAGGAATCGGCCATCCTTGCCTGGTCTGGCCAACATGTGATTCCAGATGTGGTTGACTTTTAACTGCCCTCTGAAATGACTAGCAAGCACTAGGTTCATGGGCAATTTGAGATGGGAAACAACTCTTGCTAGAATTGCACACAGCTGATGAGAATAAATAAATAAATAAATAAATAAATAAATAAATAAATAAATTCCAAGTGATCGGCACAGTATCCATGGCTGATTAGAAACATTAAAGATAGCATCTGACTTAAAGAAAAGCATAAAATGGTGCACGTCAGATGAATGGATAAAAATTGACTAAAACATTAAGAAGATGGGGAAAATTGAAGTCTGAAAGCTAGCCAGAAAAATGAAAACAGATGTTAAGAATATCTATAAATATTAAGAAATCATATACAAACTAGAGAATTGATAATAACGAGTAAGAGCTGGCAGATGAATTGGTTATTGGGAGTAGAGACAATATGAAATTCAAAACAGATCAACCATAATCTTATTAAATGGAAGAGCATGCTCCAGGAGTCATAGCAAATTACTCATGCTCTTGTTTGTATTTTCATATTAAGATACTTAGTCAGTAGTGATCCATTTTAACTGTGATTTGGTGATATAAAAGTAGCAATTGCAGTTGATTAACATGGACTTGATCAGAATGTAAAATTTCAGGAATGTTGCAATTCTGTTTAACTAAGTGGAAGTATGCAACTGCAATGGGGCAAAGAATGAGAGCAGTTCTAAAAATAGTCAAAAAGGATACTCAGCGGAATGTAAATATTCCACAATGTCTATTATAACATGTTCCTCTAATCATGTTGTATGTCTGTCACTCGCTAAATACAGATTTTTGAAAAAGATGATGAAATTCTTCTCATGAAAGGACATATTCATAGACTGGCTCAGGATCTAAACCATCTGAAATCCCAACTCAAGATGGAAAGATCCCTGCATTCAGACAGTTGGGAAGAGATTTCTAGCATTGCTGATACCATGAAACAAGTAGCAAATACAATGAACAAAAGGAATGTAAACCATACTTCAAAACATTTCTAATTTTACAGAACAATTGTATGGAGTGATCTTTGTGTAAAGTCTGAAAAATCAGTTGCCGGTGGGTGCATGCGGGCAATGTAGTATTCAATCCTGAGACTCAATGAAGAGGAGTAACTGGTATAAACATTTCCAAATTTGCAGCATACATATTAAGGTGATTTTTAAAATAGTGTTTCATATCAAGAAAGATCAAATAAAACTTTTCCAAACACAGAAATATGTCAAATTTAAAAACTGTAAATTCAACACGGTTTAGTTGAGCAATAAATACTTGGTAATTTACTGCCCGGGACATGGCAAATAACTGATCTGAAGTTTTAAATAGTTTGTGAGATCATATAGCTATACTATGTAAACTGTCATTTTTAGTACTGGGATTGAAAGAAATATTTGCAAAAGCAGGAAAAATAATTCAAAGTATTGCTCTGATTTTGAGAATTTCATTACATTGTTGATAGCTTCCAACCCAGTATCTTTTCCATCACAAGGTTTTACTGCTTTTACCTCTTATGTGGAGGTGCTGGTTTCAGACCAGTGTGGACAAAGTCAGAAGTCACACAACACCAGATTATAATCCAACAGGTTTATTTGAAATCACAAGCTTTCAGAGCAGAGAGATAGTAGGGACTGCCAATGTTGGAGAATCTGAGATAGCAAGGTATAGAGCTGGGTGAACACAGCAGGCCAGGCAGCATCAGGGGAGCATGCTCCTCAGATGCTGCCTGGCCTGCTGTGTTCATCCAGCTCTATACCTTCTTATTTCTCTTCTTTCAGAGTGTAGCCCCTTTGTCAGGTGAAGTGAGAGAGAAGCACACAGAACACAGAATTTATGGGCAAGGAGAGATCAAGGGCAGAGAAATCAAAAGACCATACAAAAGGTGAGTGGAGTGCCGAATAACAAGTCCCTGCAGGTGATTACGTGTCAGATGGTATGAGTAAAGTTGAATAACATGCAAAGGGATGACTTGTAATCTGATTAAATGAGGCAAAGAGATAATTGCAAAAAATTAAAGGTGGTGGAGACAAACCAATTTGCAATCTTGTCTTCCAGTAGCTCACAAATACAGGAGTGCAACTTTTTTTTAAAACTCATCAGCTCGTACTATTTTCCAAAAACTTGAACCTCTCCTTCAGTTTGAGACAACTGAACACCCTCTCCAATCTGTTGCATCATATTCTCCGTTTTCATGAATTCCTCCCACAAATATAAATGAATAAATACTCTCTGCTTCAATGATTGTTTTGGTAAATGTATGACATTGACTTTTCTGTAGCTGGTCTCCCACCCTGACGCCACATTCTATCAAACTCCGCATAGTTCAACCTGAACTTGGTGTATGCTTTGGGAACAGAATTATACCTCACCCCAGTTTACTGTTTTATAGTTTGAACACTGGGTTAGTTTTTAGCCTCAGACATTTTAACACTTATCCAGTTGAAAATTATGCTGCTTTTTGGACTTGAGATTAGGATTCATGTTTGTACTCAAACTGAGTGCCTAAACATGAAAAATATTTTCATAAAACAGTGCAATCAAGGATTTTAGAATGTAATTGTTTATTTTCCCTTGTCCTAAAACATTTAGTAATATCTTTAAAAGTGGTAATCTGATGTAGTTTCATTAGTACAATTGAGTATGGGTTTATCACAAGAGTATAGTCAAACTTGATGCAGTAACTGAATTTTAACTATTTGAAAATGTCTTTTAAAAACTAAATAACCATTTCCTAGTTTCATTAGTGTACAATAGTCGGTTTCATAGAAGATTTTTTTTAATATTTGAAAACCAAACAACTTTAAGTGAAGAGCCACCTTGATGATCTGAAAATGAGTGCAACTCCATGATTAATTTGATCAGACGGTACGGTCAGTTTTGTAGGCTGGGTCAACTTTAAGCCTGATATTTCTGATTTCTTAAATTGAATTTCTATTCAACATATTATATGCTCAACATAGTTGAATGTTTTGCAATTTGACCAATTGCAGGAGAGTTACGATAACAAAACCAGCTCAATCTAGTCTCAACAAACTATATTTTCTACCATCTTGCTTCCCTATTTCATCATATCAGTCGGTACAAAGCTGTATGGAAAACAGCAGATCGTCACCATGGTGTAAATCAATGATCGAAACAGGTAGGTTGGGATCCTTACATTAATTGGGATGTCCTACATTACAGGTGCTGTCCAGACAATGTGGACTTTACTCTGCCACTGGTAAATTAGCATATGATCAGTGCCATACATTACTGTCAACTGGCTACTCAGGGCCCTAATAGGCCAAAGGGTGGCAAGGCCACTCAATGCTTTCCCCAACAACTGTAAAATTTCAGACGTATCAGGCTGTAAAGGAAAGTCACCCACTGTATTTTACATACCCATCACCTTCACACCAAGTGGCAAGGGAGGGTAAAATCCAGTTAGCAATAAGAGTTGTCCATACCAAGAATACTGACATTTTCTTTGAATTTGAAACATTTTTCTGTGGTAGTTTGAGTCCTTGTGCAGTTACCTTTGCAATTTTTATCCTGGTGTACATCTTTACCATGCCTTCTCTGTATTTTTCATAAATTTATTATTGAGATGACAGCATAGCGAGCAAAGCCAATATGTACTAGACATCCCTAATTAAATTGTGCTTTCCACAATCTGTCAATAAGAATCTTTCACAAAAACTCCCTTTCCTCAACAGTTTGCACATTATTCAACCCAGGAGCATCGTTTCTGTGGGTGGAATGTTATTTCTTCCTTTCTCCTGCTTAATTCCACGAGGCCAATAAAACACTAACCTCTGTTTTCAATCCTAACAAAGGATTGTACATGAAGCTAAAGTAGTTTTCTCCCAGTAGATATTACATATTTTCACAATTTTCATTGCATTTTTAGGCTAATCTTGAATCATCAGGCTGTCCACAAAATGTCTTTTTGTTATTCAAGATGACGACATATTTGATGCTTACCTGTAAGATGCACTTTTCCCCTCCAGCATGTTGTATTCATTGGTTCACAGTTAATTAAAAAATAAATTAAAGCAAATAAGTGAACTGAAATAATGCTGATTTTCTGGTAATAATTTTAAACATAAACAAGTATTCCATTAATATTGCCAGAACTCAATTTTGTAGGGCATTAATTGAAATGAGAATCAGATCGTTTTAATGTGATGTACCAACTGTGTATTTATATGGAAAATCACAAATTCAACACAGCTGGCAGATTAAAATTGCAAGTTCTTATTTGATGGCAAAACATGTGAAAAAATGGATGAAAGATCCAAGATATCAAAATCAAATTATTCAACATTAGCATTGAGTTTAGTACAAGTATAGCACCAGCTCAGACAAGCAGAAACAGTCACCAATAATAAGGCTGTACAAAAAGAATTTACAGTTTACTGCATACAATCTACAAACTGATCATTTATGAAGTTTACATAATTAATATTAAATCACACCAAATCTGAATGAAAATCAGTGATAAGAAAATGTGAATGTGCAACACAACTAACTATTATTTAAAGTGAGCCTTTTATCTTACATACCCAATATTTATGTTACGTTTACCCTGAGGCCTTTGGAAAAAAGGTTAAAGATTATTATGAAAAGATTGAGAGAGAAGGAAATAATTTATTTTGTCAACTAAAAGATATTTCCATCTTTTTAAAGAAAGCTCCAGCCTTTAATACAACTTATTTAATACACAGAACATATCTGGCTCTATACATAGAATAGTACAGCACAGTACAGGCCCTTTGGCCCACTACATTGTGCTTCAATTTGATTATTCTATCTCAAACGTAAAATTTGCAGCCGGATGTTTTATCTTACCTGAGTACAACCATTAATTTTGTCAGCAAGATTGACAGCCATGTGTCACCAGATGAAGCCAGGTTACTTGATCCTGGCTATGAAATAAGAAGCTAGAGATTTGGCGTGCTGTGTATGTTCGTGTATTTTGCATATAAAGTACACACCTTTGCTTTAAAAGACTTGCATTTAGTTACAAATGTCTCAAAACACCTTGAATAAGATTAATAACTTTGAATAATGCAGCAAGGTGTTATGAACATAAATATTGTAAACAACAGGATTCCATGAACAGCCATAAGATGACAAACCTTTCATGGCAGTGTTGATTGAGGAAGGAATGACTGCACATACTTAAAGAACTTCATTCTCTTATGTGAAAAGTGTCATGAGATCTTTAACATCTTTCTCAAGAGGCAGTTCTCTAGTTACTAGCTGACTCAAAAGATGGATTCTCAGGAACATATATTTCCTGACTCTGAAAACATTGCATAGCAAATGCAAAAGCTAAAATGTTGAATTTGCATTAAAAGTAAAGTCACTATAGTCCTACCAGACCATACGGCTGCCCTCCCATGGAGACAGGGATAGAGACTGGTTGTGGTTTAAATCAAGGGTCACCATGACTTGAGAACGACAGTCCTTCATAGTAACCACAATCAGTGAGGGAACTGAACCCACACTGGCCTGAAAATATAAATATGGAACAATATACAACAGACTTCAGTGTATTAAATATAAGTGGTTCGAGAGCTTGGAGTTTCTTTAACAAGTTCTAAAATTAAAAATAAAATCACTATTCAATGTTTTCCAAAGAAAAAAGTATTTGCCTTGGTGAATTTGTGTCACATTCATGTTGGCAAATACTTGCTTTCAGTTCTGTGTGCAAAAAATGTACAATTTTATGTACAAAAACAAAGTACAGAAAATGTGTATGTGGTGCCAAGTATATTATATTTTGACACTAACAGTAATGGTACACAGTTGATCTGGGTTTTTAAAATTAAAATGCATAGTTTCTCAGTTAACATTTACAAACAATAATCTTCAGGAACTGAAGCAACACAGTAAGATTATATGTTCCAGTCAGCAACTGGGTAGATGTTAGTGCGCACAATCCTTTTGGATTTAGGCTGCATGATTTTTATTTTCTTTAATTTTCACACCAAATTGAAAATTTTACTTTCTGTTTGCGGTTTTTGACCAGTACTGACACAAATTTAATAGCAATCATTACAAAGATTGTGGCATGTTAACTTTTTTCTGTGGCGATTTAAACCAAGTTGGTTCACCCATTTAAAATAATAATTTTTCAATTCACACCCATTACACACAAGCACCCCTTAATAGCTCACTTTTCTTTCCACAGCGTTAGTCTTCTCTCTCAAATTATTTTTCTTTTTACTTTTAGACTTAATTTCCATAATTATCATCTACTTTTGACACTTACTGGGAACATAATGAAATCAGATCATAATTTAAGGACAGTTTTTCCATTTTTCACTCAACAAAATTTAAACAGACCAGTTGGCCCCTTTGATCCCAAATATATATGCAAATCATTTTTGCAAATAAAAAAATCCTCTGCCCTCAACTCTTATCAGAACAGATGCATAAGCAAATCATTAATCCTTTTAAGAATGAACGCATTTCTTACAAATAAAAATGGTTTGAATTGAGCTGCAATTATACAAATAGGAAAATAGATAGTTGTTGCAGTGTATATATTATTTGTATAAAGTGTTTTTAAAAAAAGCTTAATTTTCACGTTGCATTAAGTTGCATCAGCTGAATGTGATGCACTATATAAAAAGTCCCTCCCAATTTGTCCTTTTGGAAATGACTCAATATCACTTATATTAGCTTGGGTTCTTGTTAATTTTTTTTTCTTCTTATTTGGTACAAAAAATTCAGTGTTGCAGAAGTGGAGATGTTCACTTTACATTCTGAATCACAAGTAGTCCTGACATGAATACCGAAAAGGTCAAACAACCTGTCATTCAAAAACCACAACTTCTAAATCTGAGGTAAATTCCAGGGGCTAATGAGGATTAGCACAAATCAATTGATTTAGAAACGTTCTGTGGGGAAATTTTCATTTCCTTTCTACATTTTAGATTTATGGTCAAGTCTACAGATGTGATGATTCAATCAGTTCATTCTATAGTCATAAATTCTCCCTTCCCAATATAAATAAATCAGCTACTTTATGCTGCCACTATAAACTACAGATATTTATTACACACAGCAGTCTATACACTGGAAATAAATCCATTATGCTAAATAAATAATTGATAGGAAACAAGTGTGGAACTAAAATTTACTATGTTTAAAGGTTTTGCAAAAATTACTTTTTCAAAGCACAGCTTGCAATTAATTTTGTCTCATGGATAATTAACAAAACTGCAGTGTTACAAACTGTCAGACTTGCTGAGCACAATATACAATATAAACTTTGTCTATGTATTAGACACAACTGCCTTAAAACAACAGAATGCTATTTTCCACTGAAATCAGTGGTGGGCAAATCCTCACAGGTCCCAAATTCTTGGTGATATGATGCTCCTAAATGTTGCTTAGTCTCAAATATTTCATAATTCAACACAGAAGGGGTTCAACTTAATCAGTTATTTTGGTGCACGCCAATTTAAATTAAAGCATTTCTCAACATCAAATATAAAATTACAGGTGAAGACAATATCCTAATGTGTAATAAACAAGTTTTCATCATAGAATAAAATCACAATACACTAATTTGTTTGATCTAATTCAAATAATTAAATATTCAATTCACAACCACTTTAAATATGTCCTGTCATTGTTTTTCAAAGAATAAAACTGCTTTAATAAACTCAAATGACTGAAGGAACTGGAAGATTTTTCCAAATGATAATCCAGCATCACTCAATTTGAATTTCAGATTAATTGTCCTGTACACACTGCAGTAACCATAATATTTTAAATGCATTTTGTCATCACATCTTTGGTAATAATAGTTACTAAAATCTAAAGTTGAGGATGATGGATTAAAGCCCATCTTTGGAGCAGAAAATCCTACCTTACCATTTCTGGCCTGAATTATTCTGACATGAGCTTCAACAATTACAAGAAATTTGCTTCTCAAAATTATCTGTTTTTAAACTTAGCCCATACAAATGTGCACCAAACATGTGAAAAATAAGAAACTCTATGTGTACTAATATATCATGCTAACTCATTAAGTAATTCAGCTTTTTTAAGGAAGAGAAAGTAGATTAAAGACTGGCAATTCACTTCTGTGCCAATAATAGTGCACTATGGAGTTCAAAGAGCAACTTTGAATTTGCGGATTGGTGCGATTATTAATAGGTGCTTATTAACAGGATCACAATAATATTCTAGTAATAGATCCAATCTATTTTAAGAGAAAAATAATCAAGAAAATAACAGGAAGTTACTGGGTGTAAACCTAATAATGGGTAGAATATTAAAATATCCTCAGAATCAAGTAAAACCATCATGATTACGCTGCAAGAGAGACAAACTGTTAGGGATGATTGGAGACTGCACTACTTACTTAAAAATGTTAAGCTGTAAAAGGAACGGTTCAAAATAGCATTTTACAAAGACCCAACCACAAAGGGGTCTCAGATTTACACTGCAGTTTTTGTACTTAGATTTATTAAATCCAAGCTAAAAATTCACTGCAACATCCACAATTCTCAATGTACTTTGTTTACAAACATGGAAAAGTGCATCAGTACCACCCTGTAATAGTACAAATAATAGACTGCATAAAGGATTACTGAATTCCATCCCAAAATTATCTTTTGTCATGGTAATTTTCCGCAAGACTGCTGCCAGTATTAAAAGGTAAATATATTCTGAAGAATTCCAACAGGAATAAGGTGACACATGAATATACTTAAGCCTGTTAACCGTTATTTGGAATTAGAACTGTTGGATAGATAGACAGGAAGCAGAAGTGTGTGTTAAACTTTTCCTATAAAATCATGATGGTATTAACATAAGGGCTAGTAGAAATAGACAAAATATCAGAAACACCAGTGGAAACAGAGAATTAATAGTTGAAGCAGTATAAAGAAAAGTCAGATGAATGGGACTAAAATATACTTCTTTCAAAGAAAATAATTCAACAAGTCCAGATTGAACTTGGGACTTTAATCTGTATGGTGAAATCCACACAGACTCCCATCACACCAAATACATTGCACCAGCCCTCCTATCTGTAGGCAGAATTTAATGTTAAAGATCTCATTCACATCATTGCCCCAAAGTGTCTCTAATAAATTCAAAAGCACAGTACAGAGGAACTAGCACCTTTCACAGCCTAATGAGGAAATATTGCATCTGATATAGCCCTGAGTTTAGTTGTATTAATCAGGGGACTCCAAAACTTGATTTATGCTGTATTACTTGATCTCAGCAAGGGCAACCATGGAAGATACAATTGGCCATCATTTCTGTTTCTGATCACTTCCAACACCACCAGCTGAAAAGGACATATGTGGACACCTGGTGAGAACAATATCAGGTTCAGCTTTGAGGCTCCTCAAAAATCTTTAGATGCAACCGGAGCCCGTGGAACAATATACCAGTATTTACAAATTAGGACAGAAAAAAATTTACATGGAAAACGATGAAGAGGAAACATTGACGAAACAATTCAGTCAAGTGGATGTTCTTTGAAAACTAGCTGAGGAGACAGATCGAAAAAATCCACTTTATCAAAGATATTATTTCATTAGATGTATGCCATTGTTTCCACTTCAACTGGTGCTCTCTTTTCCATAAGTCTGATTTTGGACTCATGCTTTCAGTTTCAGGAGTCTTAGACAATCATTATAAAACAGTTTTCACTTTTCTATATAGGAAGCTCTGTTCTCCGAAGTCAGTCTCAAATCCTGAAGTAATATCTTATTTTGAGATGATGACACCATGGGCATCATTGTTAAAATCAGGAAATGAATTATTAACACATCTGTAGCTCAACAGTTTCAAAAATTAATAAAAGCAAGTATGTTTTTCTTTATTACGCTGACCTCTTGCACCACAACACTGTCATTTGGTATGGAGGAATGAAAATCATGGATAGTTGCTTTAATTGTGCTGTGCTTGTTCAAAGGAGGAAAAGGAATCACAAAAATTTCTAGTTTTTAACATGGCGTTATTTTTGAAGCTTTAACTATGTCCATTCTTCAAAATGCTTAGATTGATGTGACATCCCAAAATTCTGACAGCTGAACTCTAGTTAACTGGATCTTGATTACTTAACAGTAAGATCGTAACAAATCATTTAGGTGTAATTCAAGAAGTTGTCAAGTTACCTGATACTGATCTAGCACCACACTGTATTAAATTTCTTTAATTTGAAGTGGGTCACAAACAAAAAATGCTCTATTTAGATTCAAATAATTTTATTTTCCATCTCCAGCAATTCCACTTTTCACATTTGGATCTGTAGCATTACCAACCCTGTTTATCTAACTAAGGATGGAGAGGGAAAGAAAGCATTAATATGCCTTGTTTTAAAACATAATTGCAAATTAAAGGCAGGCAAACATTAACATAATGTTAGCAGCCTATTATTTGTCTGACTTAAAAAGACAGACTCAACCATACAGGTAAACTGAAGGTCCAATGTTGTAAAGTTTTGTTTTATTACTGAAACAATTGTTATGCTACGATATTTTTATAATGTAGTGTGTAAATCAAGTCAGAATCAAGAATGCCAGAGGAGGAACATGCAACTAAGTTAAAGAGATCAAGGAGGGTGAAGGGTCTAGGCCCGAAACGTCAGCTTTTGTGCTCCTGAGATGCTGCTTGGCCTGCTGTGTTCATCCAGCTTCAGAGTTTGTTATTAAGGAGGGTGAAAAACTGTTTTCATATTTCACCCCCAGTTAAGACAAAGAATATTGCTTTTCCTCTCCTTTAAAAAGGGAGAAAGTAGTATTCATTACTTTCTGATAAATCAGAATTCAGTTACGGTGGTTACTAGTTATTCAGTAAGAACTCAACCTAATGTACTCCATATCAACTAAATGACCATTTAAAAACTTAGATATCCTACTGTTATCATTCAGTTCTCAGATATTATTCATGGGCTGTCTTCGTTAAGGATGCCACATCATAACTCCTTTGAACTCTAAAACCAGAGTCAGTTATTCAAGTAATTAATTTGCAGCTACTCTCTCCTTGAACTGCAGTAAGATTTTATGCTGGCATTATTCAATTTAAAAGAACACAACTTTAAAACATAGAAGTCTTTAGCACCTACATAAGCATTCTGTGTGTTTCCGCATCTGAAAAGACTGAAACTTAAAAATGCATAGAAAAACAAATATCTCAAGTTGAATTTCTGACCCAATCCTTTAAGAGGTTTCAACCACATTTTTCCATCACAAAAGGATGATCGCAGCCAAACTGCAAGACTGCATGTAGTTTAGCTGAACTATCATAGGAAGGATATTATTGCCAAGAAAGCAGGCATACAAGCAAAGATCCTGAGTGAAAAAAATTAGGCTACAGGAAAAAGCTAAGGAAGCCAATATAATTTTCTTTGGCTAAAAGGAGAGTTTAAGGGATCCAAGCAGATTTTTCAAGATTAAAAACTGAATCCCCAAACTGGTTCAAAGACTTCACTGTGATAAAGGAATATGAAAGATAAATACAAAGAAAAGTAGTCAGAAAAAACAACATGCAGACCTGATTCACCCAGAGGGCTACATTAATCATGGAGCAAAAATCAGGAAAGACTATGTGGGGTAGGCAGTATAGAGAGGTTCAATAAACAATGGCCTTCTCCTGCTACTAGAAATCCTGCACTCTTAAACTCAATTTTGATTTGTATCCCAATCAGTGAGACAGTCTTCTGCACAATATATATACTTCAAGTCATACACTACTGCATTTCCACACCATTGTTTTTCACATAGATTCTTGGGGAAAGAAACTGCAGTTTCAATCCCAATTATTATAAGGAATTGCCCATCACTGACACCAATACACTTTTCATCATTACTGCTGCGAATTCGCTGTTACTACAATTAAAATATCAATAATTATCCAATGTTCATAGCTATCAGCAAAATATGGAAAATTTAGTGTTTTGTTGCCAATCCATAATCTTTGCAATTCAGATAAAATTCATAGGGTTTGTTTATACAGTGAACAACCATAGTTATACTTCTCAGTTTAACATAATGGCTCAATTGCCAGTTAGTCATTGTCTAAAATGACATACGTCTCACTAGCCTCAACATCTTCCCATTGCTCTCTATCCATTTCCCCTCCTCCATCTTCATCTGCCATATCTTCATCAACAATTCTCTCATTTTCTTCCTGCTCCAGTTCACCCGGTTGTTCTCGTTCTTCTTGCTGTTCCTTAAAAAATTCTGGATCAACCATCAGGTCCATACCATCATGGTCACCTTTTGGCTGTCTATCACCCCCGGAACAGTCCAAACATACACCATAACGTCGAGATCCATGCCTAATTCCAACACTGGCTGCTAGAGTGAAGAATTTTTTACAAACCATACATTTGTACTTTTTATCTTTCTTGTGTACCTGAAGGAAAGCAAATCAGATAATTAGCAAATGGAATACACTTCTACAAAAAGAAACTGAAAATAAGCTTGCAAATTCCATTACTGGCATTTATTTTCTTATGAAGTAGGTGGCTGAAATAATGACAGCTAGTACACTAGAACACTGTTTAGTTATTTTACAGAAAGTCTCTTTACAAAGAGAAAATTGATGAATTTGCTGGGCAGTATAAGAATAGGAAGTTGGAATTCTGATTACAATATACCCTCAATCAAGACCTTATTTTTCAGTCCAAAGACGTTCAGCTGAGGCTGTAAAATTGTACGCTTCATCTCCAAAGGTAACAAAAGTGCTCAGTAAGAGTGTGATACTGGTTAGACTACTCTCCCTTGTTGGTGCTCTGGTTACTGCTTACCGACACTTAAAAATGGCCTAGTTTACCTCACTAACTTGAAAAGTAGTGAGCAACTTAAAGAAGATCGGTGACCATCCAGTGAGCAAGGCCAGGTGAAGACATTGAGAACACTCAATGTCATAGACAGTCTTCAAGCTGCGAGTGGGTCCTACAGCCTGTTTGCAAGTTGGAACACAATGCAGAATAATGGAAAGCTGCCATTCGTAAGTATTGGAAACATTCATATGTTGGGTCTTTAAAAATTTAAACCAGGTATGGGATCAGGTTCGTAAATCAAATATTCATAAATCACGGTCCCTATGTACTCAGCTGTTATCACAGAGGGAAGGTGTGCTGCATTAAAGTCATCATAAAGCATAAGAACAAAGAAAACACATTTTAATTTAAATAGCCTCTTAAACCGAGAAAAATATTGTAAAGTGCTTCAGTGATTTAATTAAAATAAATAGACAAAAAGTTTGGTGCAAGTATGTTTTCAGGAAATGCCTAAATGTGGAGAGGAAGATGAAGAGGCAGTGGGTACTTCAGGAAAGCAAGTCAAAGTGTTTGAAGACTTTGGGAACACTGGGCCAGAGCGTTTTTGTTTTGGAGGGCAGTAGCAGGGGGAGACAGCTCCACAAAATCTGTAGTGGAGAACACAGAATGTGGGCAGTTCAGGTTTGTTTCCTAGGCTGGAGGTTACAGATAGGAAGCAGTATAACCATGGAAAGGATTTAAACATGAAAATAAGAAATGTAAACTGGGAAAACATGTAACCAACAGAGGTCAACAAGACCACGACTAACTGGTGAAGGGGATACAGTACAAGTTGGGATAGACAGCTAAGTTTTAGAGGTGTGTACGTTTATGGAACATGGAGGATGGGATGCCAAGTCAACATGGAGATCATGCTGGAATAGACACATTTCGGAGGTGAGAAAGACAGAGGTGAGGGCTTGCATAGAAGATAGACCGAAAAATCGAAAACACTCTCATTTGTGACAGAAACAACGTGGAATCAGCTGTTGATTAGGATGCTGAAGTTCTGAACAGAGAGTCAGTTTAAAACAAAGGTAGCTTATGGTAACTGCTGGAAAATGTGGCAGTGTAGCTTTTCCAGTGATTAACTGGAAGAATTGCAACTGTAATCTAAAATTGTATGTATGACAAGCTGCTGATAATAAAGAAGCAGAGGAGGAATCGATGGAAATGCTGCGAGAAATTGAACCAGGTTTTGTACTCAAGCAAGCTTATCCCATATCTTGGAATTATGTCACCCAAGAGTAGCACGTAAATATGTCATTTAAAATAAATCTTTAGGCATTAAAGAGCTAATAGTGCCCAACAACAAAGAAGAGTCATTCCTGGAGATATTCCATCTATGGTTAAATCTTTAAAGAGTAGCACAAGCAAGAACAGGACAAAAAAAATGACCAACAGAAGAACTAATTTGATGGCAGTTGGTATTGTTATTTACGTTAAGAGTCAAGGATGCAGAGTTATCATGGACAAAGTCACAAAGGATATCATATTAAATTGAGAGAGATGGGTTTGCTTCTGTGACGTGGCAGGAGACCAGTTCATGGAATTAGGTAATGGAAAGAGAATTTGGAAGCAGTATGTTCAAGGATTTCAGTGAAATGGAGTTAGAGAGGCAGAGTTGAAGGATAGAAATGCTAAAAAGTAGTTTTTTTGAGAAGGGGCTAATGAATGATTTTGGCAGGGTAGAGGTCAAAGCTATTTTCCACCATTAGTTTGGCTATTCATTAAAGAGCAAGTGTCCTTGTCAATGTATTTTAATATTTGGTCGTGGGACATGCTGTGGTTGAATTTGTTGACACTATACAAATTCAAGCTTTTTATTCTGACATCTGATTATACAGTAGTAGCTGAATGCAGTTCTGGTCACTGGATTAGAGGAAGGATATGATTGCAGAGAGGCACAAAGGTGATCTACCAGGATGCTGCCTAGGCTGAACCATGAAACATGAGGGAAGATTGGATAGGCTGAGATTGTTTTCCTTGGAAGAGCAAAGGATGGGAGGAGACCTGATAGAAATAAAGAGACATCAATAGGGTGGATTATGAAGGCACTTGTACCATTATTACAAGGGTCAATAACTAGGGTTATAAATAGAAGCAAAAAGCTAGGAGGCCAAGAGGAGAGTTGAGGGAAATTTCACTCAAAGAGAGACAGAGTTTGGAACTCATAATATTTATGAACTATTTAGATATTCATGTACTGTCATAGTCTCCAAGGCTATGGACCAAAGGCTAGTAGTCAAATCTTCGTAGACCAGCACAGACATGATGGACCAAAAATTCCATTTGCTGTTGTGGTGCCCAGTTCATGAGCTAATCAATATCCAGCTGTAGCAAGACACCATCCTCCTCACTGCCAACAATACCACCAATGTTCATGTCACATCCAAGTGGTTAAAGTACGAAACAAACAGCAACGGTCCCAGCAGTAATCCCTGTGGTGCACTGCTGGTCCAATCTCAAAAACAAGCTGCATCATCGCACTCTTCTCCTATGTGCAGTCCAGATTTGAATCCAGTTTGCCAACTCGGATCCCGCGGGGCCTTATCTTTTTAGACCGGTCTTATCTTTTTGGACCAGCTTTCCATGTGAGACCTTGTCAAAGGCCTCACTGAAGCCCATATATATCACGTGAACAGTAGGACTGCCAAATTTCTAATGATGCTAATATACTACCTCCAACATCGTGGGCTCTTATTAAGTAGCCTAACGCAAATGTCCTCTGGAAATCCAAATATATTACATCAGTTGCTGCCCTTTTAAATATCTGTTTTATTACTTCATCAAAGAATTCTAATACATTTACCAGGCATGATTTCCATTTCATGAAGCCTTGCTGACCCTGCTTGATTGTATTACATTGTTAAAGATTGTGCTATTAGAACCTTTGTAATTCGCTCCAAAAATTGCCCAATACCTGACGTTAAGTTAACTGCCCTGAAGTTACCTTTGTTTTGTCCTTTACGTTTTGAATAAAGATGTTAATTAGCACATCCAATCCTGTAGCACCTTTCCAAGATGTAAATAATTAACAAAATATTCGGTGGGGGTGGACTGAAACTGGAGGAAAATGTTTCAACTGAGTTATTTTGATCTGGACTACACTGCCTGAATATACATTAGAATAAAACTTGATAGTGACCATGAAAGAGGCCATGGAATGGAGAATTTTGTAGTACTGTAATACAGGAGCAGGAGATTGATTCTCAATGGGTTGACACTAATATGTTTGGTAGAATGCCATCTGTCCATGCGGTATGATACCGTGTCAGCTTGGCTCAAATAGTGCAACCCACAGATTTGAGTGAAACACTTCTGGCTTTGATGGCACTCACAGGAATTGATTTCCTAATTGGCACATTATTGAAAGTGTCATTTGCCAGCTTTAAGAACATTTAAGTGGTCATTGGATAAACATATGGATGATAATGGAATACTGTAGGTTAGCTGGGCTTCAGTTTGGTTTCACAGGTTGGTGCGACATCGAGGGCTGAAGGGCCTGTACTGCGCTGTAATGTTCTGTGTTTCTGAAGCCTCCATCTCCACTGTAAATGTCTGTGTCCTTGCATAAGTAAATTCTTATTGTAGCTAAACATCACAGACTAAGATTGTTCTCAGTCAAGTGTCTAGCTTACAATGAGTCAGCAAATCCCAATAGATGGTGGAAATACAACTGCACTGATATTTCTTTGCTGAGAAAGAAAAAATGCTCCTGATCATTCTCCAACAACTGAATATGAGAAATTACATAATCCTTGGAAGCTTACAAATGCACTTTCAAGGCTCACTGGCTGGCTTTCTTTGATTCTGTTCATGTCAGTATTACTGAAATGGATGATTTGCTCAACAAGGTCCTCATTTCTAACTTTCAATCCCTTTCCCACAGCAAAATGTCCATATTTTATCCTATCAAAGCACCACTTTTTCTTTCCTGAAGTCCAAGTGGTGTAGACTTGAAAGAACTGGTATTCATCTGCTGTCATTATCTGGCAAAACCTTCCTCTCCTTCACTTTCCCAGAAATAAAGTAATTCTGAACTGCTTTACTCCGATCAAGTCTTCTCCAATCCCCTTCTTTCCAGCAAGTCAAACAAGTGAAACAAGCTCATGTACAACCACAAACAATTGAACTGTCTCTTGTTTTCACAATATCTAGCTCTTTCCCTGAACCACAACATCTGAGAGAGTACATGGTAGTTCAAATAAAGTGAAATTTTGCACCTTCCTTAGTCTTCCTGTGGCAGCTATGATCAACTGCATTGATAAAACAAGGGCCGAGAATCTATACATCATCTCTGTCAAAGGCATCAAAATGACATTTGAACAAACTACCAGCTGCTGGTCATGGCAAACTGTAAAGGAGGACAAACCAAAGCCCAGAAAAAAGGTACATCCAGCAGTAGTGATATAGCAATGGAATGCATCGACTGGGTATTTCTTTGTTTTAAGGGCCATGCAGGGGTAATAACAAAGAACAAAGGAGAAATGGAAACACTGCAATCACAGATCCTGTTGCAAAGAACATACAGATCTGTGGCTGAGGATTGCTTTCAATGCTGTGGGCAATGCATAAGAACTGTAGCAACAAGATGATGCGCCATTGCAAAGTGCAATTAAAATCACTCCTAAAAAAAGGGCCAATTTGACTATGATTCTGTTTTGAAGGAAACAGCACACATTTATCCAAGCAAAAACAAAACCTCCATGAAGACAGAAACACAGATTCCAAACAAGGTTTTATCATATTAGAAGCACAAGACTCAAATGCTCAGCCAGAGAAGTACAGTTCTTGAAAATTGCAATTATACTTACCAATGAATGTCGCTTTACATGTTCTCTTCGCGTGAACAACTTTCCACAAATGTCACAAGCAAAGGACCGCACTCCAGTATGTATTAGCTGATGCCTCTTCAAAGTGCGTCGATACTTGGCAATGTAATTGCAATGTGGGCACTTGAATTTGTTTTGACTACCAATTGAAGCATCACCTAACATATAGAATTCATATACAGTTTATTTACTACATCTACTAAAACTTTAAACACTTTTTAAATTACTGATATTGTAAAATATAAACAATGAAAACTGTTTCTTGACAAGATGCCCCTTAACAACAAAATTAAGCAAATGTTCATGGAAGTACACAAAATACATTTCTTTGAATTCAGACATCTTTATAGGTCTGAACATAACTTGGCTCATTGCACAGAAGTACGTAGACATACAATTCAGTCAAATGCAGCAGATTCCACTTATTCGTTGTATGTGCAGTGTTGCATGCCTTGTCTTCAATATGTTGAATGCACGCTATTCCTGTTATATAATGTAGGCTTCACAAGTTATGTAAACTATTCTTGCCATAGAATGGACTGATGAGAAAACACAAAACTGCCATTTTGTGATGCAAGGAAACAGAACACAGTTAAGTGAAATTAAATGAATGTAACACATTTCATTGAACATATGAATTAATTCTATAAGCATACCTTAAATCATAATCAAAATATTTTAAAAACTGTCAAACTGATTGACTTTTTTTACATCTGAGGTGAAAGACAATGAAATTACTGAGTCGCTTGCTGAGTCACTTGGTTAAATATAACACTGGATCAGATTGGTTGCTTTCAGTATCAGAATCAACCCTCAGTAGGTCATCTTTGACTCGATCCAAGGAATTGATGACAGTGTGTGCAAGATATCCCATAATTCGATGATGCAATCACAAAATATCAACTTGGACACAATGAATATTTCCACTCTGAAGGTAATCTTCACAATCAACCATCCATCTAATCCATTTGGTGCAAAAATGATTATCAACTGGTTTCTTGAACAAAAGGTTGAACTCCGGATATCAGACCTCAATATAACTGTGAATAAGGGTGTTAAGTCTTCGCAAGCATCAGATGATCACGCGTTATATGGGATTGGATATCTTCCATGCTATTGCTATAGTCTGTACACAGGGACCAGAATGACTATTCCACGTATTACTGATGCCTAACACCTCCAGCTAACCAGTGACAACAGGGTGTAGAGCTGGATGAACACACCAGCCCAAGCAGCAGAGGAGCAGGAAAGCTGACGAATCGGTTGAGATCCTTCTTCAGAAATGGGGGAGGGGAAGGGGATTCTGAAATAAATAGGGACAGAGGGGGAGTTGGATAAAAGATGGATCAAGAAGATAGGTGGAGAAGAGACAGACAGGTCAAAGAGGTGGGATTGGAACCAGTGAAGATGAATGTAGGTGGGGAGCTAGGGAGGGGATAGGTCGGTCCAGGAAGGACAGACAGGTCAAGGAGGCGGGTTGAGGTGGGTAGGAGATGGGGTGGGAGGAATGGACGAGCTGGGCTGGATTTGGGATACGGTCAGGGGAGGGGAGATTTTGAAGATTGTGAACTCCACATTGATACCCTTGGGCTGCAGGGTTCCCAAGCGAAGTAAGAGATGCTGTTCCTGCAGCTTTCGGGTGGCATCACTTTTTTTCAGGGCCAAAGAGATTACAAGTTTTTCGGCCCAGAAAAGCTTGTAATTTCTTTGGCCCAGAAAAAAAAGTGATGCCACCCGAAAGCTGCAGGAATAGCATCTCATATTTTGCTTGGGAACCCTGCAGCCCAAGGGTATCAATGTGGAGTTCACAAGCTTCAAAATCTCCTCTCCCCTGACCGCATCCCAAATCCAGCCCAGCTCGTCCCCGCTTCCCTAACCATTCATCCCACCTCAAGTCCCACCCCCCATCTGCTAGCCACCTCAACCCCCCTCCTTGACCTGTCCGTCCTCCCTGGACCGACCTATCCCCTCCCTTGCTCCCCACCTACATTCACCTTAACTGGCTCCAACCCCACCTCTTTGAACTGTCAGTCTCCTCTCCACCTATCTTCTCCTTTATCCATCTTCTAGCCACCTCCCCCTCTCTCTATTAATTTCAGAATCACCTTCCCCTCTCCCTTTTCTGAAGGAGGGTCTTGACCTGAAAGGTCAGCTTTCCTGCTCGGCCTATTGTGTTCATCCAGTTCTACACCTTGTTATATCAGATTCTCCAGCATCGGCAGTTCCTACTATCTCCATCTAACCAGTGTCATTTTTGTACTGATCTAGAACCAGTGCCTCCAGTCCTACCAACAATACTTCCTGCAGTGAACATGACTTTTGGCATGGTTTTACAATTGAGAATCACCATCAGTTTAAATTTTGCTTTATGTGTTGTGCAGGCTAGTACTACTGTGAATTTTATCTTGCCACATCCTGTGGCTTGGACTGGAACCATTTTCAATCTTTCGACTCCTCAGTGCAGCTGTCAGGCATGTCGAAATTCACTGGTGTTTTCAATGTTGCTGATGTGATAGAAGAGCGAGATGTAGATGTGTCTAACACTCCTACGTATCCTCTTGGCAAAAGTGTCTACGTTCCATACCTGAAGCTTGCTTTTTGTAGAAACACCGTGCTCACAGCCAAATCATTCTTAAGTAGTATTGAAGGATTAGCATGTTAACTCAGATCAATACATCTCTACATACGGAATCAAGATTTGGTAATCTTCTATCAACTTTCAGCAATGAGTTCACGTCAGCTTCGCATTGCCAAAATGCACTGTAACGCATCTTGCTTTAGCTAAAGTTAATTTCTGACAATCAGTACAACTTAACAGAATGATTACAGCTTGTGAAGGAGGCAGAAAATGCATTATAATTACGAGAACAATTGTAACCAGTTCACTTGTAGGAAACAGGAATGCTCAGGAAGGCTCTATCTGCAAGAAAGACACGTTTTCTAGGTTCTTTTACTTTTATTCATTGGTTGAACTTCAAATGTTGAAAGATGCAAACTAAACGCTTAATAGGAGACACAATTGCTATGTAACCATCTATATGCAAATTTGCAATACTCAAAACACAAATACAGGATTTTGATATCAATATAAAAATGGTTCTTGTTGAAGTTCTGACAAAGATTCATCATGCTAATATAGTAACTCTACAAATAGGGCTAATAACTGTAATCATATTTTTCTGTCATCTACACATCATTTATAGTACTCTTCCTTTTTAACCACTTGGATATTATCATTACTTTTGGTCGAATCCTCTGAAAACTGATTCGAATTTACTCCACCATGTTAAACTTGAGACTCATACTCTCAAAATCATTTTACAATTTTGAAAACCTCCATTAGTTTATCATCGTGAAGAATCTCAGTTTTTCCATCCCTTCTCACAAATAACAACCTCCATTCCTGACATCAGTCCAGTGAGGCTTTGGCAAAGCATTTGATATACTTTCTAAAAATTGGAAAAACACACACAACACTGCAACGGTGGCCTAGTCAACATTTCTTGCAAGTTCACCTTTACATTCAATTTACCTTACTAAATTCAGAAGCCCATTTGTATGCTTATGCCCATTTCTACTGCACACCCACCTTTAGGCATTCATGCATTTCTAGCTATAGAATTCTTTCTTCCTCTATTTGCTAAAAGAATTATAATAACAACAGCTGCGATTCATGTCGTAGCATGCTCACCAAAGTCAGAAAGTGATGGGTTGAAGTCCAGTTCCTGGACTTAAAAGATGACACTGCAGTACTGAAGGAGTGTAGCACTTCTGGATGACATATTAGACACAGACTAAGTCTGTGTTCTTAGGTAGATGTAAAAGATCCCATGAAACTATTTCCAATAATAGCATGAGTTATTCCTGAAGTCCTGGCCAACACATGTTAGACAATCAAAAATACAAAAACAGGCTATCTGGCTTTTATCATATTTCTGCATTTGGTAGCTTACTGTGTAAGTAGGCCTGCTGTGTTTGTTATATTAGAATACAGGTCACTTGATATAAATTCTTTACAAATGCAATGTTTTTTGTATTTAATAAGTATCCTTAAAGCTGTCATCCCAACATGTTTTGCAGCAATATTTTAAAATATAACCTGACACCGAACCACATACTAGACAGGGCAAATGCAGGAAGAATGTTCCCAATAGTAGGGGAATCCAGACCAGCAACTGCAATCTAAAGATTTGGGCTAAACCATTCAGGGAAGAGATGTTGAAAAATTTCTTCATGCAAAGCAGTGAACTTGTGGAATTTGCTACTACTGAAAGCAGTCGAGGCCAAACGTATGATTTCAAGAACAAGCCTGCAGTTTGAAAGAGAGAAGGCAAAATCGGATGTAATGGTGTTACAGTTAAACAAAGATAATTACAGGGACATGAGAGAGGAACTGACGAAAATGGGCTGGAAGCAGAGCCTAGTGGGGAAGACAGTACAGCAACAATGGCAGGAGTTTCTGGGTGTAATTGGGGACACAGTACAGAGGTTCGTACCAAAGAAAAGAAAGATTATCCAGGGGGTTGCGGGAGAGGTTGATTTAGACAGCCATGGCTGACACAGGACATCAGGAAAAGTATCAAAGAAAAAGAGACAGCCTATAAAGTGGCCAAGAACACTGGGAAATCAGAAAATTGGGAAGGCTACAAAAACAAACAGAGGATAACAAAGAGAAAAATAAGGAAGGAGAGGATCGAATATGAAGGTAGGCCAGCTAGTAATATTAGAAATGATAGTAGAAGTTTCTTTCAATATATAAGAAACAAATGAAAGGTAAAAGTAGACATTGGGCCGCTCCAAATTGATGCTGGAAGGCTAGTGATGGGAGATAACGAAATAGCTGAAGAACTTAATAAGTACTTTGCATCAGTCTTCACAGCGAAGACATGAGTCGTATCCCAACAATTAGGGAGAGTCGGGAGCAGAGTTGAGTAGGGTAGACATTACAAAAGAGAAAGTGCGAGAAAAGCTAAAAGGTCTAAAAATTGATAAATCTCCTGGCCCCGATGGGCTACATCCTCGAGTTCTGAGGCAGGTGGCTGAGGAAATAGCAGAGGTGTTGGTTGTGATCTTTCAAAAGTCACTAGAGTCAGGAAAAGTCCCAGTTGATTGGAAAATTGCTGTTGTAACCCCCTTGTTTAAGAAAAGGATCAAGACAAAACATGGAAAATTATAGGCCGATGGCAATGGAGTGTGTCCAGCAGAGATTCACATCAATGATCCCTGGAATGTGGGCCTAACATACGATGAATGGCTGACGATCCTGGGATTGTATACATTGGTGTTTAGAAGGTTGAGGGGAGATCTAATAGAAACATATAAGAGGTGTTTAGTGGCTTTGAAAGGGTGGACACTGGGAGGTTGTTTCCGTTAGGTGGGGAGACTAGGACTCGTGGGCACAGCCTTAGAATTAGAGGGAGTAAATGTAGAACAGAAATGAGGAGACATTTCTTCAGCCAGAGAGTGGTGGGCCTGTGGAATTCATTGCCATGGAACGCAGTGGAGGCCAGAACGTTAAATGCCTTCAAGGCAGAGACTGATCATTTCTTGATCTCGCAAGGAATTAAGGGCTATGGGGAGAGTGCGGGTAGTGGCGTTGAAATGCTCATCAGCCATGATTAAATGGTAGAATGGGCCTGATGGGCCGAATGTCCTTATTTCCACTCCTATGTCTTATGTCTAAGTTAGACATAGCACCTGTGGCTAAAGAAATCAAAGGGTTTGGAGGAAAAGCAGAAACAGATTTTGGACTTAAGGATCAGCCATGATCATTATGAATGGCAGTGCAAGCTGAAAGGCCTATTCGCCTACTCCCGTTATTTCCAATGTTTCTATCAAGGCATATAAAGCTAGGCCAAGAAGTGAGCAGTTTGAGAAAGATTCTACATGAGGCAAGAGGAATTAAGTTTAGACGTGTGAGGGGAAGGACTACAATGGCAGAGTTATTAAAATCGGGTACAAGCAAGTGGCCAGAATTACAATTGGTTGATAGCTGAAAGAATTGCAGAAAAAGGATTGGACGGTATTCGTGAGAAATTTTAAACAGGGGTATTATTTAATCAGGAATCAATGAAAGTCTGAGCACAAGGTAATGGCTCAACAGGACATCGTGACACAGTTAGTATACAGACAGCCGAGGTTCAGATGAGCTCAGGTTCACATAATGTGGAAAACATGGTAATCAAGTTGGGAAGTAACAAAGGAAGAGATAAGTGTTGAAGCAAGTGAAAAGGGCTAGGATAGAATCAAGTAGAAATCGGCCACTGTAGAGAAGGTGTGGGTCCATGGGTGCAATTTTATCTGGGTTCAAACAAAAAGCCAAGATTAGAGCCTATTTCAGCCTCAAACAGTTTCCAAGTGTGAAATGGTGACCGAGGCAGCTAGTAAGTAAAAGCAAAATTTTATGCCCTCCAAATACCTAGTTGGAATGAATTTTTGTGTTCAATACTGGGTTTTAGACAAGCCGTCTGACAATGTACAGACAGTGGGAGTCAAGGGAGATAGACACTAGTTTTACCCGCATGTCATTTACCCAGATGTTACTGACATAACAGAGTTAACAGAGGATGCCATATCCCTAGCCCTGCACTCATCCCTGGAACCTGAGGACAACAAAGATACTTATGTCAGATTCCTGCTTGTTGACTACAGCTCCACCCTCAACACCATCCTTCCCTCCAGACTGATCTCAAAACTCCATGATCTTGGTCTCAGCTCTACCCTCTCCAACTGGGTCCTCAGCTTTCTGACCCATAGGCAACAGTGAGGATAGTAACTGCACCTCCACCACAATAACACTCAACACTGGAGCCCTCCCAAAGGATGCGTCGTCAACCTCTATTGTACTCCCTGTACATCCACGACTGTATTGTCAAATTCCAAACAAATGCCATCTACAAGTTCACTGACAACATCGCTGTAATGGGACGGATATATAACAATGACGTATCAAAGTACAGAAGGGAGATAGAGGGCTTGGTGACGTGGTGCAATGAAAACAAGCTGTCTCTCAATGTCGACAAAACTGAAAAACTGATCATCGACTTCAGAAAGAAAGGAAGGAAGAGGACATGCCTCCATCCACATTAACAGAATGGAGGTTCAGAGAGTGAAGAGCATCAAATTCTTTGGAATTATGATAAATGACAACCTGTCCTGGACTTCCGACGTAAATGCGACAGTCAAGATGGCACAACGCCTCTTCTTCCTTAGGCAGCTCAGCAAATTTGGCACGTTCCCTTACCAACTTCTACAGGTACACCACTGAAAGCACACTGTCTGGGTGCATTACGGCCTGGTACAGCAACTGCTCTGCCCAGAACCATAAACTACAGCAAGTGGTGTACACAGCCCAGGCCTTCAAGAAAACCAATCTTCCATCCATGGACTCTATTTACATGGCTCGCCATCGTGGAAAGGCTACTAACATCATTGAAGACCCATCGCATCCCAGTAATGATCTCCTACATCTTCCATCAGGCAGAGGTACAGAAGCCTGAACAGACGTACAAGCAGGTTCAGGGTCAGCTTCTTTCCGGCTGTTATCAGACTGTTGAATGGCATTGTTGAAGCACTGGAGGTGGATGATGTAGTCAACTCTGTCAAAGGCTAAAGATGGGTCACACATTTCTTTTACAGAGATATCCTTTAATCTGTTTTATCAACAACTGACCTTTCCACTCTTGCTCATTTGTTTTCCTGCAATAGCTGCATTCTCATATTTCACCATAGCTACTAATTTGGTAATTTCATAGTTCCTCTCAAAATGTCAAAATCATTTTTATAACTGGGAATCAACAGAACTCCACAGCAGAGGTTTCTAGGGAACACATCACCAATTTGAAAAACATTCACGTGTTTCACTCTTTTATCCTTCTGAACCCTTCTCAATTTCTTTTCAAATGATGGGCAGGTTGTCTTACGAGGAAATGTTGGACAGGTTAGGCTTATATCCTCTGGCACACAAAACAGAAAGAGATGAGTTTGCTCGCTGAGCTGGAAGGTTAGTTTTCAGACGTTTCGTCACCATTCTAGGTAACATCATCAGTGAGCCTCCGACGAAGCGCTGGTGTTATGTCCCGCTTTCTATTTATCTGGTTAGGTTTCTTTGGGTTGGTGATGTCATTTCCTGCATTGGTGATGTCATTTCCTGTTCTTTTTCGCAGGGGATGGTAGATTGGCTCCAAATCAATGTGTTCGTTGATGGAGTTCTGGTTGGAATGCCATGCTTCAAGGAATTCTCGTGCGTGTCTCTGTTTGGCTTGTCCTAGGATGGATGTGTTGTCCCAATCAAAGTGGTGTCCTTCCTCATCTGAATGTAACGATACGAGTGATAGTGGGTCATGTCGTTTTGTGGCTAGTTGATGTTCATGTATCCTGGTGGCTAGCTTTCTGCCAGTTTGTCCATTCTGGTGGCTAGCTTTCTGCCAGAATACATGAACATCAACTAGCCACAAAATGACATGACCATTTCCCAGGGCAGAAATGGCTAGCACGAGGGGTCATAGTTTTAAGCTGGTTGGTGGAAAGTATAGAGGGGATGTCAGAGGCAGGTTCTTTACGCAGAGAGTTGTGAGAGCATGGAATGCGTTGCCAGCAGCAGTTGTGGAAGCAAGGTCATTGGGGTCATTTAAGAGACTGCCGGACATGTATATGGTCACAGAAATTTGAGGGTGCATACATGAGGATCAATGGTCGGCACAACATTGTGGGTTGAAGGGCCTGTTCTGTGCTGTACTGTTCTATGTTCTATGTTCTAACTCCATCAACAAACACATTGATTTGGAGCCAATCTACCATCCCCTAAGAAAAAGAACAGGAAATGACATCACCAACCCAAGGTAACCTAACCAGATAAATAGAAAGCGGGACATAACACCAGCGCTTAGTCGGAAGCTCACTGATGATGTTACCTAGAATGGTGACGAAACGTCTGAAAACTAACCTTCCAGCTCAGCGAGCAAACTCACATCCAGAACCTCAACCTGAGCTACAAATCTTCTCAAAACTCGCTAGAAAGAGATGACTTGATTGAAACACAAAATCTTGAATGGTCTCGACAGGGGGATTGTGGAGAGGATGCTTCCTCTTACTGGAGCATCAAGAATTTGAGGTCACTATTTAATAATCAGAGTTGCCTTTTTAAAACAGAGGGCAGGTGAAATCTCTTCTCCAAGGATTAAGTGTCTTTGGACTGAAACAGTTGGAAGCAGTGTCTTTGAATATTTTTAAGGCCAAGGTAGATTGATTCTTATTAAGCAAGGAGTGTGAAAGCTTATCAGAGATAGCAGGCATGTGGATTTGCAGTTACAATCAGTTCAGCCATGAACCTATCGAATGACATAGCTGACTTGAACGGCTGAATGCACTACCCCTACTCCTTGTTAATATATTCATATCAAATATTTCCTTAAAAGGCAAACACTTTGACATCTCATTAAGTAATGGTGTCCACTGTATATCAAATTTAGGTTTCCTTAAGTCAGAAGTACCATTTCAATTAGATAGATGGAACCAAAAAGACAGGAACAGACCACCAGTACTTATAAATAATGAGGAATCAAAACACCAAAGAGAAAAAAAAGGAAAGAAAAGTTCTAAATTGGAAGAAACTGTAAAAAAATGTAAAATCTTGCTCCAATATTCTGAGAAAACTATTGTTTGGATTCTTTTAATATTCTTTCACGATGTGAGTGTCACTGGCAAGGCCTATACTTGTAGCTCATCCATAACTACTTTTGAGAAGGGGTTAGTGAGCTACCTTCTTTAATCACTGGTACAAGTACATTCACACTGCTTAAAAAAAAGTAGTTCAAGATTCTTGCTTAGAGTTCCTTTACTAATGCTTCTTAATTTTCTCCAGGAAAATAAGTTGATTACTTGCAAAATGGTACGGCAGAAGTATCAGTGAAGGTAGATAAGAGTGTGAAATTGAGCACGAGTAAGCCATTCAAGTAGCAGTTCATTCTGTCATTCAGTGAGATCATGCCCGGAATTCTAGTCTCAAAATAATTTTCCTGCACAATCCCACACTCATTGATGTTTTTAACCTGTAGAAATCCATTGCTTGCAGCCTTAAATGGATATTCAGCAGTACTGAGCAGACTGGAACTTAGTTCATCTTGAAGAACAGTCCTTAAGACGCTTTGGGAATATCTGGATCAGGATCCTGGAGTTATGAAGAATCAAGTTTTTTTTTTGCTAATTATCACAGAAGCCAGCAAATCTGAGGCTGAATCGGAGGTAACCAGTATATTTTTATGCTGGTTAACTGGTATCTGAATGCTGCCTGAGACCATTGAGTGGGAGAGGATATCCAATGCTTTAGAGTTCAGAGAGTTACTTACCATCACCAAACCATGTTATGATCAGAAAGCACAAAAAAAACTTCACTTAATGATTCAATATTTCTAGCATAAATTCAGGTGAGGAAGAGACACACAAACTAATAGATTTTCCAAAGTTTTTATGACTGTAAACTAGCAGGTTTGGAATTAGCACTCTCTGCTATTTGTCTCATATGTATGCGCACAGAGACACAAAATTTGCATAATAAAAACAAATTTATCAGAATGATGCTTTGGAAATTCATTTGGTAGAAAGTCTGAACAACTGATCAGAAATTGCAATATGCTTTAGAAAGATATTCCAGTTTAGCTGTTCAAATTACATCGATGGACTTTGGAAAATAGTTATGCTGTAAACCAATTGAACTAGCGTCAATTTAAAGTCATTGAGCAATTTTTAATAAAAAAATTCCAAAATGCATTAAAAGGTACCAATGAAGTCAATGGGTGAATGTGTTATTTATGTTATTTACTTTAATCGCTTTTAAAATAGAAGTTCCAGTTTCCAAAACGTTTTGCACTAAATTACCATTAATTATGATAACAGAGGACCAAGCAATAAAATTACTGAAGAATAAGAAAATTACCATTGGTGACGAGAAACAGTAATATATTAAGTTCACATAATTTTAAGAAAAGTTTTTGGCAAATAATATGTCTTTTACTTTGGGTTGAACACCAATTTCTCTAAAATTTACTTGGAAAACCCTTACCATTTAACCAAGTTTCTCTATTTTGCGCTTCTTGTAACAGTCCAAATCTGAATTGATCTGAAGTTCCAGCTGAAAAGAGAATATTTATAGTGATAACATTATTTTAGGCCACATGATTTACCCTTGCCCAACAATATTAATAAACTCATGAAGCATTAATCCACAGGAACCCATTAAAATCTTATTGAAGTGATTATTATTCATAAGACTTCAATAAAAATGCACATGTGTACAATTCACAACAGAAAATATAACCAAGATCAAACCAACGATTTTTTTACTCTCAAAGAATGAGCATGCTGCTCGCTAACTCATCATTTATTGCCCAACCATCTTTCACCTGCAGAAGGCCATGATGAGCTGCCTTCTCTAAGTGTTGCAATCCTTGGTGTAGGGAGACTCAAAAGCATTGCATTGTAGGATTTTGATCCAGTCTAAAACCAGGTGCATATTTTTAGAGGGATCACCGAATAGAAATCTAAGGCAACAATCTTTAATTATTCCCTACTTCAACCTGACAATGTAGAAGAATGTTACTCGCCTGCTCACAGTTTCAGTATCAGGTCAGCACATCGGCTCAGTGGTTAGCACTGCTGCCTCACAGCGCCATGGACCCAGGTCCAATTCCACCTTTGGGCGACTGTCTGTGTGGAATTTGTACTTTCTCCCAGTGTCTGTGTGGGTTTCCTCCCACAGTCCAAAGATGTGCAGGTTAGGTGGATTGGCCACGCAAAATTGCCCATATTGCTCAGGCATAGAGGGGTTAGATGGATTAGCCATGGGATATGCAAGGTTATAGGGATTGGATACGGGGAGAGTCTGAGGATGTTCTTGGAGTAGAGTGTGGATTTGATGGGCCCAATGGCCTGTTTCCACACTGTAGGGATTCTATGACATGCACTAACCAGGCACTGTACTTGGGCTCTTTGGTTTGAATGAAAACGAAAAATCTGGAATATCCATGCCAATGAATGATGACCATGAAATCATTGTCAACTGTCTTAGAAACCTAGCCAGGGTTACTGATGCCCTTTAGGGAATGAAATCTGATGTCCTTGTGTGATCCGGACTAAATGTGACTTCATACGCACAACAATGTAGTAGAATCTGAACTGCCTTTTGAAATGGGTTGGCAAGTTGTGTGATATTACTGAAAAAAACTGATGGATCCCCTGATATTGGCAAGAATGTAGTTAGAAGGAAGTTGTCTAATGAGTCCTCAAAAACTGTCTCCAAACCAAGAAGTCTCATGGCATCAGGTCAAGGAAACCTCTTTCCGACCACAGCTAGCAGGTAACATAAAAATGGACAATATATTTATTAAATATATAAAAGGAAGGCAAGGCTAAAATGAACATATGAGCTTCTTTAGAGAATGAGGCTGTCAAATAAACATAGGGAAGCTTGAAATGGCAGTGGAGTTGGAGAAATATGTATCATTCTTCATTGTAGAGGATATTAATAGCCTCCCAAAAATAATAAACAGTTAAGGAGAAAAACAGGGCAGCAAAAACTTAATAACATTTGTCACTAGACAGAAGCTATTAGGGAAACTAATGAAACTAAAATTGGTAGGAGCCCTGGATCTGATGGGTAGCATCCTATGATATTAAAGAAAGTAGTATACAGATAGTGGATGCACTGGTAGTAAAGTCCCAATACCCTTAGATTTTGGAAAAATCATTGTGGATTGGAAAACTATCAATGCAGCACCATTCAGCAAAAAGGAAGGGAAGGCAAAAAACAAATAACTATCGGCTAGTTAGCGTAACATTGGCCATTGAGAAAACATTAGGATCTGAGAGATTATTAGCGAAGATAAGACCCTATAGGATCTGAAGAAATTTGACAAATTGGATCCACAACTGGTCGAGTGGCAGGAAGCAGAGGGTGATGGTTGGTGGTTGTTTCTCCGATTGGAAATCTGCGCCCAGATTTTCAGATTTGGAAATTTGGGGTCCCACAGTGATCAGTGCTGGGACTCCTATTGTTTGTAGTTTATGCAAATGATTAAGAATTTAGTGTTGCAGGATTGAGTAGTAAGTTTGCGGACTATACAAAAACTGGCCGGGTTGTAAACAGCGAGGAGGATGGCCTGAGATTATAGATGGATTTAGATGGGCTGATCAGTGGCAAAAAGAACTCAATCCAGATAAATGAGGTGATGCACCTGGGGTAGTACAAACTAAACAAGGGAATACGTGATGAATGGTAGGGCCCTGGGAAGCACCAAAGATCAAAGGGATCTTGGTTTGCATGCGCACTGGTCCCTTAAGATATTAGGGCAGGGAGATAAAATGGTTAAGGCAGCATGTGGTACACTTGCTTTTATTAGCTGAGGCATAGAGTTTAAGAGCAGGGAAGTTGTTCTGCAACTGTGTAAAACATTGGTTAGGCCACAGCTAGAATACTGTGTGCAGTTCTGGAATCCACATTATAGGAGAGATGTGACAGCACCGATGCTCAGTAGCAGCTTGTGTATTACAAGATGCACTGCAGAAATTCACCAAAAATCCTCAGACGGCACCTTCCAAACCCACGACCACTTCCATTTCGAAGGTCAAGGGCATCAGACATATGGAAACGCCACCACTTCTAAGTTCCCCTCCAAGCCACTCACCATCCTGACTCTGAAAGATATGACTGTTCAATCACTCTCGCTGGGTCAAAATCCTGGAATTCCCTCCCTAATGGCATGGTGGATCAACCCACACAAGGAGGACTGCAGTGGTCCAAGAAGGGAACTCACCACCATCTTCTCAAGGGCAACTATGAATGGACAAGAAATCCTGGCCACCCAGCGACATCCACATCCCATAAATGAATAGAGAAACAAAAAGCACAGGAGGGCATGCAAAGGGGATTTACCAGCATGTTGCCTGGGCTGGAGAGTTTCAGTAATGGAGAGAGATTGGACAAACAGGGGTTGTTTTCCTCAGAGCACAGGAGATTGAGAGGGGTGATTATTGACATGTATGTATACAAGATGGGGGAATCCACGACCAAGGATCACAGAGTTACGTTAAGGGCAGATGAAAAGAAAAACTTTTTCATCGACAGGGTTATGGGAAGCTGGAGTTAATGGCCTGTAAGGGTTGCAGAGGCAGAAATCTCATAACATTTTAGTATTTTGACATGCATTTGCAATCCCAAGGCATACAAGACTATGAGCCAGGTTCTGGAAAACGGAATTAGAATAGTTAGGTGGCTGCTTTTGACCAGCATGAACATGATGGGCAGAAGGACCATTTTCTGTGCCACAGACCCCTATGACTGAAAAAGAATGCATGTAGGACGAGATACAATTAAAGTCATCCTGGCTTCATGAAGGCAAAATCATGCCTGACAAGTTTATTAGCAGTCTTTGATATAGAAAGCAAAGATAAAGGGGACCAATAGTTATAATGCATTTGGATTTCCGAAAGCCATTTCACAAGGTAACACAAAAGGCTGCTTGGTAAAGGTAAAAGCCCATGGTGTTGGGTAGTACATTAGCATGGCTAAACAATCGGCTAACCAGACAGCTAAGATAATAGGCAGTTTCAGATGACAACCCTGAATTAATGGAGTACCACAGGGATCAGTGCTGGGATAAAACTATTTACATTATATTAATTACTTGGGTGAGGGAAGTGAATGTGCTATTGCTAATTTTTCAGATGACATAGAAGGGAGGGCAAGTGATACGGGTGACAAAAAATCTGCAGAGGATGTGAGCAGCTTAAGTGAGTTGGCAAAAACTTGGCAATTAAATGTTAGGTTGAAAATGTGAAGTCGCGCACTTTGGCAGGAAGAGCTAATTACTATTTAAACAGAAAACACGGCACAAAATTTAGCAGAGGGGGATTTGGAGGTCCACACGCACGAATCAAAAAAGGGCAGTGCAAAAGAAAAGGCTAATGGAAGAGTGATCTTTATTTCAAAGGGAATAGAATATTAAACAACCTCTCTGATAAAGGGTCTAGGCCCGAAACGTCAGCTTTTGTGCTCCTGAGATACTGCTTGGCCTGCTGTGTTCATCCAGCTTCACACTTTGTTATCTTGGATTCTACAGCATCTGCAGTTCCCATTAAGTCTTATTGAAAATATTGTTGGTGGTGGTGGCAGTGGGGAGAGGAGGACAGCTTAACAGGGTGGAAACTGAAAGGTTGGTTTCCTTGTGGGAGAGGTTAGGATTACAGGGCATAATCATAGAGTAAGTGATCACCCACTTAAGATACAGATCAGGAAGAATTTATTCTCTTGGACCACAGTGAATTGATGGAATTCATACTGCAGAGGACTATCGAGTTTAAGCCTGAGAGAAGATTGTTAATCAGTAAGAGAATCAAGGATTATGGGGAAAAGGCAGGATAGTGTTGAGGATTCAATGAGATGAAGTCTGATTTGATAGGTGTGAAGCAGACTGCATACGGGAAAAATCGCCTGGTGCAATCTTCCCTCTCAGATACTCATCATCCTAACTTGGAAACATATTGCAGTTCTTTAAACATCGCTGGGTCAAAGTACTAGACCTCCCTCCCTAACAGCATAGTGGGTCAACCTACACTAAATGAACTGTCGCAGTTTAAGAAAGCAGCTCCCCATCGCCTTGTGAAGGGCAAGGAAAAATAAATGTTACAGTAAATAGACATTCTAGGGTAGATGCCAGTGTTGTAGCTGTATTGAAATATATTGCTAGGGATGCACAAGTTCTGGGGCACACCTCTGGTACCACTGTCAAATGTTGTCAGGGCTTCAGCCTTTGCAGTGCCCAGAGCTGCCAACTGTTTCTTAATATCATGTGCAGACAATCAAATTAGCTGAAGATGCGTACCTTTTGGGGATTGGGCGATACAGCTAAGATCGAATGCCTCCTTTACACTTCTGATTAAAGATTGTTGCAACTTCTTCAACCTGATCTTTTACATTGATATGCTGTGTTCCCCTATCAATAATGGGAGTTGTCTGTGGTGGCATCTGTCATGATTTGTTCAATTGTTGATCACGATTCAGAACTGGATTTGGCAGGACTACACAATTTCAATTCATTTGATTCCTTTTGCTTTGAAAGGCTTTAGGGAATGATAAAATTGGAAAGGGTACTAGGTCATTTCAGAGGGCAGTTAAGAGTTAACCACATTGCTGTGTTCTGGAGTGACATGTCCATTAATTAATGATAGCACAAGAAAGAATAGTTTTGAGGGTCATCATTAGAATTTTAATTCCAGATATTTTATTGATTTCAAATTGCACCATCTGCAGGATCTGTTGAACATTGCCTAGTCGAAATTATCTTTTCAGCAACCACATCACGACATCACCATCCCCCCGTAAAAGGTGCATTATAACTTTAGGCTTCAGTCTACAATGCCATCTATCTTTCTATCATTGGCAAACATAGATGATGGGATAGAGCCCCACCTCTAAGTCAGAAATAGTGCAATTGGCTAGGCTCCACACAGATTCAATTAGAATATCTGCCAGGTTTCAAAACTCTTATCGCCTGCTGCTAACTAAATTTCCTAACTTTGTCAATAATTTGCCTTCAAGTCCTTGAACTTCAACATTAGCTAACAGCGTCTTATTGTTACATTCTCTTAATATGCATCAGAACTGGAACTTTTCCCTTAACACACCTCCCCTGGCTTCCTGTCCTTGTAAACATCATCTCTTACACATCTGCTGATTGATGAAAACACACAAGCTGCATGAAACCATTCCTGCTACACCTCGATTCCCACTCCATGGTGACGTGTTCAATCCTCCTACTTTCTATCTCAGAGTCCCAGATGAGGCAAACTCCCTGAACAAAGCAGTCAGCTTTTAGATTAATGAATGGGACACAGGAAATTTGCAGGAAGTTGTTTGTGAAAAACCTTATCTGTTGAATTGCAGGCTTTTAATTACCAATACTACTACCAGTGAGTGTCGTCCAGGGGCTGTGGACAGCCGACCTTCACTGATGGGCTTGAGTACAAATCCATTATGGAGGAGCAAAGATTGCTCTACATTGTTGAGGAGTATCCCTCTGCTGGGGTCAAAATCTTTTACACGTGCATCTAGCTTTAATGATCAACTTTTTCTTACATTTGCTACATCAGGCTTGCAAGTGAGGTAGCAAAAAAGCAAGGGTGCTAAATTTCACAAAAGGAAATCAGGGCGGCCTAAGGCACAAATTGCCTCAGGTGGATTGAGAAAATATATCAAACGACATGATTTTACAGAGAATGGCTAATTATAAGTTGCATGACTTACAACATCTTTACGTTCTTTTAACGTGCAAAAACTCCAAGGTGGTCAGCTAACCGCAGCCAAAAAAGGATGTTCAGGATTGTATATGCTTATAAGAAAAGGCCTATAAAGTTATAGAAGTAACAGAATATAGCAAAAGAGGACCAATAAACTGTAAGGAATGGGAAAATGCAATCTGGCAAAACAACTTGAAAAAAAGCTCGTGAAAATCTTGTAAATGTACCTAAAAAGACATAGTTGGTACACACACGAGAGTCCATTACAGGCAAAGACAGCAGAATCAATGAGGAACAGAGGAATTCCAGGGAAGCTAGACGATTATATTGTGTCTGTTTTCACGGAGGAAAATACAAGAAATCTTCCAGAAGTAGAGACCAGAGTGCCTAGGGATAACATGGAGTTAAAGGAAATTAAGTATTCGTAAGAAAAATGTACTCCAGAAACTAATAGACTGAAAGTTAATAAATCCCCAGGACCTGTTCGTGTTCGTCAGAGTCTTGAAGGAGCTGGCTACAGAGATAGTTGATGCTTTGTTGATTATCTTCTAAAATTTGATAGATTCTAGAATTATTCCCACATATTGGAAGGTAGTAAATGTTGCGCTTTTTTTTTAAAAGAAGGAAGTGAGAGAGAAATGTTATGAGGCTGTGTACATTACTCATGAACTGGAAGAAGGGAAGCTAGAAGTTGTTTGTAAAAATAGTCGGGCGGGGGGGGGAAAAAGAGTGTGTGGTTCCTTTAGGAGGTTAAGTGCTTTTCTAAGTTTGGAGGTTTACACAGAAAATGTCTGTAAGCAGTTGAAGAGGTAGAGGCAGTTATGAAATTGAAACCTGTAGCAATTGGTTGTGTGATTGGAAACCATAGACTTGATTTGATGTTTTGCAACACCAGTTTGAAGATCATCCGATTAACTTAAATCAAACACTCAGAGATTGAAAACCAATTGAATTTAAATCTGATGGTTTTCGTAAACTCACACCAATGCTATTGTAAGAAAATTAATAGGTCATCCAAAGTACATGCGAGTTTTTTTTAAATTGGGGTGACAGCCAACTGCCATCTGAGGAATAAACATCCAGCTCTCTCGGAAATCTCTAAGCTCTCTGACAAAGCAACATCTATCCATAACAGGTACCACCATATTTCTAGCTAAAAGTGCTCACAGGAGACTTCACAGAGAAAACATCCCTGACAGACGGATTAGTGGAAGGAAGGTGTTTATGATTGGAGTGACAGCGGAGAAGGCGGAACATTCCAGAAGACCCTGTATGGACTTTGAGTGTCTAAGCTTTAATTTAGTTTTATTACTTGGGTTTACGTAAGTGGCACTTATGTTTATTGGAACCGCACACTAGTACAATTTTGTTCAGTTAGGGAATTAGTTAGTAGTTAAGGGGGAATTGTTCGATTTGTTAGTAGCTCTGCTAATTTGATCACTGTTAAAGTTAAATAAATAGCTAGTTGTTCCTTATAAAGTGAATTTCAGGGGCTTTCTTTCATTTAACCGTTCCTTTTTAACAGATCAGGTGAGGTGAGCTTCTCTGCGTGCTTTGGGTTTAATTATTAGAAAGGGACTTCTACTCCCAGAGTAACAGATTGGGGACTGGTGTTTCAATTTTCATTATCAGAGGGGTTCGACTTCCCTTTCCTAACAGAAAAGAGAACTGCAAGCCTGTTACCTGAATATCAGTAGTAGGGAAAAACAACAAAACGTTTCTATAAGATATTATAAATAGACATTTGTTGCTAATGATCTGATTGGGCATAGTCAGCATATATTTGTGGATGGAAAATCATGTCAGCTAAGCCTGGAGTTTTTAACAGTTATTACTAACACAATTGATAAAGGAAACCTGAAGGATGTAGTAGTATACTTTAGAAGGCTTTTGAAGTTCTCCAGAGGAAGCTGGTTAGAAAGATTAAAGTACATGAGATAGGAGTAGTGTACTGACATGGTTTAATGATTGGCAAACAGATAGAAAACAGATAGGAGTAGTAAATGGGCCATTCTTATATTGGTATGCTATGACTAATAGGGTATTGCAAGCATCAGTACTTGGACCCTAGCTGTTCACAACACGTATCAACCATTTGAATGTGAAGGTCAAATGTAATATTTCCAAATTTGTGGAAGATCAAAAGCTAATTGGAAAGGCATGTTGTGAGGAGGATTTGGATGTGCATCACAAGTGGGCAAGAACATGGCAGGCAGAATATAATGTGATGCATGAGGTTGTGCACAAGAGTATTTCTTCAACGGTACACGGTTAGAAAGTTTAGATGTACAAAGGGACCAAGGCAGGCCTAAAGCTAAGTAGTTGAAGGCAAGTTCAGCAAGCTATCGGGAGGGCTAATGGAATGTTAGCCCTTACTCCAACAGGATTGGAGTGCAAGAATACTGAAACCTTGCTTCAAATGTATAGGAGCTTGGTTAGACCATAACTGGAGTATTATGTACAGTTTCGGTCTCCTTATCTCAGGAAACATCTGGTTGAAATAGAGGGAATACACCGAAGGACAGGACTATCCTGTGAAGACACACTGGAAAAACTGGGCTAACATTTTCTCTCAAGTTCAGAAGAATGAGAGGTAAACTCATTGAAACATATAAAATATTTAAGGGGATAGACAGGGTAGATGCAGGTAATTTGATAGCATACACGGGGCTCGTGTTGTAAAATACATTTTTTGGTTTCAGTTCAAGAGAACAATTCAAGCAGAGGAGTTGGTGAGACTAACTCCCTTTACATCAAGCAATTCAAGCAAAGCAGGAGCCAATGGTAATTTGGAAGTGGGGAATGCAGATTTCTGGTGCAGAGTAGGTCCTTTTTGAGGTCAGTCATTTCAACTCCCAGGACATCTCTGCCAGAGTTGCTCATCTGAATGTCTCAAGTTCAGCTATCTTTAACTGCTTCTTCGATGACCCTCTCACAATAAAGGTCAGAAGAGGGAATGTTCGCTGATACCTGCTGCACAATGTTCAGCACCATTTGGAACTCCTCAGATATGGAAGAGGTCCATGTCCAGGGGTTTGAGCTGATAAGTGGCAAGTAACATTAATGAAATTTAAATGCTAGGCAGTGTCCATTAGGACATCACCCCTTGACATTCAATGACATTGCCACCATGGAATCTCTCACTAACATTATTCTGGGTGTTATCAATGACCAGAAGCTGAACTGGACCAGCCATATACAGAAACTGGCTACAAGAAGTGGTCTCTGGCTAGGACACTTGCACTTTCTAAATCCCGAAGCCTCTTCAGTTTCAACAAGGCAGAAATCAGGAGTATGATGGAATACTCTGCACTTGCCTGGATGAGTGCAGTTTCAACATTTGACAAGCCTGACACCATCCAGGGCAAGATAACAAAGTGTGAAGCTGGATGAACACAGCAGGCCAAGCAGCATCTCAGGAGCACAAAAGCTGACGTTTCGGGCCTAGACCCTTCATCAGAAAGGACCCTCTCTGATGAAGGGTCTAGGCCCAAAACGTCAGCTTTTGTGCTCCTGAGAAGCTGCTTGGCCTGCTGTGTTCATCCAGTTTCACACTTTGTTATCTTGGATTCTCCAGCATCTGCAGTTCCCATTATCTCTCACCATCCAGGGCAAAGCAGCTCACTTGATTAGCACCAAGTCCGCAAACATTCACTCACTCCACTACCAATCATGAACAAGATGGCAATAAATGCTGGTAAATTTGACAAGTTGTGAATCATATACTGCCCCAAGACCCAGGTATGAAGTATAATGAATGATGGAAAACAATTAGCTAAGTTGAATTGAAAGACTGATCATCAGGACTTGGTAGGATACATGTTAGGAGTTTGAGGGAGACAGGACCAAAAATGCAGATGCCCTAGAACTGATTTTGCAGTGCACTGTGGAGTGAGAATGTATTACCTCACGAATGGGAAACACCCCAGAATAAATTTGGATATTTGCAGACCAGTAAATTTATCTCAGTGGCACAGGATAAAAACACAATTTAAAGATCAAAATGAAACAGAAAAATAATAGGATGGATTTCAAAAAGATAATCTTATGTAATAAACCTCAGATTATATTCAGGAGGTCGTAGACATTGTAGATGAGAAAAATGCAACAGATATTGTATGAATGGATTTTAGGAATGGAATTCACTGTCCTGGAATTAACTGGAATTCACAATCCACAGATAACCACAGAAGCTTGAACAGGATCTGTTAGAGAGATGATGGCAAGTTACTGAGCGTAAGAAAGCTGTAGGAGTTGAGGACAGTTTATCCAAGATGAGTGCAAGTGGATACAGTGACCAGTAGGGCTCAGATCTACAGTCACAATTTTTTTTGATATTGCACACAATATCAAAGCAGAGTACAGTTTATTCCTTTAAAAAACCAAAGGGAGTCTTTGGATGTGAACCATGGGTCTGATTTTGATAAGGTGAGGAATGGGTGTAAACACAGCAGATGGAATTCCATGTCAGTAAATACAACACAACTCAATAAATATGCTTTGAAAGGACGTAGGTTCTAAGTTGCAGAAAAGCAAAGTTATTTACAAATAAATGTTCAGGGGATAATAAAGACTGTACTGCAGACTGATAGCCTTCAAAGCTAGGTGTGAGAAAAAAGCGAATTCCACTCCTGAGGTCTGGTATAAAAATGAGGTAAATACTAGCCTTTACAAATAAAAGGTTGGCAAGAGTACATGAAGATAGTTTTTAAAAACTGTTATTTTCAATTTTGTAGTTGAGAGATGTGATTATCACTGATGAGGTCAAAATTTGTTGCCCATTGCTAACTGCAACTGCAAAGATGATACAGTGCCACCCTCTTGTACCACTGCAGTCCACCTGCTGTAGATGAATTCAGTGTTCTTCAGGAGGAGGTTACAGGCTTTAGATCAATTAGTGATGCTGTCCTAAGTCAAGATGGTATGTCATTTGAAGTATGGCTTGCAACATTCCCACACCTCTCCTACTCACCCTCCTTAGTGGTACAGGTTTGGAAGGTGCTGTTGAAGGAAGCTTGCTGAATTTCGGCAGTTGATCTTAGATGTCGTGTACACTGCTGACAATTATTATCCGTGGGGTGGATGGGGTGCCATTTAAGCAAACTGCTTTGTCCTGGATGGCACTGACCTGGAGTGTTATTGCTACTGTACTCAGCCAAGCAAATAGAGAGTATTCCATAGCACTCTGACATATGTTCGTCAATAGTGACTGGACATTGAGGAGTCAGGAGGGGAGTTATTTGGCTTTGAATTCCTCCCATTTAACTTGTTCTTCCTGTCTCAATATTTTCATTAAGTTCAGCTCCTGATCAAAGGTAACCCCCAACATGTTGATAGTATAAGGTTTAGCTATGGTAAAGCCATAGAATGTCACAGGAAAATGGTTAGGATTCTTTCCTGTTACAGATAGTCATCACCTGTCATTAGTGTGCTCATAGCCCAAACCTAAATGTTGTCCAGCTCTTGCTGCATATGGAGATAGATTCAGCAGCTGTGAAAGATACTGAACACTGCATTATCATCCATGAACATTCCCACTCCCCACCTTATGACAGAGGGAAGAGTCATTAATAAAACAGCTGAAGATAGTTGAGCCATGGCCATTATCCTAAGGAACCGAGGTTTCTTGTGGCAGTGGTAATATCCCTATATCTGAACCAGGAGGCCCAGGTTCAGGTTTCACCTGCTCTAGAGGTCCGCAGGGAGGCAATGGCCTAGTGGTATTATCATTGAACTGTAAATAGAGAACCCCAGATCATGTTCTGGAGAGCCACGTTTGAATCCTGCCATGGCAGATGGTGGCATTTGAATTCAATAAAATGCCTGGAATTAAGAATCTAATGATAACTGTGAATCCACTGTTGATTGTTTAAATAAAACCCATCTGGTTCACTAATATCCTTTAGGGAAGGAAACTGCCATCCTTACCTGGTCTGGCCTACGCGTGACTTCAGATCCGCAGCAATGTGGTTGACTCTGAACTGCCTTCTCAGCAATAAATGCTGCCTAGCCAGTGACACCCCCATCCCATGAATGAATTAAAAAGAATAAATTAAAATCTCTTAACAAGGTGATTAGAAATATCTGTCTCAAGCAATTGTGTCCCTACCTCTAAGTCAGAAGTCCTAGGTTCAAATCCCACATGCTCCGGAGGGGTGTAATAACACCTTCGAACAAGCCAATTAGAAAATATTTACCCTGAGGAGTTGGGTCTTGTGATGCAGTGACAGGACCTTGGAGCCCCAGGGGCCAATTCAGTTCTCACCTGCTCTCGAAGTATGAAGTAAGATCTCTGGACAAGTTGATTCAAAAATATCTGAGGAACCTGGAACTGTGGCGTTTAGCCTCCAACAACCAAAGCCATCTTCCTTTGTGCTAGATATGACTTCAACCACCAGACAGCTGTACCCTGGTTCCCAAATACTTGAATTTTGCATTAATTTCAATAGGATAACTTATTATAGGGTAGTTCAATGGTTTTTTTTTAAATTTTGAAAGAATGGAATGGATCAAATACAAACAGACTGTGTCCAGTGGAAAAAGAGTCAAAAGGTATGGGCTAAATACAAAGAACAGAAGATGATTACTGAACAGTAGTGACAAGCTGTGTGGAATTCACCTCAAGGGTGTGTGAGGCAGCAGTTGTCTGTATTAAAGATTATATTCAGGGAAGTGGAGATGAGAATAGTGTGGCAAATCTGGACGAGTGCTATTAACTCGGAAGTACGATGGACACTGACAATGGCCCATTTCCTTGGCGTGCCCTCCATCTATTTGGAAAAGTGGGAAGCAGGGTGTAGCATCAACGACATGGTGGAATTGGATGATACGGTAAGAACTTGGATTTGGTCAAAGTATTTTGCTGGCATTGGAAGAATATTCCATGTAGGACTGCCTTCAAGAAAAATATATGAGATAATCTAATACATTACACAACATGCGCGCGCGCACACACACACACAGTACCTCCAAACGAGTCAACGGGAATTTCCTGTAATCCATCCTCAGAGAATGCCATAGGTGGCTGAATCATTAAATTATCTCCAACTCCCTCTTCAGCTTTTGGTGCAACATCATATACAATTCTTCTAGTTATGTGGTTTTTCCTTCGTCCACTTCGCGGAACTGTCTGATGCAGCATTAATTTTCCCAAATTTCCCCATGAAAAAGCAGGGCCCTGATCCTGAGGTAGTCCCATCTGCAGATCTTTTCCAACATAATCCGAAAAGTTATCTTGATTCCAGACAGAATCATTAATCTGGTAGCTCTCATTCTGGTCCATTACTGAGCCCACATCAAAACTGTAGTTCTCCATTTCATATCTAGCCCTCTCTTCATGCAATCCTCCTGCAGCGCAGTTGTTCACTGCAGTTGTAGATTTGACTATCCAAGGACTGTTAGGTTCATGTTTCAGTGTAGCTACAGTGTTTTCTTTTTGGGACTGGTTGGAGGCTTTTACCTTCTCATATTGCATTATTATTTTCTCTGCTGCATTGGATTTTGTACTGATGTTCAGGGCATCCTTAATGAAACCACGGCAAGCCTGAACAATGTCTGTCATTTGTAGATAGCTTGCTACAGACATTACCTCAATTACATTTTGGCTGGTTAAAACCAAATGTCCAGAGTACATGAAATCAAGAATGACAGTGAAACCTTGTACTGCAACAACATCAAGGTGAGTTACCGTGACCTGGTCACAACTGTCGTTTGGAGTATAGCAATAGAGTGTCTTAAAGTAACGGCTGCCAGCAACTAATATATTCTTGTGGGCTTTGAAAACCTGACCCTTCACCACAATGTTGACATCGCACAGAATGCCTTGCTGCCGCTGCTCATTTAGTTCCTGAAGCAGTTGATAACAATAAGAAATTTCATTTCGATCACTCTTGTACTCAGTGTACAGTTCATCTGTTGATTTCGATGTAATTGCAGACTCCTAGAAAGAGAAGCAAATCATAAAAGATTTTTTAAAAATTTAAGTACAAAATATGTTCTGTTGTTAACCCTTAAGTCTTTCCTCTACCTGTTGTGGTGAGAGAGAGCACATGTTTGGGGACAGCACCTGTCAAAGCAGAGAATAAAAATAACTAGAGTTTTCAACTGATTGTTTAAGCTTTAGGTGCAGTGTACAGCACTCTGTAAGCCAAATTACATCTTAGTTTATCCTTGCAAATCATTCCATTTTATTCACAACACACGATTGTTGGTAAAATGTTGCCTTCTGCTAAGAAAATTAACCAGAATATATCAAACTGAGACAAGGATAGAAAAAAATACAAAAGAGCTTTTCATTCCATTCCTTGATGCTCAATTCAAACTCAAGTTTCATAAATTTTAGGCAGTGTGGTATCCTACTGATAAATCCACCTGCCTCCTCCTCTTGCAAGTGCACTGTAAAGTAACTACTTCAAGTGAAGTGTGTAGATGCTTTTGAAGATCATACTTGAATGGGGGATAAAAGAGCAAAGACTGTTTTATTTTTAAGTAAGGAGTAAGGATCATGAAAGAAACGAACAATATTCATTTAAGACCAGAGTGTATCCTGTGTGTTTAAGCAATACATAATAGCTTAGTTTCTCACAGTCTTCAATTTTCACCCACTCCATTTCCTTGTGAAGGCAATGGTGCATTATTAGGAAGCTAGTTTTGTTCATGCGATCAATGACTTGTCCAAAATGCCACATCTTTCTCATCTTTAATAATGTGGTACAGATTATTTATCCAATGCACTCATGTCTAACCTTGTTATCAATCAAAACTAATAGGCACAGCTCGTGAAATACAGTGGATAACAATTAGGAACATAAATCAGAAATAACACTTCCCTCCTTGGATGAGAGATTTCAGAATCAGTAAAAACTGGCTACTCAGTGCATACAAAAATTTATTCTGAAGAATATCTAAGAGAGGCAAAGCCCACATTTTCAAGTGTACAATGAAAATTCCCATAGTCACGTGGCATTTTTCAAATAACCCAAGCAAGGGTGCAAGCTGATCCCTCACTGTGTTTCAATTATTCACTTGTGTAAAGCAACAGTTTCATTGTTGAATATCATTTGATATTGTGCCAGAATTAATCAATAGCTTTCTTTAAACAGTTTGAAAATACATTATATTGTATTGGCATGGTAATATTTGCAAACACAGTGAAGAATAGTAAAAACATAAATCATTTTTATAGGATTTGCCATTATTCTTAATGTGGTATATTAGCCCTGTTTTCTCCCATTCCCTGTTCCCCTCCAGAGACTTCCTACAAGCAACACTGGTGACATTGGTTGTCCAGCTCCACAATAGGCTAGTGACTAGTCTTCCTTCAAAGTTTTAGCAGTTTTCTTTCATATAACGTAATATCAGTATCACATGAATTATCACAGTACATGAGTAGAAAAGAATACTATTTATGCATCAATTGTATTTCCAAGACCACTACATTCGAGTTAATTCACAACAATTTGCCTTCACACATTTATAAATTTTACATATAAATGCATTGGTTGCAATAGTAATAAAGTGAAACCTGAAACTGTCAGACAAGTCATTGATATTTTACAAAACTTGATTCTGATACTAAAAACTTACAGCAATCTGAAGAATCTCAATGCAATTACCTAGAACAAGAGTTTTTTAAAAAAAACAATTAATCTGAAAATCCATTCAATTTGGTTGAGACCCCTGTAGTCATTTTTGGTTTAGTTTGGAACGGAAGGGAAGAGAATCTTGAGGAATTATAAATTAGGGAACTAATTAGAAATAGAATGTGTGAAGCACACTGCAATTAATAGCTTTGGTGGGAGGAAACCCAGAACACACTTCATCTCATGCACAACAATATTTCAAGTACAGAGCAAAATAATGTCAAATTGGAATTACAAACTGATTTTCATCATTAATTACAAAGCACTAGTATGTACAATACTGATTCACTTATAAACGTGTTTATTACTTGGAACCTACATGTTGTTGGAGAGGTGCAGCAAAGGTCCCACCAATTCCAATCTTGAGTTTCTTCTTCAAGTCTGGTGACAGAGTTTTATTACTATTTACCAATATGCCTGCAGATTATCTCATCTCGCCTTGCCAATAAACACTATCAATACAGACAGAAATTTCTGACAACTTGTGCCCTTTCTAGGCCAGAAAAGGAAGGCAAATGAAGAGTTTTCAAAGCAAATGATATTTCATTTGTACCAGAAGACACAACGCACATGACAGTTTAGATGTAAATAGCTAAGTCCTGGAGAGGAAAACATATAACACATTAGTTTTGTTTTACAAACAGTCAAAGTGCAACCACATTTTTCTGCACACATTTCAAAGTTCATCATAGCTGGATGCCACAATTAAGAGTACTTCTGCTACGTCACCTACACTATGACTCACACTTTAAAGTTGCATCACTGTTCTCTTTCCACAAATAAACATCACCATAACACAACATGAACAAAGAAAGATGATCCAAGTTTGCATTCACTGGATTTCTCATAAGAGACAGACATTCCATCTGGCAACTAGTTAAACATACATCTTCTTCCCAAAGGCACAGCATTAGCAGCACTGCTAAGGACTTTCTGACCAATCAAAGTGGGTAAACAGGATCAAGGCCCTATGTAGCTGCTAATGCCTCAGTACTGAAATGGAGACCAGTGACGGACAAAATAGAAGCACAGTACTAAGAGGGGAAACGGTCCTAACCACAGGAGACAGGGAATAATGGTGGAGGAGGCAGAAAGGACTTAAGATATTCGAAACCAAAGTCAAAACATATGGAGCTGGAAAAGTACAGGAAATCAGACAAATCTGAGGAGCAGAAAGTCAATGTTTCAGGTCGAAACCCTTCTTCAGGAGGGAAGCCCAAAAATAAATAGAGGAAGGCGGGGGGGGGGGGGGCACTGGGGTTGTGGCAGGGTGTTTTTTGAATGCATTGAAGATTTTTTTTTCATTAGTATGCTGTTAGAATGTTGGTGCAAGAAATCTGAAATGGATATTAGGAGTCTGTTGGTAACCGTGAACAGAACTAACAAGTTAATATTTCAGAGCTTCACCCTTCCTCAGAATGGAAGGTAATTACAATTGAAAAGCTCAGATGGTAGTAGGTGGATACAAGTAGGGAGTTATTGTGGTTGGTCAGCGGGAAGGGTGGAGCAGACAGGTGAGTTGGCAGATAGACAGATTGGAGGAGGAGAGATTTTAGAACTCGTGAAGTTCACATTCAGGCCATTGGGCTGCAAGCTCCCAAGGCAAAATATGAGGCGTTGTTCCGCCAGTTAAAGTGGATGGCAACCAGAAAGTTGGGCTGGTTGGTGCATGCAGAGCAGAGATGCTCCACAAACTGGTCCCAGAGTCTACATTTGGTGTCTCCGACAGAGAGACCACCCTGGGAGCAATGGATACAGGGTAAATGAGGTTAGATGAAGTGCAGGTGAATTTCTTGCTGGATTTGGAAGGATTGTTTAGGACCCTCGACAGAGGTGACAGGGCAACGGTGGGGGCAGGTATAGCACCTTCTGCAGTTGCAGGGAAAGGTATCAGGTGTAGTGGAAGGGTTGGTGGGGAATGTAGAGCTGATGAGAGAATGACGGAATGAACAGTCCCTGTGGGAAGCGGTCGCTGGGGTGGGGGGGGGGTCCAATTGTCGGTGGTGGAAATGTTGGAGGATGATGTAGTGTATTCGGAGGTTGATGGGGTGGTGTGTGAAGACTGAGGGGACTCTATCTTATTGTCACTGGGAGAAGGGTTTGAGAGTAGGAGCGCAGGAAATGGGGGAGATCAGTTGAGGGCATCCTCAACAGAGGAGGGGAAACTCTGGTCCCTGAAGTCGGAAGATAGAGCAGTTTTTTTGAACTGGAGGCCTGTGACCAGCAGTGTTCCACAAGGATCAGTTCTGGGTCCTCTTTTGATTGTTATTTACATAAATGATTTGGATGAGAATATAAAAGGCATGGTTAGTAAGTTCGCGGAAGACACCAAAATTGGTGGCATAGTCAACAGAGTAGAAGGTTTTCGAAGATTACAAAGGAATCTTGATCAAATGAGACAACGGACTGAAAAATGGCAGGAGGAATTCAATCTGGATAAATGTGAAGTGTTACATTTTGGTACAGCAAGCAAGGGTGTGGCTTATGCAATTAATGGGAAGATCTCGGGTAGTATTTAGAACAGAGAGACGTAAGAGTGCAGAAGCATAATTCTTTGACGTTAGCGCCACAAATAGACAGGGTGGTTAAAAAGGTGTTTGGCACGCTTACCTTCACTGCTCAATTCTTTCAGTAGGGAAATCGTGTTGAGGTTGTACAGGACACTGGTGAGGCCTCTCCTGGAATACTTTGTCCAGCTCTGATTGCCCAGTTATAGGAACAATGTTATCAAGCTGGAGAGGGTTCAGAAGAGATTTACCAGGATGTTGCCAGGTATGGAAGGTCTGAGTTAGTAAGAAAGGCTGGATAGGCTGGGACTTCTTTCACTGGAGCATAGGCAGTCAAGAGGCAGCCTGACAGAAATTCTTAAAATAATGAGAGGTATAAATAGGGATAATGGGAGTTGTCTTTTCCACAAGATGGAGGATTTCAAGACCAGGTGGCACATTTCTATGGTGAAAAGAGAGAGATTTAGAAGACACAAGAGGCAAATGTTTACAGAGGGTGGTTCGCATGTGGAATAAAGTTCCTGAGGAAGTGGTGGATGCAGGTACATTTACAACATTTAAAATACATTTGGATAGACACATGACTAGGAAAGGTTTGGAGGGATAAAGACCAGGAGCAGGCAGGTATGACTAGTTTAGTTTGGGATTATATCGGCACGGACTGGTAGGACCAGAGTCTGTTTCCGTGCTGTATAACTATGACTCTATTACTCAAATAATGCAAATTTGTAAAGAGGGAAGGGTACTCCCTGGTTCTGAGACATCTCTGAACAGCCTTCTATGAAGCCCAAGAGCCCAAAGGAAGTTGTTACCAACAGGTGGGAGGAAGAATCCTGACAATAACTTTTCCAATGTCATTTTTTTAAACTGTAATTGTTCCCCAAAGACACTGCCCTTGGTATCAGGGCCACATTTCACAGGGTGTGGTATCAAGCATCACTAACAAAACTGGAATCAACAGGAATCCGGAGAAAATTCTCCACTATATTAGTCATACCTGGCACAAAGGAAGATGGTTGCATTTAGAGGTCAGTCACCTCAGCTCTCAGACATCTTTTCATCGGTGTAGTGTCCTTGGCCCAGCAATCTCTTTAAATGCTTAAACAATGACCTTCCCTCCACTTAAAGGTCAGAAGTGGGGATGTTCACTGATGACTGCAAGATGTTCAGCACCATTTGCAACTCGTCAGATAGTGAAGCAGGCCATGTCTAAATGCCGCAAGACCTGGACAATGTTCAGCTCTAGGTGACAAGTGGCAAGCAACATTTATGCCATACAACTGTCCAGCAAAGAATCTCCAACAAGAATCAGAAACTGAAATGAACCAGTTATATAAATATTGTGACTAAAAGATGAGATAGTGGGAATTCTGCAAAACGTAACTATTGCCCTGAATCTTTAAAATCTGTCTACCATCAATAAAACAGGTCGGATAGTTTGCACTTTCCTGGATGGGTGCGGCTTCAACAGTACTCAAGGCTTGACACCATCCAAAACAAAGAAAGCAATATGCTTCACCACATCCACCATCAACAAGCACTCCCTTCACCAGCAAGGTAGAAGAGCAACATTAGGTATCTCCACCTGCAAGATGCTCTCCAAGGCAAATAAATACCGTCCTAACTTGAAAATACATAGCTGCTATTTCACCGTCGCGGGACAACATCCTGGAACCGTCTAAGAGCACTGAGTAGCCACTTAAATAATGTATGAAATGTAAGAGATAAATTTTGAAGACCAAATTCCCACGAACAATGTGATAATGGCCATGAAGTCTCATCTTGTATTTGTCCCTCAATCAGCAGTGCAAGTCAGGACTCTCAGAATAACTCCTCTGCTCTTCAAAACTGTCTACACCAATCCAAAAGACACCACCTCCAGCATTGCGGCACTCCCTCAGCACTGAACTGAAAAAAAATCAAACTTTGTTTCTTTTTCAAGTCCTGATTTGAAAATGCATCATTTTGGCTGAGAGGTGACGGGACTACCAGTTGTGTCTTGACACTGGTGACACGAACCGAAGAAAAACCAGGGGCAAGGAATCAATAGCAACTTGTCAAAAAAGCTTCATCTCTAAACGTAATAGAATATCCTGCATTTTTTGTTTTAGATGACTGGTGGTGAAAGGAGGGGAGGCAATTGTTGCTGCTTTGCACATCAGTGAACTGACCCATACACAGTTCCTATAACAGTCCCTTTCTGTTTTAAAACGTCTTTATTTAGAAGTATTTATAGAAGAGAGATTAGATTGAAGTGGTCTATAAAAATGGAATTTAAAGCCATTAAAAAGGTACTATGATAAAGCTGCCAATTTATTTTAATTTACACAACATATTGTTTTAATGATAGTAGGAACTGCCGATGTTGAAGAATCTGAGGTAACAAGGTGCGAAGCTGGATGAACACAGCAGGCCAAGCAGCATCAGAGGAGCGGGAAAGCTGATGTTTCAGGTCTGGACCCTTCTTCACAAAAAAATTTTCTGAAGAAGGGTCCAGACCTGAAATGTCAGCTTTCCCGCTCCTCTGATGCTACTTGGCCTGCTGTGTTCATCCAGCTCTACACCTTGTTATCTCATATTGTTTTAATGCTCTTTTTAGCAGAAGAATGTGAAAAAGGGAACATTTCTTTTTAGGGAAAGAATACAAGGGAAGGGACAGAAGAAAGTAGGAAGTAAGGCAGTCAGGCCAGAATTGAAATATTCATATTGTTAGCATGAATGGAAACCCTATTTAGGGACTTTTAACAGATGCATCATTACTTCTAGAAATTAGTTTCAGTTCAAGCATTGCTTCAACTCAAAGCTTGCAAAATTACCCAGCCCAGGAATCAGTCCTCTGGACCTGCAACATCAAAATTTAATAGTTATGAAACCCAAGAGAATGTGAAAGAATTATGGGAAAATTAATTGGAACTGCAGAAAACAAGAAATCACAAGTGTAGATAACCATTCAGTCCACTGCCCACGTTTCACATGTCCAATGAACCTGGCTGAGCATATATAGGATTGAAATTTGTTAGATGGATTTATGAAAATACAGTAAAATGTGTATAAATCATCATAATCTGATGCCATTTTTAATACATACACTATAAAAAGAAATAAATCTTGCAATGTCAGGACAAATTTCATTTCTTTGTTCCATCATGCTTCTTGATTTCCTAAGAGGCTACGGGACGCCACCACACTCCACAGCTGCCAAAGCTGTCCCTGAGCTGTAACACCAAGGAGGAAGCACACTAATGCAGCCCCCACCGCTACCGACAAGGTGACCTAATCGCCCATACGTCAGCCGCTACCACAGCTAGGAGATTGTCCCAACTCTCAAGAACCAGGGCCCATATCAATCATGTTTTAACTGAACATCCACATCAACTCCTGAGGGCCAAGAGATAATTCATTTGAGAGGTCATTCGCTCAGTTATCAGTGCACACACCGCAAGAACATTAGAGGAAAAGAACAGACCGCAATTCATTGATGCTGGAACAGCTGCTCAAGCTGTGACCACCACGGCCACGAGGAATAGACCAGATATGTCATCCAACAGCTCCCTGCGGCCTGTCCACCACCACAGCCACAGAAGGAAGAAAAGATAATTTGATTCAAAAGTTAAATGAAGAATTTCAGTTAAAAGAGGAAAGAAGGATGCGACCAGACATGCAAGAGGGAGCAGACAGATCTGCAAGTCCAACATCGTCGACCCTGCCACAACAATCGAGCTTCAACTTCAACTCCATTCTCCTGCCTGCTCCCCACATACCTAGCTCTGGAAGCCACAAGACACTGTCTGAATTAGCCTTAAGTATTTTCTTGAATAGCACATTCATACTTCTGGGGTAGAGAATCCTAGAGATCTACAAGCTCAAGTGAACAATTTCCTCACCTCAGCCCTAACTGATGAGAACCATATCTGGAAACCATGGTGCTCCTGCTTTCTCCAACTGGGGTAAAAAGTCTCCTGTACATTATCAAACCTCTTTGTAATGCTTTAATTAGATCACCTCTCATTTCACTAAACTCAAAAATATAGACTCAAATTTATTCAGCCTCGCAACCCAAAGATCATACTAGTGAGCCTTCCTTGTATTCACTCTATTGGTTGTGCCTCCAATACATGTAACTTGCACCAACTATGGAGGACAAAACTGTACACAGTATAGGAATTTAGGAGCAGGAGCAAGCAATTCTGCCCTTCCGGTCATTTAACATGATTATAGCTGATCTTATCCTGGTGTTCTAGATGTGGTCTCACCAAAGTCCTATCTAATTGTAGCAAGACTTCATTATTCTTGTATTCCAATCCCCTTGCAATAAAGACAGTCTTTAAGAAGTTTACATCCTCCCCATGGCTACCTGGGATAGGCAATAAGTGGTGTCACCCACATCCCATAAACAAATGAAAAATCTTCCTTGTGTTATGACTGAATTTTACATTCAGTAAAAGTCAGTTTATTTTAATTTTTAAAAAATGAGGGCAAGTATTGCAGTATTGAAAGCAGAGCTACATTAACTGAATTCACAAATTAGATGAAATAATAGATCAATAAAAGATACAATGGCAGTCTTTTAAGGGAATATTTCTGAAGACTCAAGAAGACGGGAACACAAAGCAGGAAACAGCAGACTAGCTAACTTAACATGTGGAAAATATGTGAAGTTAATAAAGTTACTGCAGGGCATTCCGATAGATTCAAGCTAATCAGACAGAATCCAACAGAAGAGATAATGGGAACTGCAGATGCTGGAGAATCCAAGACAACAAAATGTGAGGCTGGATGAACATAGCAGGCCAAGCAGCATCTCAGGAGCACAAAAGCTGACGTTTTGGGCCTAGACCCTTCATCAGAGAGGGGGATGGGGTGAGGGCTCTGGAATAAATAGGGAGAGAGGGGGAGGCGGACCGAAGATGGAGAAAAAAGAAGATAGGTGGAGAGAGTATAGGTGGGGAGGTAGGGAGGGGATAGGTCAGTCCAGGGAAGACGGACAGGTCAAAGAGGTGGGATGAGGTTAGTAGGTAGATGGGGGTGCGGCTTGGGGTGGAAGGAAGGGATGGGTGAGAGGAAGAACAGGTTAGGGAGGCAGAGACAGGTTGGACTGGTTTTGGGATGCAGTGGGTGGAGGGTAAGAGCTGGGCTGGTTGTTCCCCTATTCCCAATTCCTCCGCTGCATCTGCTCCCACGATAAGACATTCCACTCCCGCACATCCCAGATGTCCAAGTTCTTCCAGGACCGCAACTTTTCCCCCACAGTGATCGAGAACGCCCTCGACCGCGTCTCCCGTATTTCGCGCAACACATCCCTCACACCCCACCCCCGCCACAACCGCCCAAAGAGGATCCCCCTCGTTCTCACATACCACCCCACCAACCTCCGGGTACAATGCATCATCCTCCGACACTTCCACCATCTACAATCCGACCCCACCACCCAAGACATTTTTCCATCCCCACCCCTGTCTGCTTTCCGGAGAGACCACCCTCTCCGTGACTCCCTTGTTCGCTCCACACTGCCCTCCAACCCCACCACACCCGGCACCTTCCCCTGCAACCGCAGGAAATGCTACACTTGCCCCCACACCTCCCCCCTCACCCCCATCCCAGGCCCCAAGATGACATTCCACATTAAGCAGAGGTTCACCTGCACATCTGCCAATGTGGTATACTGCATCCACTGTACCCGGTGTGGCTTCCTCTACATTGGGGAAACCAAGCGGAGGCTTGGAGACCGCTTTGCAGAACACCTCCGCTCAGTTCGCAACAAACTACTGCACCTCCCAGTCGCAAACCATTTCCAGTCCCACTCCCATTCTTTAGATGACATGTCCATCATGGGCCTCCTGCAGTGCCACAACGATGCCACCCGAAGGTTGCAGGAACAGCAACTCATATTCCGCCTGGGAACCCTGCAGCCTAATGGTATCAATGTGGACTTCAGTTTCAAAATCTCCCCGTCCCCGACTGCATCCCTAAACCAGCCCAGTTTGTCCCCTCCCCCCCACTGCACCACACAACCAGCCCAGCTCTTCCCCTCCACCCACTGCATCCCAAAACCAGTCCAACCTGTCTCTGCCTCCCTAACCTGTTCTTCCTCTCACCCATCCCTTCCTCCCACCCCAAGCCGCATCCCCATCTACCTACTAACCTCATCCCACCTACTTGACCTGTCCGTCTTCCCTGGACTGACCTATCCCCTCCCTACCTCCCCACCTATCTTCTTTTCTCACCATCTTCGGTCCGCCTCCCCCTCTCTCCCTATTTATTCCAGAACCCTCACCCCATCCCCCTCTCTAATGAAGGGTCTAGGCCCGAAACGTCAGCTTTTGTGCTCCTGAGATGCTGCTTGGCCTGCTGTTTTCATCCAGCCTCACATTTTGTTGCCCAGAATCCAACATAAGGCCCTCAGACCATAAGACATAGGAGCAGAAATTAAACTTATCAGCTATGGCTGAATGGCTCTCCAACTACATTCTCCCGCTTTCTCCCCCTAACCCTTGATCCCCTTGACAATCAAGAGCCTATCTAGATCAGTCTTAAATATACTCAATGACCTGGCCTCCACAGCCTTCTGTGGCAGTAAATTCCATAGATTCACCACTCTCTGGGTGAAGAAGTTTCTCCTCATCTCCGTCCTAAAAAGTCTTCCCTTTACTCTAAGGCTGTGCCCTCAGGTCCTAGGCTCTCATACCAATGGAAGCATCTTCCCAACATCCACTCTGTCTCAACCATTCAGTATTCTGGAAGTATCAATTAGATCCCCCTCTAATCCTTCTAAACTACTGACTCAATCTGCAAGTTTACTTTGAAAGTTTCCTGGTCTGGAACTCCCAAGTCTCTTTGCACTACAGACTTCTGAATTTTCGCCCCATTTACAAAATAGTCCATGCTTCTATTCTTGTTATGAAAGTGCAGGAGCTCACACTTTCTCACGTTATACTCCATGTGCCACTTCTCTTAAGCTGTTCAAATCTTTCTGCAATCTCCCCACCTCCTCAACACTACCTGTCCCTCCACCTGTCTTGGTATCGTCTGCAAACTTGGCCAGAATGCCCACAGTTCCTCCATCTAGATCATTAATGTATAAAGCCAAAAGCTGTGGTCCCAACAATGACCCTTGCCACACACCACTTGTCACTGGTTGCCATTGAGAAAGACCCCTCTATCCCTGCTTTCTGCCAGGCAGCCAATCTTCTACCCATGCTAGTACCTTGCCTCTAACACCATGGGCTGTTATCTTACTCAGCAGCCTCCTGTGTGACACCTTATCAAAGGCCTTGTTGAATTCCAGGCAGATAACATCCATTGGCTCTCCTCGGTCTACACTGCTCATTACTTCTTCAAAGTATTCTGGCACATTTATCAGGTACGAGCTCCCCTTGATGAAACCAAGCTCACTTTGCCCTATTTTACTGTACACTTCCAATTATTCAGAAATCTCATCCTTTACAATGGACTCCAAAAGCTTACTCACTACCAAGGTTAGGCTAATCGGCCTGTAATTTTCAGTCTTTTGTCTTACGCCCTTTTTAAAAAAGGGTATCACGTTAGCGATTTTCCAGTCCTCTGGGGCCCTCCCTGACTCCAGTGATTCCTCAAAGATCACCACTAACATTTCCACCATCTCTTCAGCTATGTCCTTTAGAACTTTGGTGTAGTCTATCTGATTCAGGTCATTTGTCCACCTTCAGTCCGGATGGTTTTACTCACACTCTTTCCTTGGTGATGGCCACCATACTCAGCTCTGCCCCCTGACTCTGTTGAACTTCTGGGAGATTATTCATGTCTTCCACTGTCACGACTGATGCGAAGTAATTATTCAGTTCCTCAGCCATTTCCTTGTTCCCCACTACTATCTCTCACCGTCATTTTCATGTTTGCGTGAAGGAGAAATCATGTTTGCCAAATCTTTTGGAGTTGTAGAATCGTGGAATCCCTACAGTGTGGAAGTGGGCCATTCGGCCCTTGGATCACCAAAAGGCATTCTATAAAGGTCCCAGGCAAGATATGCGCTGGTGGGCTTTAAGGTGATGCATGACCATTGATAAAAGATTTGTTAAAGACTGGTGAGCTTTTCCAGCAACTTCTGGTTTTGTTTCTGGAGAATCGTGTACAGCCCTGGTCAGCTTATTTAAGAAAGGTAGGCCAATGCATTGGGAGATAGGCAGTTCAGAAACCAGAAGTTGGATCTCTTCAAAAATCATCAATACAAGTTGTAAATATTGGAGGCCCCAAACCACTGATCCTTGTACTGCTCTGATAGTACAGCTTGTCAACTGATAGATTATTCTCCATTTATCCCTTACTCTCCACTTCCGATCTGTTAACAAATCGTTTATCCACGGTACGACATCCAAGTCCACCAGCCCTTATCTTGCATGGGACCTTACAGAATGCCTTTTGGAGATCCAAGAATACTAATTTCATTAATTCCCCTTTACCTATCTGACTAGTTAAATCCTCAAAAAAATTGTCAAACAGGATTCCCTGTTGACATTATTTAATCATAATATATGTGGAATAAAGGATTAACCATACCAATACTCCAAACAATAGCTATTAAGCTTGCGTGCAAGGAGTAATCATGACATGGGATTGAGCCCTGATAGAAGAAGGCATCAGCAGAGCCCTGCTCTACAATGCTAATGCACGCAATTTACATGCAATAAAACGCTAATAGTTTGTACTAGGCCTTCAGTTCAGTCTCATGTGTCTTGAAGCCCTTATGATGTTCCTCCTAATGATGGCAGTAAGCAGTGATCTTAATTGGATAAAAAAACAGCAAAAGGTGAAAGAAAGGCTGACGGGAAACCCAGAAAGCATGTGAGGAATTTAGAGGCCAGCCCAACAACACGACCACAGAAAAGAGAAAGCCTGAGTAGAAGCCCAGCATCAGACAGCAGTTGGCGAAGGGCTTTGTGTGTCATAAGATCCTCTGCTAAACTTCAAGTGCATTAAGAGTTCCTTAATAATAAGATTCCAAAGTTGAAACAATCACATTGTCTAGAAGTTTCTAGCTTTGCCACCACAGTTGGAAATCTAGTGTTGAAATTGCCATGCATCTGCAGCACTTAACCTTACAAATGGTAGAATCAGAAGTTTGGAAGATGCCGTTGAAGGAGCCTCAGCAAGTTGCTGTAGTACATTGTGTATGTGGTAAAGCTGCTGCTTTGTGTCTGTAGTCGAGGGAGTGACTGCTCAAGATGGTGGATGGACTGTCAGTTGATTGGGCTCATCGAGTATATTGTGAAGTGATGTCAAATTGGCCAACTGGCACAAGGGGAAGTATTATTTAAATAGAAGTGGGTTCAGAATTTTGAGTTGCAGAGGGATCAAGGTATTTTCACAAATTACAAAAAGTTGGTGTGCAAATACAGCACAAAATCAAGGTAGCTAATGGAACTGGTGCCCTTTATTATGAGAAGAATTGTAGAGAGAAGTCAGGATGGAAAGCAGAGTTAAGGTTCTGAGTCCAGTGACTGTTCTGTTAACTCTGCTTCCTCACCATAGATATTGCTGAGGTTGAGGAGCAATTGCTGCATCCATTGTTTTGTTTAATTAAAGTAAGGATGCTTCAGTTGTGCAGAGCATTGATGAGATTACATTGCGATACCGTGTGAAATTTTGGTCCCCTCAGTTAAAGAACAATGTAAAAACTTGGACGTGTTTCGGAGGAGACTGACTAGATTAATTTCTGAATTGAGCAAATTGCTTTGGGAGAGAAGGTTGGACAGGGTTCATTTTTACTGGAGTGTGTAAGAGTAGGGGCTGACTTGATTGGTGACTAAGACCCCGATTGAATGACCTTAACAAGGTGGATGTCAGAAGGATGATTCCTCATTTGGGTAGTCAAGAACTAAGGGGCATTAATTTTTTGCAGACGCATCTGGAAAAGTTTTTTCTAAGGGTGTGTGACTTTGGAACACTGCCTCAGGTGATAGAGACAGGTTCATAGGCAGATAGATTTCTGTTAGGCAAATGAACCATAGGTTATTATGAGTGGACGGGAATGTGGAGTTCAAAAGATAATTATATTAGGTATTCATCTTATTGCATAGCAGAATAAGTTTGAGGGACTGAACAGCCCATTTCTGCTCCTACTTCAGGTCTGTATGTATTGACAAAGTTCACTCAGCTAAGTAGTATTTGCCCTCTCAATATATCAGATCTCGGATTTGATTTTTTCCCCTCACATGTACTAAGATACAGTGAATAGTATCATTTTGCATGCTGGCCAGACAAATAATATCTTAGGCCAATTATGTTAGGGTAATATAACAGAATGCAGAATTGTGTGTTACAGGTACAGAGGAAGTGCAGAGAAAGATCAACTTTATTATATGAGAGGTCTGTTCATAAGTGCGGTAACAGGGAGGAAGGAGTTGTTCTTACATGTGTTGGAAAGTGTTTTCAAACTGCCAAATGAAAGAGGGTGGAAGACAGTACAACTGGGGTCGAGGGGTCTTTGATGACATTGGTTGCTTTCCCGAAGCAGCAGGAAGTGTAGGTGGAATCAATCGAAGGAAGGCTCGTTTTTGTAATGTTCACAATGCTCTGCAATTTCTTGTGGTCTTGGGGCAGGGTAGTTGTATACCAAGCTGTGAAAACATTCTATGCTGCAACTATAAAAATTGGAAAGCGTCATTGTAGACATGTCAAGTATCCTTCCTGAGGAAGTCGAGATGTTGGTCTGCTTTCTTGACTGTAGCATTGATGTGAATGAACCAGGATAGATCACTGGTGATACTTACTCCCAGGAACTTAAAGTTCTCAACCACCTCCACTTCAGCACCACTGATTCAGACAGGCTGTCCTCCACTTTACTTCCTGATATCACTTCTGATCTCGGATGGGTGAAGGAGAGTGCAGAACCACATAAGGTCTTTCGAACACATCCCTGCCCTCTTGCAACTGATCAAGAATAAAACTTGCAAAGAATAAAACTTGGGGCAGTCAATTACCTCCTCCCAATTATTTGCTGGAGATGATGTGGATCTTCTGCTTGCCAACTGTTATTCCAATATAGATGGAAGTTGCACATGCCAACCCTGTGCAATCCCCATCATGACGGACTCTAAAAGAACTGCACAAGGAATTTAAGATTCAGTTTAGCAGTTCCTTTGCATTTAGAGCCCTCCAAAATTTCCTTTTAATTCAGAGCACTCAGAGGGTTCTGATGAATTGAAATCAAATTGTTATTCAGGAAAAGTTGAACTATTAAATACACACACTAACTCCTGTAACTGCTGAAATGACCCCAAACTTACGTCACACCATCCCATGTCCACTTGCTATTTTATACCCCAAACAGCCCTCTGCCCTCTCACGACCCAGGCCATTTGGCTCTCAGCCTCTGCCCTACCTGACAGCCGACCCAACTGGCCCCAGTCCACCACCCAGAGAACCTCAAGTATCAATGAGCTTGACAATATAAATTAGGCTACTAAACAGATTCAAAGTGAAGAGCAGAAGATCTCTGGATGATCCACAAAAGAATAAAGGAATGCACTGAAGAAAATAACAAGAGGTTACGTACAATGAAAATAGAATTCTTCAGGAGTTACACTAAGGAACAATGAAAAATGCAGTTATACCCATAAGATGCAAAGAGATTTGAAACTACAAGTGATAAAATAATCAGAATTATTAATTCCTTCAAATATTCACAATGATGACACTCCGCATAGAGAGTTACCCTAAGCTAAGGACTCCAATATAAGAAAAAAGTCATGGACAGATTGGAAAGGGCTCAAACTATATGAAACTCCAGGGACAGGCAGCTTTTATCCAGAGTACTGAAAAAGATGTAAGAGATGGAGCTGCATGCGATGAAAAGTAATTGGAAATCAAGATGGTATTGGGGAAAAAGAAAAAAAAACAAAGTAGGATAAAACACACTACTGTGTAAAACAATCGAAACAATTAAGAGTAAACTTAATTATGATAACTGAATAATGAGCCAGTAAGGATTCAGATAGGGAAGTTGCTGTCTGACCAACTTCTTGGAGGAAGTGAAAGGTAACTGGCCGACAGCATGTCTATCATTTGGTGCATTTATATAACAAACATCAATTGATAGATTTCAACACTAGCATGAAAATGATCAAGAAACGAGCATAAATGTCAAAAACGAATGCTAAATGAATGGGGGGGGGGGGGGAGAAGGCCATTCAACCCATTAAGCACGTTTCTCTATTTAACTAGATTATGGATGATCTACATCTCAATACAACTTACATTTATATTCACAAAATCAACCAGGATCAGTGACAGCATTTATGCCTCTAAATCAGAAGGCTGAGTTCTCAAATCAAATTTCAAAAATTTGACCACTTTCAGCACTGTACTGAGATACAAGTAATTTTCCGATAACACGATAAGTTGCGTTTTTGCGTGACCTCACGTTTTAGGAAAATTGCTACAGAAAATCCCCATACTGTACAGTGGAAAGTCTGTGTTATGGAAGTAGTGCCCACTATTCATCAATTGTGTTACAGCCAATTCATGTTAATGAAACACAAATTATAGCAGAATTACCTGTCATGTTATATTGATAGAGATGTCTTCTCCCAGGTAAGACAATAAACCAAAGCCCTGTTTGACACTGTATGCAGATGTCAAAATTTCTGTGATAATATCCGAAGAGCAGTGGAATTTATCACAGCACCATCTCCGAGAGTTATTCCTCAACCAATGCTTAAAACATATTAAAAGCCAAAAGAACTACATATCCTGTAAGTCATCATGCTAAAACATAGTCTCTGGGCATTATCTTGACACTGTTTATGGCATCTAGCTGTGCACAAATTGGTTGTCACGTGTGCTATTATCACACACAGTATCTTTAATTTGAAATACACTTAACCAGCGTGTCTTGAGATCAAGACAGACATAAAAATCCAACATCTTTCTCTTTCGATAAAGATGTATCAGCCAGTCTTAGTATCTCGAGTTGACCCGGTCTTTAGGAGGATGAGGGAAGCAGCAAAGAGAATTTGATATTTTCATTACCCTGTGCTTAGTGATATGATTTCCAAATTTCACTCCTGAATGATGTACTTGAATCAAAATTACGCTCCCTTGATCTGGATTATCCAGAGGAAAGAGCTCAAATGAAAACAGAAAATGTTGGAAATATTCTGCAGGTTTGGCACCAAATGCACAGAAAAAGGTCAGGGTTATGTTGTGACTTTTCGATTGTTGAGAACTGAATGCAATAGGTCAGATAAGAGAAGCAACAAAAGAAACTATTGAATGGCAACTGTGGGAGGTAGGTATTGAGGCCACTCCAAGTTTCAGTTTACAGATTTATCAGAAAATATACAGTGAAATTGAAATTGTAAGAACAGAATATTATTTGAAAAATATTTTCAGAGTACAGGACAAAGGAATACAGGTTCAAGCTAACAAGAAGATGAATGTAGACCTGTTGTAAATAAACTCCTCAGCTGCTTCATCAATGACTTTCCGTCCATCATAAGGTCAGAAGTGGGGATGTTCACCCATGTTCAGTACGTTCAGCACCATTCACGACTCCTCAGATACTGATGCAATCCTTCTTAAAATGCAATATGATGTGGACAATATCCAGGATTGGGCTGACATGTGGCAAGTGACATTTGCGCTGCACAAATGCCAGGCTATAACCATCACCAATAGGAGACAATCAACCACCACACCTTGACATTCAAGGATGTTACCATCACTGAATCTCCATTATCAACCTCGGTGGTTATCGTTGATCAGAAACTCAACTAGACTCAACACATTAACAGTGGCTACAAGAGAAGGCCAGAAGCTAGGAATACTGTGGCGACTACTCACCTCCTGAATCCTCAAAGCCTGTCCACCACCTACAAGGAGCAAGTCAGGAATATAATGGAATAGAACCCACTTACCTGGATGAGTGCAGCCCCAACAACACTCAAGTAGCTTGACACCATCCAGTACAAAGCAGTCCACTTGACTGACACATCATCCACTCCCTCCATCACTGACGGTCAGTAGTAGCAATGTGCACTACAAGACGCACTGCAGAAATTCACCGAAGATTGTCAGATAGCATCTTCCAAACCCATGACCACTTCCGTGTGGAAGGACAAGGGCAGCAGGCATATGGGAACACCACCACCTCCAAGATCCCCTCCAAGCCACTCATCATTCTGACTTGGAAATATATCACCGTTCCTTCACTGTCGCTAAGTCAAAATCCTGGAATTCCCTCCCTAATGGCACTGTGGATCAACCTACAGCAGATGGACTGCAGTGGCTCAAGAAGATAGCTCTCCACCACCTTCCAGGGATGGACAAGAAATGTTCGCCAGCCTCTAATGCCCATATCACACAAATGAATAGAAAAAAAAACTCTTATCAAGAGCTTGACCGCAGAAACAATTATATTCTCAGAGTTAGGTATTGAAATGGAAAGAGTTGCCCATCTCTCTCAAAGGCAAAGTAATATGGGCTAAATAGCCTCCTCAGACAAATCTGCCATGTTAATTTAACTTTATGCAATGACCAAACTGCCAATCAGAAAATGGCTCAGCAAAATATTTCATTCATTCCATGCTTCAATAATCAAAGGGTGTAAAAGGAGTTGCCTTACACAAAACATTGCATATATGTTTTAAACAAAACATGCTACACTTAGCAAACAAAGTGTGGAGCTGGATGAGCCATCCTCTTTCTGAAGAAGGGTCTAGGCTCAAAACGTCAGCTTTTGTGCTCCTCAGATGCTGCTTGCCTGCTGTGTTCATCCCGCTCCACACTTTGTTATCTCGGATTCTCCAGCATCTGCAGTTCCCATTATCGCTACTACGCTTAGCTATTCATTCTTTCCCCTCAATGTACATTAGGTACCACTGTAAACCAAGTAACAGTCATGAACTTCCACAGGAAAAGAAAATTGAGCAAAGCGTAAAATAAGATGGCTGCTTATGACCATCCATCTTCCTTAGGTCTAAAAAAGTATTATTTCCTTGGGGTATAGTCAATGTTCTGGCACAACTGTAGAGTACAGAACTCAGTTTTACATATATGTCTACTTGGCCTGATAAACTCAGGTACCAAAATCTCAGACTCTAGCTTGGAAAATTGTATCTGCTGCAAGATATTGCTGTAATAACCTGACAAACTATGAGGAAATCACTTTGCTATTCTTAAAAGTTTCCAAAGCAGCTTGCTGGTTGGCTCAAAAACACGAAGACAAGACCGATACTTCTGCCAAGGACACGTCTCCTGGACATTCACGATACGCTTGGATCTCATAATCCATACGTAAATCAATTATTTAAGAAAACGTTAAAAAATATGCTCAAAAGAGGGCAACGAGATAGGGCATTTCTTTTTAACTTCAGACAGGGGAAGAGTTTTTCAAAGTGATTCGTGCTGATCAGTTTTCTTTAGAAGGTTAACCAGTTTCCTTGCACTTCAGTTAGTTCAAGATGATAAAAGGATGCTACAAGCAATCTGGACAGCAGACTGCAGCAAAAAAGTGTTCATCCATCCATGCATCCTCCAAGGCAGGTAAACCATCCTCAGCTCTCACAGCTTATAAAGCTATTCCTGTCAATTTAGCTTATATATCACAGTAAAAGTCTTACTTCTGAATAAATCAGTCTAAAAATTGTTTCCAAACTCACATTTGTATCATGTCAATATTTATTGGCAGAAGTTATATTCTATTGATATTGCTAACATATCCCCTGTTGGCCGTGCAAAGTCCTCCTCAATGACATCTGCGACCAGCCTGGCACAGTCATACCTGACAGACAATGTCTCAGACACGACCATCATAATTCCCTGGCTATGTCCTGTCCCACCAACAGGATAGACCCAGCAGAGGTGGCACCACAGCAGTAAACAGTTGTGAGGGAGTTTCCCCTCAGAGTCCGCAACACTGACTCAGCACCCAATGAAGTCTCACGGCTTCAGATTAAACACAGGCAAGGAAACCTCCAGCTGATTACAGTGTATTGTCCTCCCTTGGCTGATGACTCAGTACTACTCTACGTTGAGCAACACTTCTCAACTGTGGGGGAGTTTGATATCCACCCCCAAGAGTGGCTTGGCAGCAGTTCTATTGGCCGAGCTGGTTGGGTCCTAAAGGATGTAACTGTTAAGACTGAATCTGTGGCAGGTGGTGAGGGAACAAGAGAGAACGACACACTTGACCTCATCCTTACCAATCTGCTGGCTGTAGACGCATGTGTTCATGACAGTATTGGTACGAGTGCCAACAGACAGCTTTTGTGAAGGTGAAGTCCTGTCTTCACATTGAGAATATCCTCCATTGTGTTGTGGAGCACTAGTTGTGTGCTAGAAGGAACAGACTTTGAACAGATCTAGTTAAGTATACTGTGGCATGTAACTCAACTCCTGACTCCCCAGATCCTGTCCACCACCTACAAGGAACACGTCAGGAATGTGATGGAATACTCTCCACTTGTCTAAATGGATGCAACCACCTTCTCAAGGATAACTAAGGACAGAAGTAAATGCTGGCGAGCCTGCAATGCCCACATCTCATAAGTGAATTAAAAATGTCAAATCAATACATGCACATACATGGCACATTTCATTACAAGAAATCTCACAGCAGTTTTAACAGAAAGAACAAAAAATGTTCAAAGCACTATCCAAGAAGAGCAAATATTTATGGCTAGTCGTTTGTTAGTACAAAACTTGAGTATTGTGGAAGATAAGACTTTTATGTCCAAGTTTTTGCCTTGCTGTCAACAGGAAAGTTTGCAAGAAATACCAAAACAAGGGAAAACAATATTTATACTGTACGGGGGAAGTGCTAACTGGTTGATGGTTCAGTCTGATTAATAAAGGCATTAGCCATACAGAATGCACCAGTTAGTTCTGAATTATAGTTACTTTCCAAGCTTTGTTTAACTTTTAAATCAGCAGGTCAACAATTGCCCTGAGAAATACATGAGGGAATGGCTGACATGGTTTGTTCCATTGAATAATATACAATGTGTCTGCAACAGGCATGGTGCCTGTGCCTTTGTGTGTGCGTCTATGCCTACGTGTCTGTGTGCGCTTGTGCAAGGGAGAGTGTGTCCATCTGTGTGTGCATATTCAAAGGGCCCAAGTGACAGTCCTGAATTGGAAACTCTTGGAAACCTCACAGCAATATCAGATGCAATTCTGTAATTAGCTTATACCATCTAAACAACCTTTGGTGTGCAAAATGTTACAATCAATGCATCAATTTAACAAAAAAAACCCATTTTCCTAAAAACAGTCTTCCAACAGCAAAGAAAATCTAAAGGCATTTTATAAGTATATTCAGGGTCAGAAATTAATTAGGCAAAGATCAGAACCTGTCAGGAACCTAAGACAACGTGTGTAGAGCTGGAAGTCATAGCTGAGATTTTAAATACATACCTTGCACGTGCATTCAGCTTAGAGATAGGTACAGATAATGAAATCAGGGAGGGGACTGTAATATACTGAATAAGTTAGCATTGACAGGAAGGTGGTGTTGACTAAGGGACTGTAAACTGGATTGAAATGTAATGGGTTAACAGCCAACTGGCCCTCAGACCATGAGTAGAGTATCAAATTGGTAGTGATTCAAACTGTTTCTGCTAAAGCAAAACTGTGTCATAAACAAGACAAACCCCTGATTGGGCTAAAAGGATAACGCATGTATGAGCTGAAAAGAACTGGAATTCAAGACTAATACCGCAAGAAGACTACAAGCAGGTGGACCTGAAAGAACCTGGCCAGTTCTCAGTGAACAGAAGTATCATGATCCGACTGTTATAAGCATACAGGTAGAGTATAATGATCTACGCGCATGTTAACTGAATAAAACGGTTAGACGAATGAAATGTGCAGAAAGTCAGATCAATCAATGAAGGTGATTTTAGTGGGCATCAAAGTGAATAAATACACAGGCCCAGATTAGATGTGAAAGTCAAGGACAGGGGCTCTGACATTAAATTCAAGACCTCTCTGGCTACAGGAGGGGTGCCAGAGGACAGCTAACATTATTCTAGAGTGGAGTGATAAATTAGAAAATGTCAAGCTACTAAGTCTACCATTGGTGGTCACAGGAAACTACTGGGGAAAATATAACCACTTGGAGATTAGTCGAGGACAGTGAGCAAGGCTTTCACACTGAGAGTTCATGTCTAGCAAACTTGATAGAATTTCTTTAAGGAGAAGAGGTAATGCATTAACGTAGTCTACATGGAGATAATAAGAATTGCCGGTGCTGGAGTCAGAGATAACACAGTGGGGAGCTGGAGGAATACAGCATCAGAGGAGTAGAAAAATTGACCCCAAGGGTCCCAAACCAAAACGTCAACTTTCCTACTCCTCTGATACTGCCGGGCCTGCTGTGTTCCTCCAGCTCCACACTGTGCAGTCTACATGGACTTCAGTAAAGTTTTTCACAAAGATCTTGATTGCGAGGGTAAAAGGGCAATTTGACAACTTAAGATAAAAAAACTGGCTCAGTGACAGGTTGGTCGGAACGACAGAACTGAGGCACATGGAAATCAATCCTAAAAAATGTAAGGTGATGCATTTTGAGAGGTCTAACAAGGCAAGGGAAAACATTTATTGGTAGCACCCTACGAGGAGGATCACAGGGATCTTGAATGTGTCCACAGATCCTTGAAATCAGCAAGTAGGGTAAGGAAGTTAATATGGTATATGGGTTGCTTACCTTTATCAGTGTTAGCACAGATTATAAGAGCAAAGAGGTTATGATGACACTGTACATAGTGTCAGGTACGGCATATTGATTGCTGTATGCAGTTTTGTTCATCATATGAGATGGATGTGACTGCATGAGAAAAAGTACAGATGAAATTCCCCAGGATGCTGTCTTGGCTGAAGTGATTCAGCTACGAAGAGAGATTACATAGGCTCTCTTCGAGCAGAGAAGGCTGAGGTAGGACCTGATTGAGGTGTACAAAGTTAGAAGGGGCACAGATAGACAGAAACTATTCCCCCTTAATTCGAAGATCAATTGCCAGGGGATACAGATTTAAGGGAGGGAGCAGGTTTAAGGAGATTTGAGGAAATTATTTTCACTCAGATGAGACAGGAAACCTGAGAATATTTCAGTAACACTTGGATTAGCACTTAAAACACCATAGCACACAAAGCTACAGGCCAACTGCTGAAAAATGGGATTAGGTTAGACACTTGATGGTAAATGCACACACAAGAGGCCAAAGAGCCTTTTATTGTGCTGTAAAATTCTGACTCTTCTGATTATAATTCTATTTGAGGTGCCAGCTTCAAAGACTTGTGCACGTACATATCCAATTGTCTCTCTTCCTGATCCTCTTCAAAACTGGTCTATTTAGTACACAATGTCTCTCTTCATTCACCCTATCAAATTTTATCAATTCACTCTGCTCTGCGTTCACTGTCATGGCCGTATGTCATTACATTTCACCAGTTTGTCTCCCTAAACCTGAAATTTGTTACCAGCCTTTTGACGAATTACAATGAAATTTCATACCAGTCGCAAATTTTGATATCATAATCTGTGTATCCAAAATCAGATTATCAAACTATATCAAAAAAAACCAAGGACATAATACCAATCCCTTGAAAACACAGTGTAGTTCTGTCTAGTCTGAAAAACAAGAGTTCACTATCAATGTCTTCTCTATCCTTCAACCAACTGTCAATCCATGCTACTACGATCCTTGCAATCTCATAAATCTAAATTTTACTATGAAATCCATTATGTCGTATTTGGTCGGGCAGTTTTTGAAAGTTCAAGTACACATCAAGGAGATACCTTGTGAACTGTCTCTATATTGCTTCAAAGAACTGAATCAAGCTAGATAAACATGACTTCTGCAAATTCATCCTAAAAATGTTGGTGATTAGTCCATGCATTTCAACTGTCTAGACATTTTGCCTGGGATTATAGTTGCCAAAATATCTTCTGATTGTGTTTGGCTGAATTGTTAAGTTTTTAGCACAAATTTTAAAACTAAAACACACAGCACATGCAATCCCTACCTCCTCGGGCATTACTCTTCTAACCAGAATTGGAAAATTAAAAACATACAAAATAGAACTACACCATTCAGCCCGTCCAGCCTGCTCTGCCATTCAATAACATCATGGTTGACCTACGTGTTTCAAATTCCACCATCCCATCTTCCCCCAATAATTTAGATTCCTCTGCCTAATAACAGTCTTTGCACCACTGTCTTAAAAATGTTCAATGTCCTTGCTGGACAGCCCTGAGGCAGAGTCACACAACCATCAGGGAAAGTAACCTCTCTCATCTCAGTCCTAAAAGGATCCTATAATCCTACAATTTTAAAACAGTGGCTCCTAGTTTTGGACTATCAACAATACAAAATATCCTTTTTACAACCACCTTGTCAGTCAAGACCACTCAGAATCTTATACACTTTAATCATGTCAGCACTCAATCTTCCAAACTTCAGTGAAACCAAGCCCAGCCTGTCCAATGTTCCCCCTTAAGACAATCTGGTCATCTCAAGTACTGGTCTGTGCTCAACTTTCTCTGAACCACTCTCAACATGTTTACGTCCTTCCTTTAATAAGGAGATCAAACTGCGCACTGTATTCAAGATGCAGTCTCACAGCTGCCCTGTACAATTGAAGCATAAAATTTTTATTTTTAAACTCCAATTACAGTTGTTATGGGGATAGCATGCTATTGGCTTTCTTGATTATGTGGTGTACTTACAAGCTTCTTTTTTCTAACTCCTGCAGCAAAATACCAAAATCCTTCTGTACTTTGGAAATCCCAGTCATTCTCTTATAAATAAAATTACAATTTGAGGAATACTCTTTTATTCTTCCAACTTGACATTTTATACATTATACTTTGCCAGATTTTACCCACTCACTAACCTACTGACATCAATCTATAGCATCTTTACGTCTTGTGCACAACATGCTTTCTGACTATTGTGACTACAAATTTAGCTCCCTTGCTTTTGCTCCCCTCATCCAAGCCAAAGCCCAAGCACAGACTCCAAATGGACTCCAATTCTCACATTCTATCAAATGTACTATTCGCATCACTCTGCCAGCCAATCGTTCATTCAATGTGTTATCCCCTATACCAGTCAGCTTTCCTGCTCCTCTGATGCTGCTTGACCGGCCGTGTTCCTCCAACTCCACGCTGTGTTGTCTCTGACTCCAGCATCTGCAATTCTTGCTATGTCCAAACAATGGTTTGTAACATTTTTAAGATATCCCAAGCGTGCACAAGTAATTCCAACTTATAAAGTGTAAATATGGAAAGTACTTAGACCTGGCAACATCTCCATAGATAATTAATTTATTTTCAGCATTTTCTGTTTTTGTTTTAGATTTCAAGAATCTGTAATATTTTCTCTTTCATCCAAATAAAAAGAAAAGCGCCATTCCAACAAAATATAGGCCTTTAGATATGTTTTGAAAAGGCAGCCATTGATTGTGTATATTGTTTAAAGATAAACAGTTCAAAAGTTTTGGCACACCATTGATCCAAATGGGATTGAATCAGACCTTCCACAGCCCAGAGACTTTTAAACAATGCTTGGATAGGCACATGGAGGGTTGTAAACTGTAGGGTATGCAGGGTAGTTGATCTTAGTAGGATAATAGGGCAACAAAACATCGTGGGCCGAAGGGCCTGTACTGTTCTATATTCTATGAGCCTTGATTTTTCACAAGAATCCTTGATATGCTAACTTATTCAAATGCCATCCGGAAGACCATAGAGTTCTACAGCACAGAAACAGACCCTTCAGCCCAACTCATCCATGCCAATCTGATATCCTAAATTAATCTAGTCCCAATTGCCAACATTTGGCCCATATCCCTCTAAACCGATCCTAAACCTGTCCCCCTCCAGTCACTTTTAAAAATGTTGCAATTGTACCATGTCCTCTGGCAGCTCACTCCATACACACATCCTCTGTGTGAAAACGTTGCCCCTTAGGTCCCTTTTATATCTTTCCCTGCTCACCTTAATCCTATGCCCTCTAACTTTGGACTCCCTTACAATGGAGAAAACACCTTGGGTATTCACGCTAACCATGCCCTTCATGAATTTATAAAGGTCACCCTTCAGCATCTGGTGCTCTAGGGGAAAAATGTCCCAACCTGTTCAGCCTGTCCCTAAAAGTTAAACCCTCCAACCCCAGCAACGTCTTTGTAAAATCTTTTCTGCATTCCTTTCAAATTTAACAGCATCCTTGCTAAAACAGGGAGAACAGAATTGAATGCAGTATTCCAAAAGTGGTCTAACCAACGTCCTGTACAATCGCAACATGACATCCCAACTTCTATACTCAATGCACTGACCAATATAGGCAAGCATACCAAACACTTTCTTCACTGTCCTGTCTAGCTACAGCTCCACTCTCAAGGAACAATGAACTTGCACCCAAGGTCTCTTTGCTCACCAACACTACCCAGGACCACCTCATATTTATCTAAATTATATTCTATCTGCCACTCATCTGATTAAGGTCTCATTGGACTCCGAGATAATCTTCTTCACTGTCCACTGCACCACCTGTTTTGGTATCATGTGCAAACTTAATCATTCCTTCTTCAAAATCATTTGTATAAAATGACAAAAAGCACTGGATGCAGCACACTACGGGTCATAGGCCTCCAGAAAAACAACTTCCATCATCACCCTCTGTCCACTATATTCAAGCCAATTTTATATCGAAATCGCAAGTTCTATCCGGATTCCGTGTGATCGAGCCTTGCTAACCGGTTTATTTTGTGGAACCTTGCCAAATGCATTGCTGAAGTCCATATAGACAACTGTCACAGCTCTCCCTTAATCAATCTTCTTTGTCGCTTCTTCAAAAAATCTAATCAAGTTAGTGAGGCACAATTTCACACACACAAAGCCATGTTCACCATCCCTAACCAATCTTTGCCGTTCCAAATACATGTAAATCCTGTCCCTCAGAATCCCCTCCACAAACTTACGCAGCACTGATGTCAGTCTCACCAGTCTATAGTTTCCTGGATTTTCCTGACTACCTTTCTTAAATAATGGCACCACAATAGCCATCCTCCAGTCTTCCAACACCTCATCTGTGGCTAGAATATCCCTTATTGCCACATACAGAAGTATAGGAGTACAATGAAAAGTTTTCACAATGGCTGCCTTTTAATGGTACCATTTTAGGTACAAGTACCCAGATACAAATCTTAGAGTAAAAAAAGATCTTGCATAAAGAGGATTAAAGGAAAGCATAAGCATTACTTACCAAGGTAGTACCAACATTGTGAAACGGTTTTAAATTACAGTCCAATAACAGCAGTGCAGCATGCGGCGCCAGGCTCAATCCATCAACTGTCCCGCATCGGTCCAGCCTCTAGTCTGCTCCTCACTGGCACTCAGCAGCAACCAGGTAAATTGTGCTATACTGGGAGTTGTACCTTGGCCTTTCTATTGCTTCGGGGGCTCTGCCTCTCCGGCTGCTGGCTCCTGCACTCACTGCTGACCACCTCGGGCTCCTGTTCTCGCTCGCTTGCTGCCTGCATAATACTACAAGACGGCTTCCCCACGTGCTGCTGCAAGGCTATTCTCCACGCTGTTCTGCGGCTCACAGTCCATGTGGTACTGCAGGGCTCACTGCTCATGGTGTTCCAGGGTTCGAAGGCTTGCTGCTCTATCGATGATATAGATATCTCAGCAATCACTTTGCCTAGCTTCCCACGAAGTTGTGGGCTAGTGGGTCTCCAGCTCTGCTTTATCCATAGCACATTACTCTTTCAAAGAACTCCACTAAATTGGTTAAACACATCTTCTTACGGAGAACCATATGGACACCTCCCAGTTACCTTGAGCAGATTACTTTGAAAACTCAGTGATCAATTCTAATACTTCCACATCAGAAATCAAGCAAATTGTACTATAGATTTTTGCTTCCTGCCTCCTTCTCTTTAACTAAGGGGATATATTTGGTACTTCCTACTTATATGGAATCTTTATTGAATCAGGAAAATTTTAGAACATGAACATCAATGTATCAACTACTTCATCAGCAGAGATGACTTAAGACCTAGGATGAAGCCCATCTAAACTTGGAGGTTTATCAACGCACTGCTTTCTCAGTTTGCTTTGTGAAATTACAATCACATGGATATTGATACCAAGTTCCTTTCTCCATTCAACCTTCCAATTTATAGCTATTACTGGAATTTAGTTTTAATCCTCAATTATGAACTACTTGTTTGTTTCATCCATCATTTTCCTACCAACTTCTCCATTCTTACACCAATTTCTTCCTCCTAATTAAGCATGTAGTCATTCTCTCCCTTTCTTTATATCCTGACCAATCACTGGACCTATCACTCATCTTCGCACTATTCCATTTTCCTCAAATTTGATACTTTTCCTAACTCTTTCAGTTAGCCATGGATTGAGTTTTTCCTTTAGATTCTGTATGAAGGATATACCACAGTATTCTCAAATGACCATTTAAATGCCTGCCACTGTGTCTCTATTAATTCATCTCCCTGCCTACAGTACCAGCTCACTTCAACAAGCCCAACTTTCATGTCCACATAGTTGTCCTTCCATAATTTTAAAAAGTGCATCTTATACTCAATCTTCTCCTTTCAAAGCAACGTAAAATTTTATCATACAGACGTCACTGCTACCCAGGGGTGCCTCTACTTTCCTGTTATTAAATAATCCTGTCACAGTACACAATGCCAATCTAATACAACCTGCTGTCTGACTGAGGAATAGACTTAAGTCAAGTATACCTTAAAATGCTGACATTTACCATTGTATCTTGTAGACACTTATCCATTAAAATAGAGCCTTCCCTGTGTATGGGTTTCCTTTGTTTCAGCATTGTTGTATAGTAATCATACAGAATAGGTACGGCTGCAGCATTTGCACCACATGCACAGTCTTAGTAAACGATTGTCTTACAATATATCAGTAAGGATACTTCACAACAACTCACCTCAACAAACAATCCAATATCTTTTCGAGCAGAGCTATACATCCCTCCCTTTTGGCAAAAGTAACTGATTCCTCATCTTCCTTCTGATCCTTCTACTGTTTATTTCAAATCCATTGGCCCTGCCTTTTTTTAAAACTCTTTGCTGAGGTAAATACATTGTCCTTTTCTGCAATACCTCGGCTTTTATGCACCTCAATTAAATCATATCTCAGCCCCTTCTAATCCAAGGAAAAGAACTGGAGACATTGGGGTGTGACGGATGGCAGTTGCAAGAAGATAGATAAATTGAATTTACAATCAGGCAGATGGGTGACCTCCAAGAAAGGTAGGAGAGATGAGGCAGGTAGTACAGGAGTCTCCCATGGCTATTTCCATCTCAAACAAGTCTGCTGCTTTGGAAAATGTTGGGAGTGATGGACTCGGAGGAATGTAGCACTGACAGCCAGGTTTCTGATCCCAAGGCTGGCTCTAATGTAACGAGGGGTATGCCAGGTTCCAAGCAGTCAGTTACGATAGGGATAATAAAATGTGAGGCTGGATGAACACAGCAGGCCAAGCAGCATCTCAGGAGCACAAAAAACTCGCTAGCCTGAGGCACAAACAGATGTTGCTGTGGCTGACAGCGAGACATCAAAATGGCAAGGAGCTTTCTGAAGAAGGGTCGAGGCCCGAAATGTCAGCTTTCCTGCTCGGCCTGCTGTACTCATCCAGCTCTACACTTTATTGTCTCATCAGAATAGTGCGTTGCCTCCCCGCTGCCAGGATCAATGCCATCTCGGACAGGGTGCAGAATATTCTCAAAGGCGAGAGGAACCAGCAGGAGGCTGTGGTACACATTGGAATTAATGACACAGGAAGAGATAAGGACGAGATTCTGAGAAGAAAATATAGGGAGTTAGACGGGAATTTAAAAAGGTGGTCTTCCAGGTCAGTAATATCTGTATTACTCCTGGTGCCAGGGGACAGGTTAGTGAGGGTAGGAATACGAGGACAGAGCAGATGGCTGAGAAGCTGGTGCAGGGAAGAGGGATTCACATTTTTGGATCAATGCAATTTCTCCTGGGGTAGAAGTGACCTGTATAAGAAGGATAGATTGCACCTGAATTTTCCAGGGACTAATATACCGGCAGGGCATTTGCTAGAGCTGCTTGGGAAAATTTAAATTGGTACCCAGCGAGAAAGTGAGGCAAGACAGCAGTCTGAGAAGTTGGGAAAAAGAGCAAGTCAAACAGTCAGGGTAGACAGGAACAAAGTAGAAAATGAAGCAGGGCTGATAAATTAAATTGTATTTATTTCAATCCAAGACGCCTAACAGGCAAGGCAGATGAATTCAGGGCATGGTTGGGAACGTGGGACTGGGATAGCAAAGCAATTACACAGACATCATGCAAGAATGGACAGACTGGTGGCTTAATGTTCCAGGGTATAGATGCTACAGAAAGCATAAAAATGGGAGCGAGCGATATGAGGAAGTGGTACTTTTAATTAAGGATAGTATTATTGCTCTCCTGAGGAAGGACATTCCTGGGAATACATCCAGGGAAATTATTTGGGTGGAACTTAGAATAAGAAAGGGATGATCACCTTACTGCAATTGTACTATAGAAACCCCAACAGTCAGCAGGAAATTGAGAAATAAATATGTAAGGAGATCTCAGTTATCTGAGAGAATAATATGGAGGTTATGGTAGGGATTTGAATTTTCCCAAACATAGACTGGGACTGCCATAATATTAAGGGCTTGGATCGAGAGGAATTTGTTAATTGTGTACAAGAAAATTTTCTGATTCAGTATGTGGATGGATGTACCAACTAGAGAAGGTGCAAAACTGGACCTACTCTTGGGAAATAAGACAGGGCAGGTGACTGAGGTGTCAGTGGGCGAGCACTCTGGAGCCAGGGACCATAATTCTATTAGTTTTAAAATAGGATTGAAAAGGATAAACCTGGTCTAAAAGTTAAAGTTTAAATTGGAGGAAGGCCAATTCTGATACCATTAGGCAAGAGCTTTCAAACAGGAGGCTGAAAGAATTCAGCAAGCCTGGCAGCATCTGGGGAAAGGAGAAGTCAACATTTCAGGTATTAACCTTCCTCAGGAATGGGTACAGAAGTAGGGGGAGCTGAAAGTAAGGGTGGGGGTTAGCAGAATAGGTGACAGATGGACACCAGTAGCTGGTACAGCCTGGGTGTTCGATGGGAGAAATGAAACCAGTTGACAGCTGGAAGGGAGGGGCAGTAGGTGAAATAGAAGGGAGGTGGTGAAGCTGGAAAGGGAGTTGGCAGATGGGCGAGAATTAGAGAACTCAAATGTTGAGTCCTCCAGGCTGTAGGGTGCCCAGGCGGAAGATAAGGTGTTGTTCCTCAAATGTGTATTCTGAATTGCTGTGACACTGGAGGAGGCTGAGGATGAACATGTCAGAGGGAGAGTTGAAATGAGCAATGACTAAAAAGTTAGACAGGCCGTTATGGGCCAGGCAAAAATACTTGGTGAAATGGTCACCTAGTCTACATTTGATCTTACTGATGTAGAGAAGAGCACATCTGGAGGACAGGATGCAGTACTCTAGGTTGGAGGAGATGCAGGTGAAGTTCCGTCTCACCTGGAAGGACTGTTTAGGGGCTCCAGATGGAGGTGGTATGCAGGCAGGTGTTGCATTTTTTATGGTTACAAGGGAAGATACCGTGGGGGTTGGAGTAGTTGGTGGGGAGTGAGCAACAAACGAAGGAGTGGCAAAGAGAATGGTCCTTGTGGAAGGCAGAGAGGGGTAGCAAGTAGGTGGTGCTCCGGGTGGTGAGGTCTGATTGGAATTGGCAGAAATGTTTGAGGATGACACATTGGATGTGCAGGCTAGTAAGGTGGAAAATGAGGACAAGGGGGACATTATTTTCATTATGTTTGGCAGGGTGAGAGGTGGTTTAGAGCTGTGGACCAGGGAATGAACGAGGCACAGTGGAAGGCTGAGAAGATGACAGACAGGGGAAAAGAATGTTGTCTGAAAAGGGCAGACATCCTGGATGCTTGAGAGTAGAATATCTTGTCAGAGCAGATGTGACTGAAACGGAGGAATCGGTAAAACAGGCTGGAGTTTTTGCAGGATACAGAGTAGGTGGTGATGTAGGTTAGGTAGCTATTCGAGTCTGAGGGTTTACAGTAAACGTTGGCCCATAAACTGTCACCAGAAATGGAAACGGAGAGGTCAAGAAAGGGGAGAGAGGTGTCTAAAATAAACCAAGTGAATTTGAGAGCAGGGTGGAAGGTGTTAGTGAAGTCAATGAACTGCTCTCGTTCAGCCTGGATGCAGTCATCGATTTAACGGTCGAAGAGTTAGAGTACAGCACTGGCGTACATAGTGAAGAGGGACTGTTCGACATAACCGACTAAGAGGCAGGCGTATCTGGAGCCCACACGAGTGCCCGTGGTAACCTCATGGATTTGGGCAAAGTGGGAAGAATTGAAGGAAATGTTATTGAGGGTGAAGTCTAGTTCAGCCTCACCTCTGTCCAGGGCCCTAAACAGTCCTTCCAGAGCTTCACCTGCATCTCCTCCAACCTAGTCTACTGCATCCAGTGCTCTCAATGAGCTCTTCTTTATACCGTGATCAGTGATCGTTTCAACAAGCATCTTCCCCGGCCCATGATGGCCAGCCTAACCTCCAAGTCACTGCCCGTTTCAACTCCACCCCCTCATTCCCCCTCCTATACATCTGTCCTCAGCCTCCTTCAGTGTCGTAGTATTTCAGAATGCAAATTTGAGGAACAGCACCTTATCTTCCACCTGGGTTCCCTACAGTCCAGAGGACTCAACACAGTTCTCAAATTTCAAGTAACCTTCCCAACCATCCACAGGCTCCCTTTCCAGCCCCACCTCCTCCCTTTTAGTCTACCTACTGACCCTCTCTTCCAGCTACCAAATGGTTTTATTCCTCCCACCAACCATGTCATACCTACGACTGGTGTCCACCTATCACCACCTTTCCAGTACCTCCCCTCGCATCCCCTTCATCTGCAGCACCCCCTACCCCCACATCCAGTCCTGGAGAAGGGTAATACCCAAAACATTGACTTCTTTCCTCCAGATGCCACCTAGCTTGCTGTGTTCTTCCAGCCTTCTGCTTGTCTAGTTTGAATTCCAACATCTGCAGTATTTTTGTCTCAAACTTTCTGAAGTTGAGTGGAGGGCAGATTAATGCAGGTAAAGGAATGGCTGGGTAATGGGAGCTTTCAAAAGTAACATAATAGGAGTCCAGAGACAATATGCTCCTTTTAGGGTGAAGGGCAAAGCTGGTAGATGTCAGGAATGCTGGATGACTGGAGAAATTGAGACAATAGGGCCCCTTAAAGATCAGCAAAGCCACCTATCTGTGGAATGTTGGGAGCTGGGAGAGATACAAAATGATTATTTTGCATCAGTGTTTACTGCGGACAAAGCAATGGAAGACAGAAAGCATGGGGATATAAATAGTGACATCTTGAAAAAACATTCTTAGCACAGAGGTGGTGCTGAATGTCTTAAAAGGTGGCCCGCGACCTGATCAGGTGTACCTTGCAAGTTTGTGGGAAGCAAGGGAAGAGATTTCAGGGCCCCTTGCTGAGATATTTGTATCATCGATAGCCACAGGTGAGGTGTTGGAAGACAGGAGATTGGCTAACATTGTGCCACTGTGTTAAGAAAGGTGGTTAAGAAAGAGGCAGGAAAGTATAAACTGGTGAGCCTGACCTTGGTGATGGGCAATTTGTTGGAAGGAATCCTGAGGGACAGGGTTTGCATGTATTTGGAAAGGCAAGGGCTGATTAGGAATAGTCAACATAGCTTTATGCTTGGGAAATCATGTCTTAATAAGTTGATTGAATTTTTTGAAGAAGTAACAAAGGATTGATGAGGGCAAAGAGTGGACGTGATCTATATGGGCTTCCATAAGGCATTCGACAAGTTCAAAGAGACTGGTTAGCAAGGTTAGATCACACAGAATACATGGAGAACTAACTATTTGGATACAGAACAGGCTCAAAGGTAGAAGGTAGAGGGTAATGGTGGAAGGCTGCTTTTCACACTGGAGGCCTGTGACAAGCAGTGTGCCACAAGGATCGATGCTGGGTCCACTGATTTTATCATTGATATTAAATGATTTGGATGTGAACATAGGAGGTATGGTTAATAAGTTTGCAGATGACACTAAAATTGGAGGTGTAGTGGACAGCAAAGGTGGTTACCTCAAAATACAACAGGATAGTGATCATATGGGCCAATGGGCTGAGAAGTGGCAGATGGATTTTAATTTAGATAAATGTGAGGCGCTGCATTTTGGACAGGCAAATCTGACCAGGACTTACACATTTAACAGTAAGGTCCTGGGGAGTATTACTGAACAAAGAATGCAGGGTTCACAGTTCTTTGAAAGTGGAGTCGCAGGTAAATATTATAGTAAAGGCGGCATTTGGTACACTTGTCTCTATTGGTCACTACACTTGAGTTGGGAGTTGGGAGTTCATGTTGCAGCTGTACAGGACACTCATTTGACCACTTCTGGAGTATTGCATGCAATCCTGGTCTTCCGCCTATAGTAAGGATGTTGTGAAACCAGAAAGCATTCAGAAAAGATTTACAAGGATGATGCCAGGGTTGGAGGGTTTGAGCTATAAGGAGAGGCTAAACAAGCCGGGGTTATTTTCACTAGGGTATCAGAGATTGACAGTTGACCTTACAGAGTTTATGAAGTCATGAGGGGCATGTTTAGGGTAAATAGGTGAGGTCTTTTCCTCAGGATGAGTGAGGCCAAAACTCGAAGCCACAGGTTTAAGGTGAGAGGGTGAAGATAGAAAAGGGACTCAAGGGCCAACTTTTTCCACGTAGAGGTGGTGCATATATCGAATGAGTTGCCAGAGGAACTGGTGAAGGCTGCCACAGTTACAACATTTAAAAAGGCATCCAGATGGGTATATAAACAAGAAGGGTTTAGAAGGATATGGGCCAAATGGGACTAGAGTTATATAGGATATCGACTCAGCATGGATGAGTTGGACCAAAGGGTCTGTTTCCATCCTATATATCTCTATGATCCTATGACTTTGCAATCTTTCTTCACAGTCAGAAGTTTCCAGTTGTGGCAACATTCTCTTAAGTCTATTCCGTATCGTCTCCACTGTAAGCACAATCTTCCTGTAATGTGGCAGACAGAACTGTTGACAGCAGTCAAACTGTGGTATAGTGTTGTAGACAGTTCCAACATAATCTTCCTATTCTTGTATCCAATGCTTTGCCTAATAATGGAAAGCATGCCACTTGAGTTCCCACTCACCTTACTGGCTTCCTGTGCTCTCTTAACTGGAATAATCCTTATTTCCTTTTTAAACTACAGTACAATGTTTGTAGTTCTCCAACTTTCTGGTACCAACTACTGTAGACAGGGAGGACTTAAATATCTTGATTCACTCTGTCAGTGCTGCAATTAAGGATTAGTGAACATACACACCAAGGTCCCATTATTCCTCCATGTGACTTATTTCCTAACATTTAAGGTACATTCTCTTGCCTTGTTGTACTCCAGAAGTGCATTGGCTCATTTGAAATTAGATTGAAATTCACTTACTATTCTTCTCTCAACTGATAAGAGTGTCTATCATCATCTTTCTGCTAAAGTTTTCTAACTCATGGTCAACCCCATGGCCAATTTCTGTCTCATGTGCAAACTTCTCCACCATACCTTTCTGTAAGTAATTAATATTAACACAATATACACAGGATCCACTACTGAGCCCAACAGAACTGCTTTCCAGTTGGTCAAACACTGTCAACCATTACTTTTACGTTTCTGCTAATTGTAGATCCAATTTGTTTTGCTGGATCCCAGGGCTTCTATTATGGTGAACAGCCTGAGAGACATACTGTTGAAAGTCTTGCCACAATCAACAGATGCAATCCACCAAATTGCCCTCATCACCACCTTAAAAATTCAAATCAAGCTATTCAGATCTGACCTAACAAATCCACGTTGACTTCCCTTGCATTTCTAAATGTACCATTCGTCAAAATTAATTCAAATAACATTTGCCACAACTAAAGTTAGCTGGCGTATAACTTGATTAGCTGGTCTTCCCTTTATAATGTTTGTAGTACTCCAACTTTCTGGTACCTACTACTGTAACCAGACAGGACTGAAATATTTTGATTCAATCTGTGTTTTCTCACATCCTCTGTTTTTAAATGTGGGGGAGTGTGGAGCGGACAAGGGAGTTGCAGAGAGAGTGGTCTCTCCGGAAGGCAGGCAAGAGTGTGGTGGGAAAAATGTCTTTAGTGGTGGGGTCGGATTGTAGATGGCGGAAGGGGAAATCAAGCGGAGGCTTGGGGACTGCTTTGCAGAACACTTACGCTCAGTTCGCAGTAAACAACTGCACCTCCCAGTCGCAAACCAGTTCAACTCCCCCTCCCATTCCGCAGACATGTCCATCGTGGGCCTCCTGCAGTGGCATAATGATGCCACCCGTAGGTTGCAGGAACAGCAACTCATATTCCGCTTGGGAACCCTGCAGCCCAATGGTATCAATGTGGATTTCACAAGCTTCAAAATCTCCTCCCACTGCATCCCAAAACCAGCCCAGCTCATCCCCACCTCCCTAACCTGTTCTTCCTCTCACCTATCGCCTCCTCTCACCTCAAGCCGCACCTCCATTTCCTACCTACTAACCTCATCCCGCCCCCTTGACCTGTCCGTCCTCCCCGGACTGACCTATACCCTCCCTACCTCCCCACCCATACTCTCCTCTCCACCTATCTTCTCATCTGTCCATCTTCAGTCTGCCTCTCCCTATTTATTTCAGAATCCTCTCCCCATCCTCCTTTTCCGATGAAGGGTCTAGTCCCGAAACATCAGCTTTTGTGCTCCTAAGTGCTGCTTGGTCTGCTGTGTTCATCCAGCCCCACACTTTGTTACCTTGGATTCTCCAGCATCTGCAGTTCCCATTAGATCTGATCACTGAAATACAGCCTGTGTGAAGCACCAGTCAAAAATGACCCAAGATCCTGCCTTCAGACAGAGTACAGATGATGATCAGGGTGATGATTCTCTGTGCATTCTAACATTCCAGAAGGTTCTTTGTAGGCTATCCCCGTAGGTCCTGCTCTTGGGTTTGTTCGCAAGTGGATTTGTACACAAGTTGGAACACAACATTTAAAATAGCTGTTCACAAGTACGAGGAAACGTTCATATGTCAGATCTTGAAAATTAATACTAATACACCCCTGTACAGAATGGCATTCATAAGTAGGGCATTCTTAAGTTGGAGGTCACCTGTATTTGACTATTCAACCATTCTTTTTTCAGGAACTTTCACCCTGAATCACTTGAATTTTGCCCACTTTTCTGACAATGTTGGGTCTCAAAGTAACTGTTTTCAGTCACTTTTACCAAGTCACTTCTTAGCCTAATAAAGCCAACTTGCCCTCATGCAATCAAAAACTTTAACTTTCCCTTTTTCAATAAGCATACGAAAATTAACTGAATGATGTTCACACTTTCTACGTGCCCAATTTCATTCCCTAAAACTAAACCATGAACTGACCACTTGCCAACCCCCCCCACCCACACTCAATCCGTGCTGGGCTTGCCACACAATAGCTACAATTTTTTCAACACCCCAAAAACAACTATTGGACTCATCAAATGATAGACTTCTTTTCCAGTGCTTATTCCAGAAGTTTCAAAAATCTGAAACAGGAACTTCTTGCCTGTTATTATCCGCCTCGGAGGTAATGAGGAAATACATTAAAAGTATTACTTGCTTTGGTCATGCTACCCAAATCAAATCAAAGCCAGCATTACTGCTGGATACATTTAACATATCATTACCTCTATACTATAGGTAAACTGTACTTCACCAACCAGTTTTCATCTTTAGTGATGTGCTTTTTAACAGAAGCTTTTTAATTCATCAACTTATATCATTTCCCTCCCATGCCACAGACATGCAACCACTAATAACTCACCTGACAGTGACATAGTTTAAACTGAAACAAAGACTATCACCACCGGTTTATTTCACTAATCCAGAAGGCAAATTTTGAAACTTTCCCACAATAGCTTCAATAGTTTACAGAATTGTTTTTCCTTTATTCATTCATGGGATGAGGGCATCTCTGGCTAGGCAGCATTTATTGCCCAGAAGACAATTAAGATCAACCACATTGATATGGGTCTGGAGTCACATAGTCCAGACCAGGTAAGAAAGGCAGTTTTCTTCCCTAAAGGACATTAGTCAACCAGATGGGTTTTTCCTTCAAATCAATGGATTCACGGTCATCACTACATTCTTAATTATTTATTAAATTCAAATTCCACCACCTACCGTGGTGGGATTCAAACCCGGGTTCCCAGAATATTATCTGGGTCGCTGGATTATCAGTCCAGCGATAATACCACTGCACCATCACCTCCCCAATAGTCTTAGTGCTAGTATTTTGATAGTGTGCTAGACTTAGTAGACTACTCTTTGGGTTGGTGCTAGATAACTGGAAAATCAGTGGAAGCCAAAGGAGAGTGTATTGAAAAAGTTGTTTAAAGAAACCTCAGCTATATGTCATTTATCTTAAGTCAGAGGAAACATGCATGTCTGATTGCACTGTCCTGGGTAATTTTAATTCAATTTGGGCAAACATGCTACAACATACCTCTCGAATAAGTGAGAACCGAACTCAGAACTTCTGGTTTGGGGTCTGGGCATTACCATTGCATCACAACAGCCCTCCATAGCTGGCGTGTTCTCATTCAGATGTTTCATCACCGTGCTAGGTGACATCATCAGTGGAGCCTCCAATGAAGCGATGTTATTCTACTCCGCTTGGAATTTATACTCACTGTAATGGACCAGACAGTATAAATTCCAAGCGGAGTAGAATAACATCGCTTCTTCTGAGGCTCCACTGATGACGTCACCTAGCATGGTGATGAAACATCTGAATGAGAACACGCCAGCTTGGCAAGCAAGTCAACAACCTCACCCACAAGCCAAGCTACAGATCTTTGCCAAAAAACTTTATGCCCTCCAAACTCCAATCAAACTGATGCTTCTTTATAAACAATCAATTAAGTCATAATTAAGTTAATGACTAAACTCAAGGGTCAACCAATTTGTGACCACTTTGTGATAAGATGGGACATTTTCACAGGAACATTGAAGGTTGAGGGGTGACCTATTCGAAGTTTATAAAATGAGGGTCATAGATTAGGTGAATAACAAAGTTCTTTTCCCGAGTGTAGGGGAGTTTAAAACTAGAGGACATATTTTTAAGGTGAGAGGAGAATGATTTAGACGGGACCTGAGGGGTAACATTTTGTGTGTGGAATGAACCCATTAGAGGAAGTGGTGGATGCACTACCATTACAACTTTAAAAGAATTTTTTTACGGGTTACATGAACATGGAAGCTTAGAGGGACATGGGCCAAATGCGGGAAAGTGGGACTAATTTAGTTTGAGAAACTTGATCAACATGTTTGAGTTGGACGAAAGGGTCTGTACCGTGCTATATGACTCCGAGTACCTGCTTCTGTTTCTTGGCCACACAGAACAGTCAGAATTAAACTTGCAGATAACCTCAATACGTTCTTTACTCTCTGTGACTTAAAGACATATAAAAACACAGAAAAAGTAGATCAGAAGATCTGTGCCACCATTCTACACTGGTCTTCAACCTTAACACCACTTTCCTACCTTCATCCATGCCTCTTGATTCTCAAATACAAAGATGTTGACCATGAGTATATTCAACAATGGAGCATTCACAACCCATGCAACTGAGGATTCCAAAGATTCAGAATGCTTTGAGTTAATGCTTTGAGTCTTCAATCATGAATGACGGCTTGCTAACATTGAGGCTGTGACTGTATTCAAGATACCCCATCCTACAGATAATAACTTCTCAAAGCTTGCTCAGGCAAGATGCTTCAGGAACATCTGTTGCAATGGGATCACCAGTTTAAGTTTCACAGAATACAGGTCAACTTTACTTAGCCTCCTACTGAATGACAATAGGAGCCAACCTAGCAAATGTTTAGCGTACCAACTTCAAAGTGCATTCTTTATTAGTGAGGGACCAAAACCATTAGTATTGTGCAAGATTGAAGTTTCATTCAAAAAAATCTAATACACGTATTTACATATACATCACTGAAATTTATGGGTACATATGGAAATGTATGGATATTATTATCTGGTGTTGTAAAGTGCTTACCTCAAATTTCTGTCATGACTAACAGATGTCCAACTTACGAATGCAAAATCTGACAGGAGTCTAATTTTAAAGATTCCAACAGAAGAACATTTCCTGTACTTACAAACAGCTATTTTATATTATGCTGAATTCTGCTGCAACTTGCCTACAGACTCAAGAATGGAAACCATTCGCAACCATCTTTCCTTTGAAGGATCCTTCTCAACTATCTAATTTTTACTAGTTTGGATTAAATTGCATCAAGTGTTTTGATTCATCTATCTTTCTGAAATTTCAAATAACGTTATCCCAGACATCTACTTCATATTAATAGTCTAATACTGACCTTACCAACATTTGAAACACCTATTTTCTCCTCTTCATGGAGACCATGGCCAAAATAAGTCAACTTAACCCAAAAACAAAAATTTCATTTTTCAATGGATTTAAGTGTATAAGCAGTTCAACTTTACATTTGAATATCTAGCTTGTTCTTCATTGAGTAGATGGGGGGCAAAGCCCTCAAATATTTGAATTAAGAATGGCAGATGCCAGTTTCCTCAACACAAACCACCATAACCGCTGCCTGATGGCGCCAGGGATCCAGGTTTGATTCTGGCCTCGGGAGACTGTCTGTGTGAGTTGCACGTTGTCCCCATGTCTGCGTGGGCTCCCGTTGGGTGCTCAGGTTTCCTCCCACAGTCCAAAAATGTACAAGTTAGGTGGACTGGCCATGCTGAATTTCACAAAGCATTCAGGACTGTGAAGGTTAGGTGCATTAGCCATGGCAAATGCAGTGTTACAGGGATAGGGCAGGGAACAAGTCTGGATGGGATGCTCTTTGGACAGTCAGTGCTGACTTGTTGGGCCGAGTGGCCTGTTTCCACATTGTAGGGATTCTATGAACACAATAAGGCATCAACAGATGATGATCACAACTATCAGAAATATTCACCTACATTTTGATCATCTCACCAACATTTCCTTAAATCTTTTAATGATTCACTGTAAAATTTGGCCACTAATTTCTAATTTAAAACAAAACTACAAAATATTGTACCATGATAAAGTGTGAAGCTGGATGAACACAGCAGGCCAAGCAGCATCTCAGGAGCACAAAAGCTGACGTTTCGGACCTAGACCCTTATTGTACCATAACTACTGCAAGTCCAGATCTCAAAAATTTTGAGCAAAACATGCAAGTATACATATTAAAAACTTAAATTACATGTCTTCTGTATTATTGAGGTCAAAGGATTCTCCCACTTATTTCCTCCAGTACCATCCCAACTTTCCTTGCAAATAATTCTCAGTCATACCGAAATAACAGATCTGCCCTCATATTATATGTTAATGTAACAGCAATAAGTGGATATGTGGCTTTAAATAATAAAAAGTCACCACTGCAGTGCCTACCCATAATAACAAGTAATACAAACTATCCATGTGCCTACTTCTTTTCAGACCAAGAACAGAACACAATAGCAAGAGAACCATCCTAATTTAACTATTTAAAGACTGGCTGGATCCAAATCACCTCATCCACCAGCTCATGACGAGGCCATTAGTGTTAACATTAACAAATTTCCAACTTAGTAGTGCACACTACTTAGTATATTCTATTGAGTTAAAATATTATATTAGCTGCAGGAAATGATTTTTAATTTTTTATAGGCTTACATCTCAGGCTCAGAACACAGTGTTTAGTGGAAACAATGAGAAATGTGACTAATATTGTTCAAATTAAGAGTGGACAGTAGTGTCATTAACAGTGGTTCAAGCATAGAGATCTTACATCAAACACATACTTCATAGCTGTTCAAGTATCTTTGTCTGTCAATGAGAATATTTGCATGCACGAAAAAAGTGTGGCTGGAACAATAATCTGACAATTAATACCGTAAAAATCCAAGGAAGCATTGCATAGTTTCTTAAAGAGTGCACTTTTTCTCAGGAGGGCAAGACTTTAGACTTTTTGCTTCCAGACCAGCTAACATTTCTTGCTGAGCTGATTTTGAGGTTGGCCTAATCCTGCATTAATCAGGCTGGTTAACCCTACATCTATCATTGGGAAAATGTTGGAAACCATTATCAAGAAGGTAACAGCAGGACATGGAGAGTATCAAACTACAAGCAAGTAGAGTTAACATGCTTTTGTGAAAGGAGCATTCCAGGTCTTTGAAGATGTAACAAGCAGTGCAGACAAAACAGGGCCATTAAATTTGATGCACATGAATTGGATGAAGGAACCAACTGTATTGTAGCCCAAATCTGTTAATGATGTGAAAATAGGGAGGACAGCAAGTTGTGATTAGGAGTCAAAAAGTTTGAAATGGGTAGGCTAATTATGTGTGCAAAAATCTGCCTGGAGTATAATGTAGGAAAAAAATAAGGTTGTTCACTTCAGTAGTAAAAACTGGAAAATGGAAATATGGACTGCAGGATTCTGCAGTACAGAGTGATCTAGGTGACCTCATTATGAGTCTAAAAAGTAGTTACGAAGACGAATAAAATTCTGGTCTTAGAGCAAAGAGGTAGAGTACATATAGAAAAGTCTTGCAATCATTGCACAGAACATTGCTGGGACCGCACAATACTGCATGCAGTTTAGGCCTCAAGTTAAAGAAGCATACAGTATGCTCAGCAAAGGTTCTCTACTAATCAAAGAACCATGCCAGTTTAATGACTTACAGACTGGCTGATCCGAATCGTCTCATGGGGAGGCTGTGGAGTTTTAATATGAATAAACTTTCCAACTGTGTATTCATGTGCATGCTGCTCAGCACATTCAATGGAATTAAAATATTTAAATCAACTGTCGGAGACAATTTTTAAGGAGGGAAGGTTCGGCCTTTATTTATTGAAACGTGAGGGTGAGGTATTGATAGGATAGATGCTGTGGGATGTTTTCATTCAAGGGGACATCTAGAACTAGGGAAACTGCTTCACAATAAAGGGGTTTCCACTTAAGAGAAAGATTAGGAACAATTTATTCCCTCAGAGGGTTGTTTATCTTTGGAACTCTCTATCCCAGACAGGACTGAAGACTGGGTCACAAATTTTAATGTAAAAGTGAGTCAAATAATATGTAACCAAGCAAGAAAATGAATGATGGCCACAATCAAATCAACCATCATATTAATCAACAAGCTCAAGTGGCCAAATGTCTACTACCGCACATGCTTTGTGTGTTACATTCAACAAAACAGACAGAAAATCTGCATTCTTATATTTTTTTTCTGCTGCAGTGTTTGTGTTAAAGCAAATTATCTATTACATTAGGTGCTTACAAGAAATAGAGCTGCTCAAAATCTGATTAAGTGTTAGCTTGGCATCCAACTTTGCTCAAGTCAGATCGAAGAAAGAGAAGTATTTTCTTTAAAAGACCAACTGATCTGATTCTTTAAAGAACCAAGTTGTAGTTGCAGCAATGTGAAATCACACTTTTGACACAGCAGACTTATGACAATAGAGCACACTTGTAGAATTCATGCAAAATGGCTTTGGAGACAAGCACTTACCTCCCAAGCTGCATATCTCAAAGTGGGTCATGTGATATGGGGTTTGACCAGTTCTCTCAAGGTCAGGAATCAAACACAGGACTGTTCTCACTATTCAGCTCAGTCAGAAACATACTACTGTACTGATTTTTAACTACAGTCAATGGGGAACTGAAACCTAATTGAGGACGAGTAGTTAATCTATGCCTAGAACAAGAAATACAGCAAATATGAATGACCTGACAAGAAAGCCCACCATAATACAGCAAACTTGTTTTAGAGACCAAACATTACTGAATACTAAAAGATGTGTCCAGAAAAACCTGCACTTGAGTTTTAATATCCAATATAAACAATGAAAATACTGAAGTCCAAAACTGGTAACTTTGAGATTTAATACGAAATGATCCACTTGATGCATAGAATTATTAGAAACCAGTTTATTCACAAAATTAGTTCAGAATATTTGTGCAGGTGTTACATACCTGCAAATCTTAATTCCCTCCACAGTACAGTACCTTCTGCCTTTCAGTCACATGTCTACTGTGCCTAATTGTGTCAGCTCATCTTCTAATACTGATGTGCTCTATTAGTTCTAGCTCAAAAACTTTATTACCATAAAGTTAGCAGTTCCAATTCTCAATCAGACACAGATGTAATCCAGATCACTCAATGAATATTCCAATCGTGGACCAGGGGTAACAATTTATTCAATGAGTAAAACCCCAAGCTCCATAAAAGATTGTAATGCATTGCAAGCTAAGTAAACAATTTTGGATAATTTCAGATCTCAGCTGAAAACTGCAAACTTAAGCCAATAACCATTCCCTCAAACTTTATAAGATCTAGCAGGAACTTAGAATAAGAAAGCAAGAGAAAATTTGAGCACTCTGCATACAACTAAAACACATCTGAGCTAAATATAGCTGTCCAAAAGGAATTGAGAGCGCTATCTTATGGGCTGAATGCACTTAACTAACAGATTCTCTTTCATTTTAATGTCAAGTAAAATGCTAAAATGCGAATTTAACTTCTCAGCTATTTCAAAGGGAGTCTTGAAATATCACCTTTAATCTAACTGACTCACACAAACAACATCGATTGCCTGTGTAGTCTTCCTCAAACTGCGCCAGTTATCACTTTATAAACTTATGTCCATCATACTAACAGCAAAAGCAGATTATGTAAAGCCTTTACTTGCTTCTTATCTATCAACAATAAGATAAGAAAAGGTACATGCAGGACAAACATGAAAATAACAAACTAGCATAATAACATTTTAGGATATTATTAATTCTTAAAACTCATTAAAAGTAATACAACTAACATTGAGAATTTGCCTTCATAAATTTGAGGTATCACCCAAGAATACAACAGTGAAATCTTACATAGGGAACTCCCTCAATATTATGAGATCAAACATCAAAGATCCCAGAAAGTAACACTTTGTGATGTTTTTAAAGGGGCGATATTTAATATGAACACTTTCTATTAACATAGCTACAATAAAATCTCCTAAGAGAGACTTAGCTTTGGCAACAGAAAATTGAGTGGTTAAATCAAGCCATGACAGTTCTGTTTAGAATAGGCATTTAGGAAAATGATAATTTTAATAACTTTAAGAAAAATAATCTTGTTGTACAAAAACTCTACTGGGACACCACTGGATCCCAAATGCAAAACAAAAATCTCACACTCTGAAAGCTTGTTAAAACACTTCTCTAGGGAATATAGCTTCCTTTAAAAACACTGCCAGACAACTTAAAAAAAATGCTTTAGTAGCCAATCAAGATGGTGCATTTACATGCTTACATTGAAAACAAGTTGGTCCATGGATTTTTCTAGTTTATTTGACCTGTTCTACTTGGAAGGGTCAAAGTCTTCAAGAATATTTCACAACCTCCTCATTAAAATATCTGCCCATCTAATACAATTTAACTTTAAAACCCCCAAAAAACAATAAAGGGATACTTGCTATAGGCACATGGTGTAAACATTGAACCTGCACTATTTCATCGAAACAAGCAGAACAAGTTCGATTTATTCAGCAAATTGCTGTACATTGTCATCTGCCAAAAAGAATCAATACGAGAAACTGCATGACAACAATTTTCAAATGCACTGAAATGTTATACAAGAACCTACAAAGCAATATTGGGGTTCTAGTCAAAATAGTAAACCCCTACAGTTTTGCAAGAAGTCACTTAGGTTCTTAGGATCTCTTAATTCTCTAACAGACAGAAGCATACAAAAGAGGGTAGGCCATTTTACCCTTTAAACTTGCTCCACCATTCAACTTGATCATGACTGATCATCTTACTCAGCAACCTGTTCCCAATTTCTCCCTATACCCTTCAGCTCTAAAAACTATATCTAACTTCTGGAAAACATTCAATATCTTCGTCTCAACCACTTCCCGTGACAGAGAATTCCAGAGGTTCAACATAGTGAAGAAGCTTTCTCCTTGTCTCATGCTAAATGGCCTATCACCACCTTTAAACAACGACCCCTGATTCTGGATTCCCTGAGACTGGGGACATTCTTTCTGCATTTAAACTTTCTAGTCCGGTTAGAATTTGACTGGTTTCTCCCATTCTTTTGATCTCTAGTCACAGTAGTTGTAAAAAAAAATCCAGTTTCTCTTCATACGTAAGACCATCTATCTCAGCAATCTATATGGTAATATCTTTGTTGCACCCTGTTTATAGCCAGAACATCCTCCCTCAAATAAACAGACCAGGACTGCACACAGATGTGGTCTCAACAAGATCTTATACAAGTGCAGTAATCTGCTCCTGTACTCATTCTTTTGCTACCAAGTATGTTGACTTCCTCACTGTCTACTACACCTGCATGCTTTCTTTCAGTGACTGGTGTACAAGACACCCACATCTTTTTGCACCTCCCCTTCCAATCTCTCAGCATTCAAATAATAACCCTACCTTTGTGTTTTTGTGGCCAAAGCGGATAACTTCACATTTACCCAGACCATACCTCATCTACCATGTATTTGCCCACCACTCAACTCATCCAAATCACACTGAAGCATCTCTGTACTCAGCTTTATGTTGCCTGCAAACTTGGATACGTTGCACTGAGTTCTCTCATTTAAATCGATTAAGTACAGTGAATAGGTGGGATCCTAGTAATGAGCCCTAAGTCACTACTCACCACTTAGAATCTTAACATCTGAACTGTTATTTGATATACATCATGTTACTCAATAGTCATCGTAATGTATGTCATCTTTAAATAGTCATCTACTTCACCAGTACATCTAATAAATACTATCCTATTAAACTATATCCCAATTATATTTTCAGCTGCAGTGTTGCAAAAACAAACATGCATTGGAAGAAAACTGAAGCAACTGATCAAGGAATAAGACTTTCAGATAATCTAAGTAACTGACTGACAGTGGGCTCATCTGGGACAGATGCAATTACAGTAATTTGAGACAGTCAGTTCTTCTAGACTGGTACAATACCTTTCGCAAGGCAGCTGTGCCTTTTCAAATTACCCTCTCCACAATGCCGTGTTTGGGAGTTGTTAAAAAAAAGGCATGTCACAGCAAGAAACATGTTATAAAGAGGGTTTTACACAATTTGATGATTAGTATTTAAGATCCAGTAAAAAACGTTCCATCTTTTTTACAAAACTGGTCCAGTTATCAATGGATGCATGTGTAATTTTTCTCCAACATTAGTTTGAGCCCCGTGACACAATGAGCCATCAATACTACTGACAAACCTATGTTTGAACAGACTTGGCATTATTCGAAAAGATAACTGTTCAAACTGCTTCAAATCACTTTTGAATTCAATCAAATACAGTCCAATTTATGTACCATGATGAATAGATTATAGCCAACTAACATCTGAAACTTGCAATTTTACAGTCTTCAAGATATTAACTGGTACAGAATTTTCATGTCTCTATTACAGAGTTCGAATGAAGAATAAAACCATTAGTCATTGTCATATTTGCAAATTTTACCAGATAATTTGTAGCTCGAGAATGTTCTCCAAGAAGACACCAGTGTCTGATTGCTCATAATGTTTTGATCAGGAAGCAGAGGTTCATGTCACTAACGATCATATTTGATAAGTTTAATTTAGAACCTGCAGTGCAGAACCAAATCTGTTATGAACTTTTACTACCCTGAAGATTAAAATGGATTAGTTACATACTGAACCAAACTGTCATGCCAGTCATGTTGTCCCACTTTTCAAAATGGCATTTTGCAAAATCTTTATGAAGGGTTTACAGTTGACATACCAAATAGTGTACTGTCTCTACACAGCTTGCTACATATAAGCATTTTCAGTTTTTGTTCGATTTCCAGCATCTATATTTTCTTTATTTTTCCAAATTCTATTTTAATATATACCTTAACAGTTTTACACTATACAGCTATACAATCTCTCAAAATTCTAGAATTCTTTCTTGTAAATTAAGAAAGTGGAATGAATTTTTGTTTACCAAGCTGAAAAACGCAAGGCAAAATAAAATTCTCAAACCAGACAGCATCACGACTGTGCGAGGAAAACAAAACTTAGAAAAAAGTTGCCACTCACAAAGAAACTTTTTTTGTTGCGTGCATTTCTCGCCCGTTTCCAAATACAGCGTGCATTGGTCGGTAATGTGATCTCTCGCCGTGTTGTGTTCCGATTCAAGGGGCATAGTGCCATGTAAACAGGGTACAAGATCAAATTCCGTTCAAATCAATAAATCTAAACTGAATTCAATCTGTTGTGTACATGGATTAAGGAGTTTGGGGGATGGGACTGGGCGAGAGGGAAAGATAATTCTAAACCCTAACGTCAATATTAACTTCGAATAACCTGGAGAGCCATCAGCGCTCTCGGTCTGAAGTAAATGGAGTCACAGCAATCCGAATGAACGCAGAATCAGCAATGGCTACTTATTACCCTCCCCCACTTCGAGAGGAAGCCTTTTGCAGTATGATTTATAGTCACACTCACCTCCATGCAGGCCGCAGCGGATGGGTCATTCTGCCGGTGTTCAGTGTAAAGGTGATGCCGCAGCAGCGTGGTTCGCCTGTAATTGCGGCTTCCTTTCACGAACTTGTTGCGGTTATTGTTGCTCCCCACCCCGCTGTTGGCCCGCAGGCACCAGGAGCAGTACATAAGGCCCGTCTCCTGCTCGTACTGAAGCCACGGGAACTCCTGCAGCCACGATCTCTGGAAAGTGCGCTGCTGGGGCAGCAGGAAGGACTGCGGCCGGCCGAGTAGAGTCAGCCCGAATCCTCTCCGGCTGCAGCCGCCGCCGTTTTCCTCCTCATCCTCCTGGCCCACAGCTCCTTCGGCGGGCGACGCGGCTCGCTCCTTGTTGCCGGGCCCGTCCATCCCTTCCAGCTCCCCGTCTGCCGGTGGCGGCGGAGCCCCCGCCGCCTCCTCCTCCTCTTCCTCGGACTCGTTGCTGCTGATTGAGCCTCCGTCGACCACCCGCACCGAGGAGACCTCTTGCTCCGGGTACTCGTCATCCACCACCACCGTCTCGACCCAGTCCTCCTCGGCGGGGGGCGCAGCCGGGGGGACCTCGGCCTGGGCGCCGTCCAGCACAGGGAGGGCAGCCGATTTGGTCGGACTAACGGACGGGAAGGCCCCGTTCGAGGCCTCGCTGCTACTGCTGCCACCGTTGTTTTGGTGGTGGTGGTGGTGAGGCCCGAGCTCGGGGTCGATCCTGACGGCGGAGGCTCCGGTGCGGAAAGCCAGCGATCGCCTGTTCCTCTCGCCGGACATGGTGGATCAGGGAGGGGACGGGAGGGGTCGCTGATCCGAGCGTTGGCCGGAGGGGAGGGAAGGAGAGGAGGAGGGGGGTGGTGGAAGAGGAGGTTGCCTTTCCCGCGATAACCTCTTTATTTCCACCCCCCCAACCAGAGCCTCAATCTCCTCCTCCAAACTCCGGAGAGGTCGGATGAATTACGAACGGTATAAAGTTGCGAGCGGACAGGCCTGGTCCGAGAAGGTGCCGAACGGCGGTTTCTTCTACACCCCCAGCTCCTCCCAGATGTTGTTTTGTTCGGGGGTCCTACCCCCCCACCAACAACAACCACAACCGCCGCCACTTCCTCCTCGTGCACGGTCCAGGCTCCAAGCCGCTCGCGCTCCGCCAGCGCCAGCGGCTCCGAGTCCGCGAGACACGCAGCGGACGCCAACGGGCAAAGCTCCCAGAGTGCACCGCGCGCCGCCGCTGCTGCCACCACCGTCTCCCTCCCTCAGGGCCGGGCTCCGCTTCCAGGTCAAGCAGCCAATGGGGGGGAGGAGGCGGCGGTCACGGCCGTTTACTTCGATGTGGAATGCAAGTAGGTAAATCTCTTCTTCTCTATCAAGTTACCTCCATCCCTCATCTGTCTTAAGTCTGTAAATTTAATATTGTAGGTGTAAGAGAGGTCACTGGTGTTTTTTTTATTTTGACTCTTGTCCACCAAACTCCAATGTCTCGTTTTGTCGCCTTGATCTGCGACTAGGCAACGGAGCTGTGTCGGTGACTATGTACACACAGATATTTTTATAATCGAGAATCATTCCTCTTTTGAAATGAGGAAAAAGTTGACCGTGGCGGTACGGCTCGGCTTGCGATGAAGAAAAGTGGCCGTTCGGCCCGACGTCACAAACATCTGCATCTGTTCGGAAATGAAACCAAGAACCGGGAATACGAAAGATCCCAAAACAGAATATTTCTGCCGAAGTAACGAAGAAAGCACAAGTTCCTGTAGAGACTCAGCTGGTCTAGCAGTGTCCGTGGAGGGAGAGAAAGCGGAGTCATAATGTTTCAAGTGCTGTCAGCACTTAGTTCTGAAGAGAGATCACTGGACTCGAATCACTAACTCTGCTTTCTCTCTCTCCACAGTTGCTGCTAGATATGCTGAGTTTCTCAAGCAAATTCAGTTGCTTATTTTCAAATCCAATGTTTTCCCTCCCCTTGTGTGTGTTTGGCATTTCAAGCTCCTCTCAAAGTTTCCCAAATGTCTTGCAGGATTTTGCTCCTACCTGCCTTTTGGGTGGTGAGTTCCAAATACCTACTACCCTAATGGGCTAACCAATGTCCTGCACAGCTGCAACATGACATCCCAAATCCTATACACAATGCACTGACCCAAAAGAAGGTGTCTACCAAATTCCTTCTTCACCAGCCCAGCTACCTGTGACTCCACTTTGCAAGAATTATGAACCTGCACTCCAAGGTCTCTTTGTTGAGCAGTACTTCCCAACCATTAAGTGCAAAACTCATGCCCTGATTTGCCCTACCAAAATGTAGTACTTCACATTTATCTAAATTCAACTCCATTTGCCACTTCTCAGCCCATTGTCCCATCTAATTACAGTCCCATTGTACTCCATGGTAACATTCTTCACCGTTCACGATGCATCCAATTTTGGTGTCATCTGAAAGCATATCTCCTATATTCACATCCAAATCATTTATATACGTAACAAAAAGCAGTGGACCAAGCACTAATCCCTGCAGCACACTGCTGGTCACAGACCTCCAGCCTGAAAAGCAACCCTCCATCAAAATCCTTTGTCTTTGACTTTCAAGTCAATTTCGTATTGCAATGGCTAGTTCGCTCTGTGTTGCATGTAATGTAATCTTGTTAATTAGTTGACCTTGTCAAATGCCTTACCGAAGTCCACATAGGCAACATCCAATGCTCTGCCTTTATCAATGTTCTTCATCACTTCAAAAAACTTAATCAAGTTAGACACGGTTTCCCACACAAAACAACGTTGACTATCTCTAATCAGTCCTTTCCTTTCGAAATACATGTAATTCCTGTCCCTCAGATTCTCCTCCAACAATTTGGTCACCATTGATGTCAGGCTCACAGGTCTATAGTTCCCTTGATTTTCTTTACCACCTTTCTTATGATGGCATTTCTGAATTATTCAGTCGAAGGGAAATCTGCTCAAAAAATAAACTCAGTTGAAGAAAATCTAGCTAAGGACAAGCTGCCCATTGTTATCTCATTTTGCAAAATCCTCTTTATTGAGTTAGTAGTAAAGCGTATTTGTTCTTTTAAGGACAGATTGAAGAAACATCTCAAAATTGTATTTCCTGAGCAAACAGATTCTGCAAGACTTCAGGGCAACCCTGCAGAGCAACACACTCTACAACATTCTATGCTTTATTCTTCTGCCTTCAATTTATTGACCAACGTGCTTTTTTTTCATGAAGCAGCGATCTTGGATTTTTGTTTTCTTTCTGAAGTAAGTGTGTGTCTATGCACATATTTTGGGGATGTTTAGAGGGATAAGCATTTATACTTGTATGTTACTTACTGTGCGTGTCAACTGATGATTGAAATTTTTGATTAAATGTTCTTATGATAAACCAATAGTTGCCTTTTATGAGGAAATTATTTATAAATCTTGTTTAAAACCTGAGATATTTAATTGGTCACCATTCATGAATCCTCAGATAATGAAGCAGTTCATGTCCAAATGCAGCTAGACTTGGACAGTATTCAGGCTTGTGCTGCCAAGTGGCAAATAGTATTTGCTAGACATTGACAATATCCAGCAGGAGAGAATCTAACCATCACTCATTGACATTCAATGATGCTTCCATTCTCTGAATCCTCCATAACAACCATCGGCCAGAAACCAAATTGGACTAATCTCAAAAATATTGGAGCTACAATAGTAGATCAGTTGCAGGGAACAATTTACCTCCTGCCTCCCTTGAGCTTGTCCTACAAAACACCAGTAAGGAGTGTAGTGGAATACTCTCCACACAGATGGATGAGTGCAGCTCCAACAATGCTCAAGAAGCCTGACTCTATCGAGATGTAGCAATTTGCTTGATAGCATGATATAAACAGTCATTCAATCCACTGCCGATGCACAGTAGCAGCTGAGTGTATCATCTAAAAGGTGCACTCCAGAAATTCAGCAAGCATCCTTCGGTAGCATCTTTCTAAACCTATGAATGCTGCCACTGAGAATGACAAGGGTGCACATACAAAAGAACACCATCACCTGCAAAATCCTCTCAAAGCCACTCATCATCCTGATTTTAAAATGCCATTTCTTTAATGTGGCTGAGTCAAAATCCTGGAACTCCCTGACAGCACTGAGGGTTTACAAATAGACTGCAGCAGTTCGGAAGACACCTCAGCACGATCTTCTGAATTGCAATAAATGTCAGCCCAGACAGTGAAATACACATTTCCTGAATGAAAAAGTAAAAAAATCTCATTGCTTTGAAATGTATTTTTATTTTATGTTGTGACTCATGGAATATTAGAACTGGAGTGATTTAGCTGCCCTCAAGCTTCAGTTGGCACACTATATATCAAAAAATAATTAGTGTGTGAATTAGAAATTTAAATATCAGTCTATTTGGATTAATAAAGCTACCATCAGTCATATGTTAAACCAAGCCACTCTCATAACCTTCAGCTTTGAATTCTCTTTTTGCCCCCATATTCTACAGTGCACCATTACAGTGAAATAGGTTTGATATGGAAACCTGAACCATCCCTTCTTCACCGATGTACAATGGCAGCAATGTGTACCATCTACAAGTGCACAGCAGCAACTCACCCATCCTCTTTCAATAGCATATTCTACATCTAAGGCCTTGACCACTGAAAAGGACAAAAATAGTAGCTGTATGGGCACACCACCTGCAAGCTCCCATACCACACCACATGCCATCCTGATTTGGAACTATTCCTTTACTCTAACTGGGTTAACTGGCAAAGTCCTGAAACTCCCTTTCTAATTAGACTGTGTGTGCTGGGGCAAAGTCTTGAAACCCCATTTCTAATTAGACTGAGTGTGCCTCAGGACCTAGCCAGTAGGGTTCAAGATGCCTCAATAATTGGGATTTGGAGGTGAGTCACTTGTTCTCAGGGTGGAGGTTTGGGACTGCTGTGCTTGGGTTAGAACCACTATGTTCAGGTTGGAGATGGCATTACTGTGCTCATATTCAAAGAGCTGTGCCAGGAGCAGAGCTGGATGCGCATAATTTCTGCCCCTGGCCCTGGTGTACGTACACCCCAAAAGGAGTGCAGTAATTCATGACTGCAGCTCATGATGACCTTCTCAAGGGCAATTAGGAATGGAAAATTTGTGCTGGGCCCATTCTCATGAACTATATCATTGTTCCTCCACTGTTGCTAGATCAAAATCCTTCAACTGCTTCCTTGACAACATTGTAGATGTACCTAAACCAGGAACTTGGTATTATCACTGTACTGTCATCCCAGAAACCTAGGTAACCTGGGTTCGAAGCCCACCGTGGCAGATGGTGGAATTTGAATTCAATAAGTATCTGGAATCAAAAATGTCTAAAAATGACCATGAATCCACTGCTGATTGTCAGGAAAAATCCATCTGGTTCACTAATGTCCGTTAGGGAGGGAAACTGCCATCTTTACCTGGTTTTCCCTACATATGACTCCAGACCCAAAGCAATGTGGTTGAATCTTAGATAACAAGGTGTGGAGCTGGATGAACACAGCAGGCCAAGCAGCATCAGAGGAGTGGGAAAGCTGATGTTTCGGGCCTAGACCCTGCTTCAGAAATGGGGGAGGGGAAGGGGGTTCTGAAGTAAATAGGGAGAGAGGGGAAGGCAGATAGAAGATGGATAAAGGAGAAGGTAGGTGGAGAGGAGACAGACAGGTTAAAGGCCTGCTGTGTTCATCCAGCTCTACACCTTGTTATGTCAGATTCTGCAGCATCTGCAGTTCCTACTATCTCTGGTTGATTCTTAACTGTCTCTGGGTAATTGTGGATGGGCAATAAACGCTGCATAATCAGTGATGGCCTCATCCCGTGAATGAATAAAGGGGAAAAAAAGACAACTTATCAACACCTTCTAAAGGGGCAATTAGCATTGTTACAATTGCTGGGCCTATCATGACATTCACACCACAGCAAAGAATAAAAAGTAACAGATGAAGGAATTTCTAATGTAGATTACATTCAGTGCAAATTGAGGTTTTGCCAATTATTATACCAGTTGAAAATTTATTTTCACTTAGCTGTAATGGAAGATTGGCAAGGCAAAACTAACAGAACAATAAGTTGCCTTTAAAGAGAAAATGATTCATATAAAATTGAGTTACTTTTCTAGAGGACAGATTGGGCAAACAAGGACAGAGTTCCATGGATAATGAAAGAGATAGAGAATAAAATAAAGCAAAAGAAGGGTGCAAATGACGGATATCAGGTTGACAGTTTATGTGGAAATCAGGTGAATTATAAATTGTTCAGAGGAGAAATGAAAAAGAAATTAAGGAGAACAAAGAAAGACAATAGGAAGAGACTGGCAGTCTACAAACTAAGAGCAGGAGAAGACTTTTTGGCTTCTTAAACCTGCTGTATAGCCTTCCTACCTCAATAACATTTCACTCCCTTGCTTATCAAATCTCTGCCAGAAAGATGTTCAAAGACTCTGCTTTCTTTAAGGAAGGAGTTCAAGACTCCTTACCCTCTGAAAAAGAAATTGTCTTCCTCTTAAATGGACATTCTGCTATTATATTGACAATGTCCCTAGTTCTAGGTTATCCCACAAGAGAGAAAGTCCTTTCCGCCCTGTTAAGATACTTCAGCATCTTAAATATTTCAATTAACTCACCTGTTGGTCTCCTAAACTCCAATGAATAGTAGTCTAACCTGTCCATCCTTTCCACATAAAAAAATCTCAAGGCTACTCCAGTCGTGATCTCACCAATGCCCTGTATAAGTGATGTATAACCCTACATTTGTGTTGCACAAAATAAGTAATCACCTGGACAAATGCAGATAAAATGATAACACTTACATAGACTTGTTCAGGGAAAATCAGGTAGACAAAGCTCAAATGTGCTTTTTGATGAGGTAAAAGGAAGGATTGTTGAGGGAATGCAGTTGATGTAGTTTAAGTGAACTACTGATATTTATCAGTAAACTGCCATGAAATAGACTTATCACAAAACTGAACCCAAAGGATAAAAGAAACTGTGGCAACATAGATTTGAGGTTGGCTCAGTGACAGAACAATCAGAGAGCAGTTGTAGACCATTGTTTGTGGCACTGGCAAACATTTAGTAAGGTTCCCTGATGGTTCACATTAATTATCACTCCCGCAATAATACTAAAGGCTTATAGCCCAGACTTGCCATGATCCTAGCCAAGCCATTCTAGTCCAGCTACAACACTGGAACAATGTGGAAAATTGCTTCGTTATGTCTCATACATCAAAAGCAGGAAAAATCCAACTCCCAATTACTGTCTCATCAGTCTTCTATCAATTATCAACAAAGTGATGGAGGCCGCAAAAATGCAACATTTGCTTCACAATAACCTACTCACTAATACTCAATGTGTGTTCCACTAGGGCCATTCATTTCCTGACCTCATTACAACCGTAATTCAAGAAGTCCAGAGGTTAGGTGCAAGTAACTTCCCTTGATATCAAGGCTGCATTTAACCAAGTGTAGCATCAAGGAGCATCAAGTTATGGGGTAATGTCTGGGTGGGATGTGCTTCTTTTGGTATGGACTTAATGGGCCAAGTGACCTGTTTCCAGACTACACAGACTCTTAAGAAAAATCAGAATCAACCTGCCTGCTTACTTTAAACAAATCAGTTATCATCAAAATGCTACATTCTCTGTTATAATGCCCATAGAAATCAAAGTCTTGTCAACAATCAACACATATTTCCCATACAATATAAAGATGTTATTTGCATTACCTCGTCACATTGGTGTGCGTGCAAACGTCCCGATGAGTGCCAGACAAAAAGCTTGGTTAATAAAGCTAGCTTTATTCATCAATTCTCATAAAGGGGAAAAATAGTGCATGAGAGAAAACATCTAAGAAATATAAAAAACAGACTGTAAAAAGTATCGGCAAGTATATTAAAAGGAAGGGTAGCTAAAGCTAACATTGGAACACTAGTCAGGGCATTAACAAATCTGTGTTGGGGAGTTGATTGAGAGAGAGAAATGTATCCAGCTGTGAAGTGTTGAAAAGTCTTTCGACGTGGCCAGCAGTATTCTTAAGAAAACAAATTTAAAATAATGAAATTATCTCGGAACAAGAAGTTATTATTAGTTGCTAGCTGAAGTGTAGGGATACCATTGGTGGAAAGGAAGTGACGATCGTTGAAGTTTTAAAAGAAACAAATTGAATGTACATCAAGAGTAGTATAACACTGGAGGGAAGCTAAGTCAGGAGCATAATAATAATAATTAAGAAAGAGTTATCTAGAACTCAGCAGATGGGTTGAATTTTTAATCACATAAAGCCTATTGAGCAAGCAGAAAATCCCCACTTTTGGAAATGAGTTGGGCTGGGTCTTGCTAACAGTGCAGTATTAGATGTGCAACTGGTACCAAGGCACATTGATTTCGCATGGGTTATTTCCACCCTATGCTTAAAAATCTTTGAAATTTTGTCTTAAAGGAAAAGTGTTTTGTTCCCTTGTTTATCTTCATTTCTGTTGTTAACGATTATTAACAATTTCTGTTGTTAATTTTTGTTTTATTTTTAAAACAAAGACTGCAACATTGCCTTTTTATACTTTAATGGACAATCACTTCAGTAAAAAAATGTAAAATTATGATTTATCCAGCCAGATTTGTGTCATACAGCACAGAAGAGGCCTGTTAACTCATCAAGACAGCCTATCAGAAGAACAAAGTATGAGCCTTTCAAAGAAAAAATACTTGATATTCATGAATTTGTGCCTGAAGCTTATCAATTGAAATTTAGGGCTGCAAAAAAGAAACTGAAATAACTGCACTGAGGCTGATATCCCATTACTATGTCATCCTTTAATTATATGTGCATAGTACGTGGGCTCTGACCAGCCAGTTCAGAGCTAGTCCTTTGAATGAGGAGACTCTCTGAATCTCCTGATTATATCTGTCAGCCAGGGCTCCCTGATTGTCCCAGGTGAACAGCCCCAAGCAAGGGTCTCATAGTCAATGAGATGCACCTGACCCTTGTTCCAATTACTATATACCTCCTCCCACTAAGTCTAGGGATTTAGACCTGTTCTTTTTCTTGTAGCTTCTCCTGCAACTCTTTTACCATAGGCCCGGTTCTACTGATTCTGACATGGGCCGTGTCTACCTGTTCGTAGCTCGTCTCTTATGTTTGGGAAAATTTCCTCCTTTTCTTCCAGCAGAAATAGCATTGAAGCTGCATCTATCACAGACGCTGAGGTTTCTTTGACGCTAGATGCAGGGAAAGACCCACGGTTTCTAACAGGCTTTCTGGCTGCTCTGAGGGGCCGGGTGTGTTTTGCTCCTGCTCTGTTTGGAGGTAGCAGCTTACAGGTGATTCCTATGTTTGTTCAGGACTGTCTCACCTTCCTGAGCTTTGTGTTCATGAGACCTGATCTCAGGTCGACCTTGCCTTGGACCCAGAAAGGACCATTTCCATGGTTTAGCCACCAAATATTGTCCAGTGAAGTAAACTGTCTCTCACGCTTAGAGGAGGTACATGGCTAGCATTAGTATTCCTGCTGCCGTTTCACCCCTTTTCCTAGGTCTGGGAATATCAGGTTTCTCCCCATCAGCAACTCTGCTGGAGCTATTCCTGTCGTTGCAAACATGAATTGGGACAGCTTGGTATTGAGTGAAGCTGTGGGCTGTTTCTTTAAGCCTGCCTTCAATGTTTGGACTGCTCTTTTCACCAGACCATTGGATGATGGGTGGTATGGAGCTGTCCAAACATGACAAATGCCATTCAACTTTTGGAAATACTTGAAATCCCTGCTGGTAAATGATGTCCCATTGCCTGTGACCAATAATTCTGGTAGTCCGTGTATCACGAAAATTGCTTGCAGCTTTTCAATCATCATCCTGGTGTTTTCCCAATGAACTCTATGCATGTCCACCACTTTAAATGGGCATCCACAATGACTACGAACATTATGCTCATGAAAAGGCTGGCATAGTTGATGTGTGAGTCCAGGGTTTACCTGGCCATTCCCACAAATGTGGGGTTGCTGCTGGTGATAATTGGTGACCTTGTTGGCACTCTGAGCATTGCCCAATCGATGCAGGTATGTCAGCATCCAGTCCTAGCCACCTGACATAACGTCTTGCCAGCATCTCATCTTGAAAACCCCTGGATGACCCTGGTGGAATTCAGCCAATATCTGTCGGCGACCTTTACTCAGGACAATCACTCTTGCTCCCCACAGTAATATGCTGTCCTCTCCAGTGATCCAGTCTCATCAGATCCAGAAAAGGTTCAATCCTGGTTGAGATGGCCCCTTTGACTTCCCCACCACCACCAGCTGTTTTAGTTTTGCAAGGATGGGATGTTTTTGTGTCCAAAGTCAGATATCATTAGCTGTGACCAGAAAGTTTAAAACCAGAATGGACTCTTCCAGGGGAGCCACTACAGTGATGTGTCTGCCAGTGGGAGGTGGTTCATGGCATCCATATGTGCCACTTGGCCTCCTGGACAGTGTACCAACTTGTAATTGTGGACACTGAGAATAAGGGCCCACCACTGAATTCAACCAGAAGCAATGGGTGGCACAAACTTATCTTCTTTAAACGGCCTTAGCAGACAATTGTGGTCCATTACTGTTACAAATTTGTGTCTCTAAAGGTATTTGTGGAATTTGCTCACACCAAAGATGACTGTCAAGCATTCTTTTTCTATATAGACATATGTGCATTCAGCATCAGCCAAAGTTCAGGAAACATACACTATTAGGTGTTCCTCTCCAGGGACCACTGGTAAGCCAACACTAGCCCACTACCGTATAGAGATGCATTGCAAGTCAACACCACCTTTTGTTTGGGATCATGATGGGCCAACATCTCAAATGTCACTTGTGGCTGTTTAGTTTCCCTAAAGGTTATTTATTTGCTACTTGACCTATTAGTAGGTGTACATGTGCTAAGATGGAGGCGAGATTACATATGGATTTCCCATAATAATTCATGAACCTAAGGAAAGACTTAAGCTCTGGGGCACCTTTGATTGCCCTCACGTTATCTTACAAAGGGTGTATCCCACTCTCTTGCCACTGAAATAACTGCACAGAAGTCAGTATCCTGTCATCAAGCCTCCCTTTATTTACATGCTCAGAGTGCATGTGCTGTGACCAGCCAGCTCAGAGCCAGTCCCTACTTGTATATATCTGTTAGCCAGAGCTCCCTGATTGACCCCAGTTAACAACCCCAAAGAAGGATCTCATAGTCAATGAAATCCATCTGGCCCTCATTCTGAACATCATAGAAACTTAATTGAACATTAATGGAATTTGCAAGGGAGGAAGAAATGCTGTGGATCAGTGGTTTAGGTCAATCAAGCTAGAGAAACATTTTGAGAATGTAAAGGAATTAATGATAATGGAAGAGCTCAGAAATAGCATTTGTGAAAATTTAAACACTTACTTAGATGAGTGCCAAGATTTCAAGATCAGAGAAGCAGCCACTCTGGCAGTTACATGTGATATTCTCGTAGACAAGTCCAAGTGGGGAAATGGGCATATGGAAATCCACAAGGAAATTGGAGAAGTAGAAAATTAGTGGATGGAAGAGGAGAGGTTATAAAGAACAGTCAGAAGAACATCAAAATGATAAAGGAGAAAGGCTAGAACCAAAAAGGGGTACAAAGAAATTAATCTTTTTATTGTAAAATGCGTTGAAATACCAAAGCAAATTGCTGCAAATTAAATGGGAGAACAATTGTAGTAATAGGAAAATCTAATGTCTTCAGAAAAGGAGACAGCAGGAAAGGAAGTATGTACTGAAAGTCCAGCAGTTATACAACAAGAACATGGTTCCTGAGAATGCATCAAGAAAAGAGAGGTGGCACAGGATTGACATGAAAGTTCTATTTTAGAGATTGACAAGGAAAAGCAGATTGCTGGACATTATGAATATTTTATGTCAAAACAAGATGTACTTCCTTATGCTTTAAATCAAGTAGGTAAAGATATTGAAGGAGAATGGAGCAAGCCAGTCATTGTTGCTGGCTGATTGACGCCTTTTGTCTTCCGCGGGCTTCATGTGTAATCTAAGCCTGTCGCATCATTACAGCTAACAGTACAGGACTACTAAGCACCACAGTCCTCTTGTTCCTCACACGTTTGCCTCCAAGGCAGACTCCAAGAAACACAACAATGCAGAACCACAGAGCAGAGACTGATAGCTAAGTTTCATACCTGTGAAGACGGCCTCAACCATGATCCTGGATTTGTGTTGCGCTATACGTGACCCCACCACACTTCTGTATCTGTAAATTCGTCCTTTCTGTCCTATTTTGACAGCATTACCTTGATAAATTGTTATGATCTTTGTACCTTAATTAGTTTGTACAGTTTTGAATTGCTAATTACATTCATTCATACACAGACATTCTCATACACACACACTCTCTCTTTCCTTCACACACACAAGCACACACATGCATTCTCTCTCTCTCTCCCTCTCTCTCCCCCTTTCACACAAAAACACACTTTCTCTCTCTCTCTCACACACACACACTCACACTTGCACTCACATACACACTCTCTCACACGCACACTCCCTCTCCCTCTCAAGTGTGTGCACACACACACACTCACCCACACAGATGCACTCTCTCCGTCTCTCTCACACACAAACACACACACACAAACACACACACACACACACACACACACACACACACACACACACACACACTTATGGGATGAATCATTTCATCCAAAATGTTTACTTATTTGCAGATACATTCTATTTTGTTCAAAAAACTCATAATTTGTAGTCACAGTCAGTGTGGCATCTGATAATTCTAGTTTTTGGAATAAAACCAGCCTGATTCCAGGTTAAAACTCTGAGACCATGTCTGAAGAAAGCCTCACACGTACAATTCCATGTCTAACCTGAGGTGTTACCTTTTGTTTCTTTCTATGGCTCTGCCTGATTGTCACGACAACCCAGCATTGACATTGATTTTATAAACATTTTACACACAACTAACATTCTTAGTCACCTGCAGAGATTTATCATCTGACACTCCACTCACAGCAGTTGTATGATCTTTTGATCTCTCAGCCTTTGATCTGTCTGCCTACAAATGCTGTGTCTGTGTGCCCTGCTGTATCACTGCACCTGACGAAGGAGCTGCACTGCAAAGCTTGTATGATTCCAAATAAACCCATTGGACCTGGTGTCATGTGACTTCTGAATTTCCCCGGATTCACACTTAAAACGTAAAAGGAGCTGCAGAATTCGGCAGTCTACACATAGTCACCTAACTGTTCTTCCATCACAATTAGGAGAGTGTACACATCTCATAGCTTTTCACCAAAGGCTTGCACGGGACAAGGTCAAAATCTCAATAGTTGGCCTTTTGAATTGAGACCGCCCTTATATTCAGCCCTGGTGGCTTGCACTCATCAGGTTTGCTGTAATCAGCCACTGTGGCAGCCTCACTTGAACAGTTGTTGGTCATTGGCTCAGTCAGTGTTAACATATTAACGAGGCAGACTGCCTATGACTGACACTGCTCTTATGCTGATCATCTTGGACAGGTTTCACCCCAAACACTGTAAGCATTTGCACAAAAAAAGTTTGTCTGTCTCTTAGCCCAGTAATGCTCCAGACATGTGTAACATAACTGGGCAGATTGATTAGAAAATATTTACTGACCCAGTATTAAAAACAAGATAAAGCAGGCTCAGAGGGGGCCTTACAGTGCAGTGGTAATGTCCCTCACTCTCAGCCACAAGACCTGGGCTCAATCTGTGTTACATCATGTTTGAATAGATTGATTTTAAAATGCCCACACATAAATAGTTTGTGGCAAAAGCAACACTGGAAGTGAGATGTAGTGGAGAATGAAATGTTCAACATCTTTTCTGAAGGAGGACACAGGATTTTGCAAATTTTCCTCATTTTCATTATAAATTATTTTGAAATGTAATGTGGTGTGGAAAGCTTTTCTTCTCCTTCTACAGTGTGTGCATTAATTGCAGAACATTATGTCAATTGAAACTTGGATAAAAATCCTGGACTGTGAGAACCTGCTTTACAGATTTCATCAAAGTTGTAATTTTCGGTCTATGCAAAACATCAAATTGTAATCAAAGCTTTGCTTTTGACGTCACCTTATGCATGTCTATATTGCATGAAATAAAATGGTATTACAAAGTAAAGAAATAGAAATAGGAACCAGCTATGACACTGATGGTTGGATTAGCTGGATAAAATTGAGCAAGTCTATAAACTCTTAATTAAAAAAAAGCAAACCCAGGGATGGGTATGTAGAACTGTCTGTCCTGGGCTGAGACTAGCCTGCGTACTCCACAAGTAGTGGCTTTATTTGGAACAAAAACAAATTGTTTGAAAAGCTCAGCAGGTCTGGCAGCATCTGTGGAGAGAAATCAGAGTTAATGTTTGGGTCCAGTGACCCTTAGAACTCATATACCATGTGGCTCTATTTTGGTGTTCAACAAGAAATGATGTTCATTTTCATTTGGGATTCTTAAGATATTACCTACTGAAAGTAGATTACACAAAAAGAAAAAAACACTCTTTATCTACAGTTTTACCTAAGTTACTGGTATAAGTTGCAATAAAGTCATTCTGTGTAATCATCAGAAGATTGTGTTGAGTAACAATTAATTTGAATGAACAATTAAGCGTAATATACAAACATTGTCAGAACAAAGATTTACAGCTTAGAGTAACTGAAGAGCAAAAACTTCAAAGTATTCATTTGAGAGAACAGTCATTGAGAAGAAGGGTTCACATGGTCAGCCTAGATTTGAGAAGGTATGTAGAAGTATTATCATTCCTTCTGAACTCTGCAGAATATTTTCAAAACATACAACAAATTTATTGAAGTGTCTTCATTGGAGAGAAGAAGGCTAAGAGGGGATTTAATAGAGACATACAAGATGATCAGAGGATTAGATAGGATGGACTTTTTCCTAGGATGATGACGTCGTCTTATACAAGGGGGCATAGCTGCAAATTGAGGGGTGATAGATTTAAGACAGATGTCAGAGGCAGGTTCTTTACTCAGAGAGTGGTAAGGGCGTCTGCCAATGTAGTTAACTCAGCCACATTAGGGGCATTTAAACAGTCCTTGGATAAGCATTTGGATGATGATGGAATAGTGTGGGGGGGTGGGCTTAGATTAGTTCACAGGTTGGCGCAACATCGAGGGCTGAAGGGCCTGTTCTGCGCTGTATTGTTCTATTGTTCTATGTTCTATTGTAACCAAACTTAAGGAACAAAACAGCAGGCATAACATTCTTTCTTGCTGGTGGAGCAAGCTCAAGGGACAAAATGTTTTACTTCCACACCTAACTTATATATGATCATAAGATAGGAAAAAGATGAGAAAGTGAAAATTTTGCATTTAAGTAGCTCCTAATCACAACTCCTGGAACAAGCCTATTTTTAGTTAGAATGAACTATTTTCAGGTGCACTGGCTATTATAAGGGCAGGTAGGCAGCATTGTTGTAAGGCAGCCCAAACAGAAAAGTTCGAAGTGGAAGTCAGAATAGGATAGTGGTATAATGGCGTTGCTGGAGACCATAAGACCATTTGCAATTTGCAGTCCTCGCCTGTTATAACCTCTCATTTCCCTTACTCAACATATGTAAAATGCACCTCAGAGAGACCCATCAATCATTATACCTTGGTGATAATGGGAACTGCAGATGCTGGAGAATCCAAGATAACAAAGTGTGGAGCTGGATGAACACAGCAGGCCAAGCAGCATCTTAGGAGCACAAAAGTTTGGGGACAACCGCCCCCAGAGGATCCCCCTCATTCTCATATACCACCCCACCAACCTCCCGATACAACGCATCATCCACCGACACTTCCGCCATCTACAATCCGACCCCACCACCCAAGATATGTTTCCATCCCCACCCTTGTCTGCCTTCCGGAGAGACCACTCTCTCCGCAACTCCCTTGTCCGCTCCACACTCCCTCCAACCCCACCATACCCGGCACCTTCCCCTGCAACCGCAGGAAGTGCTACACTTGCCCACGCACCTCCTCCCTCACCCCTATCCCAGGCCCCAAGATGACCTTCCATGTCAAGCAGATGTTCACCTGCACATCTGCCAATGTGGTATATTGTATCCATTGTACCCGGTGTGGCTTCCTCTACATTGGGGAAACCAAGCAGAGGCTTGGGGACTGCTTTGCAGAACACCTCCGCTCAGTTTGCAACAAACAACTGCACCTCCCAGTCGCGAACCATTTTAACTCCCCCTCCGATTCCTCAGACGACTTGTCCATCATGGGCCTCCTGCAGTGCCACAATGATGCCACCCGAAGATTGCAAGAACAGCCATACATATTTTGCTTGGGAACCCTGTAGCCCAATGGGATCAATGTGGACTTCACAAGCTTCAAAATCTCACCTTCCACCACTGCATCCCAAAACCAGCCCACTTCTTCCCCTCCCGCCACTGCATCACAAAACCAGCCCAGCCTGTCTCCGCTTCCCTAACCTGTTCTTCCTCTCACCCATCCCTTCCTCCCACCTCAAGCTGCACCTCCATTTCCTACGTACCACCTCATCCCGCCTCCTTGACCTGTCCGTCTTCCCTGGACTGACCTATCCCCTCCCTACCTCCTCACCTATACTCTCCTCTCTACCTATCTTCTTTTCTCTCCATCTTCAGTCCGCCTCCCCCTCTCACCCTATTTATTCCAGTTCTCTCTCCCCATCCCCCTCTCTGATGAAGGGTCTAGGCCCGAAACGTCAGCTTTTGTGCTCCTGAGATGCTGCTTGGCCTGCTGTGTTCATCCAGCTCCACACTTTGTTAATCATTATACCTTGGGTGTGTTCACAAAATTGGCCCAGCTTGCTTTATTCACTTTCATCCTTTCTCTACTGCAACTATATTTCTTTCAGTGATCGTCAATAAAAGCCAACGCTTAGGTGCTGTTATGTTCCCCTCTCCTTGTGGCTGGAAAGACTCCAAAGCTTTATTGTTCATGTGCACTTTTGGACACATTAGGAAACCTTCAGAAAATACCTATTAATTGACTCCTGAACAGACTCAATTGCTAACCCTTTGCCACCAAGTACTGTTTCAATCTGGCAGCCTGGCCACCTCCAGGAAACTTCAATAGTGTTGGAATCACATCAGGTTTCCATCTCAAAGGATTTCTCCACCACTTTGCCAGTCCACTTGCCACGCCATCTATTACCCTAAATAGGAGACCATTCTACCCCGCAACAAAGTACATCAATATATCTTGACTATTGACCTGGTCATAATTGGTAGATTGATTCTGGGCATTCTGAGCCTTTTTTATAATGAGCATAAGCTTTTTTCTCAAATTTACAACTCACTTTCTCTCAATCACACAGACATGAACACAGAGGCATGATAAGACTCAGAGACAGCAAGGATTGCAGATGCTGGAGTCAGAGATAACACAGCCTGGAACTGGAGGAACACAACAGGCCAGGCAGGGTCAGAGGAGCAGGAAAGTTGACTTTTCAGGCCGGGACCCTTCTTCAGAAATAGGGAGGGGGAAGGAAACTCAGAGATAAATAGAGGATGGTTGGGGCTGGGAAAGGTAGGTGGGATGGTGACAGATGAGTACAGGTCGGCAGTGGTGGGGATTGGTCAGTGAGGTGGGAGGGGCGAATATGTGGGAGAGAAGATGAACAGGTTCTGTCAGGTCAAGGAGGTGGGGATGAGAGGGAGGGTTGGCCATGGGATGAGGTTGGGAATAGGGAGATTTTGAAACTGGTAAAATCCACATTTAGGCCACTGGGCTGTAAGCTTCTAAGGTGGAATATGAGGTGCTGCTCCTCCACTTTGTGGGTGGCGTCATTGTGACACTGGATGAGGCCCACGATGGACATGTCACCCAGGGAGTAGCAGGGGTAGTTAAAATGGTTCGTGACCAGAAAGTGGGACCAGAAGGCGACAATGACGCCACCCGCAAAGTGGAGGAGCAATACCTCATATTCCGCCTCAGGATCCGACAGACCAATGACCTAAACATGGATTTTACCAATTTCAAAATCTCCCCAACCCCCCGGCCTCAACCCTTGGCCGACCCTCTCTCTCATCCCTGCCTCCTTGACCTGACACAACCTGTTGGTCTTCTCTCCTATCTAAATGCCCCTCCCACTTCACTGTCCAGTCCCCACCACTGCCTACCTGCACTCATCTATCACCATCCCACCTACCTTCCCCAGCCCCACCCCTTCTCTATTTATTTCTGATCTCCCTCCCACTCCCCATTTCTGAAGAAGAGTCTTGACTGGAAATGTCAACTTTCCTGTTCCTCTCATGCTGCCTGGCCTGCTGTGTTCCTCCAGCTCCACATGACATGACAAGACTGGTTTGTAACATCAGATAAATTCTCCTGTGGTATTCAACTTCATTAAACAGTAAGATTACTTGCATTAGGAACTGGAAATTTGTGTAAAGTGAAACAGTTCAAATTGTATAATGTCACAAGCAAAAATCCACTGCCGAATAAATGGTCTAAAGCTTCTGGAAGAAAAGGAGTTCTTGCAATGGCTAGCTTTGGCAGAGAGATTTTATAATTTCAGTCCATCAAATTTACATAAGCCTAGGCTTTTATAAGTAAATGGAAAAACTAATTGAAAAGATTGCAGCTGTATAAGAATTACTTTCTGTTAACAGCATATGCTAATTGTTATTCTGATAATTGCCATTTAACAAAAATATGTGTGGCAGACTCCTCAAAACAGAATGTCCCTATTTCTGAAGAAAGGTCCTGACCTGAAAAGTCAACTTTCCTGCTCCTCTGACGCTGCCTGGCCTGCTGTGTTCCTCCAGCTCCACACTGGGTTATCTCTGACTCCAGCATCTGCAGTCCTTGCTGTCTCTGAGTCTTATCATGCCTCTGTGTTCTTGTCTGTGTGATTGAGAGAAAGTGACAATGATGACTATGTTTCCCTCTCTCTGGCTATCTATTTTATGTCAAATTCTGGACTATTTCAGAAAGAGGAGTGGAAGTGAGCTGATTCCCTCCAGGTAACCTTTTTCCATCCCTCATGCCCAAGCATAGACTAAAATCTAATCCGATATTAATGAGATGACAATAAATTCCTAAAATTGGATGATAGTCACAGCTGCTGTGCTGCCAGTGGCTCACTTGAAACAAATTTCTGGAATGAAAATACTTATAAATGTGAGGGTCTAATAATTAGATTTAAATATGGCCAGTAGCCACATTATTAAGGTTATAGATACTTCTATACAACTTTTTCCAAATTTTCTATTTTCTTTGGCACATGGGAGACTTGAACCCATGCCTCTCCCCAAGAAGTAGGGATACCACCACTATACCACAGGAGCCTTTTTATTTATGAAGATTGCATACTTGGTCAAAGAGGTCTTGTTACACTATGGGTGGCATCCCTGTTTCTGGACCAGGGGCTCAGAATTTGCGAGAACTGTACCATGTTGTCACTATACTCATTCAAATTTTCAGATATTTTTAATCAACTTGTTCAGGCATATGTTATGCCACACCCCTGGATCAGGTGGAATTTGAACTCAGCTCTTCTGGTTAAGAGGTAGGGATACTACCACTGTTGCACAAGAGCCCCTCTAAGTCAAGTTTGGATGCTGAGTTCAGTGTTTTGTGCAGGTATAGTGGAAAGTTGTTCTTGGACCTTCAATCATGAAATCAAGAAGAGGGGGGTTGTTTAATTATAAGTTGCCTTCTATCTGAAAGTCAAGGTCTGAAAGGGTACAGGTTTTAGGACATATAAAGTGTAGTGGTAGTGTCTCCACCTCTGAGCCAGAAGATTTGGTTTCCAGTCCCACCTTTTCCAAAGGTGTACCATAATGTGCCTGAATAGGTTGATCAAAAATACTGTTCTGAGGTTAAATGGTAAACAGGTAATGGATGTTAAGTTATTATGGCATAGCTGGGAATCAGGCTCCAGTATTTATGGCCTTGTACAGCAACAGTACGGTTCCTGTTGTTAAACGTGCAGGTCTGAGTTCAACTCTCACCTTCCCTAGAGATATGTTATGAGACACCTGAGTAAGTTGATTTAAAATCAATTTTTGACACTTTTGGAAGGGGAATTGATTCCATTTTTTTGTCCCATTCCTCCACTGGCCAAAACAAAATTTAAATTTAAAAAGGAAACTAAAATATAATAGAGAATAAAATAACTAATATAAAAATCTTGCCACTTCTGCATATATTTTATGTTACAACATTACAAATGTATTAGACAGTATGTAATTCCGTGTAAGAAATAAGTCAGCCGGGTTCCTTAAGTAACAAGTATGTAACTAGCTCATTGCAAAAAAAAACTACTCACAAAAGATGCAAAGATTTACAGAATGTTTGTTTAAAATGTAAAAGTATGTCCAACTTGCTTTCTTTAAAAGTAACGCAACACTTCAAATCTTGAAAAAGTAGTGTATTATTTTATAAGTACTTTGGTTAAGTAGCAGTTAAATTTAGAAAAAAAGAAGAATTTGCAACTTTTTCAAATACTGCACAAGCTGTAGGAGGAGGGTTTCATCCTGAATTAGTTATGATTGGATGTATTTTTTTTCCACCCACAAGAACTTTCCACTTCGGTTGATGAGGCATTTCAATGGGTTTTCAATCCATAAACTTTGATGCAAGGGTTCTCAAAGGAAGAGAAAGAGGGCAAAAACTGTTACAAATATGACAAGTTCTCTTTGGCAGCTTATGTTCAAAAGCAATGTATTTTTTAAATCCACAAATCAGGTCATGTAATCTTTCTGTGAAAGTGTCTTCATTCAAACAGCCTGATGTTTGCAAATGCAAAGTTGTTGCCGCTGTAGCTACACTGTCTTTTGCTTTGAAATGTTTTTCGACCAAAATGTTCAAGATATGTACTTGTTCAATCAGTCATATTATCAATTAATATTTGAGATTCACACCTTCATGACGCTATACAGGCTGGGACGGTGTAACTAGAAGAGAATTTTCAATAGGTCAACAAAATTTCTGTGAGAAAATCTCTGTATCTTGGTTTCTATTTCCCCTTCAAGCTTGGATCCAGTTAATATGCTACTGTTTTACACAAACCTCATCCTCAAGTCATCTGCACATTTTCCCCCACTGCAAATGCCATCTGAAAAAAAAACAAATTCACATGTTTTCTGATTTTTTAAGCAGTACACACAACAGTGTGCCATTTAGATTCTAAACTCTGTTTCCTGGTGTTCCCTGAGATGATACCATCCAGCAGTGGCCTTAGGGGATAGACATAACATTTCTGGTCTTTGACTTATAGGCCTTTTTATTTGAGATGAAATAACAAGTGTGAAGTCACATGGATTGTGACCAGGGTCTAAAATTAATGCTCCTTAACAAAATGAAACAATGGACAGGAGAATGGACTATTGCTCCAGTACATCTTGGGCTGATAACAATACTTTTCACTGTATCTTGGTACATGTAACAACAATAACTTAAATTCAAACTCAATGGAACACTATCTTGGGAAGGTGAGTGATGTGAAAGGAAGTGTATTTTCTGAACATTACTGATAACTTTATAGGTTGTGGTTATTGGAATAAAAGCATATCTACTGCAAAGATTGGGTAAAAGTCATACTCCAGAGACTTGAGCACACAGTTTAGGTTGACACTCTATCTGCAGTTGTGAAGGAATTCTAAGTCAAAGATCTTGTCTTTTAGCTGAGATGTAATACTGAGGTCCTGCCAGTCCTTTTAGGTGGGCATGAGGATCCTGGGATTGTACTCATTAGAGTTTAGAAGGTTGAGGGGAGATCTAATAGAAACTTACAAGATAATGTATGGTTTAGAAGGGGTGGACGCTAGGAAGTTAGGCGGGAAGACTAGGACCCGTGGGCACAGCCTTAAAATTAGAGGGGCTAAATTTAAAACTGAAATGAGACGACATTTCTTCATCCAGAGAGTGGTGGGCTTGTGGAATTCATTGCCGCAGAGTGCAGTGGAGGCCGGGACGTTGGATGCCTTTGAGGCAGAGATCGACAAATTCTTGATCTCAAAAGGAATCAAGGGCTACGGGGAGAGTACAGGGAAGTGGTGTTGAAATGCCCATCAGCCATGATTTAAATGGCGGAGTGGACTTGATGGGCCTTACTTCCACTCCTATGTCTTATGGTCTTATGTCTTATAAAGATCTCATGCCAGTAGTAAAAGAAGAGCATATGAATTCTCCCGGTATTCTTTATGTATTCAGTTTATCTCAGTCAAAAGGCAAATTATAGATGATTTGTTTACATATTTTGTTGTGTTTTGTGGCATCCTGCTGTGTGTAGTTTGGTTGTCACACTTCATACATTTGAACAGTGACAAGATCAAAAAGTATTCACTTGGTCGCAAGATGCTTTGAGGTACCTTGAGGTTGTGACTATTGCTATATAAATACATGTTCTTTCTTCCTTTTAATGAACCTCCTTTCCTCAGGGTCACAAAGCTGCTTGTCTAGCTCTAGATTTCAGTCAATAATACCTCACCTGAAATATCTGTATACTTTCCAACTTCGTGCCCCACAGGTGGACTCAGATATTTTAATAAAACAAAATGTGACAGGTATAAACTGGCTGCTCTGGACCGATTGGACGCTGCAGTTGAACATCTCAAAAGGCTTGCTTCAATACATTCTTTCTGAAGTGAATGGGTTGAAAACTTGAAATTATATTCAGCAGCTATTATGGTTGCTGCAGTTGAACAGTTGGCTGTTGACCCCACAGTTGAGTTTAGAAGAAGAACAGGTCCTGGGAATAATTGAAGGGATTCCATTACTTTACCTTTACAGGATCACAGACTGAAGTTGTTGGTAGCCCGGTTCAGTACAGCAATCATTTGACTGGATTTTTAACTTGGACACTTTCTTCTGTGACTCTTAGTTGTCAGAGAGAAAATCTAATCATGTACTGTACACAGGTAGTTCAGCAGAGAATGACACTGTTTTCAAAGGTTCCCATGAGTTGTCTCCACAAAGCGTTCATTGCCATCCAGACCTTTTACAGAGTTCAGAACTTAAAAGAAGCTGCTATCCCATGCAACTGAATCATCTTCAACATTATGATTGGGGTTCGCCTAAATCTGGAGCATCCAGCCCCCTCCATTAGCTTATAGTTGAGATAATGAACTTTTTAACTGTCTCCTCCATTAACTTGAATGGCTCCAATTTTCACAGGTTTGGTGAGGTAGGAAGAGCCATCCTGCTGGGGAAGGCATTGTCAATTAGTTTCTGTTTAGCTCCTGTGGAAATTTTTTTTTATTTTCAGAAGTCTAAAGATCTTTCATGCATATAGCCTGCTTCCAGTCACTGTTGAAGTTAAAGGGAAATCAGGTGGGTTTTGCAAGTTATTTTGTAATTACTGTGTCCATTTTCAAGGCAGATTAGGGTCCTTTCCAAAACATGTCACATTATAAGTAGCCATGCATGACAAAGGGATGAATCTTGAATTATGGGCCACTATAGAAAATTCAGCAAAATCACAATGACAGGCACAGGTAAGCAACAGGCTATAATAACAGTTCTAAATTTTCAATTTCTGATTTTCACTCATCCATTGGAGGAGACACTAAGTAGGTCTCAGGAATTTTCCTACAAAGAGAGTGAAGAAAGCTTGACAAACAAATCTCTTTCAATATCAAATATAAACATGGGCAATTATGGTGCATTTAACTTTTCTTTGTTTCTCTTAACTTGTGATTTTTTTTTATGAATTGTAACTTATGTCATTCAATTGTCTCTTTTCCTCTGCCTAATTGAAGACCATTTCTTTCTCAAGAAGTCCACTTTTCCAAAGCTCAGTCACCAAATATGAAGTCTTAATCGATAAAGTTTCCCACTGCCAACAAAACATTGTCTGAACAGGTACTGCCTGATCTGCTAGTGTTTCCTCCACTTCTTATTTTTATTTCAGTATTTGGGTCCATGGTATTTTGTTTCATGAAATATTTAAATGTGTAAATGATAAAAATATGCAGAAAACATCTGAGGGTTTCTGTAATGAATAAACTGAGATGCAGACTGTTGTGGAGATGAAGGTGGATGGATAGTATGTAGTGTTCAAAGTTCATCTCAACTCTAAACTTGAGATCAAGAGTGAAAGCACTCTGATTCATCCTGAGAATGTGGCTGATGAAGGTGTGAAGTGACTGACAAAAGGGGTTGGGACTGTAGACAGAGTTAAACATGATGGTACAAAAACAAAGTTGCTGGAAAAACTGAAGGTCGGGTAGCATCTGTGGAGCAGAAAGCAGAGTTAACATTTCGGGTCCAGTGACCCTTCCTCAGATCTGATGGTGGCTGGGAGATTGTCAGTTTATATGCAGAAAATAGGGAGGTGGGTGGGGTCGGGAGTAAACAACAGGATAGAGCCCAAAGAGAGAGAAAGACAGTTGGACAGACAAAGGATTTGCTAACGATCAGGCTGGGAAGGTGAATAGTTATTAATGGGGGCTGTTAGTGACTAACAACAGGGGGTGTGTAGTGGCAGGCTATGCTGGAAGATGCCACCACCAGATACATATTCCCCTCCCCTACCTTGTCCACCTTCTGCAGGGACTGTTCTCTCTGGGACACCCTGGCCCATACTTCTTTCACCCCGAATACTTCCCCACAGCCCTACTGCACTTTCCCGTGTAACCGGCGAAGGTGCAACACCTACGTGTTTACCTTCTCCCTCCCCAGTATCCAAGGGCCCAAACATACTTTCCAGGTGAAGCAACACTTCACCTGCACTCCCCGGAATCCAGTCTACTGCATTCATTGCTCACAATGTGGTCTCCTCTACAATGGGGAAACAAAGCATAGACTTGGCAATCACTGCACAGAACATCTCTGTTCTGCTCGCAAAAAAGACCCTGCACTACCTGTTGCCTGCCACTTCAATGCACCACCTTGCTCCCTGGCCAATATCTCTGCCTCCAGCTTGCTACAGTGGTTCAGGGAACGAAGCTGGAGGAACAACACCTCATTTTCCACTTGGGGACCCTACAGCCCTCCGGACTCAATATTGAGTTCAATAATTTTAAGGCCTAAACTCTCCCATGTCCCAGACCCCCACTCCACTCCCCAGGCCTTGTTACCACATAGCCTGCCACTACAAACCCCCTGTTGTTAGTCACTAACAGTCCCCATTAACAACTATTCACCTTCCCAGCCTGATCGTTAGCAACTCCTTTGTCTGTCGAACTGTCTTTCTCTCTCTTTGGGCTCTATCCTGTTGATTACTCCCGACCCCACCCACCTCCCTATTTTCTGCATATAAACTGACAATCTCCCAGCCACCATCAGTTCTGAGAAAGGGTCACCAGACCCGAAACGTTAACTCTGTTTTCTCCTCCACAGATGCTGCCAGACCTGCTGAGCTTTTCCAGCGACTTTGTTTTTGTTCCTAATTTGCAGTATCTGCAGTTCTTTCGGTTTTTATTAAACATGATGGTCTTTAGTATTCTGAATACAGAGTGAAGGAAGTTATAATTAATCTTGGACTGACTGTTCAATAAGGGGTCCAAATGTCATTTAAGACCTCTGCAAACGTGTTAAAAACATAAAAAGTAGGAACAGGGGTCGATCATATGATTCCTTGACTTTACTCCATTTGTTAATGTGATTATGGATGATTCCTGCCTCAACTCCAGTTTCTCGTGCTTGACGAAAGGGAACAATTGACCTTATTACCTTGAGGCCGGGAAGGAGGGGTTCAGTGATCAGAAGGTAGATGGGGAAAAGAAGCTGAGACTGGCGAGATTAAGTGAGTCTTAAAAACGCTGAAGTTAGGTGCTGGGGGTGTACTATAAAATGTCAGTGTGAACTTTAGGCAAGAATGCTTTATCTGTAAATAGATATTTGCACAAAGGTTTAGAAGATTACTTCTCTCTCAAATGTGCTAAATGAAGAATTGTAACTATTCTGCAGACAGCACTATTTCCCTCTATCAGCTCCCTGTTGAAACTGAAAAGCGAATAGAAATATATCTAAATGAATGCAGATGAGACATTTACTAACGTGTTAATTGTTCCTTTATTGGGCTGAAATCTAAAAATACTCTTCAATTTAAGATTTAGTTGAAAATATTACAGACGTACTGCAACCAAAATCCCTGCATTTAGCCATTGACTTTCACCTCTAGCTGTAAAAGAAAATTCTTGTACTATTTACCAAAACAAAAATTACAACCTATGTTCGTAATAATGTTTGCAGGACCACTCCTTGCTTTCCCTCTGGTAAGCTTTACTACCAATTTTAGCATGTGCATTCGTCAAGCCCTGGAACAGGTCAGAAAGGGTGAGAAACATGTTCTATGCCTCAGGCATTGTATGACTGACTGACGTGGAAGTAGTTATAGTTGAGAAAAAAAGTAATTCAGTTGAACCTATAAGAGCTGGAACATATGCACATTTGTGATTTCTCGTAAAGTTTACCATTACTCAGCAACTATTTTTTGTACTGAAATAGAAGTTGAATTGTGAAAAAAAATTGCTTTTTATTGTCAAAACTGTGGACAGTCACATAGAACCACTATGAAGGGTAAAATTTCCCTTGGGCAGGAGAGTTTATTTACATTATCATTGGCTTAGATTTTCTGCATTTTTGGGATTTCCATCAAAGGTGGGCAGAAATTCTAGACCTCAGTGTTTTTTATGTCCTATTTACTTTTTTTGTTATGTACTTGCATCTGAAATGCTGCAGCAACTTAGAACTTAGAAGAGCAATTATTCCATTGGTATCACATGGTGAACAGAAGCAATGTGTGAATAACAGTCGCCTGCTTAAGGTATAGCATTTTCCTCTCTCCAATTTACTCTGGATATTCTCCACCAGCTTGAGGCCACTATATATTTGAGGGGATGCCTCTACAATCGAGATGCTTCATTTAGGGTAGGAGGAGCTTTCGCAGAGACTGAAAAAAAACTACACCATGTTCCAGTTGGTTGCAATCATTGAATGCAGCAAGCAGGTAGGGACCAGATAGAGAAAGGTTCAGAGAAAAATTTTGGAAAGGATTTTTAGGAAACAACAACAGAATTTTCAGTGCACGTCTGAAGCTTTTAGAATGATGGGGACAGGGGGAACCTAATTGGGTTGGAGGAAATATTTCAGTTTCCTGACGATGGGTAAATGGTTTATCATGAAGTTCTAAGAACCTTTCAGGCATGTCATCTTTCCTGATGTTCATGGCCAGGAACTTGCTTTAAATGAATTAGTATGTCATGTCATTAATTCATCAATTCAATGGGATTATGTCAAACACATGTGTTAACAAACTTGACAATATAGATGGGGCATGTCTATACCTGGCGGGGTAGACTTGTTCCTCCAAGCTCCAGAGAGTACAAACTTTAACGGTTACTTGGGTTCCTCATAAACACACCATTTCTTTGTGCAAATACTTTATGTTATGGCCAAAGCCTCTCAATGTTGTTCAGCTTTTGAGAAGTCTCAGTCATATCAACTGCAGGACTCTGCTTTACATCATCCTGCAGAAAAAAAAAAATTCTGCATTGTCCTATTTTCTGCCAGTCAGCCAATCTTCTACCCATGCTATCATATTAACCTCTGCACCATGAGCTCCTAGTTTGCATAATAACCCTTGATGACGCAATTTGACAAACAGCTCCTGAAAATCTAAGTACAGTATATCGACAGGTTGCTCTTAATGCTCAATGCATGTCACTCCCTCAAAGAACTCAAATAAATTGGTTAAACATGATTTTCCTTTCACAAAACTAGGGTGTCTTTTCCTGATTACCTTGACTTTGTTGAAGTGTCCAGCTATAACCTCCTTAATGATCAATTCTAGCACTTCACACATGACAAATGTCAAGCTTGTTGGCCTATAGTTTCCTGTTTTCTGCCTCCCTCCTTTCTTGGAAAGAGGGTTTCTATTAGCTCCTTTCCATTCTGATGGAACCTTCCAGAGTTTGAAGAACTTTGAAAAATTAACTCGGCACATGAATTACCAAATTAGCTGCCTCTGGAGTCATCAGGACTGTGGACTCATCAGGCCACAATTCTACCAAATTGCTCTGTACTGTTTCTCTCATGATTACGATTTCACCAAGAACTACTCTTTCTTGCACATTTTGATTTATAGTTATCACGGGATTCCCTATAATAAAGACAGAGGCAAAATGTTTGTCTACTTCATCTACCATTTCCTTACTATCTACTATTAACTTCACACTTTTACTCTCTAGAAGATAAACACTTCCTGTACATACCCTTTTCTTTATTAAATACCTACAAAAGCTCCTGCCAGATGTTTCTAGCTAACATCCCTTATACTCCAATTTCTTTTTCCCAAATAATCTTACCGTCATTCTCCACCATTCCTTATATTCTGTCCAATCCTCTGATGCAGAATGCATTTTTGCACTGTTATATACTCTTTTCTGAATTTTCACACTTTCCCTAATTTCTCGAGTGAGTAATGGATAATGTTCCTCCCCTTAGAATTTTCTTAATACTTGTTTTGAAAAATCCTCATAAATGTCTGCCACTCATTTTAGATTGATTGATTTATCCTCAAGCATCATATGCAAGTTCATTTCAACCAGTTAAACTTTTACACTCACATAGTTCCCCTTATGAGAGTAGAATTGTAGGGAACATAAAAACGGAGTGTAAAATCTTCTATAAATATATGAAGAGAAACCAGGGGAAATTATAATGGGGAGCAAAGGAATGGCAGAAGAGTTGCAAATATACTTTGGTTCAGTTTTCACAAAAGAGGACACAAATAGCCTTCCAGAAATGTTAGGGAAACAAGAGTCTAGTGAGAGGGTGGAATTGAAGAAAATCGGTATTAGCAAGAAAAGGTATTAGGAAATTTATGAGCATAAAGACAAGTCACCAGGGCCTAATAATCAGCATCCCAGAATACCAAATAAAATAGCATTGGAAATAATGCATCCAATATCTTCCAAAATTCTTTACGCTCTGGAACAATTGCTATAGATTAGAAGGTGGCAAATGTAACCTTACTATTTAAAAAGAGAGAAAGAAAAAAAAACAAAATAGAGAATTACAGGCCAATTAGCTGGCAATCAGATGTTTGGAAAAATGCTAATGGAATGGAATCAACTAATAGAAAGGATAAGGGAAACCTGGTTAATGTGATGTATTTGGATTTTCAAAAGGCTTTTGCTAAGATCTGTCGGAAGAGCTTAAAATGAAAGCACATATGATGGTGGGGGGTTGGTGGGTAATATATTGGCATGGATGTAGAATTGGATCAAAGACAGAAAACAGAGCAGGAATAAATGGGTCTTTGTCATTGACTCATGACGTAAAGCAAGGATCAGTACTTTGGCCCAACTATTCAATATATATGTAAATACCCTGAATGAGGAAAGCAAATACAAACATAGATTAGTTTTCAGATAATCCTGAGGACTGCACTTTCTACAGTCCACCCTCAGATTCATAAACAAAGCATCTGCTACAGCTGTGCCACGGATATGCCTCAGATCCACGCAGAATCTTTGTATGTTTCTAAATCTCTGTGAGCAAACTACGTAGCAGGATTCCTGAGGTCATTATCCAATTGTTTTGCAGCCACAAGCTGATGTTATACAACCATATGAGGCTCTGCTTCCACATCTGTACTTTGTGGTTTCCATGTACTGTTTTGCTAACAACGTACTGATCCCTAATTTATATTGTCTGCAGTCTCTTGGATAATGTGTCTGTGCAGCTGAATCCACAAAATAGTGAAGCTGACTGGACAGGAGAGTAGTCAGCACTGTTGTCTAAGGTTGCAAGGATTGTGCTGTCTTTCTTTCTAGTGTGTTGATAATATAATGAAGAAACATAAACAACAGTAATATTATCAGAATTAATGTTCAATTATACTGCAATTTTAATAAGGCAAAATGGCACAAAAGTACTTCACAATGTTGTAAGTGTCAGTGGATTTTCAGTCAAAGGGGAAAACATTGAAAGAAATGGTAAATGGTTATGAGCTTAAGAACTTTAAAGAGACATTTGGAGAAGGAATATGGAGGATAAAATTGAGGATACAACTGGTTGAACGAACAGCAGGGGAATGCACTGTGCACAAGTGATAGTTGGTTTCAGTGTTGTAAATGTTTACAGAGATAAGGAAGGGAGTAGTAAAATTAAAGAATGAGAATATTTAATTTGAGATATTTAGTGATGATAAACAAATATCGGTCAGCAAATGTAGGATGAGCAGGATGGTACAAGACAGGACACAGATATAAAAGCTGAAATTTACAGAGCATGGAAGCTGTAAGATTGACCAGAAGAGCTTGATAGATGACAAATTTGTGGATAATGGTTTCAGTACCAGATTTAGTGATGGAGAGATAGGGCCTGGTGGTGTTTTGGAGTTAGAAGGAAGTGAAATTGATGTGAAGGCACAGACTTTGTAGTCCTCTCAATCATGAGCAGCTTAGCTGCAGGCACGTCATCATATCTCTGCTTTGCCTGTGCATTTTTGGGTGGTCTGATAGCTGTAAAGCTCAGTGGAAACAGCAAAGAGTTGGAAAAAAACTTTCTGAACAATCTCTGCTCGCAAACTACATAGCAGCTGCTGTGGTGAGATTTGAACACATCCTCAGGGGATTAGCCGAGACCTCCAAATTACTAGTTCCGTAGAAGTAATACCACACTAACTTCTCCCTGATGCTGACTGTGCAAATGCAGAACTGGGTGAGGCAAGGGAAAGGGATTGAAGGAGTGGGGAGGATATAGCAGAGGCAATAGGGTTAGGGCAAGATGAAAGCAAGGGATTTGCCAAATATAAAAAGGTTTTGCGGGAAGTATGGGGTTGAGGAAATGTGAGTGAAGATGGAGGGAAGAGGGTTAGACAATATGGCTAATGGAAAACAGAAATGAAGAGAGCAAATATACATTACAGGCTAAATTTATTCTGTCTGGGAGAGGTGGTGGTAAAATCATTTCATCATTGGATTAGTAGTCTTCAGCCTCAGCTTAATGGTTCTGAAGCCTGCATTCAAATTCAACTGCGGAAGATAATGACATCTTAATTTAGTGTGAATCTGGAATAAAAAACTAGCCTAAAGGTAACCTTACCACTGCTGATTGTTGTAAAGACCTCATTTGGTTCATGCACCTCCTTTACGGAAGAAAATCTTGTTTCCTTACCTGATCTGGCTTACATATGACTTCAGGCCCACAGCAATTTGGTCAACACTTAAATGCCTTCTGGGCAGTCAGGGATGGATAATACATTTTAGCTTAGCTAATGATGCTTATGTCCAATGAAAGAATATTGAGGAGAAGAAAAGAATATAAAAGGAGAAACAAACAAGAAGGGTGACAGAGCAGCAACATGAATACAACAAATTTTGATAAGACAGACTCAGGACCTGAGCTTCAATAAGCATTGGTAGATCCACTGGTAACATTTCAACATCATTTCCTTTCCCTTTCATTATAAGGTTTTGTCTAAGTTTCACTGTGGTCACACTCCTAAATTGGCAATGTGAGCCAAAGAAATAAAAATTGTTTGGAAAGTTTTCCAAAGGCACTTCATGTTTGTAATAAAATCAGTGATGTAATTTAAGCCTTTACTCTTCTAGCTAGTCAGAGACTTTTTCTCATACTAAACTGTGATACAGTCTTTGAGGCCAGTCGCAAATTAATTTTCCAAAAGGCTTATTTGATTCCTGAACTACAAGAGATTATTTACAGAAAACAACCCATATAGTGTAGAAACAGGTCATTTGGTCCAACAAGTCCATACTGACCCTCCAAAGATCCATCCCTCTACATTCCCCATGGCTAACACACCTAGCCTACTCATCCCTGAATGCAGTGGGCAATTTAGCATGGCCAATGCACGTCTTTTGGACTATGGGAGGAAACCAGAACACCCAGTGGAAATCCACACAGACATGGGGAATTCTTCGAGTAAATGTGTTAGCAATATACAAAATCTTGGGGGATCAAGGATGCCTGAAATACCTGTATGTTGGATGTCCCCTGGGTTTGGGATGAACTTTTACCCATTAACTGAAATGATCATTGCCTGTTTTTTTTTAGCATGATTTCTGCATGTAGCCAGCACTAACATCTAATTCATTGGTTGCACAAATCAATAGCAGCCCCAAAATTGTAATTTACTAGCAACACTTAAAGTCTGCTTCAAACAAATGTTTGAAAAGCTGAGGTGCACTGTGGTTGGAGCAAATGCAGAAAATGAAAGTGGTGCAAGTGGTAATGTAACATGGGAGAGAGCAGTGTCCAACTTTCAGCCCAACATTGAAGAATTTGGTAGAGGATGTGGAAAGAAAGAGGGATTTCCTCTGCCTAAGGGGTGGGTGGTTGAAGGGCTGATTAGCAGGATACTCACGCAGGAGATCACAAGGCAGTGAGAGTACATAGCGCTGAAGAAACATGACAGGACTCAAGCCCCACGGACCTGAAATACATATCTCACATGAATTTGCAGGTTTCTGAATGCATCTTCAAACATCATTCAATCTACAACACTGCAGAATTCACCTCATTGCATTCATTTACTTACTGAAAATGTTAATCAATCTATTTTCATTTCGTCATTCTTAACATTGAAGTACTTCAACCAGCCATCACAAACACAGTGATAATGGGAACTGCAGATGCTGGAGAATCCAACATAACAAAGTGTGGACCTGGATGAACTCAGCAGGCCAAGCAGCGTCTCAGGAGCACAAAAGCTGACGTTTCGGGCCTAGATCCTTCATCAGAGAGGGTCAGCTTTCGTGCTCCTGAGATGCTGCTTGGCCTGCTGTGTTCATCCAGCTCCACACTTTAGTATCACAAACACAGTGATGATCAAAGTCTAACAGCCCATCTATTGCTTGCATACAGTGTCAGCTATTCAAGGAATATCACCCAAGCAGCCAAGCATGATACTCATGATATTGCATGAGACACACTTCATCTTTCTTGCAGAAGGTAATGCAAACTGAAGGCGGTTAGAGCTATGCAGAAGAGCAAGAGCATGCCTGCATATTCTAACCTCTCTGTAGTGATGTTGGTTAGGATTGCGGCACCCTGGCTGAGATATGGTCTGAAAATTATCATAATCTCATACATTATCTTTCTTCTTATATCCCACAATCTCTCAATATCACGCACTGTCACCAATATTAAACTATCATTTCATTTTCTCCTCTTCAAATACCAAGAGGTGTAACTTGACTAGGCAGCACAAGAACATCAGTAAAAAAGTAATGATTAAGGTACACCATCATCGCTCCATTTCACAGTTGTAGGCTCCAGCTCAGGTACCAAGGTATCTTAGAAGATAATTTAGCAGTGAAATCTGCATTTGTGCACAACGACCAGGACAGAAGGCAAAGATAGCACAAGTGCCTGCAACCTAGAAGATGAGGCAGTGACAGTTTCAGGTACAGAGGAGTTGGATAAAGAACTCAATAAGCAGCAATGTGAGGATATTGACAAAGATGCCTACCAGATAATCTGAGCCCAAAGTGATAAAGCGGAGAGGAGTTCAGGATCAATATGACACAGGCTTTTACATAGAATTTGAAACACCAGCTCTCCTCACGAATGTCACCTTTACAGATCACGGCTATCAGGAAACTATGGTAAAAAGTCAGCCTTTGAAACCCTGAGAGAAGCGACATCTCAATTCCAAGAGGTTCACAATATTTTAAAGCAAATAACTAGTACCTTGGAGTCAAGCCCTTCAGGTATTATCAAGAGGCAACAATACAGAAAAGGGAAAATGTTGTGTTGTCACAAGAGCTATGCATGATCTCAAGCCATTTATTGTTACTGTGTGTAGTTGCAATACAGCACTTTATATACGGATTGCTTTGTGTTAGTTCTGTGTTTTGACAATGGGACACAGATAATATTACGATGGTAGCCAACTGTGAGAAGGAGAGACTTTATTTGACTGCAGAGTCATAGAGCTGTACAACACAAATTGACCCTTCAGCCCAACTCGTTCATGTCAACCAGATATCCTAAATTCGTCTAGTCCCATTTGCCAGCATTTAGCCATATTCTTCTAAACCCTTCCTATTCATATACCCCTCCACATTCCTTTTAAATGTCGCAATTGTACCAGCCTCCTCCATTTCTTCTGGCAGCTCATTCCATATACGCATCACCTTCCGTGAAAATGTTGACCTTTAGGTCCCTTTTAAATCTTTCCCCTCTCACCTTAAACCTATGCCCTCTAATTTTCGACTCCCTTACCCTGACGAAAAGACCGTGACTACACTCACTATCTGTACCCCTCATGATTTTAAAAACTTTTATAAGGTCACCCCTCAACCTTTGACCTTCCAGAGAAAACAGCCACAGCCTAATTCAGCCTCTCCCTTCCAACCCTGGTAATATCCTTGTAAATATTTTCTGACATATTTCAAGCTTAACAGCATCTCTCCTCTATCAAGGAGACTAGCATTGAATGCAGTATTCCAAAAGTAGTCTGACCAATGTCCTGTACATCCACAACATGATCTCCCAATTCCTATATTCAGTGCACTGACTGATAAAGACAAGTGTACCAAATGCCTTCTTCACTACCTTGTCTAGATACAGCTTCACTTTCAAGGAACTATGAACATGCACTCCAAGGTCCCTTTATTCAGAAACACTGCCAGGACTTACCATTAAGTGTATAAGTCATGCCTTTATTTGCCCTACCAAAATGTAACACCTCGCATTTATGGAGATTAAACTCCACCTGCCCCTTGGCCCACATGATCAATGTTCCAGTGTAGTTAAGGTAACTTTCTTCGCTGTCCACTACACCTCCAATTTTAGTGTCATCTGCAAAGCTTACTAACTGTATGTACTTTGTTCACATTCGCGTCGTTTACATAAATGACAAAAGCAATGGACACAGCACCAATCCCTGTGGTTCATTGTTGGTCACAGGCCTCTAGTCCAAAAAGCAACCCTCCACCACCAGGAACTGTCTCCTACCTTCTAGCCAATTTTGTATCTGAATGGCTAGTTGTCCCTGGATTCCATGTTATCTAACTTTGTTAACCAACTCACCATGTGGAACCTTGCCAAATACCTTACCAAAGTCCATATGGACAACATCCACCGCTCTGCCTTTATCGAAATTCTTTGTCGCTTCTTCAAAAAACTCAAGTTAGTGAGACGTGATTTCCAAAACCATGTTGACAATCCCTAATCAATCTTTGCCTTTCCTAACACAGGTAAATCCTGTCCCTCAGGATTCTCTCCAACAACTTGTCCACTATCAATGTCATGCTCACCAGCCTAAAGTTCGCTGGCTTTTCCTTATGATCTTTCTTAAGTAATGGCACCACGTCAGCCAATCTCCAGACTTCATGCACCTCACCCCTGGCTATCAATGATACAAATATTTCAGCAAGGGGTCCAGCAATCACTTCCCTGGCTTCCCACAGAATTCTAGGGTACGCCTGATCATGTCCAGGGATTAATCCATCTTTATGCATTTTAAGGTCCAGTACCTCAACTCCTGTAATATGGACACTTTTCAAGATATCACTATTTATTTTGCCAAGTTCCCTGACTTCCATGTCCTTCTCCACAGGAAACACTGATGGAAAATATTCGTTCAGTATCTCACCCATCTTCTGCGATATTTAAGGGGCCCTATTCTCTCACTAGTTACGGTTTTGTTCTTAATGTACTTATAGAATCCCTTGTGGATTCTCCTTAACACCAGCTATGGAAGAAAATGTTAGTTTTAAAAAAAAATTACTCAAACTCATTGTGTATTGTATCTTACAATGTTGCTGTGTTCAAGCAGTGGGGTTGGTCAGCTCAGTTCTGGGGTCAGTGTCCAGGGGCTGCTTTGCTCAGTGTCAGACTTTTGATTGGTTTTTCAACCAGGACTACTTTGTACACATTCAGGAGTACTAACAAAGTGACAATCTCTTGATTGGCTCCTCTGTCAAATGGCTACAACTTTACGTTTGGACAATACAACAGGAAACATCCAATCTGTGCAGAGAAAATATATCTCTCTCTCTCCCCTTCCAAGCAGCTAGTTACTTTCTCTCTTTTTACAACTACATCCTTGAAAGGAAAAAGGGATAACCATCTCCAGAAATACTGAAAGGATGAATCTGCAGCCAGCAAATGTGGGATTGAGAATCAATGCATCCGCAACATTACATTCTCCTTGAAAATTCAAAAGAAACAAAAAAAGAAATTGAAAGAAGCATATCATCAGCATCTGTAATCTGGACTGGTGCCAAAGTTGTGCTTCACTGACATTTTATTTTCACCTTTCCCCACCAGTAATATTTGTGCATTATCGTGTCTCTTTGTGTATCTGTGAGTATACGGGATTTTTTTCAGTTTTAAAAGGGGTCGAATTTGTGTTACAGAGCTAAAAGTTAGTAAATTTGTATTCCTTTTCTGCTATCAGTTAAAAACAAACTTTGCAATAAATAGCTGTTTTCTTGTTGAGCACAGATAAGTAATTTCTTTTAACCTGATTGATTAATTTATTGTCACGTGTACTGAAATACAGTGATAGCTTTGCTTGCAAGCAGTACAGGCAGGTTACAGCAAGCAAAGGATGTATAGATTGAAAAGACTTAGAAGCGTACAGGTTACATTATTTGATGCTAGAGTCCACTCAACAGCCTGTCACAGCTGGAAAGAGGCTGTTCCTGAGCCTGCTTGTGTGTGTGTGTTCAGGCTTCTGTATCTTCTGCCTGATGGAAGAGGATGTAGGAGATCATTACCAGGGTGTGATGGGATCCTTGACGTTGGCTGCCTTTTTGCAGCAGTGAGCCGTGTAAATAGAGTCCATGGATGGAAGGTTGGCGTCCATGATGGACTGGGCTGTGCAGACCTCCTTGTGTAGTTTCTTATGGTCCTGGGCAGAGCAGTTGCCGTACCAGGCCATTATGCACCCGGACAGTATGCTTTCTACGGTACAACTGTAGAGGTTAGTGAGGGACTGTATGAATATGTCAACTTCCTGAGCTGCCTGTTGAAGAAGGGGCTTTGTGCCTTCTTGACTCGCAATTACGTTGGAAGTCCAGGACAGGTCGTCGCTTATCGGCACTCCGAGGAACTTGATGCTCTTCACTCTCTCAAACTCCATCTGGTAAAGTGGATGGAGTCGTGTCCTCCTTTCTTTCTGAAGTCGATGATTAGTTTTTTAGTTTTGCTGGCATTGAGAGACAGCCTGTTTTCATTGTACCACGCCACCAAGCCATCTATCTCCCTTCTGTATTTTGACTTGTTACTGTTAGATATCCGTCCCACTACAGTCGTGTCGTCAGCGAACTTGTAGATGGTGTCCGTTCGGAATTTGACAATACGGTTGTAGATGGACAGGAAGTAGAGGAGGGGCTGAGGATGCAACCTTTGTTGGGGGGGATGGTGGGTATCCAGTTTGGAGTGTTATTGTGGAGGAGGTCAGATACCTATCCTCATTGATTGCAGCCTGTGGGTCAGAACCTGAGTTCATCAAAGTGGGGACTTTAGATTGTTTGATTAAATCTTTTACACATTTGTGATGGGAATAATGGAATTTTATTTTCAATGCACTTTTAATATTCCCCTTATTGTTTTTTCAGCCATAGACAAAAACTGGAAGTCAGTGTGGCATCATGCTGATTGACAAGTGTGAACCTTGGAGAGGCTGCACAATCACATGGCTGAGCAGCTCAGAGGCAATGGTTTGCACTAGTCCTGTGCATAGTGACAATATGAGCGAGGAGCAGGAGTAGGCCATTTAGCCCCTAAGATTTACTGAGATTATAGATGACCTGATTATAGTCTCGAGTAAACATTCCCACCTATTTTAATTTCCTTGCACCTCCTTGTTTACCAAGACTTGACCAACTTCTGGCTTAATAAGATTCAAAACACAAAAAGAAGATTTCAAAAATAGAAATGTTCCACTACTTGTTTGAGAAGAAAGTTCCAAAAACTCTCAATTCTCTGCATGCAAAGTAATCACCTCAGGTCCATTTTAAATCGATTACCATTATTAAACGTTAATTAATGGGGGTGGGCATCACTGACTGGGCCAGAATTTATTTCCCATCTCTAGTTGCCCCTTAAACAGTTCTTTTTGAACAGCGATGACTTAGACTATTAACCCAGAAATCTAGATAAGGTTCCAGGGTCCCATGTTCTATCCTCGCTATGGCAGATAGTAGAATTGAAATTCAGTAATCCATTGCTATTGTCAGGAAGACCCCATCTGGATCACTGATGTCTTTTAAGGAAGGAAACTGCCATCTTCATCTGATTTGGCCTACATGTGATTCCAGACCCATAGCAATGTGATTGACTGTTAACTGCCCTCTGGGTAATTAGGGATGCCTGTATCCTGTGGAATGAATAAAAAAACACTCTAAATTCTCCACATTCTTTCCAAACTACCCTGTCAAGTTTCCCCAGGACCTTTTTGTTTCAATCAAATTGCCTTTTACTCTTCTAAACTCCAGTGGATACAAGCCTGGGCTATTCAACCTTTCTTCATAAAACAACCCACCCAGTCCAGGTATTAGTCTGGTTAAACACTCTCTGAACTGTTTCCAACATGTTCTTACAATCGATCATAATACAAGCAAACAGACTCCCCCCTCGCAGGGTGGAATTGGCGTCAAAAGATATGGTAAATTGAACTGAGTTATTTACAGTACAATCAGCAAGGATATGTTTGGCATTGAGAAAGTGCTAAGAGAGCACAAAGTGATTCTTGAGCATTGAGGATCAAATGATAAAATTGGGGTCACAAGGTTGCAGGATAAGGTGTAATGTACAACTGACATTTTACAAGGCTAGGCCAGTGATTTATGTGCATTTAGAAGCAATGCGTAAAGAATTGAATAAATTAAAAAGTACATGGGAATTCCAAAAAAGAAGAGCAGTGATTAAGCCCCATATATTGCTGGAATTAAAGAAGCAGACTGTTCCATTTGGATTTGTGGGGATGAGAGACAACTGATAAGTGAATTGAGAATAACACCCAATTTTTTCCAATTAAGACTTCTTTTAATTGAGCTAAAGGTTGGCAGGGTGGTTCAGTACTAACACTGATGCTTCACAGTGCCTTGGGTGACTGTGTGGAGTTTGCATGTTCTCCTGCTGTCTGTGTGGTGGGTTTCCCTTGGGTGTTACAGAGCTAAAAGTTAGTAAATTTGTATTCCTTTTCTGCTATCAGTTAAAAACAAACTTTGCAATAAATAACTGTTTTCTTGTTGAGTACAGATAAATAATTTCTTCTCATAGTCCAAAGATGAACAGATTAAGTGCATTAACCATGGGAAATGCAGGATTACAGGAATAGGACGGGGTTGGGGATAGGTGGCACTTCAGTGTGGACTTGATGAGCCAAACGGCCTGCATTCACACAGTGGGGATTCTATAAACAGTGTTCCGTAAGATAGATCTATGAAATGCATATTTACAATGAGAATTGACTGGCAAGAGCAAAGAACTGATGCAGAGTTTGTTGTTTACTATATGTTAGACCACATAACATATACCACTCATAGTCAGGTTCTCACTGAGTCAAACTGTTTGAAGTTTAATTACAACACTCACTATTTATGAGGTTATGGTACCTCAGACTTAACTGGGGTCTGTGCTCACAGATGTGATTATACATTACACAGACAGTAGATAGACTTCTTCACACGGAAAGAAAGTGTCTGATGGTGAAACGGATACTTTTAGACCAGAATATCACATATTGTGATGCTATGTAACTGCCTTACAGCCAACGTACAGCTTTGCCTGGGCTCTTGTTATTTTCTGCAGCCATGTAACCCATTTGTATATGGTCCATCATATCTTGACATAGATCTTGCAGAGTTACACCATGTTTGCCTTTGCAGATTAAATTCTTAGAGAGGACTAGCTCATCCATGAATGACAAAAACAAATGCAATCACTCAGGAACCTGTTGGATGCTTTCAGGCACCCCGCTGACAGTGGTCTTTTTGAGCAGTTGCAGCTGTTCACTCCTGGTTGCTGAAGTTGCTCTGCTTGGATTTAACCAGAATATATGAGATCAATGTTGTTGCCTAGAATCCTTGTTGCAACTGATAGCTTAATTATCTCTCAGGCTTTGCTGACATGCTTGCTTGCCATTGGAAAAACTTTGGGACCTTCTTCAGCACTATTCCTTAATTGACTCTCCTTGACATGATGCTGTGGGAGGGAGCGTATAACCTTTGGTTGAGAGCTAGAGCAAGTGGAAACGTTTCATCCACACCCTCTACCTAACTGCCAAGCCTATTACATTTTGAGAAATTACGTTGAAATTTATGGGTTTCCAGAGGTAGTGGTGTCTGATAAACATTCACACATTGTAGCTGAAGTGTTTGAAATATTTCTAAATAAGATTGGAGTCAACCACGCTTTGAATGAGCTTATTATCCAGCATCAAACAGTGCTGTAGAAAGATGTGTACAGATCATGAAGAAGTCTTTGCCAAGTTATTTGATCAGTGATAACAAAGTGTGGAGCTGGATGAACACAGCAGGCCAAGCAGCATCTCAGGAGCACAAAAGCTGACGTTTCGGGCCTAGATCAGTGACATGTTAAACAGCCATTTCCATGTTGCCCTTCAACACAGGGTAGATGAGAATCACCCCACAGATCAATATATGTATCAGCGCTACACAAATCAGGCACTAGTGTTTAAAGACGCTCTGAGCTTAAGATTTATCTTGCTTCCACCTGGCATCAACAGCAATGTACAAAAAAACACCAAAGTGAAAACATGTTGCAAAGCACAAAGCACAAAACCCAAAGTGTTCAGTACTAAGTTAGAAAGCCATCATGAAAAAAATAGAGGTGATAAGAAGAAGTAGGTGATCAGAGCTTTTGTAAAGAGTCTATGTGGCATTCACATATCTACTGAAGATTGGAGGGAGACTTCATTGGTGTAATTCAGCAGGTCTTGCAGTGTCTGTGGAGAGAGAAACTATCAGGTTTGTAGAAGAATCATACTAGACTTGAAACATGAAACACTCAGTTTCTCTTTCCACAGATGCTGCTTTCTCCAGTATTTTCTGTTTTATTTCAGATTTTAAACATCCACAGCATTTTTGCTTTGATACCCTTGAGTGCCATGTAGCTCATTTGTCTGGTGAAGAAAATATGACAAAGAGAAAACAAACAAAAACTCTTACAATCCAAATTGTCACCTTCAACTTACCTATTTAAGAGTGTGTATCCTATCGATGATCAATTACCTGTTCAGATTTTTTCTGAAACTGTTCACACCTGAATTAATCCTTTGTGCAGAAATCACTGAAGGCCACCTAAATTTTAAGGAACTGTTTTGAGAGCGAACAGTTCTAACGTATTTTTTAAAATCTCTTTTTTTAAAGAAACAGTCAATTTCTAAAGAGTTTGGAGTATGGTAACTTAACTGGGTATGATATCATGTATACCAGGAATTAATGTACATGCTCTATTTTGCATCTTAATGTATGTGTGAGTGATAATGGGAACTGCAGATGCTGGAGAATCCAAGGTAATAAAATGTGAGGTTGGATGAACACAGCAGGCCCAGCAGCATCCCAGGAGCACAAAAGCTGACGTTTCGGGCCTAGACCCTTCATCAGAGAGGGGGATGGGGTGAGGGTTCTGGAATAAATAGGGAGAGAGGGGGAGGCGGACCGAAGATGGAGAGAAAAGAAGATAGGTGGAGAGGAGAGTATAAGTGGGGAGGTAGGGAGGGGATAGGTCAGTCCAGGGAAGATGGACAGGTCAAGGAGGTGGGATGAGGTTAGTAGGTAGGAAATGGAGGTGCGGCTTGAGGTGGGAGGAAGGGATGGGTGAAGGGAAGAACAGGTTAGGGAGGCAGAGACAGGTTGGACTGGTTTTGGGATGCAGTGGGTGGAGGGGAAGAGCTGGGCTGGTTGTGTGGTGCAGTGGGGGGAGGGGACGAACTGGGCTGGTTTTGGGATGCAGTGGGGGAAGGGGAGATTTTGAAGCTGGTGAAGTCCAAATTGATACCATTGGGCTGCAGGGTTAAGTGAGGAGGGAGTGTAGTTTGTTTCAAGATTTGGACATTTTGTTTTGTTGGTCTTTTTACTGTCTTCTATGACAGAGACGTATAAATGAAGTCAACTTACTAATAGCTGTCCGCTATTACACATGTGTTAATCTCACTCAGTGCAGTATTGAGTCATACAACATGGAAACAGACTCTTCAGTCCAACAAGTCCATGCCAACCAAGTTTCCCAAATGAACCGAGTTCCACTTGCCTGCCTTTGGCTCATATGCCTCTAAACCTTTCCTTTTCATGTCTCTGTCCAAATGTGTTTTAAATGTTGTAATAATACCTGCACCTACCACTACCCCTAGCAGTCCATTCCAAATAAACACCACCCAAACTGGAAAAGTTGCACCTCAGTGCCCTTCTAAATCTTTCTCCTGTCACCTCAAAAATATGTCCCCTAGTTTTGAAATTCCTCACCCTAGGGGAAAGACTTTTGCTACTCACCTTATCTATGCCCCTCATGATTTTATAAACCTCTGTAAGGTCAGCCTTCGACCTTTTACATTCCAGCGAAAGCAGGCCCAGCCTTTCTTTGTAACTCAAACCTCCAGTCCCGGCAACATCCTGGCAAATCTTTTCTGAATCCTCTCCAATTAAATAATATCCCTCCTATCACAAGGTGACCAGAACCTGCACATAGTTCTCCAGAAGAGGCCTCACCAATGTTCTGTACCTTAATGTTATTTCCCCAAGTCCTCTACCCAAAGGTCTGAGCAAGGAAGCCAAGCATGCCAAATGCTTCTTAACCACCCTGTCTACCTGTGACACAATTTTTAAAGAACTACTTACCTGAACCTGCAGGTCTGTCTGATCAATAACACCACCAAGGCCCCTATTATTAAGTGTATAATCCTGTCCTTGTTTGTTTTACTAAAATGCAATACCTCGCATTCAAATTAAACTCCATCTGACACAAGACAGCCAACTGGCCCAAGTGATTAAGATCCATTTGTAATCTTAATACACATCAATTGTCAAACAATTTGCTTTTACCTTGATGCTATTGGGCTGTATGATGGTTAATGCATCTGAACCCTTCTGGACAAGTGCAGAGTATTCACTTAAACTCCTGATGGGGGCCTTGTAGACAGTGAGAAGTTTATTTGTGGAATTTGCAAGTTAACCATTCATGGTAGCCTTTGAACAGTTATAGTAAGTCCAGCAGTTGCACCAGTTGTATGATTATAGAAGTCTCTGTGGTAGATGGTAATGCTGTCATAAACAGGTGGTTAGAATCCCTTTGGCTGGTGATGCTCATTGCCTGACATTTTTATGACATGAATAATGCTTAATACCTACCAACTGAATCATGTCATGGTCTTGCTTCATATGAGCATGGACTGTGGTTTTTTTATGAATAAATGTGAATGGAACTGAACATTGTACATTAATTCACAAACGGCTGCACTCTGATCTTGTGATCAAAGGCCATTGACATAATACATGGAAACAAATGGTTTTAGGACACTTCTCTCAGAAATTCCTGTTATGGTGTTCTGAGACTGAGATGATTAGTCTCCAACAATCACAACAATATGTAAGACGGAAAATGTAGAAGGAGGCTGAGAAGAATTAGGAGCACAGCCCTTCTAGTTGAGAAAAGGTGACAACATTTTAACCTTGTAGGCTCCATTAAGAATGTAGCAGTACAGGAAGCTTCTTTCTGTCGTTAGCTGCTTTATGGTTCAACACCGTTCATGTAGCAGCATAGCATTTTCCTTAGTTAGGGCGGTATGGTGGCTAGTGGATAGCACAGCAGCCTCACAGCACCAAAGGCCCAGGTTCAATTCCAGCCTTGGGTGACTGTCTGTCTGTGTGGAGTCTGCATGTTCACCCTGTGTCTGCCTAGGTTTTGTCCAGGTGCTCCGGTTTTCTCTCACCGTTGAAAGATGTGTAGGCTAGGTAGATTAGCCATGGGAAATGCAGGATTATAGGAAAAGGGTAAGGGAGTGGGTGGGATGCTCTTTGGAGGGTTGGTGTGAACTTAATGGGCTGACTGGCCTGCCTCTACATTGTGGGAATTCTATGAAATCTCTGTTTGTGGGATCACAACAACAAAACAGCTTGCATTCATGTAGCTCCTTTTAAAGAGGAAAGAGGTGTGGAAAGGGCTCAGGAGGGAATCCCAATTTAGGTCCTTGACACCAGAAGACACTATCACCAAGGCTAGATCAATTAAACCTGGAATGGTTAAGAAATCACCACCTGGAAGAGTGACAATATCTGGAAGGCTGGGGATTCTTCCAAACTTGTAGCTGATGCTTTCGTAATGTATTAATTGAAACTGAGTGTGGACTTCCAGAAGAATTTGAAAAGAAATTTCTGACTCCTTTATCAATCATTGAAGGCATTAGCCAACTAGTGACCTTGCCCACTTTTCAGCAGTCTTTAGAACAGCTGAGAATTAAACCTACCAGCACAGGTTGGAACTTGTTTTTTGGGCCGTTTGCAGGTGACTTTCAACCTCTCCACAGCTGTCCTGAAACAAAGATACCGGCAGCTCCGGTCAGAAATACGTTAAACTGAATTTCCGCTCATTAATTTTAAATCTTTGACAATGGCAAAGGTTTGTGTTTGCAAATTAACAGTTCAACTTTAAATCTTCTTTCATAGATAATTTAGTTGGTTTCAGCTGCTGACAAAATATTTTGTGTAATCTTGGCTGTCATTCTGAAAACATGTCAATTTTTATTTTAGCAGACACAATAAGTATATTTTTGTGATTCATCTTTCTGGAATAAAAGTAAGGTGAATTCACCATAATCTTACCAGACCCCCGTAGGGCTGCTTTCTCATTAGAAAGAGAGATGACCGGTGATGGTTTAGACTGAGGGTCACCATGCCTTAGGTGGAGGCGAAGTTGAGAAGGAGAACCCTTCATTGTAATCTCAGCTGGTGTGGGAATTGAGCCAATGCTGTTGTCATCATTTCGCTTTGCAAGCTAGCCATTCAGCCAACTGCGCTAACTGACCCCTGGAATATAGTCTTGCTGTAGAACTGGAAACTGCTGTGATTTCCGATTGTGCTGCCAACTTTCCCATGCATGAAAGATTAATGTTTCCTCCATTGCCAAGATGGTACCCCAAAGATTTCTGTTTGTGACACTGTGAGATAGATCACCGTTTGTCTATCATTGAGTGAGTTTTTCTTTGGGGAAAAACATAATCCAAGTGATCTCATAAGAGACATCTCCTTTAAACGGTCTTATTTCTCATGAATGTATTGCTTTGCACAAGTGACAAAGTTTGCTGATTGAAACCCCAGCTGTTAACTTCAAAAGTGAAATAGGATGCATTGGGCCAAAATAATACAGAACTGAAATTAATCCACTAAAATATGACTCGCTGCCAGAATAATCCATTATGTTAATGGCGTCAGCAAACTGTTGTCAAACTGTGGAGAAGTACGAAATCTACAATCCTTAAATATATCAGGATATGTCGGTATCAAAAATTCAGAAACATAAGAAACCTACATTATTGTGTTCAGGAAGAAAGTGAGAAGGAATTAAGGAACAGGTGAGGGGAGCAATGGAAGACAATGGGGAACATCAAAAAAGAAGCTTGAGAAAAATGGGCTTCAATTGTTAATGATTATGTCTTCCTCCATCATACGTTATAAGAGTCATTTTCTGAAGTTATATGAATTTCCTCCATTGCGCACAGTATTGTCATTCTGAAAGGTTAGCAGCATGATCAGTCTCAGAGTCAGCTGTAGGACCTGTAAATTGGATTGAAGCTCTGCTATAAATGATGCAATACCAGACGGAGAAGCCCAATTGTTAACCTCAGCTGTCCAGTGAAATCCCTGTGGTGTAGGGCAGGGAAGGTGGGTTGATAAAATATTGGCTGGACATAACCTGTTTAACTCCTGTAGCATTTTGCCTACTGTCATTTTTACTCCAGGTTTTTGGGAGTGTGGAGAGCGTGGGCGTGATAACTATCAAGATGAGTAGATCCAATCACTTAATTCACATCCCAACATGGCTTGAATTAAAAAGAGGTGTATGTATTCTCACAAGTTACAAGCAAAAGCTGTCAACAAACCAGTAGAGGTCTGTTTAAGTATTTGCAGGAGTAGGAACATTATGTTATCATGGATAAAGAATTGGCTAGCAAATAGGAAATAGAGTAGGGATAAATGAGTCTTTTCCAGGTTAACACACTATTAGTGGAGAACTGCCCAGGGATGGTGCAAGCACAGTGGCTTAGTGGTTAGCACTGCTGCCTCACAGCGCCAGGGACCCAGGTTCAATTCCTCCCTCGGGTGACTGTGTGGAGTTTGCACATTCTCCCTGTGTGAGTTTCCTCTGGGTGCTCCGGTTTCCTTCCACAGTACAGAGATGTGGATTGGCCATTAAATTGCCCCAGGGTGTGCAAGTTTGGTAAATTAGCCATGGAAAATGCAGGGTTACAGGTGAGGGTGAGTCTGATGGGATGCTCTTCAGAAGGTCATTGTGGACTTGATGGGCTGAATGGACTGCTTCTGTGGGGATTCCATATTGATTGATGTTAGAGCCTCAAGTATTTACAAACTATATCAATGACATAGATGTAGACATTAAACGTATCATTCCCAGAAATTGATGATTACAACATGATTGGCAGGAAAGTAGATTAACCAGAGAAGGAAGAGAGTCTACAAAGAGATTTAGATGAGTTGAGTGAGTGGGCAAACATTTGGCATCTGGAATATAATGTGGGAAAATGTTAATTTGCCCACTTTGGCAAGAAGAATAGAAAAATAGCATATTATTGAAATGGAGTGAGGCTGTGGAACTCAGTGGTACAGAAGGATCTAGATATGCTGGTACATGAAGTTAGATTGCAGGTGTAGCAACTTCCTAGGAAGGCAGGTAGAATATTGGTGTTTATTACAAGAGGAATTAAATACAAAAGTGCTGAAAATTTACAGCCATAAAAACAGAAGGAAACATATTATTGGATAGTATTCATCAAGCTGGAAATATTGATATACTGAGCTGGCTCAAGCTTCATGATCTTCATTCAGTTTATAGATTCTCAACTCTGTCCAAAATGATTAGCTGATGAAGCTTTCTGGGAACCTTCTCTCTTGCAAATCACGATTTGGCACAGCCAGTACTCTGCTCATTGGAGTTTTTAAAAAACAAGAGGTGATCCAGTTGAAACATTCAGGAATCTTAAGTGGTGTGACAGGGTAAATGCTCTCAGAGTCTAGGTGCCAAGGGCATAGTCTCAGAATTAAGGGATGCAAATTTAAGACTGAAATAAGGAGGAATTTCTTCTCTGAAGGTTGAGTGTTGGAACCCTTTGCCACAGAGAGATGTGGGAGCAGGGACCTTGTGTATACTTAAGGCTGAGAAAGTCAGATTTTTCATCAATAGGTGAATCACGGGTTAATGGGGAAATGGCAGGAAAGTAGATGTCGGGAATGTTGGATCAGCCATGATCCGATTTAATGGCAGAGTAGGCGTGAAGAGCTGAACTGCCTACTCTTGTTCCTATTTCTTATGCTCTTTCCTTTAAATATTGAACTGAAAACATTAATGGCTTCTCTGTCCACAGATGCTGCTGGATCTGAGTTTCTGCACATTTCGCTGTATTTATTCCAGTTTTTCCTTTTAATTCACATGGGATTGTGGGTGACAGTGGCACTGGCCTGAGCAACATTGTCTATCGTTAATTGCCCAGAGGGTAGTTGAGAGTAATTGTGGGTCTGGAGCCACATGTAGGCAAGAGCAGGTAATGACAGCTGTTTCCTTCCCTAAAAAAATCATCAGTGAACAAAAAGGGGGATTTCCCCCAACAATCATTTCAAGTCATCATTATGCTCTTAATTCCAGATTTCTTTATTGATTTCAAATTTCACCAGGACGTGGCAGGATTTGAATATTCACTATTACCTTGATCACATGGATAATAAGTCTGGTGTTTTTACCATTAGGCCAGCAAATGCAGTACTTTGCTTTTATTTGAAGTCTTCCCACAGCTGTGCATGGCCTTGGTAAGACAACATCTGGAGTACTGTGTACAGTTCCATCTCATTTGAAAATGGATATAATTACAATAAAGGCAGTTAAGAGAAAGTTCACCTGACTCATTCCTGGGATGAAATAATTATCCTCTGAAGAAGTTATTTAAGTTTAGAAGAATAAAACATGATCTTGTTGAAACTTATGAGATCCTGATAGGATCAGTAGTGCAAGAATGTTTCTTCATGTGAGCAGTGAAAACTAGGGGATGTAATTTAAGCATAGGAGGCCTACCTTTCAAGATGGAGGAGAGGATAAATCATTCTCTCAGCGTTGTAATCTATAAAATTCTCTTGCTTGGAAAGCAGTGGAGGTCACTGAGTTTCTTCAAAGCAGATTTTGATGGACAAGAGAGTCAATGATAGTGTTGAGGGAGGGAATAGCGACAAGCAGGAAAATGGAGTTGAGATCACATGAAGATCAGCCATGATCTTATTGAACAGTGGAGCAGGTTCAAAGTGTCAAATGGCTTACTCCTTCTCCTCTGTCAATGTCCCCAAATGATAATCTTTTTCTGAAGGTTTCCTGCTGCCTGGAAGAGTGAGGTTACATTTCCCTGTCCAACAGAGAATGCTGGGGCCTCCAATGAGATACCAATCACACCCATCCATCCTGCTTCAGTGGTGACTGGTTCAGACCTCCAATCTGCCTTACTTGGTTTGTTGTGGAGCACTTACTTTGGCCCCAGCTGGTGCCCAGCAATTGTATCCTTCTCCATTCTCACTTGCTTACCAGAACCCCCCATCACACCGATTGGTTTAGGACAGGAGCCATTGTTGATAAATGCTAATGAGACCTGGGCAGACCACCTGCATTAGCCCTAGTATCTGTTCGAAGTTAAAATTACGGCCAAAGCTTCCTGTACAATTTATACAACAATAGATTTAGTTTCTAGTTCTGACAATCTTGCATTCATGAATTTGTGCCTACAATTCATGCATTTTGCTGTTTAGACTTCATGCATTTGTATTAAGAGCACTTATTTGATCACGTGCTAAATTGTTCTTCAGCTCAAATATATTCCTCACACAAAAATTCCCTCCATTATTTTAGTAATTTTACAACTTCCACTTAATCTTTTATGCCAAAGCGTACTTTTTAACTTTTCTCTGGTTCTTTCCCTTTTTTGAATTACTGCCTCGATACCAATATTTTGTTCGTCCTCTTCATACACTAACAGTTGTGACCTCGTATTTGTCCTTTCCAATGGGACTATGATCCTAACCCAATTCAACCTGCCCAAACCATGCAGTTCTTTCCTTTTGCAGCACTACAGCCAGTGTGCAACGAAATGGAACACTTCTTTCCCACACCACTCCTTTAGTCACCTATGCACTTCCCTAATATCCTGCTCTAATTTTCACATAACTCGGTGATAATCCTTAAATGTTGATTATAGTTCTTAGGTCCTGATGTGGGAAAGAGCTGTTTTGTTTCATTGCACGTGAAAACAGCATGGACAATTTTCCCTCTGGGGTGATTTACATGTGCAATTTGATAGGGTTTAAACTAACATACGGGAACCAGGAAGCAATATTAGACAGGAATTTCAAGGTATGCAGAGAATTAAGAGACACACAAACAACACCAGAGAAAGAAACAATAATGTATTAAGTGAGAGTAAAAAAAAAGAATGTCACAAAGTCTAAATCCAGGATTAGGTGCATTTAGGTAATTATATGAAGTGTGGTGACATGCAAATATCGTGTGACAGTACCTAATACCTGACTCAGTGAGGGGTAGAATTGGATCCTAAATTTTCCTGGATAGAAGGTATTCAGGAAAGGTAAGGCAATCATATTGCAGGGCTGCAGAGAGAGGGAGGATCTCCCGGGGGTGTCATAGGATCAGGGGCAGATGTCTCAGCTAGTGCAAAGAAACAATAGATGCACATTTTCATTGCAAGGTATAGCCTACAAGCTACCAGCTAGCGGGAAAGATGTTAAGGAGCAAATTCGCAAGGAATTCTTAGAGAAGCGCAAAAATTATAGAATAGAATGGGGTAAATTTAACTGCTCTATATATATTCCAAGATCGAAACGTACAGAGCAGGGACGTGCAGGAATTCTTTGAATGTGTTCAGAAACATATCCTACATTGAGTATTTGTGTTCAACAAGAAAGAAGAGATCACTGGCATTGAGGCAGCAAGAGTATGATTCATAACCAACATGGGGATCCTGAGACTTATAGATTGGAGTATAGGGTACAAAAGAAAGGAAGTCATGATAAACAGTATAAAACAGAATTGCATCCAGTACTGAGCACTGCAATTAGAAAAGACAAAAAGGCTTAAACGGTGCCAAAAAAATCATGATTCAATTGATAAAGAATTTCTGTTACATAAACAGATTGAAGATACTGAGCCTATTCTCCTTGGAAAAGAGATCATTCACAGGTGAGTCTAACACGGTGTGGAGCAAGAGGAACACAGCAGGTTAGGCAGCATCAGAGGAGCAGGAAAGTCAGCATTTCGGGTCAGGACCCTTCATCAGGACTGGGGAGGGGGAATGGAGCTGGGAAATAAATAGAGGGAGTAGGAGTGGGCCTGGGGAAGGTAGGTGGGATGGTGATAGGTGGATTCAGGTAGGGAGTAGTGAGCATTGGTCAGTGGCATGGGTGGGGCAATTAGGTGGGAGAGAGGATGGATAGGTTGTGTCAGGTCAAGGAGGTGGGGATGAGAGTGAGGTTTGGACATGGGATGAGACTGGGGATGGGGTTATTTTAAAACTGGTGAATTCTCTGTTCAGGCCATTGGGCTTTGGGCTCCCGGGGCAGAATATGAAGTGACATTTGTGACATTCTCTTTTGATCCCACTTAATACATCGGTAACTGATTTCTCTTCTCAGCAACTACCAGACCAGCTGAACTTTTCCAACAACTTCTGTCTTTGTTTCTGATTTACACAATCCGCAGTTCTTTCAGTTTTCAAAGACAGAAGATTTGATGGAAACATTCAAAATTCTGAGGGATGAAATTGAGATAGCAAGAGATAGGGTAGGTAGCATTGTGGCTCACAGTGCCAGGGACCTGGGTTCGATTCCAGCCTCAGGAGATTGTCTGTGTGGAGTTTGCACATTCTCCCTGTCTGCACGGGTTTGCTCCAGTTTCCTCCCACAGTCCAAAGATGTGCAGGGTATGTGAATTGGCCATGCTAAATTTCCCACAGTAACTGGGGATGTTTCGGTTAGATGGGTTAGACATGGGAAATTAGGGGAATGGGTCTGAGTGGGATGCTCCTCAGAGGGGCAGTGTGAACTTGTTCGGCCGAATGGCCTGTTTCCACTCTGTCGGGATTCTATGAAACTAATTAAACTGGTAAAAGGATTAAGGGCTAGCAAATCCTCACCCTTAGGTGATTATCAAAAGGAGGAATAGTGACATGAGGAAAGGTTTATTTATGCAGTGAGTTATTTGAATTAGGGGTGCACTGACCAAGTATAGTGGAAAAAGATTCAATTATGGCTTCCAAAGAAGACGTAGATCATCACTTAAAGTGAAGAAATTTGCAAAGGAATTGTGAAAATGTGAGGGAGTAGCACTAAGCCAAGACAACCAACACAGATATGACAGGATGAATAGACCCTTCTTTGCTGTAATAATTTTATGATTCAATTCAAATAGATGTGAACATACAAATTAGGAACAGGAATAGATATTTTGGCCCTTCAGGCCTGTTCTGAATTTGGTAGGATCAAAAACTGATCCAATTATAACCTCCTCTTTCCTATACCCTTTGACTGCCATGTCAACCAAGAATATATTACAAAGAGTTAGGCAGCAGTGGTGAGTTTGTGGCTATCACAAAGGAAAAGGTGCTGGGGAAGTTAAGTAAATCACTCAGACCAGATGGACTAAAATCCAGAGTTCTGAAGGAAATAGCTGAGGAGATTGTGGAGGCTTTGGTGTCATCTTTCAGGATTCATTGGAGTTGAGCTGGGCCCCAGAGGACTGCAAAATGGCTAATGTAACAGCTCCATTTAAGGAGGGTGGGAGGCAGAAGTCAGGAAATTATTGGCTGCTGAGCTGACTTTGATCATTGGTACGATTCTAGTGTTTGTTATGAAGGATGAGATTGCAGTGTACTTGGTAGCATGCCTGACAGATCTGTTGGAATTCTTTGAGGAGGTAACAGGCAGATTAGAAAAGGAGAGCCAGTGGATGTGATCCACTGCCAGGAGGCCTTTGACAAGGTGCCACACAGGAGTCTGCTGAATAAGATAAGAGCCCATCGTATTAGGGGCCAGGAGCTGGCATGGATAGAGGATTGAAGGCAGAGAATGGAGATAAAGGGGTCAGTAGTTGAGTTCCACAGGGGTCAGTACTGGGACCACGACTATTCATGTTAAACAATAATGATCTGAACATAGGAGCTGAGGGTGTTGTTACTAAGTGTGCAGATGACACAAAGATAGGTAGAGGGATAGGTTGTGCTGAGAACTGGGGAGGCTGCAGAAGGACTTGTACAGGCCAGTAGAGTGGACAAAGAAGTGGCAGATGAAATACCAAGTGGAAAAGTATGAGGTTATGCACTTTGGTGAGAAGAATAGATGTTCAGACTATTTTCTAAATCAGAAAGGCTTCAGAAATCTGATGGACAAAGGGACTTAGGAGTCGTAGTTCAAGATTATCTTAAGGTCGATATGCAAGTTCAGTTGGCAGTTAGGAAGACAAATGAAATGTTAGCATTCATTTGAAGAAGGCTAGAATACAAGAGCAGAAATGTATGTGCAGAGGTTGTGTAAGGCCCTGATCAGACTGCATTTGGAATATTGTGAGCAGTTTTAGATCCCATGTCTAAGGAAGGATGTGCTGGTGTTTTAAGGGGTCCAGAGGAGGTTACAAGAATGAAATCCCAGATGAAGGGCTTGTTCTAAGACCGGTGGTTGATAACTCTGGGTCTGTACTCAATGGAGTTTAAAACGATGATTGAAATTTATAGAATACTGAGCGTCCTGGATAGAGTCAGTGGAGAAGGTATTTCTACTGATTGTAGGAACTGCAGATGCTGGAAAATCTGAGATAACAAGGTGTGGAGCTGGATGAACACAGCAAGCCAAGCAGCATCATAGGAGCAGGAAAGCCTGCTCCTATGATGCTGCTTGGCCTGCTGTGTTCATCCAGCTCCACGCTTTGTTATCTAAGGTATTTCCACTAGTTGGAGAGACTGGGATCTGAGGACACGTTCTAAAGGGAGAGTGTGGTGAATCTGTGGAACTTATTACTGCAGAGGGCAGTGGAGGCCAAGCCAAAGTGTGTATTTAAGACAGAGGTAGATTGGGTCTTAGATAATAAAATGTGAGGCTGGATGAACACAGCAGGCCAAGCAGCATCTCAGGAGCACAAAAGCTGACGTTTCGGGCCTAGACCCTTCATCAGAGAGGGGGATGGGGGGAGGGAACTGGAATAAATAGGGAGAGAGGGGGAGGCGGACCGAAGATGGAGAGTCCGAAGAGATTACAAGAGAGTTGCAATGGGAGAGAGATTCCCTGAGGTTGGTCCGGAGGGAGGAGGGTAACTTCTTCAGGTTAGGCATCCCTGGAAGAGGCTTCGCAGTGAGGTTAAAATAGTATCAGAGATAATGGGAACTGCAGATGCTGGAGATTCCAAGATAATAAAATGTGAGGCTGGATGAACACAGCAGGCCAAGCAGCATCTCAGGAGCACAAAAGCTGACGTTTCGGGCCTAGACCCTTCATCAGAGAGGGGGATGGGGGGAGGGAACTGGAATAAATAGGGAGAGAGGGGGAGGCGGACCGAAGATGGAGAGTCCGAAGAGATTACAAGAGAGTTGCAATGGGAGAGAGATTCCCTGAGGTTGGTCCGGAGGGAGGAGGGTAACTTCTTCAGGTTAGGCATCCCTGGAAGAGGCTTCGCAGTGAGGTTAAAATAGTATCAGAGATAATGGGAACTGCAGATGCTGGAGATTCCAAGATAATAAAATGTGAGGCTGGATGAACACAGCAGGCCAAGCAGCATCTCAGGAGCACAAAAGCTGACGTTTCGGGCCTAGACCCTTCATCTTAGATTGGGTCTTGACTAGTCAGGGGATCAAGCATTATGGGAAGATGGCAGGAGAATGGGGTTGAGAAACATATCAGCCATGATTGAATGGTGGAGCAGAGTGGATAGACTGAATGACCTAATTCTGTTCTTATATCTTATCATCTTATAATATTATTTATTAGTTACTATCTTAATCAACCTGTTCAGATACATTTCTGGCACAGGTGGGACAAATGTATGTCTTCTGGTTCAGAGATAGGGACAATATTACCTCAAAAGCCCTCAGTCATGAGTACATGACAAATGGGTGACCAGTTTCAGCTAATTTTAACAGTTAACTGCAACTGACAGTCTGTTAAATACCTTGCATGTTACTTTATTTTTTACAAGTTCTAAATTAAATTCAAAGACTTCAACTAAACTTGAGCTTCAGTTATACATGTTTACCTGAGAATTTCTACCCCAAAATGTGGATTCTGCTCACAATGCACTTCTTCTATCCCTACTCAGTGCAGCCGTACAATGGAAAAAATGTAGAATTTGCTTCCCCAAAACTGTCAAGACTGGCATTATTAGATTTTCATTAAGTATAGATACTGTTAGGTGTATCACAAGATATAAGTGCTAGTAGATGAAGTTAAGGTACAGATTAATCATGATCTAATAAATTGGTGCAGTGGGTTTAAAAGCTTAAATAGCCTACTTCCGTTTGGTTATATTTGAAAACAGTACCTCATTTGTACAAATTATATAACTCAAAGCTCACTGAATTCTACACTTGGATTTGAGTTTGCGAAATCAATTTCAATAGACTTCTGCCATTCTTACCCATTCAGTGCCAGATTTATACCAACACGATACAAATTTGGTAAAAGCCAAATGGATTGTATCAGTGTTTCTAACGCTGCCTGAGACATGAATTGTAGACGGAATTCTTTCTGTCTGCATCATTTCTAGTGTAAACACATCTGAAGGTCTTGCAGGAAGCAGCTCAGAGTTCAAGGCTTGTGTTCAGGCAAAACAAAACATTACAGTGCAGGTGCTCCTGACTAACCCAGTTATGATGCAGGGGAAAAGTAACCCAAAGCAATATTTTTTCCAAAATTTTGGAGCACCGAAAGGTTTTTGGGGGCAGAGGTTGATTTCATGGCCAACTATTCTACCCTGTAAAACTAAGGTTTGGGGACTCCAACTGGAATCCAACTGGCATCCAAGGCCTGCCTTATTCAGTTCCAAAAAGCCAGCTGATGAAGGAAAACTGGAGATAATCTTTACACAGTTTCATGTTTATTTACAAAGCGACACATTATAAGCGTAGATTTCTGAAGTCAACAACTGTTGTTTTAGTCTGTCTCTATTTATAAAGGCCTCAGGTGAATACTCAGTTAATACCCATTATCTGCAAATTTTTAAATACAGATAATATGTAATCAACAAGCCTGATGCAATCTGGGCCTGAAACATGCACCGTGCATCTTAAATATGCAAATGTTGGCCTTATGGCAACTCTCAGATACATAACATACATAGAGTATAAAATAGGCAGAGAATATATCATAGACACTTCATCCAATTATGCCAGTTTTTGATGGGCCTCAAGGGGCCATGGAAGAGTACGCAAAAAGAGGTCCCATGAAAGCACCAACCCATTTAAGAAAGATTCAGAAATAGTTGGTGAATTCATTCATATAGTTATATTATGCCACAAATATAAAGTTTCTAAGCACAAAATTTTTATTAGTTTAAGGTTGTGTTTACATTTATATGGATTTCAGCAAGGCCTTTGACAAGGCCCAATGTGGGAAACTGATTAAAAAGTAAAAACTCACGGGATCTGGGTTAACTTGATGAGTTGTACACAGACAAAAAAAACTGTAGATCCTGGAAATCAGAAATAAAATGACTGCAAAATCTCAGCAGGTTTGGCAGCATCTGTACAGAGAAAGCACAGTTAATGTTTTGGGTTAGCTCAAAACTGGCATAGTGATTGGATACAGAAGGTGGTAGTAGAAGGCTGTTTATGTGACTGGAGCCTGGTGTGCACTGGTGTACCACAGGGATCAGGATTTTGTACCTTTATTGTTTGTGATATTCATAAATGATGTTGATGAGCATATGGGAGCGATGATAAGTAAATTGTAGATGGCACAAAGATTGGCCAGGTGGTTGACCATGAGGAGGGGTGTGTTAGCTTGCAGAAGGATACAAATGGAATGGTCAGATGGAATTTAACCCTGATAAGTGTCAGATGATGCACTTGGCAAAAGAAAACAAGACAATGGAGGACTCAATGAAAGGCAGGATACTAGGAAGCTCAGAGGAACAGAGGGATCTTGGGGTGCTTGTCCACAGATTTCTGAAGGTGACAGGACACCTAAAAAGGGTAGGTAAAAAGGCCTATGGGATGCTTTATTAGTTGCAGTATTGATTCTAAGAACAGGGAGGTCATGTTGGAGCTGTACAGAACTTTGGTTAGGCCATAGCTGGAGTACCATGGTCACCATACTATTGGAAGGATGTGACTCGAGGGGGTGCAGAGGAAATTGACCAGGATATTGCCTGGGATGGAGCACTGCAGCTATCAAGAGAGGTTAGATCAGCTCAGGTTTGTTTCCTTTGGAACAGAAAAGATTGAGGGGAGGCCTGATAGAAGTGTATAAGATCAATAGGGGCATTGAGAGGGTGAATAGAGAGCAGCTGTTCCTCTTGGTAAAAGATCAGTAAGAAGGGGGTATAATTTTAAAGTGAAAAGCAGGAGGTTTAGAGAGGGTTTGAGGAAAAAGAAAGCCTTATCACCCAGAGGTGGGAAGAGTTTGAAATATACTGCTTGGGCAGGTAGTTGAAGCAGGAAACCTCACAACCTCTAAAAGTACTTGAATGAACTCTTGAAGTGTTATTACACTCAAGGCTTTAGGCTGAGTGAAAATTGGAATAATTCAGGTATTAGTATATTTTGATAGCACAGACTTGATGGGCCAATGGGCCTCTTCTCTGCTGTATGATACTTTGACTTTGTGCCATATTATGTGACGGTCTCTTTAGGTTAAAATGGAAGAATGCATGAATTACATGACCAGCTCACATTCTGACCCAACAACAACTAGGGTAACTTGGCTGTTAACTACAAAGGGAGGGGTTGCCAATGGTTTTACTGGGAGAAAGGTGCAAAATATTTACTCTTGTACACAAAAGCAAATGACTCTGAGCTAAATATCAATTGACTCTTATGTTCCTAGTCTCACAGGGGTGTTAGAAATGTTAGGTTTTCTAAGTGCTTATACCTTAAACCTTCTTTTTGATTCCAAAATAGGATGCACTGGCATGAGGTAGGAAGGTGTTTGAATGTGTCTGTGTGCTTGGGGGGAGGGAGAATGAAAGAATTGGCATCCCTACCCCGATGCAAGGTCCATGCGATTCATATTGCCCTGAATCACTCCATTCTGTGGCTATTAGGTTTGAGCAACAAATACTGTTCTTGTTAATGATACCCACATCCTCTGAAAGAATAAACAAGATTTATTCTCTAGTTTTCATGATGAAAAATGCGAATGGCAGCTCATGCATGGGTTGAATAAATTAAGTTTGTGAAATGAGGCTAAAAGATTTCCTGTTTTCGTCTAGAAGGAGGAATTGTCAGGGCGCCTCCTCATAAAAGTTATTTTGGGGATTAGAAGTTACCCAACTGGGAAAGGGCAAAGGAAGTAAGTCGTTGGAAACTGAGAATAGTTTTATACTGGTTCTTGGAGAATGACTTGCCTGCTTAAGGGTGCAATGTAACAGTGGATTTTTGGTTATTTTAAAAGAGTTAAACGAAGGATACTTTCTGTAGTTTAGAATATAAATTGCCTACTGAATCGCGTTTAGAAAATGCTACTTTACTTTGTTAATTCCAGCAAAAATCCTAAATCCTAAAATCCTTTTGAGTGATTTTTTTCAACTGGTTGCTAGAATTGAAATACCTCTTAAAAATTATTAGCTGCTACTGGGCTTGAAACAGTTTGAGCAAATAATCGTTGTTTACAAATCTGATTGCTCTGCTGCTGGTGGCTGGAATACTGTATATATACACTCCATCTGACAGATGGACTGGCCAACTTCCCAACAGGATGAGCAGGAAGAAGTTGGACAAATGGACTCTGTTAGGGTGCTGTTGTAAATTCTGTTAAAGAAGCACTGTTTACCATTCTTCATTGTCATGTTGTATTAAATGCCCAGATGCATTGTACAAGTTCCTATCTCTTTTCACTGTGTGTCGTTAATAGAGCTGTTTATAGCTATAAAAATACAATAATACTTTCCTCAATTATGCCCAGCTGATACAGCCATATGTTTGTAAACTGAACTCCCGGAGCACATCAAAGAGGTCCCTGAGGTCATCCGATTTCAGTTCATCTGTCATTAGAATTTTGTATATGGTAACTTACTGTCATATCATTTCTATTGGTGTATACTGTTGGAAACAGATTTTCTTCAACGGTAAGGTTTTCTGTTTGTAGACTTCAGTGTCTGGTGAATGGACAGAGTGTATTAATATTTATAGGACACATTTCTTTCATCCAACACAGAGAAAATTGCAAATCACTATAATAACAAAAAAAAACTTTTTTTTTCAGACTGTTACACTACTGGATTACAGCCAGGGCCAAAGAGGAGTGATACGCAGGAAACATTTTTGGATTTCACAGAGCTGAGACAGAGGGATGGAGAAATGGACGGAACAGAGGGACATAAACACATGGGCAGAGAGGATGATTTTAACTGAACTACCAAGTTGAAAGCTGGTCAGTTGGCTGCTGATGACATACCCTGCCTGATTTTACATTCTATTGAAGTCAGAAGATAAAATTGGGCAGATAATCCAATCCAATGCATTTCCTGTCAGATCCCAGAAAGTCAAAAAGTTTCTTTCTTAATTTTAATCTCATTTAATATTATGACAAGAAAATTCAATATTGAAAGCAAACAAAGCCTCTTTGAAGGATACAGATCAGAATGGGTGTTGGAGACAGAATCAGAGTATGATGTTTCCCTGTCTTCCCGTCAAAAGGAGAAGCACATGGGAATAGATCAAAGGTTAAAAGTAACTAAGTGAAGGTAGACCAAAATGGAGGGGAGGATGCAGAGTTGGATATGTCATTCAGATGAGAAGTGGTTAGAGATAGCAGTAAACATAAAGTGGTCAGAAAAGGGTAAGAAGAATGGGATAGGATTGTTATGGGATCAATAAATTGAAGGGAAGAATGTGTGATGGGCTGTTGGGGAAAAAAAGAAGAAATTGTTGGAAAATACATTTTTTCCATTGTCTTCATCTCACATGAAACTTCTTTCCAGCCAGTTCTGACTCAAAGAAGACAAAGCCAGAGAGAATGGGAAAAGAGTTAACAGAGGATGGGAGAAGCACACACATGAAATAGAATGGTTTACCCATACTGGATTATTAAATGGTGACCTGGGAAGGCTGCACCCGAGGGTGTGGCCAAGTTGACGATCAACAAATCCATTCAGGGGGCCATGGAGAGGTATTTTCGCAACCTGACTGCCTGCCTCCCTTCTGTAACCACAAGATTGAAGTGCAATGCTTCTGCTGAAAACCTATTTTTGATGGATGTTTTCTAAATATCTTTTGAGCACTTGATCTTCAATTCAGTGCCCCTATAACAGGCTGTCCATTCTTCATGGGGGAGGTGATGGAGTAATGGTATTATCATTGGATTTATTAATCCAGAGACCCAGATAATGTTCTGGGGACCCAGGTTCGAATCCCACCACAGCAGATAGTGGAATTTGAATTCAATAAAATATCTGGAATTAGGGATCTAATGATGATTATGAATCGATTGTCAGGAAAAACCCACCTGGTTCACTAATGTCCTTTAGGAGGGAAACTGCCATCCTTACCTGGTCTGGCCTACATATGATCCCAGATCCACAACAATATGATTTACTCTTAACTGCCCACTGGGCAATTAGGGATGGGCAATAAATGCTGCCCTAGCCAGTGACACCTTCCCCCGTGAATGAATAAAGAAAAAAAATTGGTTTCTTGAAACTTTGTTTTATTGATTTTTAAAGAATATGAAGAGAAACTTACAGTACCCCCTTTAAGAGGATGACACCTATTTAATTTGATAATTTAATTATTATTTGCTAAAAAGTGTGAAGAAACACTCCTTTGTTTTGAATGGTTACTGTAGTGGTCAGAGTCCTTTATACTTTCATGAGATGTGAACAGTGTGAGCAAGCATTTGGTTACCATCCTTAATTGCCCTTGAACAGACTGACTTTCTGGGCCATTTCAGAAGACAGTTAATATGTGAAGTGCATAGCTGTGCCAGACCAAGGATAGACAATTTCCTTCCCAATTTGAAATTAGTGAACCGGATCAGGTTCAACATCGATGAAAGTTTCATGGTCACCATCATGGAGGCTTGGTTACATTCCATATTTATTAGCTAAATTCAAATTCTAGCAGGTGCCTTGGTGGAATTTGAACTCATGTTCCCAGAGTCTGCACCTTAGTAACTTTGGAGTAATGCTAACAATGTAGGAAATAGGTCCACTTGCTGTTAAATCCATAACCTTTGGTGGAAATACAAATGAATGGTCTACAAGGATGAAATTCCAGATGAAAAATCTAGAATCAAGAGTTAATGATGACCATGGATCCATTGTCAATTTTTGGAAAAGCCCATCTGGTTCACTAATGTCCTTTAGGGAAGGAAACTGTCATCTTTACCTGGTCTGGTCTGCATGTGACTCCAGACCCTCAGCAATGTGGTTGACTCTGAGCTGCCCTCTGGGCAATTAGGGCTGGGCATTAAATGCTGGCCCAGCCAGTGACACCTTCCCCCTGTGAATTAATAAAGAGAAAAAAAACAGAAATAGGATTTACAGGGATGAGAGCAGAATAATGAGTATACTTTTAAAGAACAGATGAACAGGCTGAGTTCCTTTTCTCTTGGGTTGTGAAGGCTATGCGATTATCTGATTGAGTTCTTAAAGTTATGAATATGATGTTTACAGTCAGAAAGAGCATAGCTAGAAGCTTTCAATAGAGCATAGTCACCTAGATATCCAATAGGAAGATGAGATAAAACATCTTCAAACAATTGGTAAGAATCTGGAATGCGAGTGAAGTGCAACTGGGAGTGACTGAAATGTATAATATTAATACATTTAACAGGAAACAAGTCAAGCATATGAAACAGAATAAATAATTATGATAGAGATAGTAGGAACTGCTGATGCTGGAGAATCTGAGATAAAACGGTGTGAAACTGGATGAACACAGCAGGCCAAGCAGCACTTAGAGGAGCAGGAAAGCTGACATTCTGGGTCAAGACCCTTCTTCTTTCTGCTCAGCTTTCCTGCTCCTCTGATGCTGCTTGGCCTGCTGTGTTCATCCAGCTTCACACTAAATAATTATGATGATAGTTCAGAGTCAGAAAGGTGGGTGGGGGCTCAAGTGGAGCATAAATGCCATCATAAGTGGGTGGGCTGAATGGCCTGTTTCAATGCTGTGTATTCCACATAATGCTATTTGAATATTCAAATGACTTACCTGTCAGGGGCATGGAGATGCCCAATTGCTTTCAAACCTGCCCAGTGAAATGCAGGAAGGGTCAGGATCATTGGGTTCCTGACAAAAAGCCACTTTTAAGAGATTTTGCTTCCTAAAACCATCCAAACTTGCCTTTCCTGCTTAGAACCTTTGAGCCTGTTTTGTTATTTATTGAAAAATGTATAAACTCACTTTATATGAAATAAAAAATGAATTTCTTTGGTGAATCAATTATTGTCAACCCTTCAATGCCACTTCACCTGAGGATTGCACTTGGAATAGAGCCACAGGACACAATCTGGTCACCAGCTCTATAAGCCTCCTGTTACTCATCATCATCTACTCAAGCACTAGAAAACAAAATAAATCATGAATGAACCAACTTAATACATCTAAAGAAGTTCCAAAGCATGGTTGGTAACTTATCTTTCAAATGTTTAAAATTGGACACTGAAAATATCTTGACTTTTTCCATTGCAGCGTCCACATTCGTTGTGCGGCAATGCATTGGTCCCTCATAAAAACCCAAAAATTCTTGACATCTTATGCAAGAGTTTGATGTTAGCTGTTATATCTTTCACCAGTTCACACCCATGTCTAATCACTCCTGGGTGTAAAACTTCCACTTTAAAACTATTCATATTATCTTTCCCTTCTGAGTCTACAGCTTAAATCGTACTTGTGTCCCAAAAAAGAATAGGATGCTGAAATGTATAGAAAGAAAGGCTCACTGGGCTTGAAATGTTAACTCTGTTTTCTTTCCACAGATGCTGCCAGAACTGCTGAGTTTCTGCAGCAATTTCTGTTTTTGTGTGTTTCAGATCTGCAACATCTGCAGTTCATTATTTTATTTTATGCTGTAATGTTTGGCTGGATTTTATGACGAGTGGCTGATTGCTGCTGCCACCTACTTTTTATGTTCAGAGAGAAAGACTCAGGGTCATACAGCATGAAAACAGACCCTTCAGTCTGACTTGCCCATGCCAAGCAGGTTTCCCAAACTGAACTATTCCTCATTTGCTTATGTTTGGTCCATATCCCTCCAAACCTTTCCTATTCATGTACCTGTACACATCTACGCAGTTCTGTGGGGAAATTCTGATAAGGCTCCAACAAAAATGCAGAGCGGCCTTTACATCTATAAGGTCCTTCACAGTGCAGAACAGATAGGGGAAATCAAACCACGCCCCTTTCATCACAGCAAATGTTGCTGTATTCTATAATTTAAATACCTAGCATCACAGACAGTCAATTTGACATCATTTGTGAAAGTTTAAATACATCAGGTAAATGTGAGGCTTGGGTGCCAGGTGGTGAGGTGCCAGGTCCATAGAGTGCCAGCCAGGCAAAATACCCAGTGAATAAGGTGCCATGGCACATGGTGGGAAGGGACCAGGTAAGTGACAGAGTGTTTAGGGTAATTCAGGCAATACGGATCCAGTGGGGAAAGGGCCTTGTCAGATCCCATGCAGTTGGGGGTGAGCAGGTGTTGGTGGATGTCAGATCCCAGAGAGAGGAGGGTGTGCATGATCAGGTTGGATGACAGAGTGTTGTAAGCGGTCATAAGATGTTTAGTTAGGGGTAAGTATAGTATATTGGGGGCCCGTTTAATTGTTATGCAGGATTCATAAAAAGTTTTTATTTATTTATTCATGGGATTTGGGCATCACTGACTTGGCTAGCATTTATTGCCCTTCCCTAATTGCCCCAAGGGCAGTTAAGTGTCAACCACATTGCTGAGGGTCTGGAGTCACATGTATGCCAGACCAGGTAAAGATGGCAGCTTCCTTCCCTAAAGAGTATTAGTGAACCAGATGGGATTTTCCTTGGCAATTAAGCAATGGCTTCATTGTTGTCATTAGACTATTAATTCCAGATATTCAAATGCCACCATCTGCCATGGCAGGATTTGAACCTGAGTCCCCAGAACATTCCCTGAGTCTCTGGATTAACAGTCCAGTGATAATACCATTAGGCCATCACCACTCCCAAAAGTTAAAAAATTAAGAACCTAGCCGAGGTAATTAATTAATTACAACAGAATCCTTCAAATTCTCTGATTTAAACAAATACTACTGGAGCATTCCAGGTGCAGGGGAATTGCCCATCTGAATCTTCAACTTCCTCAGCAACTCCTTCAAAGTCTGCTAAGCTGGGAATTCTACACGTTCTAACATCAAGCTCCCATTTACAGTGCAAAATTAACGAGCCAGCCATTGGAAAATCAGAGCTCTAGTTCATAACATATTTAGTAACTTGTGTTCTAGCCTGTAGCTTCTTGAATGTTGTGTCCGAGGACTAGTACAATCTTGTTAAGCATTTAACTAATGTGTGTGTCTGGTGGCTTTTTAAACTGTAGCAAATACGGGGCAAACAGATCTTACATATGTGTAGGTTTAAGCTGGGCGTGATTCAAATGGTCTTACCGTTGCCTTTAATATTGCATTCACTTGTTTATCTACACACCATTCATATCCCAGGAACATAGGGGAATAAATATGTTCTGCAATGTTAATTGTGTATTGATTTTGCACAATTATAGACTGGTGATGGGCATTAACTGAAGATTCACTTAAAATTGAGGTTAGAGGGGTCTATTGTGATAGTGGTAGTGTACCTGGACCAGGAAACCCAGGTTCAAATCCCATTGGCTCCAGTGGTGTGTAATAACACCCTTGAATAGTTTGATTAGAAACATAGATTTTTTTTTAAACTGACAGCCTGTGCTAGAGCCCTCTTGTGGTGCAACAGTAATTCCCCTCCCTCTGAACCAGGAAGCCTGGGTTCAAGCCCCACCTACTCAGACAGCTTGTTTAGAAAAATAGGTTAAAACTGCAACTGTTGGAATGTATAATTCTGTAAAGAAAGTTGTAAGTGTGTAAAGATTGGCTCCAGTTCTATCATCACCAACTGACTTACTGAAATTAGAATGGTAACAATGGATGGTTACTTAAATAGTGAAACTTGGAAGCTAAGGAAGAAATAAGACAGAAAACCAGAATCCTAGTAGCTATTTTGTAAAACTGGCAGAAAGCAAATGTGAATTGCTAGGGTTTTGATGTTCATGAAGTCCGAACCAGATGACCAATGATACAAATGAAGTGGATATTTGAATATGAGTTAGGTCATATTAAAACTACAATCAGAAAAATCAATGGTATGTAATTCTCTCACCTGGATAATGATGAAGATTGGAATTGCTACTAAAGCTCTTAGATAAAATTCATGAGAAAGGCACTTAAGAAATAATCTATAAAGGCATTATTAGACTTTAAAAGAAGGCCTGTTTTCCAAAATCTATGGAACACATCCTAGATTTTAACAGATTGTATGAAAGATTAAAGGATTTCAAGGTGTGGATCCATGGAGCAGTATTGGTGTTTAAGTTGTTTGATTGTGTAATACCTGTGCACAATGTCTCTGGTTCTAAATAATACTCAGGGCGTTCTCAAAGAGGAAGACTGTGTTGGGACAGATATTTCTTACCTTGAAAAGTATTCCTGGGAGACAATCAACTCCAACTGCCTTCTTGGAACAAATATGGCATTCCATGAGTCAGAAGGCACATGACAGGAGGTAAGAGTCCAATAGGTTAATTTGCATTCACATGTTTTCCAAGCGCTGCACCTTCATCAGATGAAGTGGAGGGAAGCACATATGTACAGAACATATTGGTAGAGAGATAATGGCAAAATAATTTCAGATAATTAAGAGTGTCAACAGATAAGTACAAATGGTATGAGTGGAGTATAAACAGGCTGAATGACATGTTTTTGCAGGTGATCAAGAGGGTCAAACAAAGTGAGTTAAGTGTCAACAGCTGAATAACAAGTGAAGAGATAGCCTATGATCCGAAAAGTTAAAGCAAAGAGATAATTCCAAAAAAAATCATAAAGTGCTAGAATTGAACCAAAACGGCTACAATAACATGATAGGCATCAGAGTTGCATGATGAGGGTCTTACCAAAGTAACGAGTAATCCAAGAAATCTCTACACAATAATTAAGATAGAGAAATAATAAAAGTTATCAAGGTGATAGTATCAAAACAGAGCAGGAATGAAGATTTTACGAACACAGAACAGTGTAGTGGGGTTATATGTAGACGACAGGAACCCAAGATCACGGTTGAGGCTGACCTGATGGGCAGGCTGTCAGTTTCCACTCAGCGATGCTACATTGTTGTGTATCTTGAAAGGCTTGGAGGTAGCTTTGGAGGATACTTACCCAAGATGGGCAGCTGAATATCCTTGACCACTGAAGTGTTCCCTGATTGGGCTCCGTGACAACTCATCATGCAATATAGTAAAGGCAATTAGTTTTGAAAAGACAATAGATCTACACTTTACCCAGCTGGAAAATTATTGTATTCACTTTGCAAAGTCTAATATCTTTTGTCAGAATGTTAGCCAAGTATTTATGGCATCAGGTGATAAGAATCAGAGGGAGGAAGCAAATTAGCTTCAAGCCCCGTGGACACAATGTACTCATTCAACTTGAGAAATTCTGTTAAAAGTGCCATTGTGATCTTACGAGGTCATTTCTGTGGATCTTGTGGTTTGAGACAAAGACAAATATTTTCACACTACAATTTCTAGACCTGTTTTCCAGATTTAGTGGTATTGTAAAAAGGACAAGTGTTATGTTAGACAAAATTACAGAGAACTTGTTCAGGGCTGTACTGGGGGACACCAGCAACATTCTGACTTGTGAAGGGAGGGAAATTTGCTGATAACTTTGTGTGTACATGTGAACACGACTGCCAAAAGTCTTTTGAAAATAGATGCTGTGAAAGGAATAATGTAACGAACACAGATGCTATTAAAGATAATGGGAACTGCAGATGCTGGAGAATCCAAGACAACAAAATGTGAGGCTGGATGAACACAGCAGGCCAAGCAGCATCTCAGGAGCACAAAAGCTGACGTTTCTGGCCTAGACCCTTCATCAGAGCAATGATGAAGGGTCTAGGCCCGAAACATCAGCTTTTGTGCTCCTGAGATGCTGCTTGGCCTGCTGTGTTCATCCAGCCTCACATTTTGTTGTTACAGATGCTATTAACACTGACAATATTTTGCGAAACCTCAGAAAATGTGCTCCAGAATTTGCTACACCTTGAGACAATCAGTTCCAAAACTGTCTACAATATCGGCATCTACCTGACAATGTGGAAAACTGCCCAGGCAAGGCCTGTCCAACAAATCAGGACAATCCTTTTTCTTTATTCATTCACAGGATGAGGCTGTTGCTGACCAGGCAGCATTTATTCCCCATCCCTAATTGCCCAGAGGGCAGTTAAGCGTCAACCATGTTGCTGTGGGTCCGGAGTCACATGTTGGCGAGACTAGGTAAGGATGGCAGTTTCCTTGTCTTCAAGGGCATTAGTGAAGCAGATGGGTTCTTCTGACAATGGATTCGCAGTCATCAATAGATTCTTAATTCCAGATATTTATGGAATTCAAATTCCACCACCTGCCATGGCAGGATTTGAACCTGGGACCCCAGAATATTATCTGGGTCTCAGGATTAACAGTCCAGCGATTATACCACTAGGCCATTGCCTCTCCATTACCATCCATCTGTCTACTCAATCATCAACAAAGTGACGACAGGTATCGTCAACAGTGCTATGAGGCAGCACTTAACACAGCAATAATCTGCACACAGATACCAGTTCATACCCTGTCAGGGCCTCTCCACTGCTGGCCTCATTACAGCCTTAGAATAATCAATCAAGGAAAAGAGCTGAACTCAAGATATGAAGATATGAATGACTGACTGCTTTCGACATCAAGGAGCCCTCGCAAATCATAGATCAATGAGGCACGGTGGCTCAGCAATTAACGCTGCTGCCTCACAGCGCCAAGGAGCTGGTTTCAATTCAACCCTCTGGTGACTGTCTGTGTGGAGTTTGCACATTCTCCCCGTGTCTGCGTGGGTTCCCTCTGCGTGCTCCACTTTCCTCCCACAGCCCAAATATATGCACATTAAGTGGACCATCCATGCTCATTTGCCCATAGTGTCCAGTGATGTGTGGGTTAGGTGGACGAGCCACAGAAAATGTAGCGTTACAGGGATAGGATTGAAGGGTAGGTCTAGGTGGGATGCTCTTTGCTCAGTCAGTGTAACTCAATCGACCGAATGGCCTGCTTCAACTTTGTAGGGATTCATTGATCTAATGAAAAATTGGAGGAGAACTCTCTACTGGTCAGCATCATTTTGAGCAAAGAAGATAGTTATGGATGTTGGAGGTCTATCACCTCAAACTTAAGACATCACTGATGTTTTTACACCAAGTAGTATCCAAGGCCCAACCATTTTTAGCTGTTTCACCAGTGATCTTTCTTCCATCATAAGGTCAAAAAGTATGGATCCCAGTGAATGCATAATATTCAGTACAATCGTGTGCCTGAAAATACCAAAGACATTCCTGTCCACATGCAGAAGGACCTGGATTGCATTCAAACTGGACTGAAAGGTGGCAGCAACATTTGTGCCACATAACTTCCAGCCCATGACCATCACCAAAAATAAATAACCCTCTACTCTTGACATTCAATGACATTGTCATCCCTAAAACTCCACCATCAACACCCTAGGGGTTGCCACCTACCATTAACTGAGCATTATGACTATAAGCACAGGTCAGAAGCTAGGAACATTGCAGTGAGTAACTCACCTCCTGATTCTCAAAGCCAGTCCACCATCTATAAAGCATGAGTCTGGAATGTGATGGAATATTCTCCACTTGCTGAAATGAGTGCAGATCCAACAACACTCAATACCATTTAAGACAAAACAGCCCCTTTTATTTGACCAGACACCAACTTAATCATTTACTTCACCAGCAATATGCAGTTGCAGTAATTCACCCAGTTTCCTTCCAATCCCCTGGCCTCTACCAACCTGGAAGGTAGAGGGCAGCAGATGCATGGCAACACCATCACATTCAAGTTCTCCTCCAGGCCACATACCATTCCTGACTTGTGACTATGACCTTTCTTTACTTTTAATGTGCCATGGGAATTAGAAACAGAAGTGGATAATTCAGCCTATTGAACCTGCTTTACCATTCAAAATTATTATGGCCAATTCTCTATTTCAACACCATGGTAGTGTTTCCACCTCATTGCCTTCAATGACTTTAGTTTCCCAGAATCTATTACTTTCCTTAAACATATTCAGTGACTTGATCTCTGTGGTCTTTGTTGTAGAGATTTGCACAGGTTCACCACTTCCTGAGTGAAGACAATTGTTCATCATCTCAGATCAAATTGGCTGAAGGCGTATACTGAACTCAACAGCCAGAGGAAGCGTTATCCCTTCATCCAGTCGGTCCAACCCTCTCAGAAGTTTATATGTTTCAATTGACTTCTCCTCACATTCTTCTCCTACCCAGTGACCACAGGCCTGAGTGACTCCATCTCTCCTGCTGTCACAGTATCAGTCTGCTGAACTGGTCAAAACCCTTGACTTCCCTCCATAATTGTAATTTGGGAGTACCCACACTAGATTGACTGTAGGGGTTCAAGGAGGAAACATTCCATCACCTCCTCAAGGTCAACTGAGGATGTGCAACAAAATGATACTAATGCCCATATTCTGTGAAATAAAAATTAAAAGAATTTACAGCAGTTGTTTGGAGGATATTGTCCCTAGCAATTTCAAATTGCCTTTTTTTACTGTGTGATTGTCTTTCTGCTAGAAGGTACTGCAATTTGTTGACCAGTTTTTTGCACTTTGGAATGTTTTGCATACTAGCAGATGAGTTTTCACCTCAGAGAAAATCCTGCAAGCTCCTACAAACCATAAGAACATATAGGACAGAATTTAATTCAGGAGACTTGGTGTATTGTAAAAGACAGACTCACAGGGAATGAAATGACCCAGATAATAAAGGTGATGATCATAAGAGAAAACTTATGAAACATCACAAGCAAAATGTTAAAGTTAATTCCTCACATCTACTTGGAAGTAATTACAAAATCACGCGCTGATAAAAATAAACGAGCTATTTTGTACCTCAAGTGTTCATGTGCCTTGTGACAATGGTCCTAAGGAACAGAACACAACAGGTTGGATAATGGTAATGAGAGAGATCATGATGCAGAGGGCAGAATTGGCACACCTAAAAACCTATTGCCCAGACTGGGCACTCAGATGACATCTTTGAATGAATCAATATGACACTGTGGGATATTTAGGGAACGCGACCTGGTAATTTTAAATATTAGTTAAATATTCTGGCTGATGACCCAGAAACAAGGTACTTTGGACTGACAGAATGATGTGGCAGCTGACACTAAGAAATTGCAGTGCAAATGTGTAGTGGATCCAGAAATTATACAAAATTGTGACAGGAAAAGGCCACCTACCAGAAAGGATCCTTTGATTACAGTGATTAATCTGATAGACATAAAAGTGCATGCAGAGGTCGTAGCTTGAAAAGGTTAAATCGTGAAACAAAGTCTATAGAACAAGCTCAGAACAGAAATAACAGATGACCTTGTGAAGGTTCGTTGAATGGGTGCCAACAAATTTGAAGATAAACTAATAAAACAGGCAAAACGAAGGGAATTAGATTATTGGAGAGAGTTTGCATTTTATTGAGATGCCAAGGAAGGAGCACCCAGCTGTTTCACACAGGTGGGTTTGTGTTGAAAAATCCTAGTCGCTGAAAGTTAAGGCCCAAGTGACAGTATTTACCGAAGGTTTGAAGAATACAGATGATTGAGTGGACTTTCTTCCCACTGCTGATAAAGTATCTTAAAAATCATTTTCAATCTTGTGGCCTCCAATACATGGGAAACTCGGAAAATCAACATAAAAGTCACAATGCTGCAGTGTGACACATTTCAAAGAGAAAAGCAGCCTTCCGTCTACTTTTCTTCTCAGTTGTGAGAGCCTCAGAGATTGGAGTGCAGAAGTTACTTCGGAATGGGAAGTCACTCCTGTAGTTAGCGGACCAATGTCAAGCACACTACACAGAACTTTGGAGTAGTTTTGCACATGCACTTAAGAGGATTCAAACATTTTCTATTTTTTTTAAACTGTAATGAAGGCTATAATAAATATCTCTTTTATTTCGTGCTAACATGAATTCTATCTGTGGTGGATACTGGATGAGTTGTCCTGGACAGTGTGACAGCAGAGCATCTAGATGAAGGAACTGTGGGCATTTTGACTAAGTTTGCAGGCAATACAAAGGTAGGTAGAGGAACAGGTAGTATTGAGGAGGTGGGGAGGCTGCAGAAGGATTTGGACAGTTGTGGAGAGTGGACAAAGAAGTAGCAGACGCATTACCACGTGGGAAAATGTGAAGTCATGCACTTTGGTAAGAAGAATAAAAGCATGGACTATTTCTAAATGGGAAGAAAATTCAGAAGCCTGAAGTGCAAAGAGACTTGGGAGTCCTAGTCCAGGATTCTCTCAAGGTAAACTTGCAGGTTGAGTCAGTAGTCAGAAAGGCAAATGCAAATGCAATGTTGGCACTTATTAGAGAGAACTTGTAAATAAAAGCAGGAATGCACGACTGAGGCTTTATAAGGCTCTGGTCAAGCCACATTTGGAGCATTGTGTGCTGTTTTGGGCCCTATATCTCAGGAAAGAAGTGCTGGCCTTGGAGCAGGATCAGAGGGGATTCATGAGAAAGGTCCCAGGAATGAGAAGGTTAACATATGAGTAACATTCGAGGACTCTGGGACTATACTCATAGGAGTTTAGAAGGATGAGGGGGGGGATCTAATTGAAACTTATGGAATACTGAATGGCCTGGACAAAGTGGATATTGGGAAGATGTTTCCATTGGTAGGAGAGTCTAGGGCCTGAGGGCACAGCATTAGAGTAAAGGGAAGACCTTTTAGAACAGGGATAAGGAGAAACTTCTTCAGCCAGGGAGTGGTGAATCTATGGAATTCACTGCCACAGAAGGCTGTGGAGGCCAGGTCACTGAGTATATTTAGGACTGAGATAGAAAGGTTCTTGATTATCAAGGGGATCAAGGGTTACAGGGAGAAGGTGGGAGAATGGGGTTGAGGAACTTATCAGCCGGGATTGAATGGTGAGCAGACTCGATGGGTTGAATGGACTAATTAATGCTCTGATGTCTAATGGTTTTATTAAGTGGCTACTGCGTCTTGGGCTCTATCGGGGCAATGGGGATGGGTGTGCGGGCACAGAGGGCATCAGGGACCATGGAAGTTGGTGGGAGCGTAGGTCACCATGGACAATTTGAGCCATCAGTTGGAGACATTGGGTTAGTACAGATTGTCAAGGATGGGATCTGGGGAATGGGTGGAGGTGAGGGGATTTGAGCTGTGAGGAATAGAGAGCGTAATATTAAACAAAACAACTTGGGGAAAGACTCAGAACCCAGGTGGACCTTTTAAACTCTGTCTGTCTGTCTCAGTACTCAGTAGTCCTTGTGACAGCCTGTCTGTCTGGTTAGTCAGTGAGCGTGACTTCATTCTACATCCCAATGAGTGGTGTTTCTTCTGGTTCAGTGGTGAACCAAAACACTTCCCAGTTCCGATGACCTGACCTGTGTATGAAAAGTTAAGCATGTGTATTCTGTATTGTTTATTGTTGAGGCTTGAGACAAACTCAGTGCCATAGCACTGGAGTTTAATCCAGACAAATGTGAGGCGATGCATTTTGGAGGATCAAATTTAGGTATGAATTCCTCAGGCAGAACCCTTAGGAATATTAACATGCAGATGGATCTGGGCACGCAGGTCCACAGCTAGCCAAAGTGCTTAAGAAGGCATGCAGCTTGCTTGCCTTCATCAGCCAGGCCATGGAGTACAAGAGTTGGCAAAACATGTTGCAGCTATATAAAACACTTGTTCGGTCGCATTGGGAGTATTATGTGCAGTTTTGGTCACCACATTACCAGAAGGATGTGGAAGCTTTTGCATGTTGCCTGGTTTCAAGGACATTGGCTATGAGGAAAGGTTAAAAAGACTAGGAGTATTTTCACTGATGGTGGCTGAGAGGAGACCTGATAGAGGTCTGCAAAATTATGAGAGGCATAGATAAGGTGGACGGTCAGATGTTTTTTCCCAGGGTTAAAGTTTCAATTCCAAAGGGGGCACAGGTTCAAGGTTCCAGAGGGAAAGTTTAAGGGAAATGTGCGAGAAAAGTTTTTCACACTCAGAGTGGTAGGAGCCTGGGATGTGCTGCCCAAGGAGGAGGTGGAAGCAGGCAGATTGGCGACATTTGAGAGGCACCTGGATGGTTACATGAATACGGAATGAATAGAGGGATCTGGACCGAATAAGGGCAGAAGGATAACAAAGTGCGGAGCTGGATGAACACAGCAGGCCAAGCAGCATCTCAGGAGCACAAAAGCTGATGTTTCAGGCCCAGGCCCTTCATCAGAGAGGGGGATGGGGAGACAGAACTGGAATAAATAGGAAGAGAGGGGGAAGTGGACCAAAGATGGAGAGAAAACAAGATAGGTAGAGAGGAGAGTATAGGTGAGGAGGTAGGGAGGGGATAGATCAGTCCAGGGAAGATGGACAGTTCAAGGAGACGGGATGAGGTGGTAGGTAGGAAATGGAGGTGTGGCTTGAGGTGGGAGGAAGGGATGGGTGAGACGAAGAACAGGTTAGGGAAGCAGAGACAGGCTGGGCTGGTTTTGGGATGCAGTGGGGGGAGGGGACGAGCTGGGCTGGTTTTGGGATGCAGTGGGGGAAGGGGAGATTTTGAAGCTGGTGAAATCCACACTGATATCATTGGGCTGCAGGGTTCCCAAGCGGAATATGAGTTGCTGTTCCTGCAACCTTCGGGTGGCATCACTGTGGCACCGCAGGAGGCCCATGATGGACATGTCGTCTGAGGAATGGGAGGGGGAGTTGAAATGGTTCACGACTGGGAGGTGCAGTTGTTTGTTGCGCACCGAGCGGAGGTGTTCTGCAAAGCGGTCCCCAAGCCTCCGCTTGGTTTCCCCAATGTAGAGGAAGCCACACCGGGTACAATGGATACAGTATACCACATTGGCAGATGTGCAGGTGAACCTCTGCTTAATATGGAAGGTCATCTTGGGGCCTGAGATGGGGGTGAGGGAGGAGGTGTGGGGGCAGGTGTAGCACTTCCTGCGGTTGCAGGGGAAGGTTCTGGATGTGGTGGGGTTGGAGGGCAGTGTGGAGCGGACATGGGAGTCGTGGGGAGAGTGGTCTCTCCGGAAAGCAGGCAAGGGTGGGGATGGAAAAATAGCTTGGGTTGTGGGGTCGGATTTTAGATTGCGGAAGTGTCGGAGGATGATATGTTGTATCCGGAGGTTGGTGGGGTGGTGTGTGAGAACGAGCGGATCCTCTGGGGGCGGTTGTGGCGGGGGCAGGATGTGAGGTATGTGTTGCGGGAAATGCGGGAGACGCGGTCAAGGGCATTCTCGACCACTGCAGGGGAAAGTTGCGGTCCTTGAAGAATGTGGACAACTGGGATGTGCGGGAGTGGAATGCCTCATCCTAGGAGCAGATGCGGTGGAGGCGGAGGAATCGGGAATAGGGGTTGGAATTTTTGCAGGAGGGTGGGTGGGAGGAGGTGTATTCTAGGTAGCTGTGGGAGTCAGTGGGCTTGAAATGGACATCAGTTACAAGCTGGTTACCTGAGATGGAGACTGAGAGGTCCAGGAAGGTGAGGGATGTGCTGGAGATGGCCCAGGTGAACTTGAGGTTGGGGTGGAAGGTGTTGGTAAAGCGGATGAACTGTTCGAGCTCCTCTGGGGTGCAAGAGGCGGCGCCGATACAGTCATCAATGTAACGGAGGAAGGGTGGGGTTTGGAAAATTACAATGTATCATCCTCCGACACTTCCGCCTACAACAAATCATCCTCCAACACTTCCGCCTACAAAGTATCATCCTCCGACACTTCCGCCATCTACAATCCGACCCCACCACCCAAGCTATTTGTCCATCCCCACCCCGTCTGCCTTCCGGAGAGACCACTCTCTCCACGACTCCCTTGTCCGCTCCACACTCCTCTCCAACCCCACCACACCCGGCACCTTCCCCTGCAACCGCAGGAAGTGCTACACTTGCCCCCACACCTCCTCCCTCACCCCCATCCCAGGCCCCAAGATGACTTTCCATATTAAGCAGAGGTTCACCTGCACATCTGCCAATGTGGTATACTGCATCCACTGTACCCAGTGTGGCTTCCTCTACATTGGGGAAACCAAGCGGAGGCTTGGGGACCGCTTTGCAGAACACCTCCGCTCGGTTCGCAACAAACAACTGCACCTCCCAGTCGCAAACCATTTCAACTCCCCCTCCCATTCTTCAGACGACATGGCCATCCTGGGCCTCCTGCAGTGCCACAATGATGCCACCCGAAGGTTGCAGGGACAGCAACTTATATTCCGCTTGGGAACCCTGCAGCCCAATGGTATCAATGTGGACTTCACAAGCTTCAAAATCTCCCCTTCCCCCACTGCATCCCAAAACCAGCCCAGTTCTTCCCCTCCCCCCACTGCATCATAAAACCAGCCCAGCTCGTACCCTCCCCCCACTGCATCCCAAAACCAGCCCAGCCTGTCTCTGCTTCCCTAACCTGTTCTTCCTCTCACCCATCCCTTCCTCCCAACACAAGCCACACCCCCATCTCCTACCTACTAACCTCATCCCACCTCCTTGACCTGTCCATCTTCCCTGGACTGACCTATCCCCTCCCTACCTCCCCACCTATACTCTCCTCTCTACCTATCTTGTTTTCTCTCCATCTTCGGTCCACCTCCCCCTCTCTCCCTATTTATTCCAGTTCCCTCTCCCCATCCCCCTCTCTGATGAAGGGTCTAGGCTCGAAACATCAGCTTTTGTGCTCCTGAGATGCTGCTTGGCCTGCTGTGTTCATCCAGCTCCACACTTTGTTATCTTGGATTCTCCAGCATCTGTGGTTCCCATTGTCACGAATAAGGGCAGAAGGTTTGTTTTTCAGTTCAATCAGTCCATGATGATCAGCACAAGCTTGGATAGCTGTTCCCGTGCTGTACTTCTCTTTTGTTCTTTGTTCTAGCACCCTGCTACAAAAGGTGTCACATCCTCTGAGACTGAAAATCAACTGATCACAAAATTCATCAACACCCTGGACTCCAAAAAAATGAAAGGGAAATCCTGATAATGTGATTGAAATGATTGGAAACTACTGTGGGTGTTTCATGGATCTTTTGTTACAAAAAAATCTTATTTCCCTGCTACATAGAGCTTCATTTCATTGCTGAGCTGTCTGTTACTTAGCCTCCACTTTACTACAACTCTGGGCTATTTCAATGGAAGCAATTAGTTAATAGAGAATGCACCGCTTTAGGGGAAACCAGCTGCACTTTAATAGTTGCTGACCTGATAAACTGCACCTAAAGCCTCAGTATCTTCCCTGTGCACCATGCTATGTGCTGGGAATGCCCTATCTAGGTTAAGGTCAACTATGTGGAGCACAGTCACACTGTATCAGGGTTTTATCAGCTACAAAAGAATTTCAAGCAATTCTTTCAGATCAAAACATGATATTAAGGAATTTGCACTTTAACTGTAACCTCTGAACAGTGATGATGAAGAAATTAACCAGCAGCTTATCTATTGTGAGCAAACAAAGTCGTTAACAATACAGTTGTTCCCTACTTGTTGTAATGAAACATGTTTAAAAGGTATTGCTGCAATAAGCTTTGTCATGAATTTGTGGCACATTCATGCCCATAATTTCAGATGTAGTCCTTGCAAATTTTCAGAGTGTTGTTCAAGAAACCTCGTGTAAAGAATTGAATAAGTTGCCAAATGGAAAGCGAGAGAGAGAGAGAGAGGAAAACCAGCAGCTCATTCAACCTATGCATTCACAGATCAAATTGCTGGAGGCAGGAATACTATGAATGAACAAGAAACCTAGAAAGAAAAAAATCTAACTTGGATAGCAGTAATTTTTTTCCATGCTGTAAATATTTTTAGATATTGGGTTGTTCAATAACAATAGCAGCAGTCTGAAATAGAATAGTTTTGAGGCACAGAGAACAGGACGCTTCAAGGTTAGAGAATATATATATTTAAAGAAAAGACTTAGGGAAGCAAAAAAAGGAAGGTAACTTGAGAAATTTTAGAAACAGGAAATGCCCATTTGGCTTAACAAACGGGATCTGACCGGCAACTGAACTTGAGATGTAGCAGTGATAGTACCATCATAAAGTTATAGTAGTAAACACATTTTCAAAAATGTAATTCTTTCAAATTGATTCAGTGCAGTGATTTTCCGCTTGTTGGCCTTGGTACTGGTGACTAGTTTTAGATATTTGGAGCTTTGGCAAGTGGAAAGCACGCACTTTGACTGTTAGAAACATGGCCTCATTATTCACCTAGCTTTATTTCAGAGGGAAGCTACAATCATGATAATAACCTCCATCATATTAATGAGGACGTTTCAAATATTTGACTTTTTAGAAGAAGTGTCATCCAACTATCCATATGTGATAAGTATATTGATGAGGGAAACTGGTTAAACTTTCAATTGAAAAGGACATAATGAAACAAAGACAATTCCAAGGTGGCAAGTATTCCTGTACTATTTTAAAAATTTTTGAAACAAACATTGTGTGTTTTAACTAGTTATGTCTCACTAGTATTGAGTACCAATACATTTTCCAGCTAATGTTTGGAGTAGTTTGTCCTGTGTCTGACAGAGCAATCCATGGAGCGATTGGTCGTGAACTGAGAAAAGCAACTGAATTTTGGGAAATGATTTTAACCTTCCACATGCAGCAGAAAGTAAATGGCAAGGAGTTAAAATGAGCAGATTTGTTCTGGCCTTAGTTTCAGCACATTCCATAGATAGTATGTCTTGAAACTACACAGTGCACTAATGGTGGATTGCTAGATCCAGTGGCAAGGCAGCTAATTCGTGACTCTTCTATCCTGGATAACATCAACTTTAAATAATAAATCTTCCAAGACACTCCTGACTTGATCATCTGTGACAGTGGAGAGGTTTTCAGAGATCCAGTCAGTCACTCATGCATGATCCCTAGCCTCTGCACTGAACTTGTATACAAACCAATTATGACTATTCAATTAAATAGTAAAGATAATGCTGTTGTTAGACATCAATGAGGTGTGGCTGGGTTCTCTCTTGTCCAAGATTGTCACAATCTAAATCAAGGTGCAAATGTTTGCTGCCACTTCGTAGTCCTGTTGGCTGCTTCTTTACCAAATAATTTGGGAATGGACCCAAACATTGAAAGTCAATAGCATCATTCCCAATGTTAATAAACAATTTTGCATTTCTCAAAATAGACGATGCTGAAGGAACGTGTAACAGGTTTCCTGGTGACACTGGAGTTTTTCTGGCTCCAATTCTTTCCGTTCCTCACCATAAAGGACACTGAACACAAATAATTAATCCTAGCAAAATTAGCAGGATCCATCCATCTATCATTAACTCCATCAGAACATGTAGTATTGAGTACATGGATAAAATTCCTGAAAGGTACCTCTGGATAGGCACCTTTGTCACTATTAGTGTACTTACCTATTGGAAAAGGTCTGGAATCTTGGTTATTGTCAGGCAGTACCAGGAACAGGACCCAAAAAGCTAGAAGGTTCAGCACATCAGCCTAATTTTCAAAATCCTGATACTTCATCAATTCCATGACCCCCAAACACCACATTCACCATGCCAGGGGGTTGGTAAACTTCTTTGCACTAAAAAAATTACATCTCACATCCAAAAACAGTGAGAGGTTCTGTCCCCGTCAGGACACCCTGGCAATGACAGTGCAGGCCAAAGATTGCACTGAGACCCAACAAAATCCATGAGCTTTCTGCTGGTGTTAAAGTGGAAACTGTGACTCACATTTTTTTTCTGGTCAAGGTAACAGGGTGATAAGACTCCTGCTGATTAGCATGTACTGTCCTCCCTCAGCTGATTAATCAGTACTCCTCTGTGTTAAGCAATACTTGGAAGAAGCACTAAGGGTGGCAAGAGTACAAAATGCGTCTCCTTGGGTGGGGGATTTCGATGTCCACCACCAAAAGTGACTTGGCAACAGCAGTACTGATTGGGCTGGTCAGGTCCTAGCTGCCAGACTGGGTGTGCGGCTGGCGGTGAGAAAACCAACAAGAAGGAGAATCATATTTGGCCTCATCCTTGCCAATCTGCTGGCCAAGAAGTAAGTTTGTGGATGAGGTAAAGATTGGCTGGGTGGTTGACAGTGAGGAAGAATGTGTTAGGTTACAGAAGAATATAAATTGATTGATCAGATGGGCAGATGAGTGGTAGATGAAAATTTATCCTGATAACTGTGAGGTGATGCACTTGGCATGAAAGAAAAAGTGCTTTATGAATAGCATGACAATAGGAAGCTGAGGGGAACAGAGGAATCTTGGGGTGAGAGACAGTAGTAACTGCCGATGCTGGAGTCTGAGATAAGAAGGTGTAGAGCCGGACGAACATCGTAGGCCAGACAGCATCAGAGGAGCAGGAAAGCTGACAGTTTGGGTCTGGACCCTTCTTCAGAAATGGGGGAGGGGAAGGGGACTCTGAAATAAATTGGGAGAGAGGGGGAGTCGATGATGGAAGGCGGATAAAGGAACAGATAGGTGCAGAGGAGACGGTCAGATAAAGGAGACGGGGATGGAGCCAGTAAAGGTGAGTAAAGGATCTTGGGGTGCTTGTCCAAAGACTCCTGAAGGTGACAGGCCAGGCGAATAGAGTAGTTAATAAGGAAGAGGGACGCTTAACTTTATTAGTTGTGGCATTGATTATAAAGCAGGGAGGTCATGTTGGAGCTATACATAACTATGGCGAGGACCAAGCTGGAAAAGCATGTACAGTTTTGGTCACTACACTACAGGAAGTTCATGATAATGTTGCCTGTGGTGGAGCATTTCAGTGATGGAGAGAGGCTGGAAAAGCTCAAGTTTGTTTCCTTTGGAGGAGAGAAGGTCGAGGTAGGACCTGATACAGGTATATATGATTATGAGGGACATGGACAGAGTGAAGAGAAAGTAGCTGTTCCCCTTAGGCAAAGGGTCAATAACGGGGAGGGGGTGCATAAGTTGAAAGCGAAAGGCAGGTGGTTTAGAGGAGTTTTGGGGAAAGAATTTATCAGAGAGGGTGGTGGGCATCTGGATACAGGAAGCCTTGCAACTCTTAGGAAGTGCTTGAATGAGCATTTAAAGTGTCATTACATTCAAGTTAAGGGCCTACTCTGAAAAAACAGGTCTAGTGCATGAAATAGTACATTTTTGATGGTACAGACTTGATGGGCCACAGGGCCTTTTCTGTATTGCATGAATCTAATTGAATTTACTGGAGAAAACCACAAGAGGATTTGAAGAGAGTGATGAGTCTGATCTAGTCTGCATGGATTTTAGCAAGGCTTTTGGCAAGATTCCACACTGCAAACTGGTCAGAAAAGTAAGAATCATACAATTCCCAGTGTGAAAGCAGATCATTCAGCCCATTAAGTCCATACTGACCCTCCAAAGAGCATCCTACCCAGACCCCCATTTCCCAAGGCTAACCCACCTAGCCTGTACATCTTTGGGCTGTGAGAGGAAACAAGATCACCCGGAAGAAATCCATGTAGACACAGGGAGAATGTCTGTGTGGAGTTTGCACAGTTGCCCGAAGGTGGAATCAAACCCAGGTCCCTGGGGCTATGAGGCACCAGTGCTGAACTCTGAGCCATCGTGTGCCCTAAGAGCTTATCAGATCCAGGGGAAAGCAGCAAGTCAGGGTCAAAATTAGTTCCATTTCAGAAAAAGGAGTTTTTTGTTACAGGAAGGCTGTTTCCAGTGATGTTCTGCTTGGCCTAGATTTTTGTGATGTATCACAATAATTTACATTTAAATGTTGTGGGCCTGGTTACGAAGTTTTGAGATAATGCAAAAATGAGAAATATGTGGTAGAGAGTGAAGAAGAAAGTTGCAGACTGCACAAAGATATCAATAGCCTGGCCAGATGTGCGGAGAAGTGGCAAATGGAATGGAATGCAGACAAGTGTGAGCTGATGTATTTATTGGGGGAGGTGATAACCAACAGACAAGAGGACATAATAAATGATAGGTCCTGAGAAGCGTGCAGGAGTGAATGGAGTCCATATGCATTGATTCCAGAAAGCATCTGGGCAAGTGGATAAGATGGTTAAGAGATTGTGCAAAATACTCGCCTTTACTAATCTCTTCTGCTATTGTAAATTTCTGGGATTCAGTAATTTCTATGATATTAATGACAAAGATGTTTAATTAAATATTTGACAATTAAGTGAAGCAGATTGGGGAAGGAATGACTCCAGTCTGAAATTTGGTAGAGTGGGATGCAATATTTCTCACTGACTGCAATTCCAGGGTAAGCCTTTAGCCCCTGGATAAAGGTTGCACCAGCATCAGGAAGAGGAAATAGGAATTCCATGCTGCAATCAGCACCTTCTGGTTGTTACTCACAGCTTAATCATTTCTCCAACCAGGAGAAGACCTGTGTGTTTAGATTTTGTGTCAAACGTAATAGATTGTTAACATAATAAAGCAATGATATCTTGCAGATAAAGAAATGAAACCCTTTAGATCAGAATGAGATGAGGCTTAGGAATTAAGATTAGCATTGCTGCATTACTGTTCCTTGAGCAATTGTGTGGAGTTTGCATATTCTCTCTCTGTGTGGGTTTCCTCCAGGTGCGCTGGTTTCCAATCCAAAGATTTGTAGGTTAGGTGGTTTGGCCATGCTAAATTGCAACGTGGTGTCCAGGGATAGGCTGGCTGGCTGGGTTAAGATATTGTTAAAAACCCCATGCATGGTTGCGGGGACGGGTTGGGTCTTTGGAAGGTCACTGCAGACCTGATGGGCTGAATAGACTCTAAGAATTTCTAAAAACATCTGTCAAACAATAACGATGATGTACAAATACTTCAACATATGGTTCAGTGACAAAGTTTTGAAATAATAATAAAAGACTTTTCAATATTGACATTGTTTCTTTCCAGAAAAGTACAACATTTTTCCAATGTTCTGGTAAAGGAGAGCAAAATAGTTTATGGCATTGCAAAAATATAAATCTCCTTATTACATGGCTATTTATGTTCAAGTATTAACTTTAACTTCCTCTAGGGATATTAATTTACAATTCATGCACATGTAACAATATCTAGAAACTTATGGAGTTAACAAGAACAATCTATTGCTTTTCAGAGAATAACAATGGAGATGCACAGATCATCGAGCAATTCATAGCAACTGGCGGATCACAGGGTAGACCATTCTTGTCAGAAGTAGATGGATGATATACATTTTAATGTTTTTAATCTTTTGCAGCAAATTCTGTGTCATTGTGTCAAGTTGATACTTAGTATATTTCCAATTCAAATAATAGCCTGTCCATTCACCCATTTGTTTGTGAAACACACAAAATCCAATAATGTGAGAATTGACACTGCCGTAGCCATAAGGATATAGGTTTCTTTTGTGCTTCAGCATGCTGGCTGAGTGGTTTCATGTTCCTAATTGGAAATACTTGATAATTAAGCAAGCTGGAGGTAACTGAAACCAACTAATACTGGAACTATTTCAGCATTAAGGAGAAAGCTGTGTCAACTTACAAGTAATAATATAGGTCGCAGTATTTATAGTCGTAGAGTCACACAGCATAGAAACAGACCCTTTGGTTCAAACAGTCCATGTGTAGTTCCAAACTAAACTAGTCCCACCTGGCCTCTATCCCTTCAAACATTTCTTATTCAGGTGCTTATCCAAATGTTTTTTAAATTTTGTTACTATGCCCGCATCCAACTCTCCCTCTTGAAGCTCTTTACACATATGAACCACTGAAAAAAATGACCTCTCAAAGAAAATTTTTGTACAACTTCTGTTTTTTTTTAAATCACAGCAAGGCTATTCATATCATCTAGATTTGTCCTACACTAAATGTCAAAGTAGAGTAACTGATGACATCTCCACAGCTTCTGAAATGACCTCTGCTGTATAATTAGAATGACATAAAGCCATTAATGTGGCTCAAGAAGGATGAAATATGAACTCCATGGGAATTGAACAGTCCATGTATTTGTCTTATTGAGAGCTATTCATCTGTACTGACACATATTAGCTTCAGACCGTCAACCCAACAGAGTGCATGTTGTTATATTTGTTTGTGGGATTTAAGCATCATTGGCATAGTCAGCATTTGTTATTCATCTGTCATTAGCCTTTGGAAGGTAATGGTGAGCCACTTTCTTCGACTGCTAAAATCTAAGTGGTGCAAACACACCAACAGCGATATTAGCAGGCGAGTTTCAGAATTTTGAACTAACAGCACCGAAGGGACAGCAATATATTTCCAAGTCAGGTTGCTGAATGATTTGGATGGGAGCTTGTGAGTTTTGGAGCTCCCACGTGTATGCTGTGCTTAACCTTACAGATGCGAGAGCTTGTAGATTTGAAAGGTATCGTTGAAAGACCCTTAGCAACCTGCTGCAAGGCAGCTTGCAGATGATACAAATTGCTGCTATTTTGCAGCAGTGAAGGAATTAATGTTTAATGTACTGGATAGGTTGCCACTCTATCTTCCACGGTGTTGAATTTCTCAAGTGTTGTTGAGGCTGCACCTAAATAGACAAGATGTGGAGGTCTCAGTGTTGGACTGGGATGGACAAGGTCAGAAATGACACAACACCGGGTTATACTCCAACAGGTTTATTTCAAAACACAAGCTTTCAGTGTTTGGCTCCTTCTTCAGATGTTAGGGAGAGAGGTAGAATCAGACACAGAATTCACACGCAATAATAATACTACCTCTCTCAGTAACAACTGAAGAAGAATTGAGACTCTGAAACCTTACGTTTTCAAATGAACCTATTGGACAATAACCTGGTGTTGTGTGATTTCTGGCCTTATATAGACAAGTGCAGAATGTTCCAACAGACTGAGGAGTCTGAAGGTTACTTGCCAAGAATTTCATGGTTCTTGATGTGATCCAATCAGTGGATGCTTGTTTTCTTTAATTCCCATAGAATTAAAACTTGCTGGTGCTCCGTGAAGTCACACTTGGTGAAATACTGCCTTGTTTTCAATGCCTATCCTCTTCATTTCATTTTTGGTAATAAAAAATTTTGATCATGATTGGACTAATGCTACAACGAAGTCTGGAACCAAGTAGCCCTAAAAGAACCCAAACTGAGTAAAAGTGAGCAGATTATTGTTGAGTGCCATTTATACCTGTAGAAGGGTTCAAAGAAGATTTTTAGGCAAAATATTCGGCTTTAAATTATACTGATAATATTTGAGAGGTTGAAATCATTCACATCATTTCACAAGGGCCAGATTAGTGTACATGACCCAATCAGTGCCAGTCTGGGGTGACTGCTCCCATTCCTTGGCAAACTAGTCATTATTTCCCTGTCCCTCTCTCCTGCTTCACTGTTTTATTTGCTTCCTCCCTCTTGCTGAATATTTCTGACCCCTGTGTCAAACCAAGGTTTCAGGAGAGAAAGCAGTTGTCAGTGAGAGGAGTGGAATTGGGCAGAATTTGAGTAAGGATGCTCAAAAGACTCATCACTTGCTGTGAAAATGTTTTGTTTCTTTGCTAACTATCATGGACTGTGACTTTAAGAATCTGATAACGTGATGTCGTGATGTTTTTTGGCAGAAAACAGTTTAGTCTAACCTTGCTGTTTGTAGACAGAACACCTCTCGCTGTTGTTAAACAGGTCCACCTCTTTGTCCTTCTTAAATATAGCGGAAAGAATTCCACAATGACACCCGTTCCAAACAAAACAAAAAGAATTCCACCTTGCCTGTTTTAAGCAGGCCACCTATTTTAAACAGGGACCTCCATAAAACGAAACACCTTTTTGACGTTTAAATACTTCTTTTGCCAGATCTTTGCCAATTCACTAACCTTATCTATAACCCTTTGTAATAACAAAGTGTGGAGCTGGATGAACACAACCGGCCAAGCAGCATCTCAGGAGCACAAAAGCTGACGTTTCGGGCCTAAACCCTTCATCAGAGGCCCTCTCTGATGAAGAGTCTAGGCCTGAAATGTCAGCTTCTGTGCTCCTGAGATGCTGCTTGGCCTGCTGTGTTCATCCAGCTCCACACTTTGTTATCTCGGATTCTCCAGCATCTGCAGTTCCCATTATCACTATAACCCTTTGTAGCTTCTTTATGGTCTCTTCACACTTAGGTTCATATCTTAGGGTCATTAGGAATTTGGCAACCATACCTTCCATTGCTTCATTTGGACAAATCATGTAAACTGTAAATAGTTGAGATCCTAACACTAATCCCTTTGACAGTTACTTGTTACATCCTGTCAACCTGAAAAAAGATCTATTTATGCCTACTGATATATATCCAATAACCAACCAATCTTCTGTCTGCACCAACATGCTACTTCACACACCAGGAGTTTTTATTTTCTGCAATAACTTTTGATGTACTACTTCATCAAATGACTTCTGGATTTGTGTTTACAATAAGATCAACCATGATCTTATAATATTTTGGTTGACCTTATTAAACGGTAGAGCAGGATTAAGGAGCTGAATGGCCTACCCCTTCTGGTTTGTCTGTATGTATGTGTTTGTTTCAGGCATTGCAGTTAGATTTAGCCTCTCAACAATAGTGAAGACAAAAAAGTAATTTTTGATAAAATAATGCAAAGATGGACAGGAATAGAGTTGGGAGCACCACCTAAATTTTTGAAAGAAAAGAGAAGAATTGGGTAGAGAAGAATTCAGGTGTATGTGTGAAAATTCAAATATTGTAGCAATGCAGGTAGTCCTTTTAGAAATATTATTTGGGAGAGAAAAATCATGCCGTAATCAGCACATTTTTAAAAGAATTTAGCTGACCAGTTGTGTTGTAGATTGACAATTACTTTAGTGCATGCACAAAACAAACAAATGAATGGTTGGGGGTTACAGTATTGGAATGCTATGCATGAAGATAGAAGAACATTTACTAAGGCAAAGCTTTTAGGTAAAATTGGCAGAATTTTGTGGTATTGTAATAGGCCATCTGAAAATAACTTGAATAATCAATCACGAATAAGAGAGAAGCGCAAAAAAAAATGAAGAGGCCCAGGAAAATTTACAGACAGCGATGGCAAAAAGATAATCTTGTGACATTGTAACCAAATCACTTGACTAAATTCCACACAGCTTAGTGGCTCTGATTACAGATTGATGGAGCCTAAACAGGCAGTGGATATTGAAGGTGTACCAGGCATTTTTCACTCAAGTGTATGTTGGATCTTTACGGATATAGATTGTGCCAGGTAATAGTTTAAAGTTCTGAGGAAGGGTCAGTGGACCTGAAATGTTAACGCTGGTTTTTCTTCACAGATATCGCCAGACCTGGTGAGCTTTTCCTGCAACTTCTGTTTTTGTTGTTAATGGTTTAACAGAGAGTGGACCAAGTGATTTTGAAGATCAGCGTAGAACTATTTATCCCCAAGTTAAAGCATCGAAAGCTGGAACTAGGCCGGTAAATATGACAGAAGAGTTCAGTGAGTGGAGGGAAGATAAGATCATAGGAAAGGCAGGAAATGCAACAGGAAAACAAAAACTAGCTAACTCTGTCAGACAAAAGGCAGAATATGTGAACTATAGACCAGGGGAAGGAAATAAAAATGTAGAGATCCAGGAAATGTAGAGTAGGTATCAGCTAATTGCTTGAATGCTCAAAGAAATTGTTGACCATCCTTGAAGAGGATCGTTCTTGTATTATGAGCTATAAAGACATGAAAATATTTACATTTAAGCTTATTGACATCCTTTTATATTCAAGAGGAGTAGAAAGTATTAAATACTGATTGCACAATAACAAAATATACAAAAATGCAAAAATGTATTATTTCACATCTCTTACGAATAGATTTTTTGTTTGTGTATCGTTTAAGTTTATAGGGAAAAAGAATGGAATCTGTTTGTATCTAATAGGTTCTGTTCATGGATCTTAAGTATCTAGCACAAACGACCATTATAGCATGAAAACAGGAACAGGAGTAGGCCCAACAAGCTACACTGCAATTCAATAGGATCATGGCTGATCTAAAATTCTTCATGTTTCCTGCCCCTTCGTCATAGCCCTTGATTCCCCTTCTGATCTAGAATCTAACTCAACCTTAAATATACACAAGGACTCTGCCCCATAACTCTGTGGCAAGAGTTTCTAAAGACTCAACCCTGAGAGAAGAAATTCCTCCTCACTGCAGTCTTAAGTCCACATCCCTTTGTTCTGAGACGATAGCTCTGGTCTGAGACTCTCCCACAAGGGGAAATATCCTCTCAGCATTTACCCTGCTAAGCCCCGAAAGAATCCTATATGTTTTAATGAAATCATCTCTGGTTCATCTAAACTCTGGTGGTACAGTCCCAACCTAGATTCATAGAGATGTACAGCATGGAAACAGACCTGTCGGATCAACTCAGCCATGCTGATCAGATATCCTAAAATCAATTTGGTCCCATTTGCTAGCATTTGGCCTGTACCCCTCTAAACCCTTCCTATTAATATACCCATCCAGATGCCTTTTAAATGTTGTAAATGAACCAACCTCCAACACTACCTCTAGCAGTTCATTCCATACACGCACCACCCTCTCTGAAAAAGTTGCCCCTTAGATTCCTTTTAAATCTCTCCCCTCTCACCTTAAACCTATGCTGTATAGTTTTGGATGCCCTACCCTGGGGAAAAGATCTTGTCTATTTACCCTATCCATACCTTGTGATTTTATAAGCCTCAGGAAAGTCACCCCTCAACTTTTGAGGCTTTAGGAAAACAGCGCTAGCCTATTCGACCTCTCCCAATAGCTCAAACCCTCCAACCCTGGCAACATCCTTTGAAATCTTTTCTGAATTGTTTCAAGTTTCAGAACATCCTTCCAATAGCAGGGAGGCCAGAATTGCAGGCAGTGTTCCAAAAGTGGCCTAACCAATGTCCTGTACAGCTGCAACATGACCTCTCAATTCCTATATTCAATGCAATGACCAATAAAGGCAAAGTACCAGATGCCTTCTTCACTATCCTATCTACCTGCGATTCCACCTTTCAAGGAACTAACAACTGCACTCTTTGTTCAGCAACACTCCAAGACTTAACCATTAAGTTAGGTAATGCCTTTCTGAAATGCAGCACCTCACATTAATCTAAATGAAACTCCATCTGCTTCTCCTCAGCCTATCTGATCGAGATCCCAATGTACTTTCAGGTATCCTCCTTTGCTGTCCACAACACCTCCAATTTTGGTGTCATCTGCAAACTTACTAACCATACCTCCTGTGTTCACATCCAAATCATTCATATAAATGACAAAAAGCAGTGGACCCAGCACCGATCCTTGTGGCACACTGGGGGTCACAGGCCTCCAGGCCACCACCACCCTCTGTCTCCTATCTTCGAACCAAGTAGCTAGTTCTCCCTCTGTTCGATGTGATCTAACCTTGCCAACCAGTCTACCGTAAGGAACTTTGTTGAATGCCTTACTGAAGTCAAATAGACAATGCTAACTGTTCTGCCTTCATCAATCCTCTTTGTTACTTCTTCGGAAAAAAAAATGCAACCGAGCAGCCGAGACACGATTCTCCATGCACAAAGCCATGTTGACTATCCCTAATCAGTCGTTTTCCTTTCCAAATACACATGAATCCTGTCCCTCAGGATTCCTTCCAACAACTTGCCCCCACCAAAGTCAGGCTCACCAGTCTATAGTTCCCTGGCTTTTCCTTGCCACCTTTATTAAATACTGGCTCCAGTCTTCTGGCATCTCAGCTGTGGCTATCAATGATACAAATATCTCAGCACGGAGCCCAGCAATTGCTTCCATGGCTTCCCAGAGACGTCTAAGTTACACCTGATCGAGTCCTGGGAAATTAACCAAATTTGTGTGTTTTAAGATGTTCAGCATCTCCTCCTTTGTAATAAGCATATTTTTCAAGATGTTGTTATTTATTTCCCCAAGTTCTCTCTTTATATCTTTCACAACAAAAAACACTGATGTAAAATACTTGTTTAGTATCTCCCCATCTCCTGCGGCTCCACATGTAGGTGGCCTTGCTGATCTTTAAAGAGCCCTATTCTCTCCCTAGTTACCTTTTTGTCCTTAATATTTGTAGAATCCCTTCAATTCTCCTTAACCCTATTTGCCAAAGCTATCTCATGTCCCATTTTCGCCATCCTGAAGTATCTCTTAAGTATATTCCCATTGCCTTTAAACTCTTCCAGGGCTATTTAATGTTTGCTCATTAGAAAATACCTCCATACCAGGGATGATCCCAGCGAATCCTCTCTGAACTGCATCCTTTCCTAAATATCTTCCTTTAAATAAGGGAACCAAACTGCTCACAGTACTCCAGATGTGATCTCACCAGCACTTTGCAAACTGCAGAAAGACTTTTCTACTTTTTATTACTCCAGCCTGCTTGCCATAAGGCTCAACATGCCATTAGCTTTCCCGATTACCTGCTGAATCTGTGTGCTAGTGTTGTGTTTCTTGCTTAAGTACTCAATTCCTTTGTGAATGACCTTTCTGCAGTTTTTCTCTATTTACCTAGTATTCTGTTCTTTGTTCTCCTTTCCAAACGAACTTTACATTTTTACATATTGTACTCCATTTGTCAACTTTTTGTGCATTTACTTACTCTATCAATATCTCTCTGTAAACTGTTTGTATCCCTTTAAAATCCCCCCTTTACACTCATTTGTGTCATCTGCAAATTTGGCTACACTGTATTTTCTTCTTTTGTCCAAGTCGCTAATATAAATTGTAAATAGTGTGGTCCCAGCACTGATCCCTGTGGAACCCCACTGGTTCTGGGTCACCAACCTGAAAAAGAACCCCTTATCTCCAATCTCTGTTTCCTGATGCTGAGCCAATTCTCCATCCATGCAAATATGCTACCTCTAACAGCGCAGGCCCTTATCTCATGAATTAACCTTTTGGGAAGTATCTTGTCAAATGTCTTCTAACATCCAAATATAATTCATCGACTTGTTCCCCTCTATCTACTCTGGTTGAGGCTTTCTCAAACAAACTCCAGTAAATTAGTCAGACACCATTTCACTTTCAAGGACCCTTATTAACTCTGCTTGATCCAATTATAATTTTCCAAATGTTCTGCTATTACCTCCTTAATAATTGATCGCAATACTTTTCTAACAATAGACGTTAGGCTAATCAGCCTATATAGTTATGCACTTTTTGCTGCCTCCCTTTGTGAATAGGGTGTCACATTAGCAGTTTTCCAATCCTCTGATACTGTTTCAGAATCCACTATTTATTGGAATAATATAATCAATACATTCACCATCTCTGTAACAGCCTATTTTAAGATCCTGGGATGCTTACCATTAAGGCCAGGGGATTTATCCATCTTTAGCTCCATTAATTGGTCTAACAATACTTCTTCAGTGATGATGATGGTATTCAATACCTCCCACAGAGTTCTTAAGTATGGGAAGTTCAAAGGATCTTCTACCATAAAGACTGATTACAAAATATTTGTTGAATTCCTCAGCCATTTCCTTGTTTGCCCAAAACCCTCTCTCCACATTCATCTAAGGTGCCTAGTTCATTTTGACCTCTCTTCTTTTTCACCTGTTTCAAGCTCTTATTGTCAAGTTTTACATTCCTTGCTTGTTTGCCCTCACAGTTAATTTTCTGTCTCTTTATTATCTTTACAGTCAATCTTTAATGTATTCGCATTTATCCCAATCTTTGGGGCTGTGACAGACTTTGGCCGCCTTCTGTGCTTTCTCTTTCAACTTGCTGATTTATAGTCTTACCCACAGGGTGGCTCTGTTTGGGCATCTGTACACTATTTCTACAAATGTCACCGTTTCCTTGCTGTTTATTGCCTACAGCAAAATGGTCATCACCCAAGCTTAGGTCATCTGCCACAATTGTTCTCTTTTAATTTCCCATTAAGTGTTACTCAATCGCCTTTTACATTGCTCCTATCTCACCAAAAAGTTACTAGGGTGACACAGTGGTTCAGTGGTTAGCACTGCAGCCTCAAGGCACCTTCGTCAGCTTTTGTGCTCCTGAGATGCTGCTTGGCATGCTGTGTTCATCCAGCTTCACACTTTGTTATCAAGGCACCAGGGACCTGGGTTTGATTCTTGTCTTGGGTGGCTGTCTGTGTGGAGTTTGCACATTCTGCCCGTGTCTGCGAGGGTTTCCTCTGGGTGCTCTGATTTCCTCCCACAGTCCAAAGATGTGCAGTCTAAGTGGATTGGCTATGTTAAATTACCCATAATGTTCAGGGGTGTGTGGGTTATAGGGGGATGGGTCTGGATGGGGTGGTGTGGCCTTGTTGGGCCGAAGGGCATATTGCCACACTGTAGGCAATCTAATCTAATATCCCTGAATGTTAAGTGCCAGTTTTGGTATCCTCGTCACCATGTGTCCATAATAGCTATGACAGCATATTCACTTACCTCAATTTAGGCCATCGGTTCATCTACTTTATTCCAAACGCTTCATGCGTTAAGATGTAAAGCCTTTAACTTTGTTCTATTGTTGAATTTCCCTGCCCTATGGTTCCTTGGTACAATATGACATTGACACATTCTGTTCCTTCCTTTTTTTAATGGTAACAATCTAACACATCATTAATCTGCAATCCTACCTTCTCCTTTGCTTTAATATTTTTCCACATATTTACTCCTCAACACCAACCTCCCACTTAAAGATCTATCCAGAGTTATGCAACTCTCTAGGAGTCTGGTCCGGTCCCAGGATGATTCAAATGGAGCCTGTCCCACTGGAATAGCTTCCCCAGTACTTGTACTAATGTCCCATGAATTTGAGATAGTGATAATGGGAACTGCAGATGCTGGAGAATCCAAGATAATAAAATGTGAGGCTGGATGAACACAGCAGGCCAAGCAGCATCTCTGGAGCACAAAAGCTGACGTTTCGGGCCTAGACCCTTCATCAGAGGGGGACAGGGTGAGGGTTCTGGAATAAATAGGGACAGAGGGGGAGGCGGACCAAAGATGGAGAGAAAAGAAGATAGGTGGAGAGGAGAGTATAGGTGGGGAGGTAGGGAGGGGATAGGTCAGTCCAGGGAAGATGGACAGGTCAAGGAGGTGGGATGAGGTTAGCAGGTAGGAGATGGAGGTGCGGCTTGGGGTGGGAGGAAGGGATGGGTGAGAGGAAGAACAGGTTAGGGAGGCAGAGACAGGTTCGACTAGTTTTGGGATGCAGTGGGTGGAGGGGAAGAGCTGGGCTGGTTATGTGGTGCGGTGGGGGGAGAAGAGATTTTGAAGCTGGTGAAGTCCACATTGAAATATTAAGCAGAGGTTCACCTGCACATCTGCCAATGTGGTATACTGCATCCATTGTACCCGGTGTAGCTTCCTCTACATTGGGGAAACCAAGCGGAGGCTTGGGGACCGCTTTGCAGAACACCTCCGCTCGGTTTGCAATAAACAACTGCACCTCCCAGTCGCAAAACATTTCCACTCCCCCTCCCATTCTTTAGATGACATGTCCATCCTGGGCCTCCTGCAGTGCCACAATGATGCCACCTGAAGGTTGCAGGAACAGCAACTCATATTCCGCTTGGGAGCCCTGCAGCCCAATGGTATCAATGTGGACTTCACCAGCTTCAAAATCTCCCCTTCCCCCATCTCATCCCAAAACCAGCCCAGTTCGTCCCCTCCCACCACTACACCACACAACCAGCCCAGCTCTTCCCCTCCACCCACTGCATCCCAAAACCAGTCCAACCTGTCTCTGCCTCCCTAACCTGTTCTTCCTCTCACCCATCCCTTCCTCCCACCCCAAGCCGCAACTCCATCTCCTACCTACTAAACTCATCCCACCTCCTTGACCTGTCCGTCTTTCCTGGACTGTCCTATCCCCTCCCTACCTCCCCACCTATACTCTCCTCTCCACCTATCTTCTTTTCTCTCCATCTTTGGTCCGCCTCCCCCTCTCTCCCTATTTATTCCAGAACTCTCACCCCATCCCCCTCTCTGATGAAGGGTGTAGGCCCGAAACGTCAGCTTTTGTGCTCCAGAGATGCTGCTGGGCCTGCTGTGTTCATCTAGCCTCACATTTTATTATCCCATGAATTTGAGCCTGTTTCTCCCAAAGCAATCTTTGAGCCACAAGTTTATTTCTTTAATCTTGATGACCCTGTGCCAATTAGCTTGCAGCACAAGTGGTTATGGAGAAATTATTACTGCTTTAGGTTTGCTCTCTAATTTAGCACCTAGCCATTCATATTCCCTCAGCAGAACCTTCTTCCACTTTCTATTCTGTTGCTACCTGTGTGGACCGCAGCAACTGGATCTTTTCCCTTTTACTTCAAGTTTCTCTGCACCCCCGATGAGATGTCTGGAACCTGGGCACCAAGCAAGCAACGCACCTTCAGGATTATCAATCCTGGACACAGGGAACAGTTACTATTCGTCTGACTGTACAATCCATGATTACAAGGATAGTTCTCTTTTCCTCCCCTCCCTTGAATGATTCCTTGATCAGTTTGCTCATCCTCTGTACCCTCATCCATATAGGGAGCAAGAATGTCAAACCTGTTGATAAACTCAACTGCTTAGAAGCCTTTAACATAACTTTCAGGATCCCACCACCAGCGTCACTTGCAGCACACTCATGTCCTGGACCACTGACCAAATAACACATTGTTAATCTAACAGGTTTGATTGCTTCCTGAAACATAGCTTCCAGGTTACTCTACTTCCTTTGCCAACGTGTCCTAGTCTCCCCACCTAACAGAAACAACTTCCCAGCGTCCACAATAACAAAGTGTGGAGCTGGATGAACACAGCAGGCCAAGCTGCATCCCAGGAGCTCAAAAGCTGACATTTCGGACCTAGGACCCGAAACATCAGCTTTTGTGCTTCTGGCATGCTGCTTGACCTGCTGTATTCATCCAACTCCACACTTGTTATCTTGGATTCTCCATCACTTGCAGTTCCCATTATCTCTCTTCCCAGCGTCCACCCTTTCTTAAGCCATGCATTATCTTGTAAGTTTCCATTAGATGTCCCCTTAACCTTCTAAACTCTAATGAATACAGTCCCAGGATCCTCAGCCGTTCATCGTATGTTAGACCTACCATTCCAGGGATAATCTGTGTGAATCTCCGCTGGACACCTTTCAGTGCCAGTATGTCCTTCCCGAGGTGTGGGGCCCAAAATTGGACACAATATTCTAAATGGGGCCTAACTAGAGTTTATAAAGTGCCAGAAGCACATCGCTGCTTTTATATTCCAGCCCTCTTGGGGGTATGCAAGTCAGAGGGTCATCTTATGGTAGGCTCCTGCTCCACTCAAGTTGGTTATTAATAGGCCCAGGTAATAGGCCATAGAAGGAGTCATAACTCCTATCTGTCTTTGTACCATAGTCATGTTCATGCCCAGCTGTGTGCTGCCCCTGTAGTGTGGTTATGTCCAAGGTCAGCTATGCTGGAGGGGAGCACACAGTATCTACTGGGGACTTGAAGGTTTTGGTGGCCAATGGGTACATGGGGAGGGGGGCGCGGGTGTGTGTGTGCGGTGAGGGCGGGGTGGTGGGGGGGTTGACGCTGGGGGTGCATGATCACTGTGACTAATGACACTTTAATTTACGTTCCCTGTTTCTTTGGCAATTTTGATTGAAGTTGTGTCTAATGAACATTTTACCTATAATTTGATTTGATTCGGTTTATTTAGTTTTCCACAACAATGTACTCCCTTGTAGTGCAGTGGTAGAGTACCTACCTCAAAACTAAAAGGAGCAAAAACAGAAGTTGCTGGAAATGCTTAGCAGGTCTGACAGCACCAGTAAAGAAAGAAAATTAGAGTTAATGTTTCGGGTCTGGTGACCCTTCCTCAGAACAAGCTAGAAGGTCTGGATTTGAGTCCTCTCAGTTATGAAGGTGTGTTAGAACAAATGCAAACATTTTGACTGAAAACAATGCCTTTCTTGTGGATAGACTCCTGTTACTGAGCCTACAGGTTCTCAGCACAGAACCTACCTGGTTCAAAGGTCTGTCACCACATATCTGAACAGGTTACTGAAAATACTTTGGAGTCTTATGATAGAGTAGTAATGTCCCTACATGTGGGGCAGAAGATCAGGGTCCAAGTCCCACCTGCCTCAAGGTACGGTAACATGTTCAAAAGGTTTTTTTCTCTTTAACTAAGATGTGCACATAATGAAAAGCCTGCCAAGACTCAGAGAAAATATTTAGAGTGGAGATGTAAGCTTTGTGGCAACCAATAATTGGCCAATGATCATGTAGGAAGAATCAAAAGACAAAGTATTGATTAAAAAGAGAAAAAAAGACTCCAAAATTTGCTGCACAGAGTTATCTGGATATTCTTGTTCATGAAACACAAAAAGTTAGCATGCAGGTTCAGCAAGTAATGAAGAATGCAAATATCATTTTGACCTCTATTGCTAAGGGATTAGAGTTGGAAAGTAGGGTAGCCTTGTTACAATTGTACAGGATATTGGTGAGGCAGCACCTGGAGTACTGTGTACAGTTCTGATCTCCATATTTAAGAAAGGATATATTGGCATTGAGGCAGTTCAAAAGAGATTCACTAAGCTTATTCCTGGGACAAAAGTGTTGACTAATCAAGAGCAGCTAAATAGGTTAGATCTTCATTCACTAGAGTTTGGAAGAATGAGGGCAGATCTTATTGTAGTATACAAGATTCTAGGGCAGAAGGGTTTAACACGGTAGATGTTGAAAAGATATTCCCAATGGTAAGGACATTGTTACAGAGCAAGTAACTCCGTTATATATATATGCAGGTATAACAATCAAATAGGAAAGGAAAATTGTATACTGACCTTTATTACAATAGGATTTGAGTAGAGGAGTGAAGATGTTGTGCTGCAATTGTATCAAGTCTGCTCTTGGAGTATTCAGTCCAGCTTTGGTCTCCTTACTTTAGGAGAGGCATACTTACTGTCGAGCGAGTGCAACAAAGGTTCACCAAACTAATTTCTGTGATGACATGATTGTCCTCTAAGGAGAGTTTGGGGAAACTGACACTATATTATCTCAGGTTTCGAATAATGAATACAGATATCATTGAAGCATGTAAGATTCTTATGGACTCATCAATGCAGATGCAGGGGAATTATCCAAGTTTATGTACTAACAGATGACACAGTCTAAAAATAAGAGATCGGCCATTTAGCACAGAGGAATTTCTTCACTGACAGGGTGGTGAATCTTTGGAATTCACTGCCTTTAAAAGCTGTAAATGTTTAGGCATTGAGTATATTCAAGGCAGAGATCAATAGATTTCCAGCTTTTAAAATATCTAGCAAAATGCAGATAGTAATGCGAAAACGGCATCAAAGAAAAAGATCAGTCAGAATTAATTAGAATGGTGAAGACATCTCGTAGAAACTTTTTTAGATGCAGCACAGAAAGTATCCTATTCAGCTACATCACAGTTTAGTATGACAATTGTTCTGCCAATACTACAACACATTTCAGAGAGTTGGGAAGACAACCCAGTCCATCATGAAAACCAGCTTTCCTTCCACTGACTCCATCTATACTTCCTCCTGCCTCAGGAAAGCAACCGACAAAATCAAAAACCCTTCCCACCCTGGTTACATTCTCTTCCATCGGGCAGAAAACACCAACGCAGGCCAACAGGTTCCAGAACAGCTTCTTCCCTGCTGTTATCAGACTAATCAATGGATGTCTCATACATTAAAGTTGATCTTTCTGTGTATCTTCTCTGTAGCTGTAACACTTTACTCTGCGGCCAAAAGACTGGTGTGGGAAAGACGGTTTCCTTTTCATGGGGCACTGGCATCAGTTCTGGAACAGGACGGATCTATACCGCTGGGGATGGACTCCAGGTGAACAGGACCAGGTCCAGTGTTCTGGCGAAAAGGGTAAGTACGGTGGTCAATAGGACTTTAACCTAGTAAGCCGGGTGGGGAGGAAGGAGGAGTGAGCATAAGAGGGAGAGTGACAATTAATGTAAGGCAAAGCGGCAGGTTAGCACGTGACGAGGAAGCTTCAACTCCATTGAAAATTAGGAAAAAAGTTAAAGGGAAGGAGAATTCAAGAGCTCTTAGTAATGGAGATGACAGGACCCAAAAAGGAGGTGCAAAAACTGGCATAAGGGCACTTTATCTGAATGCTCGGAGCATATGAAACAAGGTGGATGAGTTGACGGTGCAAATCATTAAGTGGCCATTACAGAGACATGGTTGCAGGATGGTCATGACTGGGAGTTAAATATCCAGGGGTATCAAACTGTTTGGAAGGACAGACAGGAAGGTAAGGGAGGTGGTGTGGCTCTGATTTTTAAGGATGGTATCAGGGCGGTAGTGAGAGATGGTATAGGTTCGACTGAACAAAAGATTGAATCCATTTGGGTGGAAATTAGGAATAGCAGTGAGAAGTAGTCACTGATAGGTGTGGTCTATAGGGCTCCAAATAATGACATTGTGGTGGGGCAGGCAATAAACGTAGAAGTAGCTCATAATGCATGTAAAAATGGTACACCAATTATCATGGGAGATTTTAATCTACACATCAATTGGGTAAACCAGGTCAGTCATGGCAGCCTTGAGAAGGGGTTCATAGAATGCATGCGCGATAATTTCCTTGAATAATATGTAATGGAACCTACAAGGGAATGAGCTATCCTAGATCTAGTCCTGTGTAATGAGACAGGACTAATTAATGATTTCACAGTTAGGGGTCCTCTTGGAAGGAGCGATCACAGTATGGTCGAATTTAAAATACAGATGGAGCATGAGAAGGTTAAACCCAGTACCAATGTCCTGTGCTTAAACAAAGGAGACTACGATGGGATGAGGGAGGAGTTAGGTACAGTAGAATGGGAGCAAAAACTTTATGGTGGGTCAATTGAGGAACAGTGGAGGACTTTCAAAACGATTTTTCACAATGCTTAGTAGAAGTATATTCCAGTGATAAGGAAGAACCGTAGGAAAAGAGAGAGCCAGCCATGGATGTCTAAGGAAATAAAGGAAAGTATCAGATTAAAAAAAACACGTGCCAAAAAGCAAAGAGTAGTGAGAAACTAGTAGATTGGAAAATCTTTAAAGGCCAACAGAAAGCCACAAAAAAAGTTATAAAGAAAAGTATGATAGATTATGAAAGTAAACTAGCTCAAAATATAAAAACAGGAAGCAAAAGTTTCTATAAATATGTAAATCGTAAGTTCTCCAGCATCTGCCGTTCCAATTATCTTTTATACAAGTTTAACCCCACTGCGAAGCCTCTTCTAAGGATGCCTAACCTGAAGAAGTTACCCTACTCCCTCTGGACAAGCCTCAGGGGATCTCTCTCCCACTGCAACTCTCCACCTATCTTCTCTTCTATCCATCTTTGATCCACCTCCCCATCTCTCCCTATTTCTTTCAGAACCCTCTTCCCCTCCTCATTTCCGATGAAAGATTGAGGCCCGAAATGTCAGCTTTCATTCTCCTAAGATGCTGCTTGGCCTGCTGTGTTCATCCAGCTCCACACCTTGTTATCCACTAGTCTGTAGCTACTTAAAAAAAAGCCCTACAGTAAGACTACACATACAGGGATATGTCAGCTTTCAGTCCTTTGATTTCTCCAGTATGTTTCTTATCCATATTAATATCTAAATGTACCTCATTTCAATTTGACACTTGGTGTCCCACTACTTTTGGAAAGTTTGGATGTCTTCTACTATGAAAGCAGATACAAAGTATTTACCTCGTGTCTCTGCCATTCCCTTATCCTGCACTATAATTTCACCTTCCTACATATTAATGTATCCATAATTACTTATGCAAATCTGTTCTGTTATACAGAAGCTTTTGTTTTTGGGTGTCTATTACTTTACCTTTTTGTCCTATTTTCTGTTCATGTATCAATTTCTTGGTCTTTGTTTGCTGAATTTCAAAATCTTCTCAATCTTCAGCTTTCAGCTTGTTTCGGCAAAATTATGGGTCTCTTTCTTTACTCTTTATCGATACAAAATCTTTAATTCTTTAGGTAGAACAATTTTTCTGATGGGGGTTGGTTTCTGGAAGGAATGGTTAATGGTTGTCATCTAAAATGTTCAGCTTGTACAAGGGGGCATAGCTACAAATTGAGGGGTGATAGATTTAGGACAGATGTCAGAGGCAGGTTCTTTACTCAGAGAGTGGTAAGGGCATGGAACTCCCTGCCTGCCAATGTAGTGAACTCAGCCACATTAGGGGCATTGAAACAGTCCTTGGATAAGCACATGGATAATGATGGGATAGTGTAGGGGGAGGGGCTTAGATTAGTTCACAGGTCGGCGCAACATCGAGGGCCGAAGGGCCTGTTCTGCGCTGTATTGTTCTATGTTCTAAAAGCAGTTTAAGAATGAGACATGCTCTTCTTGAGATCAACTTTTCTTCTTTATTCTTCGTGAGTCAATTTTTGTTGATCACCCCTCATTGCCCTTGAACTGATTGGCTTGTTTGGCCATTTCAGAATTACTGAATGTCTTGTGTAGGATGGACCAGGTAAAGACTGTACCTTTCTTTTCCTGAAGGACATTGGCAAGCAAAATGGGTTTTTATGACAATCAATCTGCAACTAATTTGCTGTAAATAGTCCCCGTCAATATCCAGTTGTTGAATCCTGTCGTCCACCTCTTCAAGGTTAAGGTAAAGCATCAGCTGGAGCTTTGAGGTCACAAATGGCACTGCTGGAATCAAAGCAGAATAGCATGCTGATCAAGGCTGCACTTTCCCAATTCTGCATATCTCCAGTGGTGCTCTTGTGCAGCTTTAGCCACTTTTACTTATATATCATGAACAAATAAAAGACAACCGTCTTCCTTCATACTGGGTATGAAGCTTTCTCCCCATTGCCATTGACTTCAATTTTGCTAGGACCCTTTGTGGCATCTCAGCCAAATTCTCCCTTAATGTTATGGGCAGTGACTGTCAACTCACTTTGAGTTCAGCTCTTTTCTTCATGTTGGTCCAATGCTATCATGAGGGCAGAAGCTGAGTGATACTGGCAGAAGTTGAACTGGGTCTCAATGAACAGCTTATTGCTGTTGTAAGGGCTGTTTGACAGCTCTGTTGATGACCACTTGCATCACCTTGCTGAAGATCGCAAACAGACAGATGAGGCAGTAATTGGCTAGAGTTCATATGGGCAATTTTGCATTTGTCAGGTAGGTAGTTAGTAGAGTTTTAGCTGTACAAGAAGAGCTTGGCCAGGAATATAGCTAGTCCTGAAGCACACATCTTCAGTACTACTGCCAGAATGTTGTCAGAAACCGCTGTTTTTTGAAGTCCAAGGACTAAGTCAAATTGGCTAAATAACGGCATGGCTGATCAAGGGGACTTCCAGAGGAGGCTGAGATGCAACCACCACTTTACATTTCTGGCCAAAAGTGGTGGAAAATACTTCAGCCTGCACTGATGTACTGGGTTCCCCCGACACTTAAGCTATTTGTGCAGGTTCCTCCTCTAAATTGTTGTTTCATTGTCCATCACCATTCATGACTTGGTGTGGCAGGACTGCAGAGATTGATCTGGAAATTGATTAACAAAGCAGGAACTAAAGAAAAAATGAATGCCTGTGAGAAGTAAATTCTAATCAGTAAAAATCAACACAAGACTCAATGAGGAGGTGTTTAAATTTGTACAAGCTGTCCCAAAGTTTGAGGGAATTGACACAGAGGCACTTTTCATTTCTTTTAAATAGTAGCCAAATGGTGAGGTGGCCAAAAGAAAATAGATACTCTTCATACAAACTGGTAGAGCTTGTGAGTTGATACCAGGCTTTCTGAGGTGGTGGTTACAGATTACAAAATGACAAAACAGGTATTTCATGATACATACAAGTTTGTCCCTGGGGTTTTCAGACAGAAACTTCAGAGTAACCTGAAGCAGCTTGGGAAGATGCACATAGAATTTAAGACAATGAAGTGACTTAACCTTGATCATTGGATGCAGACACTGAAGGTACTAAAAGCCATGTATGTGACCTTTCAGGAAATCATTCTTAAAGAGGAATTTTAAAAGTCCCTCTCTCCATTTGTAAGAACCCATGCTGAGAACCAGAAGGTTTCCACAGCCAGATTGGCAGCTGAAATGAACAGCGTCAGCAGAGTCTGGGTGCACATGGGCTGGGAGCTAATGTCTGGAATGGCAACTGCAGGAGTTGCTCATAGTTTACGTGCAGACGGAGTTGACCTACTCCTGACCAACTATTTGGGCAAAATAAAAGTTGTAATTTCTCCAGTTGTCAATGAAAGGCCAAAGGATGCAGAGCAGGTGCTCAAAAATTTTCCAGAATATTTTCTTTCCTGTGTAGTGGCCCAGTCATTGGTTAAGCCAGTTCGGTCCTGGAGGTCTCCACAGACAGATACTTGGCTGTCTGAAATATTTACTGGAGTTTTGGATAATCCAAAGGAAATATTCAATAAGTATTTTCTGGCTGAGGCTCAGCAAGCTGATCCAAGTTAAATCAACTCAAACTGAAGCTGAAGCAAATGGTAGTCTAGAATGTTGCATGTTAAAATTGGGATTTTGAAGAGGAAGTGGAGACCTCCTCACAGAACTATGAAGAGCAGATGATGGTTCACCAGGTGGTGGTGCTGCCCAAACAGTATCATGAAATATTAAGGATAGTCCATGAAATTCCTGTGCTGAAAATCCCAATGTAGGGATCCTGAAGATCCAGGCACACATCGGACTGTGTTTGTCATTGTTTCCAGTGCATGGTTGTGTCAGGTGGATATACAGTTTCATTCTTGTTGAAACATTTTCGTGATTTGTAAGGGGAGACCAGGGAACTATAGACCTGTCAGTCTGACTTCAGTTGTGGGCAAATTGTTGGAGATGATTATTAAAGATAGGATTTATGGGTATTTAGAGAGACAAAAATTGGTTAGGGATAGTCGATGTGATTTTGAACAAGGAAAATCATGTCTCGCAAACTTGATTGAGTCTTTTTGAGGAGGTTACCAAAAGGGTTGATGATGGCAGTGCAGTATATGTTGTTTATTTGGATTTTAGCAAAGCCTTTGGTAAGGTTCCATATGGCAGACTAATTAGTAAAATTAGGTCACGTGGGATTCAAAGTGTGTTGCCAATTGGATTCAAAATTGGCTTAACAGCAGGAGACAGAAAGTGGAGCTGGACGGTTGCTTTTCAGGCTGTCACCAATGCTGTTCTGCTGAGATCTGTTCTGGGCTCTCTTTTGTTTGCCATTTATGTAAATGATTTGGATGAGATTTAGAAGGCATGGTTGGCAAGTTTGCAGATGGCACCAAGTAGACAGTGAAGTATATTTTCTAAGATTACAATGAAGTTCAATCTGAATAAATGTGAAGTATTGTCTTTTGTAAAACAAACAAGGGTAAGACTTATACAATTAATGGTAGAATCTTGTGTAGTGTTTTGAAACAAAGGCATCTACATGTGCAGGTATATAATTTTTTGAAGCTCGTGTCACATATAGACAGGGTGGTTAAAAAGGCATTATGTACACTTGCCTTCGTTGCTCAGTCCTTTGAGTTTCAGAGTTGAGACGTCATGTTAAGGTTGTACAGGGCATTAGTGAGGCTTCTCCTGGAATATTTCGTCCAGTTCTGGTAGCCTCATTATCGGAAGAATACGGTTAAGTTGAGAGGATTCAGAAGAGATTTACCAGGATGTTGCTGGGTTTGGAAAGTTTGAGTTATAAAGAAAGCATGGCTAGGCTGGAAACTTTTCTATTGGTTGCACACAGGTGGTTGAGAAGTAACCTGATAGAAATTTATAAAATAATGAAAGGTATAGATAGAGTTAATGGGAGTTGTCTTTTCCTTAGGATGGGGAATTTCAAGACACATAGGAGGCACATTTTTAAGGTGAGAGAAGAAAGATTTTAAAAAGACATGAGGCAAACAGCGGGCAGTTCGTGTGTGGAATGAACTTCCTGGGGAAGTGGGGGATGTAGGTAAATTATGACGCTTACAGACATTTGGATAGTTACATGAATAGGAAAGGTTTGGAGGGATATGGGTCAGGGGCAGGCAGGTGGAACTAGTTTAGTTTAGGATTATGTTTGGCATGGACTAGTTGGACCGAAAGATCTGTTTCCATGCTGTATGGCTCTATGACTCCATGGCAGTTAAGAGACCACCACATTGCTCTGGGCCTGGAGTCATATGTAGTTTAGGCAAGGTAAGAAAGGTAGATTTCATTCCCAAAAGGACATTACTGAGATTTTAGAATAATTCATAATTATTTCATGGTGAAGCAATAACGTTTAAATCAAGACTTTTAGTTTTGAATTCAAATGGAATTCAAATTCAAAATGGTAGGATTCAAACCAAGATCCCCAGAGCCCTGCTTTGGTTTCTATGTTAGTAATGTGGAAATAATACCACCATTGCTGCCCAACTTATCAATGTAAAAAGTCAAACCATGGAAGGTAAGTAAGGCCACTCAAAACTAGGGCTGGAAAAGGACATGTTGATCCAAAAGAATGTTGATCCAGAAGATGACTGATATTTGACGAAATGTCAGAGTTAGCACTTAGTTTGTTGCTGGCATGTGCTCAATAAAGTGGTGAAAAAGATTGTGTAAACGCATCCTTCTCCATTTCCTCAGTATCTACCATCCGTATCCATTTATTGTGTTGCAGCTGCTTTGCTTTGCACCATCAGAAAGAAGCTCTCTGGCTACACATCAAATAAAGTGTCGCCAATTTAGTTTTCTATTTTACTGTAGTTTATCACTGATATCTATCAATGATATTTTGTCATTGTTAACATTCCCATTTTTGTTCTAATACTCCTCTTTCATATCTGTAAATCATTTGTTCATTTTAATCTGTGATTTCTTTTACATGATTGCCATGTAGGAGGAGTAAGTGTGTTGGTTTATTGTTTCATCTCAGTAGAAGTCAATGGGTCTTGACAGGAGGTGGCCCTTTGACTGCTTCAGCCACCTCACTGTTAACAAGGCCAGAGAAGCAGGAGGCCAAGCAACTTTCAGCATGCCTAATGCTGAGTATTTCTTTTTGCATGGCCAGTAATCATCATGAGAGAATAACTGGATAACTGAGAACTGACGAAATGGTAGAGTTAGCCTACCTGGTTGGATCATAGTCACTATTGAGATTGATACAACTGCTCATTTTACCAATCCACTTTCGCAACAGGAGATAGAAAATCCGATGTGGTGAGTCTCCTATGAGGTAAGAATCTGAAATCCCTTTTGCAGCATAAGCCATTTGAGAGTTTGAATAGTTCTTTCCGTACATTGACTGCTACTGCCTATATATCAGGATAATGTATATACGCAGTGTCCTAAAACCATTGATGTGTACATAGAAAGTGGTAATTCAGCTCACCCTGATCTTTGATAGACCACACCATACTGTTCCTAGTGCCCTGCTCTTTCCCTATAGACCTCCAATGATCTCTCTCTCAACCAATCTTGTGACAAAACATTCCAGACTTCAACAACAGATTACATAAATAATTGCTCCCAACCTCTTGTCAATATGTCAAAATCAAAGTTCTGAATTGTACTACCTTTGCACTGATTTCCCAATCTGAAAGAAACAGTATTTCCTGACGCTAAAACCATGGCAAAGATGTAACTAACCAGGTGTGCTGCATTCTTTACAGTTTGATACGACAGGCTTTAAAGACATACAGAGTTTGCTTGGATGGATCAATAGTTTACCTTACACGTCAAAAGATATTCAAGTTTCTGCTGAAAGACACTGCAGTCTTCAGGACTCAGTATTGGGTTTAATTATTTTAAAACCTGAACACCTTCTTCCATGTTCTTTACCCATTCCCACACCTCCACGACACCCCCGCCCCGCCAACCTTATGCCCTGTTATGACATGGGCTGCTTTCAGCACAGCCAACCCGTTTTCATCTCGTTATGGTGCCAATTGTCGGTTTTTCTTTCTCCTGAGCATACTATCATCCATCCCTCTGTCTCCTGAACTGTCATTCTCTCTCTCTGGACTCTGTCTGAGTCTAGCTCCTCATTCCCCTATCCATCCAAACCAACTCCCACACCCTGTCAGGGTCATTGGACTCAAAATGTTAACTTTGCTTTCTCTTCACAGATACTGCCAGACATGTCAAGTTTCTGCTGCAAGTTCTGTTTTTGTTTTATGTATTTGAGATTGTTGTTCAAGTACTGAACAAAGAACACTTATAAAAGTCAATGGAACATATAAATAGTCTACCTATAGTGACAACTAAAGTTAGGAATCTTTCATATTTGGTCTTCTTCCAGCAGTATTAATCAATGGGAAAGAGAAACATGATGTTCAGACAGAGATGCTGACAGAAGAAGGGCATGGATTGAAGCTTAGACTTCTTGGCAGGAGTTGGTGAGAATGGTCAGTGCAGAGGAAGTGAGAGCAAATAAAGAAAGAAGCTAATAACCTCTGGAAATCTGCCAGGTAATATGAGCCATCATTATATTACATAAAGTAGATTGGAAAAGGAGGCAGGCTACACTTTCCTCGTAATCTCATACAAATTGACAGACATGTTATAATCCCAATAAAAATGATACAATCTTTACCACTCAGGTCCCTTTTAAATCTTTCCCCTCTTACCTTCAAACTATGGCTTCCAGTTTTGGATTCCTCTACTCTAGGGAAAAGACCTTTGCTATTCGCCTTACCTGAGCCCCTCATGATTCTGTAAACCTCTGTAAGGTCACCTCTCACCCTCCTACACTCCAGGGAAAAAACAGCCCAAACCATTCAGCCTCACCTCATAACTCAAAGCCTCCATTCCCAGCAACATCCTGGTAAATCTTTTCTGAACCTTCTCCAATTTAATAATATCCTTCCTCTTGCAAGACGACCAGACCTGCATGCAATCCTCCAAAAGTGGCCTCACCAATGTCCTGCAGAGCCACAACACAATGTCCCAGCTCCTATACTCGATAGTCTGGCTAATGAAGGCAAGTGTGCCAAATGATGCCTTCACTATCCTGTCTACCTGTGATGCCACTTTCAAGGAATTATGTACCTAAAACCCTAGGTATCACTGTTCAACAAGACCCAGGGCCCTACCCTATTAAGTCCTGCCCTTGTGGCAGCACCCCACATTTATCGAAATTAAACTCCATTTGCCATTCCTCAGCCCATCGGTCCAGCTGATCAAGATCTTCTACTCTTAGATATCCTTCCCTGCCCCACTATACCACCAATTTTGGTGTCATCTGCAAACTTACTAACCATGCTTCCTATATTCTCATCCAAATCCTTTATATAAATCACAAACAACAGTGGACCCGGTGCCAATCCTAATTTGAAAGTTCTCAAAATATACAGAGAAAAAAAAAATCCCATCTACTGCCCAACAGCATAACTTTACAATTATGCCAGAGACATTTTCCTTCCCTATCAAATCTTTAGGCGTGAATTAACTACTTCTCCTTAGTTCCAGTACCATCAGATGGCAGGCCTTTTTACACCCTACTGAAAGCTTAGGTGAGAGGAGAAAGATTTTAAAAAGACATGAGGGACAATTTTTTTACACACTGAGTGGTTCGTGAGTGGAATGAAATTCCAGTGAAAGTAGTAGATGTGAGTACAGTTACAATGTTTAAGATACATTTAAGTAAATACATGAACAAGAAATGTTTGCAGGGATATAGGCCAAGCACAGGCAGTTGGGACTAGTTTGGTTTGGATACATGGTCAACATGGATTGGTTGGACTGAAGGGTCTGTCTCTGTGCTTTATGACTCTATAACTCTCTAGGGTAGTGACCACCACAGATTCACTGCCTTTCAAAGTAAAGAAATGTTTCATCATTTCAGTCATAACTGATCAAATCAATACACTGAGACTGTGTCCTGTGTTTTAGGTTACTGAGAATTCAACATTTTGTATGTTTGAATGCGATCAATTTTCATTCTTTAAATTTACAGGCCCAATTGACTGTCATCATAGATCAATCCTCTTGCCCCACGGACCAAGCTAGTTTAACTTACTGTGCAAGTATATTGTCCCTTCAATGCGGATTCAAAATTGCACATAGTATTCCAGATGTGGTCTAATTAAATCCCTGTACAATTATACCAGACCATTTATTCCTGTACTCAAATCCCTTGTAATAAAGGTCAACTTGCCATTTACTTTCTTAATTGCTTACAATATACGCATGCTAATTTGCACTGTTCCTTCCAGTGCGCACATAAATCTATTTGAACAGCAATGTTTGCAAGTTTAATGACTCAAAAACTTTTTTACTTTTCTGTTTGTAAGCAATCATTTCCCCACTCCAGGGGCTGTCTTCCTGCCTACTCATCCAGTCTGTCTTTGGTTAGGCCACTTTTAGAATACTGCATTCAATTCTGGTCTGCCAGCATAGAAAAGATGCTGTGAAACTCAAAAGTGTTCTGGTAGAGTTTATGAAGATGATGTCAGGTTGTGGGGTTACAGCTATAGGGAGATGCTGAATAGGCTGGGGCTATTTTCTGTCGAACATCAGAGGCTTAGGGGTGACTTTATAGAGATTGATAAAATCGTGAGGGCAAATAGCCAAAGGTAAATATTCGATGGGGTAAATAGCCAAAGGACTTTTCCCCATTGTAGGGCAGTCCAAAACTAGAGGGCATAGGTTTAAGATGAGAGGGGAAAGATGTAAAAGTGACCTGAGGGACAACTTTTTCACACAGAGGGTAGTGTGATATGGAATGAGCTGCCAGAGGAAGTGTGCAGGTTGGTACAATTACAGCATTTAAAAGGCATCTGGACGGGTACATGAAAAGGTAAGGTTTAGAGGGATTTGGGCCAAATGCTAGCAAAAGAAACTAAGTTTATTTCGGATATCTAGAACATAGAACAGTACAGCACAGTACAGGCCCTTCAGCCCACAATGTTGTGCCAACTTATTATCCTACTAAGGTCAATCTACTCTGCATGCCTTACATGTTACTATCCTCCATGTGCCTACCCAACAGTCACTTAAAGTCTCTAAAATATCTGCCTCCACTACCACTGCTGGCAGCGCATTCCACACGCCCACCACTCTCTGTGCAAAGAACCTACCTCTGACATCTTCCCTATACTTTCCTCCAATCACTTTAAAATTATGCCCCCTCATAATAGTCAATTCCATGCTGGGAAAAAGTCCCCGATTATCCACTCTATCTCTGCCTTTCATCATCTTGTAAACCTCTACCAAGTCACCTCTCATCCTTCTTTGCTCCAATGAAAAAGCCCTAGCTGTGTCAACTACCACCCTCTGTCTTCTATTGGACAGCCAATTCTGTATTCAGACAGCCAAATTTCCCTGAATCGCATGCTTCCTTACTTTCTGAATGAGCCTACCATGGGGAACCTTATCAAATGCATTGCTAAAATCCATATACACCACATCCACTGCTTTACCTTCAATATCCACTGTCCTACCTTTTACCTCTAAGTCATCAATATAGATTGTACGTTGCTGAAGCCCCAACACTCTGCCGATCACAACTTACCAATTTGAAAATTATTTTTATTCCTCGTCTCTTTTTTTCAGAGTATTAACCAATTCTTTATCCATGCTAATATACCACCCCACAATTACCTGAGCCCTTTTCCTTTGGGTTAATATTTTGTGTTGCATCTTATTGAATGCTTTTTGGAAATTTGTGTGGATTACATTTCTTGGCTTTCCGACTACTCATGACCTCAAAAATCTCAAATGCATTTGGCAAACAGGGTATTCTTTTGGTAAAACTATATTGATATTTTCCAACCCCGTGGCACTCTTCTCAATGTATTGCTAAAACATCATGGTAATAAAGTTACAGCATTTTCTCATGGCTGATATAGAGTCGTAGAGTCATACAGCATGGAAGCAGATCCTTCGGTCCAAATAGTTCATGCTGACCAAATTTCTCAAGTTAAATCAGTCCCATTTGCCTGTGTTTGGCCCAAACCTTTCCTATTCATGTATTTATTATGGCTAATAGACTGTGGTTCCTTGTTTCCGCTCCCTCTTTTTTGAATAGCAGTATTATATTTGGTCATTTTTAATCCATGGGACCATCCCAGAATTCAAGGAATTTTGGTAAATTACAGCCAGAACATCCACCATCTCTGAAGCTTTCTCTTTTGGAATCCTAGGATGTAAACCATCAGCGCCTGGGAACTTCTGAAATTTTACTTCCCTTGAGTGTGTCTTGTATTGTTTCCCTGCTGATATTAGTTACTTTAATTTTCTCGAGTCTGTTATTCCCTAAGTTACCCTTTATTTCTGATATGCAACTTGTATCTTCGACAATGAAGACTGACGCGAGATATTTGTTCAATGTCTCTGGTATTTCCTCAAGCCCCATGATAATATTCCCTGTCTATGAGGAATCTGAACAAAGTGGATAGGGAGAAACCATCATCATTTGCAGAAGGGTTGAGAGCTGGGATGACACTGATTTAAAGTGAATATCACAAGAATCAAAGATAGCACGGTGAAAAGCATTTCTACTCAGCCAGTGTTTACAATTCACAGCCTGTATACGGGAGGCAGGTAGGTTGTGGCTTTCAAAAGAAGAGGGAGAAGTTGCAAGGAAATGTGGAGAGAATAGAACCTAGTGAATTGCAGGGAACAGACATAGACACAATGGGCTGAATGGCCTCTTTATTTGCCATAATTTATTTGCTAAAAAGGCCAGGTAGTTAGTCCACCACCTGTCCATCCATCCCATTTTCCTTGGGGAAAGAGAGTTCCAAAGACTCTCAACTCTCTGGCAGAAAACATAAGGTCTCCTAATTTCTGTCTTTTATACTATAGGTCCCTTATTGTTAAATTATTGTACCTATTTTAAGTTTTTGATGTAAGAGAAGACACCCTTTCAGAATGCATGCTTTCAAGTCCTTCAGGATTTTGTATGTCTCAATGAGGTCACCTCCTATTCTTCTCAACTCCAAATTGTACAATTTTTCCTCATAAGATAACCATCCCATCCCTGGTACTAACACAATCTGACCATAGAACATAGAACATAGAACATACAGCACAGTACAGGCCCTTCGGCCCTCGATGTTGTGCCGACCTGTCATACCGATCTCAAGCCCATCTAACCTACGCTATTCCATGTACGTCCATATGCTTATCCAATGACGACTTAAATGTACCTAAAGTTGGCGAATCTACTACCGTTGCAGGCAAAGCGTTCCATTCCCTTACTACTCTCTGAGTAAAGAAACTACCTCTGACATCTGTCCTATATCTTTCACCCCTCAATTTAAAGCTATGCCCCCTTGTGCTCGCCGTCACCATCCTAGGAAAAAGGCTCTCCCTATCCACCCTATCTAACCCTCTGATTATTTTATGTGTTTCAATTAAGTCACCTCTCAACCTTCTTCTCTCTAATGAAAACAGCCTCAAGTCCCTCAGCCTTTCCTCGTAAGACCTTCCCTCCATACCAGGCAACATCCCAGTAAATCTCCTCTGCACCCTTTCCAAAGCTTCCACATCCTTCTTATAATGCGGTGACCAGAACTGTACACAATACTCCAAGTGCAGCCGCACCAGAGTTTTGTACAGCTTCACCATAACCTCTTGGTTCTGGAACTCGATCCCTCTATTAATAAAAGCTAAAACACTGTATGCCTTCTTAACAGCCCTGTCAACCTGGGTGGCAACTTTCAAGGATCATTTCCCTTGTTGATATCTTGAACTTTTGTCTCCATTTCTAATTTTATCAAATGCTCCCAAACCTGACCCCTGTTGCCCCCACTAGTTAGTTTATTGCTTTCTCTGGTGAGACGGTTATATGATTAGCTAGTTTTACTTTTAAGAGTTATGACCTGTTGGACTAACAAAGGGATTTGTTGAGGATAAGGAGGCATGATATAATGTACATAGACTTCCAAAAAGCACCTGATAGTGTGCCACATAATAGCCCTGTCAGCAATGTTGATGCCTCTGAAACAAAAGGAGAATTGGCAGCTCGTGTATAAGTGTTCACTGAATAAGAATCAGAGAGTTGTTAGAATCACGATAGTGTAGAAGTAGGCCATTCAGCTCATTGAGTCCACATTGACCTTCTGAAGAGCACAACACTGCATTTCCCATGGATGGTCCACCTAACCTGCACATCCCTGGACAACTACAGGCAATTTAGCACTGCCAATCCACCTAACCTATACATCTTTGGACTGTGGGTGGAAACCTATGCAGACACAGGGAGAAAATACAAACGGCACACTGGCAGTCACTCGAGAGTGGAATCAAACCTGGGTCCCTGGTGCTGTGAGGTAGCAGTGCCAACTACTGGGCCACTGTTCCACCTTAGTTGCCCTACTGATCGGAAGGTATATAGTGGGGTCACCCATGGGTCAATATTTGGATCACTACTTTTCTCGATTTATATTAACAACCTGGACTATAGTGTGCTGAGTACATTTTTGAAATCCGTCAATGTTGCAAAACTTGGAAATACTGTGAACTATAAAGAAGATAGTGACAGACTTCAAGAGGTCAAAGACAGGCCAATAGAATAGTGGGGGCACATGTGACAGGTGAAATTTAACACCAAGAAATCCAAAGTGAGGCATTTTGCCAGAAAGAATGAGGATATGCAATATAAAATAAAAAGTATGATTTAAAGGAGCAGAGAGTTGTATCAGTGGTTGTGCAAATAACATTAAAGGGCTGAGAAAGTGAACAATAGGCTGATGGTACACTGGACATTATAAGTAGAGTCATAGAGTAAAGTAAGTAAGGAAATTATGGTAAATCTTTGTAAAGACCAGTTCAGTCTCCATTGAAATATTGTCTGTAATTCTGGCAATCACAATTTAGGAAGGATGTGAAGGATTCAGAGTGGATGCAGAAAAGATTTATGAAAATGGTTGCAGCAGTGATTCGGGACTTCAGTGATGGGTACATTCTGGGGCTGTTCTCCTTACAAGAAAAGCAGGTTGAGAGGAGATTGACAGGTGAGCTCTAAATTATGAGGGATCTGAACAAAGTGGATAGGGAGAAACCATTATCATTTGTAGAAGGGTTGAGAGCTGGGAGAACACTGATTTAAAGTGAATAACTCAAGAATCAAAGATTGCACACTGAAAAGCATTTCTACTCAGCAAGTGTTTACAATTCACAGCCTTATGTGCAGGAGGCAGGTAGATTGTGGCTTTCAAAAGGGAAGTTATAAAATCCTGAAGAGGGAGAAGTTGCAAGGAAATGTGGAGAGAATAGAACCAATTGAATTGCAGAGAATAGACATAGACACAATGGGCTGAATGGCCTCTTTATTTGCTATAACCATTCCATGATTCTATGATTTTGAGGCCTTCTCAGTGAAACTACAGCTACATCTAATAAACAATCCTGTACCTATAATGCTCATACTCAAATAGAGATCGATGCCTATAATCCTTGTGGACTATGGTGAATTATTTCATGACTAATCGCTCAGTAACCCTAAAATATCTTGGAATTTAAACTGGATCAAAATCCTTGCGCCAAGGTGAAAATGTTGTCCAGTCAGAGTAAAGATATTTTGTCCTCTTTACATAGTGAACTGACTTTGACCTTTAACAGCATACACAAAAGCATAGCTGTAAATTCTAACTTAAGTAGAAGTTCTGTCAAACTTTGTAAATCTTACCCCTGGGAAAATAATTGTTTATGCCTTATTACATTTTACTATACCTTTGAGGAGCGCAGGCTTTCTTCTGTATAACATTGATCTCAATGACAAATCCTGTCATGCATTTGTCAGGCTTCTAGAAGGTTCCACAAAATGGTTAGACTTATCAAGAAAATTTCTGCACTCAAATCCAGAGGCTTCTTTCTGCAAAGCTACATCTAGTGGCAAGTGAATGAATTTCAACTTACTGCCTCATGAAAAGGTTTGCATGGAAGCTTTAATATGAATAACATACAAGTTATGAAAGTGAAGACCTCTGAATCGTTTGAAATTGACATTCTGGGCAGCATTAACATCTCTTCCTTTTAGAGAAATGTGGCAGTGCAATCATAAACCAATCTAAGGGGATGACAATATGAAGGAGCATGTCAATGAGAAGAGAACAGTTAACAGAAACACTCACTGAGAGTTTGGAGGAACGTGTCACATCATGAAACCCAACAGAAAGAGTGGTAAAATTTTCCACTTTGGAGTTGTTAAACAGGACGAGTGGTTGTGAGGCTGACTGCACAAACATGCATTCTGATGCTTATTTCAAAGTTAATATGAATGTAGAATACAAACTTTCAAAAAAAATCATTATCTGTTCATTTTATGGGTATTTGATTTTCTGCTAATAGTTCTGGTCTAATAACAGAATGACCTTCATGCTTCATTCTCTTCCAATCAGCCAAAGGCTTATAAAAACATTCTTAATTGTGAAAGTTGAGCTCTTCTGTCTAGTTGATGAGCTGTAAATGTCAGCTACTGCTTTCTGTTCCATAATTAATTGTAGTAAGAAAGAAATGAATCAGGTTACAAGCATATTAACCTTTTGTTTTGTCAGTTTTCTCAACTGTTGAAATATTATCTGTTACCACTGCTGATTTGAGTTCATTGCAAAATGAGAAAGTTAGAAAATGTAAAAATAACAGGTCATTCAATAAGTGGTATTTCAAATATTGTATCCACCATGATCCTAAAATGTTGTCAGCCGCTAATGCCGGCAAAATGGCCAGGATTCACCAGCTGGAAATCTTTGTACTGTCTGGGTTTAAGGGAGGTTGACAGATTTACATTTGACTGCGTGGGAGCGTGGGTGAAAGGCATCTTCATGCCAATGAGCATAATCCAGTGTTCCATCCAAGCTTGGTTAGGCCTAAGTAATCGCTTGTTTCTTATTCAGGTGCCTCAGCCCAAACTATGGGATATAAAAGGTTAGTTGGCTTTTTTTGATCGTTTTGTGCAAGGGCCAAGCTAAGGCTTAAACCTAGGTCCCCAGGTGAAAGCAAGTCCTTCATTGAACATGCTTATTTCTCCTGCTCTCTCCGTTGCTCAGTATAAGCAAGTTACAATGCGGACATTTTCACAATGGGAATTACCTTATTTTGTCCATGTAAGGTGTGTGTATGAGGAAGACAGATGCTTCTGCCCAGAACAAAGCCCCACCCCAAAACCTTTCTTCAGGAGTTTTCCAGAAGGCCTGTGAATTATCAAGAAATGCATTCCTGCCCACATTCAATAATGATAATGCATATGTATGGAGAAATTCATTTCCATATGACCACTTTGAGTGATTATACACTAACCTTTGTTGATGTAAGAAGATTATAATTCCTTAGGTAGGGGAGAGAGCCATCAACCAGAAACATTAACTCATTTTCTTTCACCACAGATGCTGCCAAACCTGCTGAGTATTTCCAACACTTCTGTTTATATTTATCTAAAGGAAAAGTGTTGTCTCCAAATATGTGGAAAGAAGATTGGCCCAGATGAAGCAGAGCTCTGAAAGTGTGTTAGTAGAATAATGTGGTAATGTGGCTATCTCGGCAGTCATAAAAAAGATCTGGGATTTGGGAAATTGTATGTGATTAATATGATTTATTTGTTTGAGGAGGAAAAGGGAGAATTATGGGCAAATCAGGAAACCATGAGAATATAGCATCACTACAAAGATCCAGGTAGATTTTTCGATGACGAGGCAGTTGTTTTTCCAGTGTAGATTTGAGTTGCAAATGCAGACCTGCAAAATCCGCATTGTACAGACTGAAGGAATTGTCTGGAAAATTGAAGATCCCACTGGGCAAATCATGTTTGTATGGAACACTCCAAAAGTCTCCATTTAATTCAGAGAATTTGAAGGTTTCCAATGAAATTACGTAGTAGTTAGTCGGGAAAAGTTAGACTATTAAATTCAGCATCGAACTCCTGAGTAACTATTCAACTGACTCCGTACTTACCTCACACACCCAACTACACTTTACCTGGACTATTTACAGCCCTCAGACCCAAAATGACATATCTTGGTAGCCGAGATCTCTTCCCCCAACTCTGCAACTGACTTCTTTTTTCCTACTGCTGGACAAGCTTCCTGCTTCTCCAACTCCCATTCCTGCCTCTCTTCCTGACCCTTACAATTTCCTCTCTCAGACTGTATCCGATAGCCCTTTCCCGGAAAATGCCCCCTTTCCCTTCTCTGGACCTGATGGTCCTTCCCTGCTCCACACTTGAGCCCACCCACCGCCTTGCTGCTAGCCTTACCTCACTTTTCCCTGCTCTGCACCCGATCCCCACTCGCCCATACCCCCCACACCCTGCTGCTGGACACACTTACCCGCTTCCCTGCTCCGTATATGACACCCATCCCTCACTCCCAATTGCCCTTCCCTCATTACTGTGCCTGCTGAGCACCCGACGTCCGCTATTCAACCTACACAAGGTCTGACACCCCCTCGAACCCAAGAACGTGCCGCTCCACAACTGGACCTGATTTCTCCTGCACATTCCGATTTACCCTAAATAGTGCATTACTTACCTGCACCCTTTCTACCTTTACCTTGGCCCCCTACCCACCTGGCATGCAGTCTCAAGCTGGCACTGCTGGCTTTGTTACCTGACACTTTGGCACCCTACATACCCATTTACTTTCTTCCTAGCTGACACCTTACCCCTCTATCCATCTGGCACCCTACCCTCCCAACACTCTAATGCCACGCCTACTGACAGCTTGATAGTAGTTGCCAGGATCTTTACATTTCAGAGTACGGCAGCTGACTGCTGTGAAAGGTCACATGGATTGTCGTCCATCCCAATACACAATTAAAGAACTGTCCTGAGGGAGGCCTGTGCACAATCTCCTCTCAGAAGTGTGGGGCTCCCATCTTCTGTTAAAAGGGAGTAGAGTGGCAACTTGTATAAGATTTTCATACCTTGGAAAACGTTGTCTTTAGTTCCTCGATCCCGCATCCACAGTCTTTTTGAATTTCATCCCTGAATGTTCATCTCAGGATACATGAGATCACCAGCCAGATCTGCATTTAAGATATATTCGATTATATTGTTCTCCTCCTCAAATTCTTCATCCTCTGGCATTTTAGTAAGCTATGAATCACCCTGTGTAATTTGCAGCTCCAAACCATTCGTATCACACTGAGCTGGTGAGTGTGAGTGAGAGCGCATAATAAAATGTCTAATTTTTTGCTGCAAGTGTCAGATTGAATGATTTTGGCATTTGTAGCTTCTCTGTTTCAACAACACCTTTCTTTTTTCTGATTGAAAAGAGAAGAAGAAAGGAAAGTGCATCGACATCCCCATTGTCTGCAACTTCCTTGTTGTTGATTTATGCCAGGATTTCTCTGAGAATGAGCTCAAAAAAGAGAAGTCATTTCTAATCTGTAATCATTAGGGCTTTGTTGACAAAAACCAACAGTGGATGCATCTTCTGTCACATTTTTATATGGTATGATATTAACTGAGCGAGTTCTGTTTTCTCCACTTCTCTTACTGTCTGCCTCCTGTATTCTGTATTTGTTGGGAATTGTTTGTGATCCTAAATCCATGTTACAGACTGTTTAATTTGATGTCAATGGGAGAATAATCATCACTACTCCCATACAATTCCCAGAAAATTACTGAGGCATTGACGCTGTGCATGACTTGGAAGATTTCATTGAAATTTTCCATGTTAGCCGTGACTATATTTAATATTTCTGAATGAAGTTTTCAGACAAATTAATGCCTGAAATATGAAAATCATTTTTTAATGCCATAACATTTCACTTTGGTAAACTTATGAGGTTATTAAACTTCATCCTGGTCTGTATAGGGATCTTCATGTTTGCTGTCCACTCATGTCCTTCCTTACTGCACATTACTTGTTAGCCTCTTGTTACTTGTACCTCAAGGTCCAGCCTTCCAATGCCAATTGGTCTTCCAGGGGCTACTCACCAATTACTACCAGCTCTTAAGCCATTGCTCAATTCAATTGTTCTTAGATGAATCAATCCTGCAATTCCCAATAGGATCCTATACTAGCAATAGGACAGCATCATCTCATCTGGCTGCATCTCCGATAGCAAGTATCAGAATAAAGAATTTCAGGACCTATGGGTATTTTATGAAGTTTGTAATGCAGTGTGTGGTAACACTGACTAGTCCCTGGCTGTTATTTTTCAGATGGGGTAGTTCCAGAGTTCAATAAAGTTCCACATTCTACACGGTGTCCACAATAAAGGAAACAGATTTAAGGACAGCTTCTCCCCTGCTGTTATCAGACTTATGAATGGAACTCTCATATATTAGATAATAAAATGTGAGGCTGGATGAACACAGCAGGCCAAGCAGCATCTCAGGAGCACAAAAGCTGACGTTTCGGGCCTAGACCCTTCATCAGAGAGGGGGATGGGGTGAGGGTTCTGGAATAAATAGGGAGAGAGGGGGAGGCGGACCGAAGATGGAGAGTAAAGAAGATAGGTGGAGAGAGTATAGGTGGGGAGGTAGGCAGGGGATAGGTCAGTCCAGGGAAGACGGACAGGTCAAGGAGGTGGGATGAGGTTAGTAGGTAGATGGGGGTGCGGCTTGGGGTGGGAGGAAGGGATGGGTGAGAGGAAGGACAGGTTAGGGAGGCAGAGACAGGTTGGACTGGTTTTGGGATGCAGTGGGTGGGGGGGAAGAGCTGGGCTGGTTGTGTGGTGCAGTGGGGGGAGGGGACGAACTGGGCTGGTTTAGGGATGCAGTTGGGGAAGGGGAGATTTTGAAACTGGTGAAGTCCACATTGATACCATTAGGCTGCAGGGTTCCCAGGCGGAATATGAGTTGCTGTTCCTGCAACCTTCGGGTGGCGTCATTGTGGCACTGGAGGAGGCCCATGATGGACATGTCATCTAAAGAATGGGAGGGGGAGTCGAAATGGTTTGCGACTGGGAGGTGCAGTTGTTTGTTGCAAACTGAGCGGAGGTGTTCTGCAAAGCGGTCTCCAAGCCTCCGCTTGGTTTCCCCAATGTAGAGGAAGCCACACCGGGTACAATGGATGCAGTATACCACATTGGCAGATGTGCAGGTGAACCTCTGCTTAATATTTCAATGTGGACTTCACCAGCTTCAAAATCTCTTCTCCCCCCACCGCACCACATAACCAGCCCAGCTCTTCCGATGTTCCGAAGAACGCCCTTGACCGCGTCTCCCGTATTTCCCGCAACACATACCTCACACCCCACCCCCGCCACAACCGCCCTAAGAGGATCCCCCTCGTTCTCACACACCACCCTACCAACCTCCGGATACAACGCATCATCCTCCGACACTTCCGCCATTTACAATCCGACCCCACCACCCAAGACATTTTTCCATCCCCACCCCTGTCTGCTTTCCGGAGAGACCACCCTCTCCGTGACTCCCTTGTTCGCTCCACACTGCCATCCAACCCCACCACACCCGGCACCTTCCCCTGCAACCGCAGGAAATGCTACACTTGCCCCCACACCTCCTCCCTCACCCCTATCCCAGGCCCCAAGATGACATTCCACATTAAGCAGAGGTTCACCTGCACATCTACCAATGTGGTATACTGCATCCACTGTACCCGGTGTGGCTTCCTCTACATTGGGGAAACCAAGCGGAGGCTTGGAGACCGCTTTGCAGAACACCTCCGCTCAGTTCGCAACAAACAACTGCACCTCCCAGTCGCAAACCATTTCCACTCCCCCTCCCATTCTTTAGATGACATGTCCATCATGGGCCTCCTGCAGTGCCACAATGATGCCACCCGAAGGTTGCAGGAACAGCAACTCATATTCTGCCTGGGAACCCTGCAGCCATATGGTATCAATGTGGACTTCACCAGTTTCAAAATCTCCCCTTCCCCTACTGCATCCCTAAACCAGCCCAGTTCGTCCCCTCCCCCCACTGCACCACACAACCAGCCCAGCTCTTCCCCCCCACCCACTGCATCCCAAAACCAGTCCAACCTGTCTCTGCCTCCCTAACCGGTTCTTCCTCTCACCCATCCCTTCCTCCCACCCCAAGCCGCACCCCCATCTACCTACTAACCTCATCCCACCTCCTTGACCTGTCCGTCTTCCCTGGACTGACCTATCTCCTCCCTACTTCCCCACCTATACTCTCTCCACCTATCTTCTTTACTCTCCATCTTGGGTCCGCCTCCCCCTCTCTCCCTATTTATTCCAGTTCCCTCTCCCCATCCCCCTCTCTGATGAAGGGTCTAGGCCCGAAATGTCAGCTTTTGTGCTCCTGAGATGCTGCTTGGCCTGCTGTGTTCATCCAGCCTCACATTGTAAACTGCTGCTGAGCAATCAGATTTAGTACAAAAGATACTCTGACCACTCTGACCTTTCTTGGTATGATGCCAGTCCATGCTCAGTGAAATACGTTCTGGCGTTGCCACGTGACCCATATTAGAGGGAATGCAACGAAGAGCAGCCTTCTTGCTTATATTATTTACAGATGGTCCTCACAGATTCCTCCACACAGCTGATCACATATTGATTTAAAACATGATGGTCTTTGCCAACTTCCAGGCAGATAAATAATATTGATACACTGGATCTTCCAAAAGCATCTGTGTAGCTCTCAACTCTCTATCCAGCATTTCATCTGTAGGCGAGTAAATTGACATGCATCATGCAGCTATTCAGTGTTGGAAGGAATTGTGGTGTGAAGCCTTTTAGTGTCAACAAAATTCGAGTTCTAAACTGTAGCTTGAATGCATGCTGAGCTGGAGAAAAGGCATGCGAGGTAAGCAAGTTGAGCTGTCTGAATACCTTATATGGGATATCAATAAATGTCTAACAGGTAGCCAAGCAACTCCTTGTGTAATAGTTAATTGAACAGCTACCTGGTATGTAGTTATATGGGCAGCTTTCGTTTCTGCCATATTTAACAGGTTTTCTGCCATATTCGACAGATGTTGGAGGCAACGCTGAGTCAGAGTCCATCAATGCATGCTTCACCATGTGCAAGTCCTCCTTACACCATCTCATGGAGCTCCAGCTCTAATCCAGCAACTGAAAATCCGAGTGTTCATCTGCCCTGGACAGTCAGCAATTTGCCTCAGAACTTTGACTTGAATTGCTTTTGCTTTCTTTTAAATAGAGCCATGTATTACTTACCTGTCCAAGTGGTTGCAAACAGCACTAGAATTCAAGGTGGGAACTACTGTTACAACATGCACAAACCAATTACCTTCTAAATCAGTTATTATAGTATCAGTAATACATTTCAAGGTATCTGTACTTCCACTGCAAATTAGTAAATTTCTTGGTTTATATGAAGAGAAAGTATCATATTGTGTCAACAGTTGATGGATAATGATTAATTTTAAGCTTGAGATCCTTCTGATTTCTACAATCCAAGGATTTTCCAATATTTCTTACATGATGATGGCAGAATATATGCCTGATTAAAGCATGATTCCTGTTTAAGCAGGCTATGGACAGCTGTTTCCTAAACATTTCCACAGAAGCTATTTTACTACAGAGTTCAGTGGCTCTGCACAGCATGCTTGCTGGATGGATGGGCATGAAATTGTTGTCAGTTGGCATGAAAGATATGACATACTGTTTGGGTGGGGGTCATAGATTGGCATGAGGACTGTTTAAAGGAATGAGGAGATCTGAAGGTGAAGGCAAGAAGGTTTAGAATTTAAGAAAGAAAACTGAGACTAATCCCAGAAAGCTGAGGGAGGCCTTTTAAGCAGCCCACCTTAAGATTCAGTCCTATGGCATCTGGTGTTAACAGGCCAGTCTCTATCCTATGCACATTCTTTTGGAACAAAAGTTTTACCTTCTCTTGGACACTTTCTCCCAAGGTGGGAAACTGGATGTGACAATACGGCCTAAATCTCTTTGCGGTATACTTATGTCATTCTCAAGTCTTACCATTCCATCACATTTTACACCATCAAAAAACTTAAATATATTACTCTCTGGCTCTTCATCTAAGTCATTACTATTAGGTTGTAAATTTTTGAGTCAATGGACTGAGTAAATGAGTTTGCACATGAAGTATGTTAGATGTTTGGAACTCTTTTCTACAAATGGCAGTTGTTACTGGTTTAGTTTTTAATGTTAACCAAAAGTATTGAGGGAAATTGGGCAAAGACAGCTCTGTGGTATCTGATATGGTCTTTTTGAATGGCGGAGAAGCTTAAGGGGATTAAATGGAACCTCAACTCCTAAGCTCAAAAGTAGTCATGTTAAATACCAGCAATTTCAAACGCATATATTCAGGCCAATTAGTTTATGATGAGTAAGCAAATTTGCATTTTGTTGCATGAGACTCCTGAATGCTATATATATGTTAAGAGTTAGAATTATAATTCCACTAATGACTCAATAATGGCTAAATACTGAAAATCAGTAGCTTTGGCTGTGATACAATTTTATACCCCTTTTTTACGCATAAATGGCCCAAGATTTTGACTCAGCAACACTGGAGGAATATGATATATTATATGATATAAGTCAGGATGGTGAATGGCTTGAAGCGGAGCTTGCAATTGGCGGTGTTCCCATGTATCTTCTGCCCTTGTCCTTCTAGGTGTTAGCTGTCATGGATTTGGTACTGTCTAAGGTGCCTTGCTGAATTTCTGTCATTTTATAGATGGTACACACAGCGTTGGTGTGGAGGGAGTGAATATTTGTGGATGTGGTGCCAATCAAATCAACTGCTTTGATCCAGATGGTGTCAAGCTTCTTGAGTGTTGTTGGAGGGGGAGGATGATTTTAAAAAGAATATGAATAATTCTGGGACAAAATGGAAGAAAGTAATTGACCAACTAGCATAGCTTTCTTTGTAATCATCAAGAGGCACAACAGACATGACCTTCACAGCAAGACTTGCAAGGGCTTTGTCTCTGTCAACCAGTGGGAATTATGAAGTAAGATGACGATTTTCTGGTCAGACATCACTGCCAGTTTGAAATGGCCTGTGTGCTTTCCTGTAAATATGAGCTCATCTAGCTTATACAGAAAAGGCTTGATTCTTGTTGAGATGGAATCTTCAAGTTTACTGGCAATGTTAACTACTTAAACTACTATGATACCTCAGAATTATACAAAGTCTGGAATCTATACTTACTGACTGTTGCTGTCACATTATGTATATGTCACTGAGTGACTGAACACTTTGCTGAGCCCATTGCACTGGGCAGGGAGTGACTGAAAGTGAAAGCCTTTATGTTAAGAGCATCACATGCCATTCTGTCATCTAACTTTCTTAAGGGTCAACTGCCTGGTTGTAGTGTACACAATAAAGCAACATGACCCTTTTCTTTGTAAAAAACAGAATTCCTTTTCCGATAAATATGTGCAAGGATGCACATAAATATATATACATATAAATACATAAATAAATATCGCTACAGATTAAGCAAACACATTGGCAGATGAACAGCACAACCAAAATATAGTTCTTATCATGACTGGGCTGCGTAGCTTCACTCTGTGGAGTGCTGTCTATCATCACGGATGGATGTGCCTTGTTTGTTGTAGACGTGTTGTCTGGCATGATATGTTCAGTATCTGAGTCTTCTTCTTTGTGATGAGTGGTTGATTATATGCAATTTGAATATGTTACCTACTTCTTTGCAGAACTTGACCATTGCTCATGACAACTTAATATGACCCAAACTGACCATAGCACAAAACACTCATCCACAATCTGACATGTTTGTATGAAAACCTCAAACTGATATGCATTACCTTGGTTCACACTGGGATAACTTGAACACTCATGCTCCTCTCCCATTTTTCTCTTCTTTCCAGCAATGCTGGTGAGATTGTGGGAGGGAGGAACTATGTGGATCCGTCTTCCATGAGAGCTACCTATCAGAGTAAACCACTGCCTAGAGGAGTACCGGGAAAACTCACATCCAACAAAAAGTTCTCTTTATTATCGACTTTAATGGAAAGGACACATTTTACATAACTTGTTTTGATGTTTGAGTTTCTTATTGATTCGGGGCTGATAAACCAATTCATGTGCCTATGTCATGTCTTTTTCTGCATCCATGTATCTGTTTTGCATAACTTGACGTACAACATGTTGAATTACCACTTGTTTACCTTGAAAAATTATATTCTTGGAGCATTCTCATTCATCTCTGAATTACCAGAATGATTGTGCATGCTTGTGGTCCTGCTGGATTTACTCAGGGTACATGCTGATGGTGAATTTTCTGAGCTGTTGCAGTCGGTCATTGTGTGACATAGCTTGCTGAATCTGCTTTGTTCAGATGTGACCAAAATGAATTAAATTGACAGTGAGACTTTCTTCTAGCTCAGAATCAATGATAGCCATTTGCAGGTCTGCAGGAATATCTTTGTTCTTAGTGAAGTTTGAACATCAGCTAACAGCATCTGAAATAATCATCTGTGAGAGAGATAATGGGAACTGCAGATGCTGGAGAATTCCAAGATAATAAAATGTGAGGCTGGATGAACACAGCAGGCCAAGCAGCATCTCAGGAGCACAAAAGCTGACGTTTCGGGCCTAGACCCTTCATCAGAGAGGGGGATGGGTTCAGGGTTCTGGAACAAATGGGGAGAGAGGGGGAGGCGGACCGAAGATGGAGAGTAAAGAAGATAGGTGGAGAGAGTATAGGTGGGGAGGTAGGGAGGGGATAGGTCAGTCCAGGGTAGACGGACAGGTCAAGGAGGTGGGATGAGGTTAGTAGGTAGATGGGGGTGCGGCTTGGGGTGGGAGGAAGGGATGGGTGAGAGGAAGAACCGGTTAGGGAGGCAGAGACAGGTTGGACTGGTTTTGGGATGCAGTGGGTGGGCAGGGGACGAACTGGGCTGGTTTAGGGATGCAGTAGGGGAAGGGGAGATTTTGAAACTGGTGAAGTCCACATTGATACCATTAGGCTGCAGGGTTCCTAGGCGGAATATGAGTTGCTGTTCCTGCAACCTTCGAGTGGCATCATTGTGGCAGTGCAGGAGGCCCATGATGGACATGTCATCTAGAGAATGGGAGGGGGAGTGGAAATGGTTTGCGACTGGGAGGTGCAGTTGTTTGTTGCGAACTGAGCGGAGGTGTTCTGCAAAGCGGTCCCCAAGCCTCCGCTTGGTTTCCCCAATGTAGAGGAAGCCGCACCGGGTACAGTGGATGCAGTATACCACATTGGTAGATGTGCAGGTGAACCTCTGCTTAATGTGGAATGTCATCTTGGGCCTGGGATGGGGGTGAGGGAGGAGGTGTGGGGGCAAGTGTAGCATTTCCTGCGGTTGCAGGGGAAGGTGCCGGGTGTGGTGGGGTTGGAGGGCAGTGTGGAGCGAACAAGGGAGTCACGGAGAGAGTGGTCTCTCCGGAAAGCAGACAGGGGTGGGGATGGAAAAATGTCTTGGGTTGTGGGGTCGGATTGTAAATGGCTAAAGTGTCGGAGGATGATGCGTTGTATCCGGAGGTTGGTAGGGTGGTGTGTGAGAACGAGGGGGATCCTCTTAGGGCGGTTGTGGCGGGGGCGGGGTGTGAGGGATGTGTTGCGGGAAATACGGGAGACGTGGTCAAGGGCGTTCTCGATCACTGTGGGGGGAAAGTTGTGGTCCTTAAAGAACTGATAAAGAAGAATCATCTGTGAAACTGGTTTTGTTTTGTACATCGAAATTGTACCTTTGGTTCTTCACAAGGAGGAAGTGAATTTATGTCAGGCTTTTGACAGATCATTTGTAATGCTTTGTGATCAAAATGAACAAAAGAATGAATATTAAAAAGGTATGTATGCAGCTGGTGTATTTGTGCCTTCATAGAGAAGACCTCAAAGTCGAGATATCTTGGTCACAAAATTCAGAACAAGTGACATTAGAAACTTTAAAAGAAATTGAGATGCCATTGTCAATCAGCTTTTTCTTGCCGTACAGGCATCAGTAACATATCTGTTAATAAAATGTGAGGCTGGATGAACACAGCAGGCCAAGCAGCATCTCAGGAGCACAAAAGCTGACGTTTCGGGCCTAGACCCTTCATCAGAGAGGGGGATGGGGAGAGGGAACTGGAATAAATAGGGAGAGAGGGGGAGGCGGACCGAAGATGGAGAGTAAAGAAGATAGGTGGAGAGAGTGTAGGTGGGGAGGTAGGGAGGGGATAGGTCAGTCCAGGGAAGACAGACAGGTCAAGGAGGTGGGTTGAGGTTAGTAGGTAGATGGGGGTGCGGCTTGGGGTGGGAGGAAGGGATGGGTGAGAGTAAGAACCGGTTAGGGAGGCAGAGACAGGCTGGGCTGGTTTTGGGATGCAGTGGGTGGGCAGGGGACGAACTGGGCTGGTTTAGGGATGCAGCAGGGGAAGGGGAGATTTTGAAACTGGTGAAGTCCACATTGATACCATTAGGCTGCAGGGTTCCCAGGCGGAATATGAGTTGCTGTTCCTGCAACCTTCGAGTGGCATCATTGTGGCAGTGCAGGAGGCCCATGATGGACATGTCATCTAAAGAATGGGAGGGGGAGTGGAAACGGTTTGCGACTGGGAGGTGCAGTTGTTTGTTGCGAACTGAGCGGAGGTGTTCTGCAAAGCGGTCCCCAAGCCTCCGCTTGGTTTCCCCAATGTAGAGGAAGCCGCACCAGGTACAGTGGATGCAGTATACCACATTGGTAGATGTGCAGGTGAACCTCTGCTTAATGTGGAATGTCATCTTGGGGCTTGGGATGGAGGTGAGGGAGGAGGTGTGGGGGCAAGTGTAGCATTTCCTGCGGTTGCTGGGGAAGGTGCCGGGTGTGGTGGGGTTGGAGGGCAGTGTGGAGCGAACAAGGGAGTCACGGAGAGGGTGGTCTCTCCGGAAAGCAGACAGGGGTGGGGATGGAAAAATGTCTTGGGTTGTGGGGTCGGATTGTAAATGGCGGAAGTGTCGGAGGATGATGCGTTGTATCCGGAGGTTGGTAGGGTGGTGTGTGAGAACGAGGGGGATCCTCTTAGGGCGGTTGTGGCGGGGGCGGGGTGTGAGGGATGTGTTGCGGGAAATACGGGAGACGCGGTCAAGGGCGTTCTCGATCACTGTGGGGGGAAAGTTGTGGTCCTTAAAGAACTTGGACATCTGGGATGTGTGGGAGTGGAATGTCTTATCGTGGGAGCAGATGCGGCGGAGGCGGAGGATTTGGGAATAGGGGATGGAATTTTTGCAGGAGGGTGGGTGGGAGGAGGTGTATTCTAGGTAGCTGTGGGAGTTGGTGGGCTTGAAATAGACATCAGTTACAAGCTGGTTGCCTGAGATGGAGACTGAGAGGTCCAGGAGGGTGAGGGATGTGCTGGAGATGGCCCAGGTGAACTGAAGGTTGGGGTGGAAGGTGTTGGTGAAGTGGATGAACTGTTCGAGCTCCCCTGGGGAGCAAGAGGCGGCGCCGATACAGTCATCAATGTACCGGAGGAAGAGGTGGGGTTTGGGGCCTGTGTAGGTGCGGAAGAGGGACTATTCCACGTAACCTACAAAGTGGCAGGCATAGCTGGGGCCCATGCGGGTGCCCATGGCCACCCCCTTAGTCTGTAGGAAGTGGGATACTCCCACCCACCCTCCTGCAAAAATTCCATCCCCTATTCCCAATTCCTCCGCCTCCGCCGCATCTGCTCCCACGATAAGACATTCCACTCCCGCACATCCCAGATGTCCAAGTTCTTTAAGGACCGCAACTTTCCCCCGACAGTGATCGAGAACGCCCTTGACCGCGTCTCCCGTATTTCCCGCAACACATCCCTCACACCCCGCCCTCGCCACAACCGCCCTAAGAGGATCCCCCTCGTTCTCACACACCACCCTACCAACCTCCGGATACAACGCATTATCCTCCGACACTTCCGCCATTTACAATCCGACCCCACCACCCAAGACATTTTTCCATCCCCTCCCCTGTCAGCTTTCCGGAGAGACCACTCTCTCCGTGACTCCCTTGTTCGCTCCACACTGCCCTCCAACCCCACCACACCCGGCACCTTCCCCTGCAACCGCAGGAAATGCTACACCTGTCCCCACACCTCCTTCCTCACCCCTATCCCAGGACCCAAGATGACTTTCCATATTAAGCAGAGGTTCACCTGCACATCTGCCAATGTGGTACACAGTATCCATTGTACCCGGTGTGGCTTCCTCTACACTGGGGAAACCAAGCGGAGGCTTGGGAACCGCTTTGCAGAACACCTCCGCTCGGTTCGCAATAAACAACTCCACCTCCCAGTCGCAAACCATTTCAACTCCCCCTCCCATTCTCTAGATGACATGTCCATCATGGGCCTCCTCCACAATGATGCCACCCGAAGGTTGCAGGAACAGCAACTCATATTCCACTTGGGAACCCTGCAGCCCAATGGTATCAATGTGGACTTCACCAGCTTCAAAATCTCCCCTTCCCCCACTGCATCCCAAAACCAGCCCAGTTCGTCCCCTCCCCCCACTGCATCCCAAAACCAGCCCAGCCTGTCTCCGCCTCCCTAACCTGTTCTTCCTCTCATCAATCCCTTCCTCCCACCCCAAGCTGCACCTCCATTTCCTACCTACTAACCTCATCCCACCTCCTTGACCTGTCCATCTTCCCTGGACTGACCTATCCCCTCCCTACCTCCCCACCTATACTCTCCTCTCCACCTATCTTCTTTTCTCTCCATCTTCGGTCCACCTCCCCCTCTCTCCCTATTTATTCCAGAACCCTCACCCCATCCCCCTCTCTGTTGAAGGGTCTAGGCCCGAAACATCAGCTTTTGTGCTCCTGAGATGCTGCTTGGCCTGCTGTGTTCATCCAGCTTCACACTTTGTTATCTTACTTTTCTTTATAGCTTTTTTTGTGGCTTTCTGTTGCCCTTTAAAGATTTCTCAATTCCGAGTTTCCCACTAATCTTTTGCCACTTTGTATGCATTTGATTTCAATTTGATACTCTCCTTTACTTCCTTAGTTATCCATGGCTAATTATGCCTTTTCCTCCAGTCCTTCCTTTTCACTGGTATATACTTTTGCTATGTACTGTGAAAAATTGCTTTGAAAGTCCTCCATTGTCGCATCATATCATCTTTGCTTATACAACTCCTCCCTCATCCTACTGTAGTCTCCTTTGTTTAAACACAAGACACTAGTATTGAATTTTACATTCTCATCCTCCATCTGTATTTAAAATTCGTACTTATTATGGTCGCTTCTTCTGAGAGGATCCCAAACTATGAGATCATCAATTATTCCTGTCTCATTACAGAGGCCAAGATCTAAGATAGCTTAATCTCTTGTGGGTTCCGTTACATACTGTTTGTGAAAATCATCACAATACATTCTTTGAACCCGTGCATTGACTGACTTGGTTTGACTAATCCCCCATGGTAATTGCCTTACCATTTTCACATGCATTAGTTATTTCCTTGTTTATTGCCCGCCGCACTGTGATGTTATTATTTGATGGCTTATACACAACACATATCAGTTACTTTCTCCCCTTACTATTTCTAATTTCCACCCACATTGATTCAATATTTTTCTCCATAGAACCTATATTATCTCTCAATACAGCCCTGATGTCATCCTTAAATATCAGAGCTACACCACCTCACTTTCCTTCCTGTCTGTTCTTCTGAATACTGTAGTCTGACACTCCTAAATATTTAACTCCCAGTTGTGGCCGCCCAGCAACAATGTCTCTACAATGGCCACTAAATCATACCCATCAACGATGATTTGTGCCATCAACTCATTTACTTTTTTTGAATGTTGAGAGTATTCAGGTAGAGTGCCCGTATGCAAGGTTTTATGCCTTCTTGTTGAATCCTGACAAGTCCACCTGAAGAGCTTTTGTTTTCAAACATTTTCATTTTTTCTGTCATTACCTAGTTTCCACTCATCTTATACACTGTTCAGCTGCTTCTTGCTTTTTATTTACTATCCTGATTCTCTTTTTCCTTAAGCCCTCACCCACTTCAGCCAACTGAGAGCCTCCCCTAAGGTTCCCATCCCTCCTGCCAAACTAAAGTCCTACCCAATAGTTTAGCACTACTCACTACTCCTTAGACACTGAAGCACCATGCCCAAAAGCAGCAAGATAAGGGCATTCTCCAGGCTTGGGCTAACAAGTGCCAATTCAAATGATATTTGTGCCAGACAATGGTCATCTCCATTGCCTCTTGAGATTCAATTCAATCAACATCGTTGAATTCCCCATTGTTCTGGTGGTTACCATTGGCCAGAAGCTTAACTGGATGTACTAGAAAAGTATGTCAGAGGCCACAAATCCTACAGTGAGTAACTCACAAGACTAGGTCAGAGGCCAGGAATCCAACAATGCGTAACTTACCTCCTGTCTCCTCAAAGCCTGCTCAGGAATGTGATTGAATACTTCCCACATGTTTGGAGAAAACGGACAGCTTTGTTTGAAATGCATCCATAAATATTCGCTCCCCCCCCCCCCCCCGCCAACAGCATACCGTAGCAGCAGTGTAACATGCACCCTATAACGTGCACGGTGAAACTGTACGAACACTCCATCCAAACCCATGGCCACTACTATCTAGGCAAGGACAGCATACTTAGGAATAGCAACACATGCAAGTTTGGCTTCACGCCACTTACCATTCCACCTTGGAAATATATTGTCATTCCTTCAGTGGGTTAAAATCATGGAAATTTCTCAACTGCATTTTTTTTCATTTAATAATGAGATGTGGACATTACTAGCTGGGTCAGCATCTAATGCCCATTTCTAGTTGCCCTTGAGAAGATGATAATCAGCTGCCTACATTTGTGGGTTTAGCTACACCAAATCGACTGCAGTGGTTCAAGGAGGCAGCTGATCATTATCTTCTTAAGGCCAATTTGGGTTGGGCAATAAATGCTGACTCACTCAGGGACACCCATATCTTTTGAATAAAGAAGAAAAATCCAAATGATGGATTAACAACTGAGCCAATTCATGAGATTTTTCTTAATAGTTTCCATTATTTAACATGTAATTTATAGTTAACTAACTGCAGCTTTCTGAATAAATCATGCTTAATTTACATTGTTTCTAGATTTTAGATTATCAGGGTCAGCCAAAATAATATATATATTTGCAGTGTTTTGGTCTTGTATAGTAAACATTCTTTTGTTTAAACTATAGAATTTTGTGACTTCATTCTTTTGATAACGAACTGAGATTTGAAGCTTTTTATCAAAATTATATGACTCAACTGAGATCATAACAACCAAACAAAGGCAATCCATTTCTTTTGTGATAATTATTGATCAGGTATTTCTCCAGATCATCACTGAAGCAATGCTATGTGATCTTTGAATGTGCAGCTGAGAGAGCAGACAAAGCTTTGATTTCATACCTCATGCTTCAGTTGCATTGAAGATGAGACTTCTGTTCTCAAGTCTCTAGACTTAAACTCACAATGTTCTGACTCAGGCAAGTATGTGACCAGCTGAGCCAAGGCTAATAATTGTGCTAAAGTTCTATAAAAACAACAGGATATCATTATATTATCAATTGTCTTTGCAAGGAACATTAAATATTATTTACAATTAAAAGTCATCCAAAAATTCAACAACAGTACATTATCAGATGCATCCTAAAAAAATCATTTTTCATCAATGTGAAATTTCATTACACTTCCTTCTTTGTTCATTGCCATCAATGGATGCAATGACCTAATGATATTGCTACTAGACGAGTAAGGTTATGCCCTGGAAACCAGGGTTTAAATCCACGATGGCAGCTGGTGAAATGTGAATTCAATAACAGTCCAGAATTAAATTTAATAATGAGATGATTTTAAAAGTCTGTCTGGTTCACTGATATTCTTTAGGTAAGGAAACTGTCATCCACAACAATGTGGTTGCCTCTTCAAAGATTGAGGAAGCCACTATGTCGTATCCATGGGAAACTAAAGATGGGAACAAATGCTTACCCAGCCAGTAATGGCCAAATCTCATGAATGAACCAAAAACAAACTCCCCATCTCTTTTGAGATAACAAGGTGTAGAGCTGGATGAACACAGTAGGCCAAGCTTTGCAGAACACCTACGCTCGGTTCGCACTAAACAGCTTCACCTCCCAGTCGCGAACCATTTCAACTCCCCCTCCCATTCCTCAGACGACATGTCCATCCTGGGCCTCCTGCAGTGCCACAATTACGCCACCCGAAGGCTACAGGAACAGCAACTCATATTCTGCTTGGGAACCCGGCAGCCCAATGGTATCAAAGTGGATTTCACAAGCTTCAAAATCTGCCCTCCCCCTACCGCATCCCAAAACCAGCCCAGCTTGTCCCTGCCTCCCTAACCTGTTCTTCCTCTCACCTATCCCCTCCTCCCACCTCAAGCCGCACCACCATTTCCTTCCTACTAACCTCATCCCGCCCTCTTGACCTGTCCATCCTCCCTGGACTGACCTATCTCCTCCCTCCCTCCCCGCCTACACTCATCTTTATTGGCTCCATCCCTGCCTCTTTGACTTGTCAGTCTCCTCTCCATCTATCTTCTCCTCTATCCATCTTCGATCCGCCTCCCTCTCTCTCCCTATTTATTTCAGAACCCCTTCCCTTCCTCCATTTCTGATGAAGGGTCTAGACCCAAAACATAGCCTTCCTGCTTCTATAATGCTGCTTGGCTTGCTGTGTTCAGCCAGCTCTACACCTAGTTATCTCGGATTCTCCAGCATCTGCAGTTCCTATTATCTCTGATACAATTTTATGCCCATCTCCTTTGTTGTTCACTTTGTTAAAAATTCCTCATTCCCTCTCCAGTGGTCATCCCACCTGAGCACAGCTGAGAAATGATTCCATTTATCAACTGGGTGCCAAAAGTTGGAATCACTTTGCAGCCAGGCTTCGTGAAAGAGGTACTGAGTTGTTCTGATTTTTATTGGTAAATATTGTGACTCTGGGCAGACCCTTAAGGTTGGCCACCAGCACAAAGCACAGGCATTAGATATGATGTTGATGATTCAAATTGTCTGTTGGTAAAGAATATTGTGTTCTACCGAACCCAAAAGGTTATAAATTACAAACTGCAGTTCAATTAAAAGTATAAACCATGGTTTCAGTAAATCCATTTATATACAAGTTTATGAAAGTTGATTTTTAGCTCTAGCTAATTTTCTTTCCATCTGACTGCTGTCCTTGTAGGTTTGAAAGCATGTCATTGCAAATATGGCTGCCTGAAGAAATACATTTTTGAATAAATGGCCAATCGAAATTGCCACTCCAAGGCAAACTGTGTGTTGATACATAAACAGCGTAAAATACGCAGATTTGATAATGATCTCAGTGTTTCTTCAGAATTAACAACACCCAGATGTAACAGTGCCTGCAATGTTTTCTCAGAAAAAGCCCTGAAATTATGACATAAATAAACCCCATGAACAAAGGGCAGTAGGACCCATCTGTAACAGAATTTTCTACATGCTCCTTTTCAATCCAGTGATAAATTTGCCATAGTCCTGCTAGACTGTAGGGCCGCGCTCTCATAGAGGGACAACTGGTGACGGTTTAGATATTTTATTTGCTGTTACGTACCTGTGAAGCAGGTGGAACTTGAGCCTCCTGGTCCAGAGGGAGGACATTGCCACTGCACCCTAAAAGCCCTATCAACCTAAGGGTGACTAGGTGAGGTTAAGAAGGACAGTCATTCATGGTGAAATGAAACAAAGAACCGCAGATGCTGTAAAACTGAAGCAAAATTAATGCCAACAGCACTGCTTTGATTCTTGTACTGTCTGAAGTTACCATGAAGGACAATCAGAAATTGCTGGAGGACCTGAACACATCTGGCAACAACTGTGGAGAGAAAGCAAGCAAAGAAAGTCAGCATTTGGAGAAGCCTTACCTTTGAGAATGCCAGCAGTTTCTGTTTTCATGGTAGCTTCAAATGTTACAGGAACTGAACCAGTGCTGTTGGCTTCACTCATCAGCTGTTGAGCCAACTGAGCTAAGCCTCACCCTATCCCCTGCTGTTGAGTATGACCCATCACTGACAGTAACACAAACACAGAAATTGCTGTAGAAATACAGTGTATCTGGCAGTGTCTGTGACAAGAAAGCGGAGTTAACATTTTGGGTCTGGTGACTCTTTGGAACGATTGGCAGTAAGGAAAAAGCACCATTTATGCTGAAGCCAAAGTTGATTTGAGGGGTTGGAGAGGTGACTGGACAGATGGAAATGAAACCCAAAGACAGAGAGATATGAAAGGGGTAGGTAAACATGGAGATTACAGAGGGAAAGCTGAAAAAGTGATAAAGAGAGCTAAGAGTAGGAGACAATAGATGAGCTGTACCGAATACAATATATAGGTGATAATTGGTCTCAGAAAAGATGAGAATGCAAGACTGTGTTAAAAGCAACCCATGTCATTCCAGGACAGGGTGTGGGCTCAGTAAACATGGAATCAGTCTCTAAAGTTATTGAACTGGATGTGGAGTCCTATAGGCTGCAAGGCCCCCAAGTGGATGTTATTCTTCAAGCTTGCACTGATGCTGGCTGAAACTCTGCAGGACGCCTGAGACAAAAATGGTGGCATGGGAACACAATGGTGTATTGAAGCGGTAGGCAACTGGAAGGTCAGGGTCATTTTTACACATGGAATGTAGGCATTGTGCACAGTTGCCCAATACACACAGCACAATGGTTTGGTGGTTAGCCTCACAGTGCCATCAACTGGGGTTCGATTCCAGCCTTAGGCGACTGTCTCCAAGGATTTTGCACATTCTGCCCGAGATTCCTCTGGGTGCTCCGGTTTCTTCTCACACCCCAGAGATGTACAGGTTAGGTGGACTGGCCGTGCTAAACTGCAAATAAGTGAGTTACACCTGGGAAATGCAAGAATAGGGTGGTAGTGAGTGGGGTGGGGCGTGGGGGAAGGTGCGTTTGGGTCAATGTGGATTTGATGGGCTTAATTTCCTGCTTCCGCACTGTTGGGATTCAATCTCCCCAGTGCACAGGAGACCACACTGTGCGCAGTTAACACAGTCGACTCAAAGTGAAAGGTATGTGTCCGCTTCACCCCGAATGTGTGCACCTGGGGACGTGAGATGGTAAGAAGGAAATAGACAAGCAGGTGTTGCACCTTCTGCGATTGCAAGGGAAGGTGTGGTGGGGGAGTGGAGTTGCAGGAGTAGACAGCAGTGATAACGCGCCAGTTATTTTCCACAAGATAAGTAGGAACTGCAGACGCTGGAGAATCTGAGATAACAAGGTGTTGAGCTGGATGAACACAGCAAACTAGGTAACATCAGAGGAGCAGGAAGGCTTTTCAGAGACAGTAGGAACTGCGGATGCTGGAGAATCTGTGAATATGATGGTGCTTGGCCTGCTGTGTTCATCCAGCTCTACACCGAATTATTTTCCACAGTGGGAGACGGCTGCTGACTGTCTCAAAGCGACAACCTCCCAACTCGGCACAAGGGGCTTGACCATCACCGTTTCCCCCACCCCGGGAGGAATCACGTGCGGACACGGCCGGGGGACGCTGATCCGTGCGCGCTGGCGTTCGCCCGCGCGCGGTGACGTTCTCTGACACCAGACGCACGCCGCGCCCGGGGCGGTTAATGGGCGGGGCCACGTTGGAAGTGGGGGGCGGGGTTTGGTTGGCTCCAGGAATAGTGGGTGGAAGCGGCTGTCGGTCGGTCGGTCGGTCGGACGGTGGGTGGGTGTCGGGGTGGTCGTGCTGTTCGTGTCAGCGGAGGGTCGGGTGGCTGTCTGCTTGACTGATTTCGGAGACGAGTTGTGGCGGTCGCAAGAGTATCCTCTCGCCATCGTCCCGTCATTTGTGAAGAAAGGACGAGGGATGGACGCTTCTAATGAAGGTAAATAAAACCGGGCCGAATGCAGCTGGAGCTTTGAGGCGCCGTCTGGTTTAAATTGGTCCACGAGTCGTGTATCCGAGGACAGTGTGTAATTCCTGCTAATATGGGATTACATCTCCTCTAGCCAAGGACCACCCTAATCCGGCTCTCAGTTTTTATTTCTGTTGCGTGATGCTAAAAAGGAAAACTGCGTTCACCCCTTTAGTGATCTGCCGTTTTGTTTACCGCCTGAAACCGACTCACACCTTGAGGGGGTGTCGGTGCCAGCAGATGTTTTAATTCTTCACGTTTTTCACTTGAGCTGTCGGTAATTTGCTAGTTGCTGGAAGTACAACAGGCTTTTTTTGAGATGTGGTGCTCCAATTTTGAGCCTTTCACGTGTTTTCACTCGTGTGACGTGCTGGTAGTTTGTAACTATTATGCCATAATTTTTGGTCCTGGAAGAGGATGTGTTTAAAGTGATTCACAGTGAACAGCCAGTGATATTTCATAACTTCCATTTGCCGATCATGTGCCAGTTATTTTGCACAATTGAAGGTTTCAGCAAGTGTACGGTACACGGTATAATGCCGCCTACATCTCAGTAACTCAAAGTCAATGATATTGCAGTTCCAGGAGTTTCCTTCAGGAAGTTGTCTGCCTGTCCTGTAATACATTTGTCAAGTATGGCTTCAGTCTGTGAACACCTTGGCATATATCTTAATTTGGGGCATTTGGCTAGTAGTGGCAGAACTTATTTCTTCAAGTGCTTGTCATTCCCGGGATCTTGTGTACGATTGCATTAGTTTCTTGCCAGTAGCTTTTGGATTGCTAAAATAGCGTCATTCCCCGACGTCCTTCTCCACGATTTTTTTATTTCTGTCCTGCAAATGGTGACTTTTTTCTTCCAATGTCTGGTACCTTGTGTATTCATATGTGTGTGGTACTTGTCAAATGGGCATTTGATGTTGTTTTAATTTACTCAACTGAGATGGTTGTCAGTCTAATTCTGCCTTCACCTAGTGTGTTTTGAGCTGGCTGCTGTATGATGCAAGAATCTTTCAGTTGTTAAAAGAGATGCATCTTTCCCTGCCGCCGTCAGTTGCAGTGGTTTGCACTTAATTACTTCACCTGACCTATTTTGCTGGAAGTGTGATCAGTTAATTATTGGAATTACTCTAACATTAAAAAGAGCTATTTTGCAAGTACATCTTGAGGATATTCAAGAGACCCTGCTATTTTACATTGGTCTAAACTGTTCTTAACTTGGATAAGAATATTTTTCACTTTGCCTTTTGTGTTAAAACTTGTTATTTTCTTGGTGTTTGCTTAGAATTCACTGGATGAATACAGGTGAGGAAGGTGTCCCATATGCGTTTGATGTTTTCTTTCCAGCAAACATTTCATTCAATTATTTCTTAATTTTTCATCATCTGATGTTTAACTTCCATTGTCCTAATGAGAAATACATTCAACATGTTAATGTTTTGATTTATGAATCTGCTACTTACTGGCTTGAACTATTATTACTTTGGATTTGTTCAGTTTAATGGAGTTTTCTTTCCAATGTACCTTTTTTCAGGTGGTTTACTACCTAAATCATGTGGAAGTCTGCAATATTCTTTCCAAAAAGGGTAGACTGGATCTAAAAGTTGAAGTTCTAAAATTGTAGGAAGTTGAATAGGGGCGTATGTTTGCAGGTAAAAGGATGGCTGAAAAATAGGAAGCCTTCAAAAATGACTTTAGGAGAGCCCAGAGACAATGTGTTACTGTTAGGGTGAAGGGCAAGGCTGGTTGTTGTAGGGAATGTTGGATGTCTAGAGAAATTGGGATTTTGGTCAGGAATAAGATGGTAATATGTGTTAAGTATAGACAACAGAGATTGAGTGAATCCCTAAAAGATTATAAAGGCAGTAGGAGTGCACTTGAGAGAAAAAGGAGGGTGAACAGGGGACGTGAAATAGCTTTGGCAAATAGGGTTAAGGAGAATCTAAAAGGATTCTACAAATACATGAAGGATAAAAAGGTAGCTAGGGAGAGAATAGGGCCCTCTTATGAATCAGCAAGGCTGCCTATGTGTAGAACCTCAGGAGATGGGGGAGATGCTAAACGATTATTTTGCATCAGTGTTTACTGTGGAGAAGCGTAGGGAAGATGGACAACGTGGGGAAGTAAATAGTGACATCTTTGAAAAATGCCCATATTACAGAAGAAGAGGTGTTGCTATCTTAAAAAAAAACCCTGTAAAGGTGGATAAATCCCTGGGACATGATCAGGTGTACCCTAGAACCTGGAACCCTTTAGGAAGCTACAGAAGTGGTTGCTGGGCACCTGAGATATTTAGGTCATCAGTAGCCCTAGGTGAGGTGCTGGAAGGTTGGCTAATGTGCTACTACTTAAGAAAGGTCATAAGGAAATGCCAGGGGACTATAGATTGGTGAGCCTGGCATTGGAGGGACAGGATTTACATGTATTGGGAATGGCAAGGACTGATGTAGGTAGTCAACATGGCCTTGTGCGTGGGAAATCATGTCTCACTAACTTAATGATTTTTTTTGAAGAAGTGAGGTTAGATCACATTATAATACAAGGAAAACTAGCCATAACAAGTCCACACTGAACCTCAGTGCATCCCATCCTGACCCATTCCCCTAAAACCCACCTAAGCCACACATCCTGAACACTACAGGCAATTTAGTGTGGCCAGTACGCCTAACCTGCACATCTTTGGACTGTGGGAGGAAACCAGAGCACCCAGAGGAAACCCATGCGGACATGGGGAGACTGTGCGAACTCCACACAGACAGCCACCCAAGGCCGAAATCAAACCTGGGGCCCAGATGCTGTGAGGCAGCAGTGCTAACCTCTGTGCCACCGTGCTGCCCCAGTTTGTCACATGTTCAGACTCACATCAGGTCCCAGTCCAGCTGATTCTCCTCTATCTTCCTTAGCTTTGTTATCCTTCATCAAAAATCTGGCTGAAACCTATTATCATCCTCCAAGACAAGAACCTTCCTGCAGCCTCTGTCAATGTCTACATTTATTGGTAAGAGTATTGAGTATAGGAGTTGGGAGGTCATGTTGCAGCTGTACAGGTCATTGGTTAGGCCACTTTTGGAATACTGCGTGCAGTTCTTACTTCCTTGCTATAGGGAGGATGTTGTGAAACTTGAAAGGGTTCAGAAAAGACTAAGAAGGATGTTGCCAGGGTTTGAGTTTTAGGGAAAGGCTGAGGCTATTTTCCCTGGAGCATTAGAGGCTGAGGCGTGACCTTAGATGTTTAGGAAATTATGACTGGCAGGGTTATGATAAATAAACCAAGGTCTTTTCCCCATGGTGGGGGTGTCTAAAGCTACAGGGCATAAATTTAAGTTGTGAGGGGTAAGATTTAAAAGGGACCTAAGGGGCAGTGTTTCCAAGCAGAGGATGGTGTATGTTGGAATGAGTTGCCAGAGGATGTGGTGGAGGGTGGTACAATTACAACATTTAAAAGGCATCTGGATGGCCATATGAATAGAAGGGTTTTGAGGGATGTGTGAGAAATGCTTGCAAATGGGGCTAGATTAATTCACCATTTCTGGTTGGCTTGGCCAAGTTGGACGAAGGGTCTGCTTCCATGCTGTGCTTCTCTGACTAAGTTAGTCCCCATGACCCGGTTGTTTCACTCTGAATTCATGTTTTCCTTCCTTAATTTGCAGGATCTCAATGTTTGTCTTATGTCATGATGAGTAAACATAATCTGCCACAAGACAAGTGGTAAAACTACAGAACTAAATGGTTTCAGGGCAGGTTCCTCTGACCAGTATTTCTCTTTTCTACCATTCAGGATTCATTTACAACAAACAAAATTGCTGGAAAAGCTCAGCAGGTCTGGCAGCATCTGTGGAGGAGAAAACAGTTAACATTTTGGGTCTTAGGAAGGGTCAGACTTCCTGAGCTTTTCCAGAAACTTTTTATTTTTGTTCCTGATTTACAGCATCCACTGTTCTTTGGTTTTAAAAATTCATTTGCTTTGCTACTCTCTAAGTTGTTGACTATTGAATTAACTAAAGGCTACCTGAAATGGACTGAGTAAGAAGTGAAAGAACTGCACATGCTGTAAATCAGGAACAAAAACAAAGTTGCTGGTCCCGAAACATTAACTCTGATTTTCCTTCTCAGACGCTGTCATACATGCTCAGCTTTTCCAGCAACCTTTTATTTTTGTTCCTGAAATGGACTAATGTGCCTTGATCTTAGCTGCATGCTGGTTATTTTTCAAAAAACTGAAATTAAAGTGCACTGGAAATTTTGGCCTGTTGAAAATGGATTAAGAAGATTTTAAGCTTTGTTAAATTTTATAAGTTCAGAAGAATGCTTTCATTAAGAAATGAACTGACAAGTAATGGTTACAGAAGCTATGTTGGAAGGAGGACCGAAATGCTGAGTGGATGACGCAGGAGTTGATTTTGGAACCTTTGTCTTCAATTGGAGTACAGAGGTGGAATCAGATAACTGGTCTGAATTGATCAAATTTGCAAATAATACCAAATTTGGAAGCAGTTGATTCTTAAACCACTTAAACTACAGAATGCATTCAATGTCTAGGTAGGTTGGTTTGCTTTAGTATTTCCTTCTGAATACAGATGTATTTTATATTGTCAAACTGGTTCATGAATTTTTATTTCTGGTAATTCCACGTTTTGCATGTTCTGAAAATAAGACAAATAAGTTTCAAGTTGTTCACGTTTATTTATTATCCTTTTAGAAAATGCACAGACATAATGCAGGACATTAATTGTCATTTAATAAATGCCTGATCTGAGGATTGTAGGTGGAAGCTTTTGGTAGAAGATCAGAAACAGAATAACAATGATCAATAAAAATTTGTTGATGGGATCAATGTGAAGAGTTGAGCCTAACAATCTGATCACGAAATTTGGAGCTGTCTTGTAGTTCTTAGGAGTCAAGATTCGACATCAGTTGTTTCTCTTCACAGACACTGCAAGACCTCTAGAGTTTCTCTAACATTCTTTGTTCCTGGAGTTGTCTTGGTTAGTATAAGTTAATGTTTCACCGCGGGGTGACTCGGTTGAATTTTTTTTTTTGGTGAGGAGAAACAGAACATTCCCCCCCCCCCCCCCCCCCCCCCCCCCCCCACCCCTCACAACATGGCACTGCTCTGCAGCCTTTCTCCACAGCTATGCAAACTAAACTATTGCTTGAAACATATCATTTAAGTGAATACTTTGACCATCAAAGCAACCCTTTGATGGACTGAAGTGTCCTCTTTCCAAACATGCTGATTTTACAAAGAAACTTCCTTCTTTACAAAAGTGTTTTCAGCTTTTATTTGGAACGTGAATAACTTAAACCCCTTATTGAAAAAAACTTGTAGACCCCTTTATTCATACTGTGTTCAGAAATTGGCAGCTATGTATCCAGTTCTTTTAGTGAGTATATTTCAGCCATACCTGATGGCCAAATGCAGACTGACTCAAGGAGCAATTAGTTGTTGACAAAATATTGTTCACATCCTGGAACTGTTTTTAAGGTTCTATCCTTAATGGGAGGTTATTTTCTCTCTCCCTGCCGCTGAACAAAAAGAAGATTGTTACCCTTGTTGGAATATTGTGGATTATTGCAGCTGCTGTGATTGCATTTGTTCAGTGTCTCAATGAGCATTCTGGGTGTACCTACACTAACTGAACTGCAGTGTTTTAAAAAGGCTGATATCACCTTTTCAAGGGCAATTGGAGACGAACAATAAATGCTGGCATAACCAGCAGAGGCCACAGCCGATTGTCACCAAGGAGATGCTCTGGGCCTTTTTCCAACTGAACAAAGGTGATTTAATGTTAATTTTAAAAGCAATTTTTCACTTTTCAAACAAATGTAGAATTTTGTTTGGAATTAGAAAGATATTCCCTTTTGAGTTAGTGAAACAGCTTTTACCCTAAAATTATCAGGCAACATTTTAATTTAGCAGGCTGTCTTTATATGGAAAGTGTTGTTGCAGAAAGCAATAATTTGATAGGATGTGGTTGATGCAAGGAATATAGTTTTTACTTTGGAGAATACTGGATTTTGGAAGTAGAGAAAGATGCCAGGTGGAATGATTGGTTGTGGAGTAGTTTTAAGTCACTGTTTGCACACGAAGGGCTAAACAGTGGCTTTGAGTACTGTGCTGAACTTTTTCCAAATGTTTCTTTCTAAATGCTCGATAAATAGTTCCCTAATGTATTGAAGGTGCACATGATCCAACAGGGTAAGATTAGTCCATCAATAAGAATTCTTGCATCTGTATTGTGTAGACATTTGGCTGAAGTTAGTACTTGCACCTTTTCTTCTTTTTTCTTATCTTTTCCTTCATCCTTTCCATTAAATAGCATGGTCCTTTTCTACTTTAGGAGAAAGTAGAATCAGTATTGAGGATGGGGAGATCAAGACCTGTGTTTAATCGTGTATTTCTGCTCTTTTATTGTTATGAAGATGTTAAAATCTATTTGCAGTGCTGTAAATTTCTTGACATTAATTATTACATATTTCTGTGCACTGGTATTGTTTTGCTTTCATGCAAGACATACAAGGTATGAGGGAAGTAATTTTTGTTTTAAAACAACTATTAGTTATTTGATAGTTCAGTGAGATGTTGCATTAATTCATTCCAAATACAGTACCTGGCCTACAATTTATTCCCCCAGGCATTTTGCAGAAGTTATAAATCAGCTTCAAATTAAGTGTCTGTGTATTACAACCTTTGTTCCCACCTGTGTTGTCAATTAGACTGGATTTATTTGTTATTGCTGAAAATGGTTGTTGGACTGAGTTAGATGCAATAACCAGTCTTGTGTTGATTTGGGGTAAAGCTATTTTAGTTAATACAGACAACACAAATGCTGTGTAAGCTTTTTCCACTTTTTTTGGTTTATCTTTACACTTAATCCCTTTTGTACTACTTCGATCAATATCTTGTGTCTCTTGCTTCTGCAAATTGATTTGAACTGACGTTCCCACTAATATGTGGCATTGCCTAATGAATATTCAAATTAATTTAGTTTCTTTTTAAAAAACTTTACACATGAGGCAGCCTTTAGTCCTTTTCTTAGTGTTAATCTTGACTAGAGATGAACTTTGGTACCTTAACCACTTGAAATTTTGCATTGTCTCTACACAAATTCCTTCTAAAACAGATGTAATGAGCCGACATAATTAGTTTGACCTATTCGGGGACACTGGGGCATGTGGGACTTGAACCTGCCCTTCTGGCCCAGAGGTAGGAACATTACAACTGCATCACGAGATCCTGGCACTCGTCATTATTTGGCGTGATGCAGATTGGAGTTGGTATTTTCACTTACAGGCCCTTAATTGTTCAATGTTTGAATCCAGCTTGATTTACGGCATTGGCAGGACAGCATGTGATGGGAATGGATGCCAACAGTGTGAGGTTCATTCTGTGTTCTGACAAGGTTGAGGTTTGGGACTTGCCGCCGCCTCCCAACGATAGACATTGTAATGTTGTTAGTTTGACGTGGGCAGATAACCCTTGAACAAAGAGAATGCTTCTGTCCGTCCCCCTGAAATTTTTTCTTTCTTTTTCGTACTGTGTTCTATACAGCCATATGATATGCAGCTAAAACTTGGGCTAAATTCTAAAAGAATTGAAAAATCATTTTTCAACACATCATTGATTTCCAGATTCAGGAATAAGCAGTTGGATTAAGGCCCAAATTATTCTGTACTTTACATAAACTTGCTTTATGTATGTGTGGGACTTGTCCGGCTAAATTATTTCTTTTTTTTTGAAGTCGTGCAATCAGATCACATGCTTATTTGATTTTTTTCAAACCTTGGTGACGCCTTCATGGCACTGTTGTCAACAACCTCATTTGCTCTATCTAGGGTGGAACGGTGGCTCAGTGGATAGCACTGCAGCCTCACAGCGCCAGGGAGCCAGGTTCAGTTCCAGCCTCGCGCAACTGTCTGTGCGGAGTTTGCACATTCTCCCCGTGTCTGTGCGAGTTTTCTGCAGGTGTTCCAGTTTCCTCCCACAGTCCAGTGATGTGCAGGGTAGGTGGATTGGCCATGCTAAATTGCCCGTAGTGTTCGGGGTTGTGTGGGTTATAGGGGGATGGGTCTGGATGGGATGCTTCAAGGAGTGGTGTGGATTTGTTGGGCCAAATGGCCTGTTTCCACACTAAGCAATCTAATCTAATCGAGTTCATTTATTTATATTTTAATTGGAAATGCATAATCTGTAGAATTGATGTGAACTGATAACTTAAGGGAATGGTTCACAAAAAGAAACTAAAATGTAAATGCAGTGCATTTGGCCGGATCTGCGTAGACAATTGCTCATGCATTCCTGTTTGCAAATTTTAAATTAGAAGCAAATCCTGTTTTGATATGCCTTGTAGTGATATGAACAATAGGCATAGTACCTTGATTGCTTGTATTTTTGCTACCTTGTCTGCTTGATTATCCCAAGTTTTTAGCTTTGGAAAGCTATCTTTTGTGGATAGAAAAGGGCCCTCCATGTTTATCGGCTCCAGGTCACGGGAGGTTGCAGAAGCTTCTTACTGCCTCGTACCTGGCCAAGCATTCATTGTCCACCAGTGCCCACCCTATGTCCATGTTTCAGAGGTGTGATTTCTGGATCGTGACCACCACATGAGTGCACATGGAGAAGCAATAAAAGCAGCATGAGGTAAGTGTACACACATTTTATTCCCCTGACTGCATTTTTTGCATTTTGCAAGAATAAACACTAGTTTGAATATTTAAACAACTCTGATACTGCTAATGAAATGTCAGTGCAACTCCTACATACTCTTGTTTTATTTTAAACTTGACTGTCTCCTGTTCATCAGCCATTTTCCTGTCTCTGGCGTATTAGCCCAGAGCCAAGAGCTCTCGCCTTCTTTAGTAACTCTGCATGCAATACTTCTCAGATCCAAAAAGGCATTTGATAGTTATTACCCTTATCTACCTCGCTTGATAGCCTTGAATTCTGGTAAATTTGTCGAACATGATTTCCTTTTAATGAAACCTTGTTGACTGTCGTTTTCTACTTTCTTCGAAATGGATTTCAGGACTATCCCAATGACTCACGTTAGGTGAATTGGTCTGTGATCTTTCAATGTAAACTCCTTGATTAGAGATATTCCTTTCTTTAAGTTGACTTTTAGTGGTTTCTGAAGTTTTTATCTCAATCTTCCGGCCAGCTACTATCCTGATAGCATAGTTACCTTTTTCCTGTGTTTGATGTGACCATTAATTTCTTAACAGCTGCCGTGTTCTTCTGAGAGTTGTTCTTTCTCATTGCTCTCAAGATATATTTCAGTGTTCCATCTAAGCCATGTGGATGTTAGGAAACTCTGCTCAAGCCATTTGACATGCCAATGCTTAGCTTCTGCTTGTCAAAGCTATTCTGAGCACAGACCAGCGTGCAGTGGCAGGGAGATTTGAGGGTCAAGAGTCATGATTTATGTTCTAAAATGTCTTCCCGTACTTCTCTCTACCTTGTTACTTTTTACTTTCCCAATCTTGTTTAGCCAGCAATCTTCATACCTTTGTAATAACCTTTATGTTTTAGACACTAGTTTCAGATCCAGTTTTTTCCCTGAAACTGAATATGAAATTCTGTCATATCTGATTCCTTGCTATGAGCACACTGACTTGTTACTCATTTTGACATGAAAAATAGCCTATTCTGTGGTGGCCTCAATATATTGTTGTAAGCAAGTGCCCTGAATATGCTCTGAGCAATCTTCAAACTAATTGATATTAATTTGATTCATCAATCTTGAAGAGTAAAATAACCAAAGATAATTGCAATACCATTCTTGAACACACACTATTCTTAATTGATGTTCACTACTCTCCAGCTCCTTGTTATTGCTACATACCCAAAAGTAAAGTCAATGTTTGTCATACCTTTTTGCATCGTTTAGGTTCATAGGTGACATACTCCAATGCGATCCCTGTGAGGGTAGCAGGATCACTCAAAAATAAAATCAAAACATTCTAAAGTACCTCACAGAAAAATTTCCAAAATATAACTTCTTAAAATATCCTCATTGACAACTTCTTAGTCCATTCAGTGGTTGTCTGCAATGCAGGTTGCCTTTTGTAACAAGTGAATTGCATGCTTTAGATCTGCAGTCATGCTTGGAATTATAGCTTCTTTACTTCTCTGAAATCCCTCTTTTGTACCTAACTGCTGCTCCTTGAATGCCTCCCGTTGTTGTTTGTGCAAGTTGACTGTGCACGTTTCATTCCTTAGAACAGTAATTACACTTCAAAAAAGTAGGTGAAAAGGTTGTGAAAGGACTTTGACATGCTCAGTGACCATTAAAAGCACTGCACTTTCAGATATTTTCCAATCAACCTGCTCAGATGTTCAGACCCATCTCTGAAGCAGGTGGGATTTGAATCCAGGGAGAGGGGACACTTGCTCTGTGCACAAGAGGGCAGGGATGTTATCAATACATCATAAGATGGCCCTGAAATAAGATCTTTATCTGCCATTTTCAAATCTGATCCACTGAGGCAAGCGTTCTGCCAACATAATGAAATTATCTTTCCTTCGCTTTGAGTATTGATTTCCCTTACCCTCATTCACAATTGCTTTGAACCAACTGATGAATTAATTGCATTTTTGGCCAGGTAACCTATAACACTTGCAGTCCTCTTACTGTGTTTCCTTTGCAACTATATTGTCTGGCAGTTTTTCCTACTTCCTGCACTCTGTAATTCAGAAGTTGAATTAAGCTTTGGATTTTGACTTGTGCCTTACCTTTGTCTGGTACTTGCAAGTTCCTGAACTTTGTTCAGCAATAAGCCTGTCACAGATTAGGTTACCAAATTTCACATCTGAAGAAAAACCTTGCACTTACAACGTTGAACTTTTTAGTTGCCTGACATCTTAAAGTATAGCCACCATTTTAGCGTTATTTATGGTAGCCAAGATTCCACAACTATTAAGAGATTGATTGTACCCAGAAAATATCTTTGGGGTTCTCAGATGGATGCCTTCTCTTTTTATCCTTTCTAATAAGTTCAGTGTTATTCCATGTGTATTTTTTCCCATGGTGCAAAAATTGTTTTTGAATTTAATATGGTGATTTTCTCTATGATGCTTATAATTCCTGGGAATTATTTATGGTATTTAAAGAAAATCTCAATTGTACATGGAATAGTGTAGGTTAGATGGGCTTCAGATCGGTATGACAGGTCGGCACAACATCGAGGGCCGACGGGCCTGTACTATGCCATTATGTTCTATGTCTCCTCATCTATTTGTTATAATTTTAGTGAGGTTCTGGCACTAAATTGCTCTCATTTTTAAATCGAGATGAGTGTCTGCTTCAATCAGGAAGTACACCAGATTCAATTTTGGTAAATAGATTTGCATGTACGTACCAATTGACTGCTGACACTGTAGATTCGGATGTCAGTTATGTGACATGGTAGCAGATGCCATGCTTTAACTCCTACAGCTGAATAAAACAGTAAACATAACTCACCTACCAATGCTACTTAAAAACTGATGAACTACTTGCAGGTCTGTTCTTGAAAAGGTTGGAAGGATAAGCCCAACAAACCCAAAGTCACTTGAACATTTCATAGTGGAAAAACTACTAAAAGTTATAATCTCAGCCAAATATGGATTAATTAAAATAGTGCATCTTTGTTAAAAGCAGGTTGTGATTAACAAAATTGATTGTGTTTTGGATGTCACTGAATTAGTAATCCTGAGACCCAGGTTAATGTACTGGAGTTGTGGATGTGGATACTAATCCTGCCATGGAGATGGTAAAACTTGAATTCAATGCACAAAATGCTAGAATTAGAAGCTGGCACATTGGCAATGAGCCAACTGTTGTTTTAAAAACTCATCTTGTCCACTAATGTCCTTTTTTAGGGAAGGAAATCTGCCATCCTTACCTGGCCTGGCCTACATGTAAATCCAGTCCCACAGCAATGCAGTTGACTCTTAATTGCCTTCTGGGCAATAAATGCTGGTCCAGCCAGTGATGCCGTTAACCAGTTTTAAAAATCTACCCAAATCTGTCAACAGTGGTCAACAATGGTTTCCCAAGGGTCGGGACTAGGGTTACTGCTTTTCTTTATCTAAATGAGATGGTCCAGACTTGGTACAATATTAAAAGTTTACAGTAAGCATAAAATGTGAAATGGTTATGAACTGTGAGCTGACAAATAATAGACTTCAAGAAAGTCTAACTAAGGATAAGTGGCAGGTGAAGAGATGAAATTAATGCAAAAGTTGTGAAGACATGTATTTTCTACATATTTTCAATGAGTTCCTGGCTGTTCTGGAGCACTTGGGAACACAATACTTAAGAGCAGGAGTAGGTCATTTGGCTTTTCAGCCTCCTACGACATATGATAAGCTCATAGTTGATCAGTTTGTGTTCTCAGTTCCACTTTCCTGTCTGCTTATCATTACCCCTGAATCCTTTGACCACAAAAATCTATCTGATCTGCTTTAAATAAATTTAAAGACCCAGCCTCCGCTATTTCTCGGAGAGGAATTCCACACTCGAACAAGATCAAAATTCTCATCTGCCTTTTTAATTCGCTCACAATTTAGGCATCGCTGGCTGGGTCAGCATTTATTGGCTGTTCCTAGCTGTCCTTAAAGATGACGGGCTGCTGCCTTGAACTGCTTCAGTCTGTCCATCCACTGGAGGTAGACCAACAATGCTGTCGGGGAGTAAATGCCAAGATTTTGACCCAGTGTCGTTGAAAGAATGGTGATATATTTCCAGATATAGGATGGTGGTCAGCTTGAGAGGAACTAGCAGTTAGCAGTGTATCTACATATCTGTTGTTCTCTTCCTTTCTAGATGGAAGAGGTCATGGGTTTAGAAGGTGCTAACTAAAGAAATTTGGTAAATTTTACGCAGTTCACTTTGTAGATGGTGCTCACAAAAGCTGCTGTGTATCGCTGGAGGCTATGGATGTGGTGCCAATCAAGCAGGCTGCTTTGACCATAAGGGTCTCAAGATCTTTGTGTTGAAGCTGCATGTATCCAAGGAATTGGAGTATTCTATCATACTCCTGACTTTTGCCTTAAAGATAATGGGCATATTTTGGGAGCCAGGAGGTAAATTATTTGCTGTAGGATTCATGGTATCTAATTGACACTTGTAGCCACTGTACTTAAGATGGCTAATCCAGTTCAGTTTCTGTTCAGTGGTCACCACCAAGGGCATTGAAGGTGTTATGTTATGTGATGATCATGTAATTGAATCTCATGGAGTGATGGTTTGTTTGCTCCAAATGAGAGAGGCATTGGCTGGCATGAAAATGATTTGCCGTTTGAAAGCCCAAACCTGGATGTTGTCCATTGTTTCTCTATTTGGGTGTGGACTGCTACATAGCTGTGGAGTATTGTCACGTATTGAACATCCTCGCTATGGACCTTTTAATTTTAGGGAAAGTTTTATTTGTCTTGCAGCTGAAGGTGATTGGGCCGAAGACACTAAATCTTTAAACCATGTCCCTAGTTTTAGTCTCCCCATTTTAGGAAACATTTTCATTGTATCTGCCAATTCAACCTCCCTAAAATTGTGTTTTAATAAGATCTCTTCTTATTTCTCGAAACTTCAATAAATATAGGTCCAACGTATCCAGCCTCTTTCCAAAAAATTGGTTTTATTTCCAGAAATAAGTTATGAATTTTTCTGAACTGTTTCTAAAGCAATTGTCTTTTCTCAAATGAGGAAAGCAAAACGCTTCAGGTAAGATCTCATCAACCATATTTAGCAATAGGAAAACTTCCTCCTTTTCTGTCCCATTCACCTTGGAATTAACAAAACATTCCAATTGCCTTCCTGTTTTTAAAAAATAAGTCCTGCTGCAACAGAAGATCAAGGGTCACTCGTAGGACCAAAAAACCTCTCAAAACTGCCAATTATCAGCCATTCAGCAGACAGCAACAAAAATGAGTATGCTTTGTCACACCTGCAATGTGTGAAATAACCATGAATTTTAATATAGCCTGCAACTGCACTGTAGAGTGGAAAGATTCAAAACAATTTGTGAAAATCACAAGACTTACGCAAACTAGGTTTATGGTCCTAGCCTACATGGCTGACTGAGGAAAGTTAAAGTGTACAGTAATTTTCAGACTTGCAACCATGCTGAAAATAAAGCTCCTTTCGGGAGCTTTTGTGTGTCTATGATAATGGTTAGGTATTTGAGGAAGCTGTCCTTTTAATACTTCTGATAGTCAGTTGGTGAAAGAATCCAAAACCAGTTATTACTTGAAATATTTTTACTTTGACCAGGGTAATAAAATACGTAGCCCCTTCATTCTACTATTTTGTTTGTCAGTAAAATTGTAGTTTTTTTTAAATAGTCTGTTCAGCCATGTTATGTTGCAACTCCAGTGCAAGCAGGAGTTGAACCCAGACTTTTTGGCCCTGAGGTAGGGACCGTACCACTGTTCTACATGGTCTTTACAAAAAGTGTTTAGGTTTTAATCAACCTGATTGATAGGGACATTACCCACTGTTCTGCGTGACCCTTTGATTGGGGTTTTAATTCAGAGCTTCTGGCTTGGAAGCAAGAGTGCGATGAAATGAGGCATAATATGTTTGAAGAACGATGTCATCAGTGCCCTCCAACTGTATACAGAATTTTCAACGATGTACATAATAAGGAAGGTTGTAAAGAGCAGTGAATACAGTGTACTGAGTTGAAAGAAATATATTTGCATTGCTTTTTTCACCTTGAGGGAATGATTTGGGCTATGCATTGACTCTGATCCTAGCATAGGACAGAATTTCCTGTGTGGCTTCCAGTTTGATTTTTTTTCAGTACTGAAATTTTAAATGTGACATAATTCTCTATTTAAATATGATACTTTCCCTATTGTACAGAGCAGCTTTTACACTCTCGGCTCCCTTTCCTGATCTTGCTCATCAAGGTGCCTCTCTGAGAGGCTATGGATGTCTTCCAACCGGATCTGTATCTGGTTTACTCTCTGACATACTTACGACAGCTGATTAGAGGAATGCCACACTTATCTAGTGACTAACCCTTTCCAAGAGAATTTAACTGCAGTATTTTTTCATGCTGCTTATGAAATAAGGTTATGTTGAGCTTAGCTGTAAGGCAGGAAAGATCCCATCATTGCATGGCATCATTGTTAAATGTTGATTTGCCCTTTCATGTCTCGGTCTGTTGTTCTTGGAGTATTAAATTCACTTTTTGTGAGACGTTATCTTGTGGTCTTTGCCTCTTAGCTGTTTTGCCACTGTTCAACAACAGTGATTGTCTTGTACTCGATCTTTGATGCCAACAGTGGGGGACATGATGAAATAAGATTTTTCAAAAATTTCCTCTGAAGGAAGACGCCACAAACGTATTGGAAACTTAGGGGCTCAATCTTGTCACCCAAAAGAAGGTGGGTAAGTGTTGTGTCAAAGGTTAATATGCAAAAATATCCAGCAGAGACCCAAGTTACATATTTAAAACTACCTGTGATGTGATGATTGTTTAAATCTTGATTTTATTCGTTCATGAGATTTGGGTCTTGTTGTCTAGGTCAGCCGTTAATGCCCATACCTAATTGCCTTTCAGAAGGTGTTAGTGAGCTTTTGCCTTTATCCATCCCACTTTATTTAGTGAAATAGACCCAGCGCTTTAAGAGAGGGCGTTTCAGGATTTTGACCAGCAAAATCGAAGGAATGGCAATATTCAAGTAAGGATGGTGAGTAGTATGGAGGGGAATTGGCAAGTGATGTTTCCATGTATCTGTTGTCCTTGCCCTTCTAGATGGTTATGGTCATGTATTTGAAAGTGCAGTCTAAGGAGTCCTGAATTCTTGGAGATGAATGTATCTTGAAGATGGTACACAGTTAATACTGAGGCTTGGTGATAGAGGGCATAGATGTTTGTAGATGAGATGCCACTCATGTCGGCAGCTTTGATCTGAAGGATGATAACTTCTTGAGTGGTGTTGAAGCTGCACTCCTCCAAGCAAGTGGGAAGAATTCCAGCACAAGGACTTGTGCTTTGTAGATCGATTTTGGAGATGTTACTCATGCAGCATTTCTGGTCTCTAACCCAGTCTCGCAGCCATGGTGTTTATACGGCCAGTCCAGTTTCTGGCCTATGGTAATCTGCAGGCTACGGCTGGTGCAGACTACAGTAATTGGATTGCCAGCAATCAAAACACCACCCAAAAATTGCAATCTGGATTCTTCCACAATCTCTAACAGCATATAGCGATGAACTTTGATTTGAATTATGGTTCTGCTTCTAAGCTACCTTCTCAGTCTTGCCCTTCCACTTTTGCTGAGGCTGAGCAAATATTAGGCCTTTGATAAGGGTGCAGGATGAGGGGTGTGGATTTGGGAGGACCACCATAACTCCATTTGCAACTTTAATTTTATGTTTGTCTAGGCTGTAGGTGAGAAATTAATGAAAAGCTGCACATGATCGTGACTTGCTGTGATCCATTGTGACCTTCGTGTCTCTGAAGCTGCTTTCCCTAAACTGGCACTGCCATGATTCACCGACATTTAAGCCCCTGTGCTGTGATGTTGGATTTATCCTATTTCTCGGTGCTGTCACTTCTGATACGTGCCGTCTTGTCTTGCAATATTATTAACTTTGTGTTTGGGTAATCTTTTGTCAGAGTTGAATATCTTGTTATATGGAGGCATGGGAAGGTATGTGATGTGCTTTTGATATGCGTGGATGAGGTGCGATGTAATCCTGATGGGAATGATTCCTGAGTAAGTGTCAGGTTATGGTAGCACAGGCTGTGGTTGAATTGAACAATATATGTGGTTTTTGCAGCCCTTAAGTGACTGCAAGCCCTTGATGTTCCTTGTTTGAGAGAGGGGAAACCAGATAATTTTAGATTAATTAGCCTAGGATTTGTTGCAAAATTACTGGAGGCAATATAGGTAGTGACTGAACCTTTTGTAACTTGTCAGCTGCTTGGAGGAAACAAACATGGATTTGTAAGGGGTATGCTATGTCTGAATTTTTGCTGTATCCTGCCTCACTTTTAGCATCCTGGGAAATGGTGTAAGGAGTCTCTAATTTCAGACACTTTTATGTGGCCAGCAAGTCCAAGTGTGTTACTTGAAACTGCAGTTTTTGATTCAAATGTAGGGGTAGTACCAGTTCTGAACAAGAGTCACTGGGGACCTGATAAGTTAACTGTTTTCTCTCCATAGATGCTGCCAGATCAGAATTTTTCCAGCAATTGCAATCCTACTGTATCTCAAGATCTGATGATTAATGGGCAGATACTTTAATTTGCCAGGGATTGACAAATAGTATCCTGTAAGTTACTATATTGGAGACTAAACTAGTCACCATACAATTTAATGTCTTGGATGATGGGGATTTTGGATTTCTGGCTTTTTAGCCAATGTTATGAAGGAAGGCAATATTGTGCGCAGTGTAATAAGAATTGTAATCTTGTAACAAAATATTTTATAGGCAAAGTTCATGGAGAGAAAAATGTGACATGCTTTTCAATGTAGACATATGAGAGAGCATCTGTTTTGGACCTAAAATTACAGTACCTGTTCCTGACACTTGGATACAAAGTGCTGGAGAAACTCAGCAGATCTCATGAGATGGTGTCCATCAGTGGATAGTAAATCAATGAAGAATGTGGGGACATGTTAGCTGTGCTGTCATAGATGCTGCTCGACTTGCTGTGTTTTTATTTCAGATCTTCAGCATCCATAGAATTTTGCCTTTACACATCAGTATTGTGTAGCTGGGGTTATTATTTGAACCTTCACTGCTAGCTTTTAACAGTTGAGAAAGTAATTCACATCATTGCTTGATGCTTCAAAATCATTCACCCAGGGCCTTGCTTTAATATCTGAAATTCAATTTTTTTTTCCAACAAGGCTTGACTCAGTATGCCAGAATGTTGAACTGGGTTGCATATTCTCATCTTGGAATGTGGTTTGAATGTGAGACCTTCAGCTGCCACGACAGTGCTCAAAACTGAACCAGGCTGATTTGGATCTGAAAGCAAAATCTTCTGATTTGAATTTGAGCTCAAATTTTTTGGGACATATGGTTAAAATCAGAATTGGAAATCAATGTCTTTTTCCTATGTAACTCCTTAATGCAAGCAATTCTCATAGTGAACATTTTCTTCCCTTGTTCGCATTTTACCCTCACTACCCAAATATTACGTCATTTCAGCATTTTTCAGACTAAATATCATTTTAATGCATTTTTTTGTTCTTGCAACAACTAATCTCGACAAATATGTGTGATCTTTTCATTTTTTTTAACAAGTATGATACACATTTTCATTAGTTGATTTTTTTTTTAGGGTGCAGCAAAGAAACTGCAAAGAAATATTAAATGTGAAACCTGCTTTCCTAATTACTATCTTGAACTGATTTGTGTTCTCCAATTCCCAAAATGAATGTTTTCTCATTTTGGTGCTGCATGGCTTGGTGGTCCCCTTGGCTAAGTTGATCACTTCATTTGCTCAATGAAGTAAAGATCCAGTAATATTTCCTGATTAAGATACAAATGTTTTACTGTTACTTTTGGTATAAATAAGTCCAAGAGAAATATTGGAGCAGAGTGTTTTAAGTTTATCTCTAAATTAGTCCCTTTATGGTTAAAACAGAATACAGATGGGCCTGATTTTACAAATATCCGACTTAACATTTTTATTTTGGAATGAGATTTCATACAGTGATACACAAATGTTAATTTTAAAGATCCACTTGTACTCATTCTGCATTGTGTTCCGACTTGCATACGAATCAACTTGTGAATATACTGAAGAATTTAACCTGTTCACAACCTGGGTTTTTCCCCTGTATAAGCAAGCAAACCAACTATCCATCACTGGATGTTAAAACAATGAAGAATTTGTGGATATATTACTTAGAGGCCAAAGACACTGCTTTGTGGTAAAAGCTCAAGGTGAGGGGAAAAATGCCATTGATTTGGGCCAAGTGCAGATTTGATTTGCCCACCTATCAGAATTTTTAATTTTCTTTTTTGCAATGCCTGGAAGAACAGCTCTCAAGCTACTCTCTACTCCTAGTTGCTGTTGACCTCTGCACAAAACAGAGGCACATTGTTTAGTCTGCTGTAAATAATTTGTCGTTTTCTCGTAGAGAAGCTGAAGTGAAAATTGCTGCACTTTCAGTGCAGCAAACCTGAACATTGAGGTGAGGTGAGCATCATCGATGAGATGCAGGAAGCAGGATGCCATGTTTGCATAGGATGGGGCAAGAAATTTTGAAGTACCTCCACATTAAGGATTGGGATTAGAAGTCCAGCAAAGCCCACTCGTGGAGTATAGATCCAAAGACTTGGCAGCAGTGCCACAGAGTTTTATTGAGTGGTCAATGTCAGTGAATGCATTTTCGTAAGGCAGTCATTGCATCACAGCCTTTTGCATTGCTCCATGCATCGCACTCCTGTCACTTACCAGGCACCCATCCTTTACACTTTGAACACATGCATAACCTCCAGATGCTCTACCTTTTCTTTTGTATGCCTACCAATTCTAGCAACCTCTGAAAACCCTCACTGCTTTGACATATTTGTAGCTATTTAGCTGTGACAGGTGCATCACCCAACCACTGCTTCATAGGCACTGACTTTCTGCCCCCTCTATGAAAGGCAAGGTGGTATATAATAGAAGGGAACAAAGGAGAGTAGTGGAAGGTAAGGACATGTCTGTGAATCCTATGGAATTGATCGCCATTTGTCTACATAATGAGACTATCTGTGCTCTATCTGGGAACATTAGACTGTGAGTGCATGTTTCTGCGTTCTGCCCCTCTTTAATTCCTAGCACAGCCTTATTCTGTTATCTGGCTGATGTGAAACGTAGATGGGATGACCATGGATAACGTTTTTCATACCATCCCCTTGTGTTCTCCACTCCACCCCTCCCCCAACTCATGGCCTTCCCAAAACCAAATATTCCTTCGAGTTCCTACTTGGAGACATCCGTAAGTTGTCATTTTCCCAACCTTAGAAGGCTTACGAGGAACAAAACAGATTGAGATGTAGGCCCATCACTTGATTACACCCTCAGACGCCAGTGCAATACTTGACTGCACTTAGCCTGGAGGCTTGAGAACAGCATATGGTGAATCATTTTGGCACGAAAGACGTGGAATTGAGCCAAAAGTGAAAGGATGTATTCTGGGCTGGTTTAGTGGAGGGTAAGGCCGCTGATGAGTTCAAAGAGACAGATTGTATAAATAGTGTCTACAGGAAAGGAACATAACGCTTAGTTTAAGCTGGGTAAAATCAAACCCAGGAAATCAACCTCGAGTATGGAATTGCCTTTCATAGAAGATTCACGGTTCAAAATTGTGATTTTTAATAATGAAAATAACTTGATAAGTGGCTAGAATATTAAACGATAGAGATGAGCGCAGGAAATTGGGATTATCCAGATAAGTATCATCATTAGCAAATGACAAGGAAGAGTTGGCCACTAATGACTAATTCCTGTTCATGTTCTCTCTAGTTTCCTTTAAATGTGCAAAGTTCCAAGACTTTAGTTCTCCTTTCTTGCTGAACAGATAAGGGGTGAATTACTAATCTTTAAAGTCTCTGGTAATGAATGCTGTTTGCACCTGAAATCTGATGCTTGGCACGAAAATATTGAAGACTTAATTTTTACAGCGAATTGCAAAGGCTTGGGCACTAAATTAATACTCGTGATCCAACAAAATTCATCTGACTGCTTTGCTTTGCTTTTCTCTTTTTATTACGAAAAGCCACTTGTATCCAGAAATGTGATTTTATCTATAATTTTAATCTAAGCACAAAAGTACTATTTGTTCATATACTTGGTTTGCTGTTTTGAAGCAAATTTGTCACGCAGACTTGCATTAAGTCTCTGCCAAACTTCATTGTTGGGTATATTTGTAGCTATAATCTCATTATTTTAATTCAATCTTTTTTGATGAATGAAATTACTTTATTGCTTACAGAGGCTTGAGTTGCATAAGAGTTGATACTTAGTTGAATAACTTGAAGAATTAACTGGACTTCATGTATTTAAAACAAAACCAAAGTACCCCACCAAATGCAATTATGATATCTATATTAACTTTACCAGTCTACTTTTAAAACTAGCTTGTAAAACTAAGTTTAGTTCATTTGTGATTATAATGGAAATTAAAATGGAAGCTTTCATTTAACATTGCACATCTTTATTTTAAATCCAGTTAAACATGCTTACAGATGGCTCTTGCGCTGATCTGCTTTACTTCTGAGTACATTTATTTTTCACATTTAAGGTTTGAAATGTTTTGTCACTTCAAAATGTGTCTTTTCAGTTTTGTTTGTAGAGAGATTGCAATGAACAGGGTTATCATTGTAAAATATTAACATGAAATCATAGTTAGAATTAAGATCATATTTTGAATTTATTTCCTGTTTATCTTCATTGGACAGCTTTTATTTTATATTAAAGAACAAATCTTTAATTTGTTCATAACAAGTATGTTGAATTTAGCTTGGAATTATGAGAGTAAAGAGTCAGTGAAAATTTCACGGCGAACAATTTTGTATTTTCTCAACTTATCATCCCTTTAGGATTCCATTAAAACGACCAAAATAGAGACCTTCGTGTGAAGGCAGAACAGAGGTACCAAATGTATTCTTTGAGCACTTCCTCTTCTATGGATAATAGTGCAATGCCACAATGAAGGAAAATGTTCTAGAGAAATTGGATAGGGTAACAATGAGGCTATTGGTAAAACTTTATATTTCCCCAAGTAGTGAAGGCATCGCTCTAGGTGAAATGCATCTTCAATTCCTCAGGTAATTGAGTTATTGACTAAAGATCACTTTCTTGCTATAGCATTAATATTACTTTTCATCCAAGTCTAACTGCAAAGTTTTTAAAATTGTGTAGACTGATCATCTCTGTATGAAGTCTGTGCTAAAAATACTAGCATTAATGAATTTAAATGAATTTTACAGGAATATTTTTAAAGCTACCTGTTTTGAGTTAGGTAAAAACTGAAAGAACTGCAGATGCTGTAGATTGGGAACAAAAACAGAAGTTGCTCAAAGCTCAGCAAGCCTGGCAGCATCTGTGAAGACAAAAAAATAAGTTAACTTTTCGGGTCCTTCCTCTGAACTGATGATAGCCAGGAAAACGTTTCTATACATGCAGAAGATAGGGAGGGGGTAGGGAATAAAGGTATATAAATCAACAATTTCCTAGCTACCATCAGTTCTGAGGAAGGGTCACCGGGCCCAACACGCTAACAGATTTTTTTCTTTTTGGCTGATGCTGCCAGATTTGCGGAGCTTTTCCAGCAACTTCTGTTTTAGCCTATGTTTTGGAGTAATATTTATTGCAATATTATGCAGAACATGTATGTATTTCATAGTTATGTGATTCGTCCTTAAAAATGAGTCTTGAGCAAGTACTTGAACATTCGCCATTTCTGATTTGTAGTTTTAATGTCTCTCAGATAACTAATGTATTAATTGTTTCGATTGTGGTTGAGTGTCCTAAGTAGAAAGTATTGATATGGATTGTCATTTGAGCGTACACAGGCACTTGCTGACACAGGAGATTTCAGTTGGGAGTTAAACCTGTAACCTTTCAGTTTACATAGATCTATTCCAAGTAAAAGCTGGCTCTGTTTTTTTTTTCTTTACCAATTATCAAAAAATAACTGTTTCTGTCGCTTGTTGCAGGCCTGTTGCAAGGTGATCCAGCACCCGAAATTGGAGAAGATGCTGTTGCAACTTCTGACCTTGGAGGTGGAATGACAGATGATGAGCGAGAAGAGCTGACAAATGAACTTGCTAAAGTAAGAAATGCTAGTTTTGAAGCTGACAGTGTTTTCTGGAAGGTTATTTCTTCTCCTAACCTGCAAATTATTTGATTTAATTACATTGTTATAATTTGAAAAAAATCAATGCAATTTCTCCAAGTTCAGAAAAAATGCCAAATGCATTCTTGTTTGATTTTGGATCTTCAATGTGTAATCAATTATAAAACCATCTTTTTTGGTACCCTGTTACTTAAAATAAGATGGATATGTGGGCATTCACATACAGTATTACAGTAGTGGTAAAATAGAGTTTTTCTCACTTCTCAAGAAGGTGCTTAGTGGAGAAGTTGGGACTGTCACGTAACAGGTAAGAAACTGAAGGGATTAATCACCTATCTTGAAAATAAGATTGCTTTTTAGAATTGCGGCTGACAAAATACAAAATAATGTTGTTTCTGGAGTATTTGGCTATGTGATCTGAGAGTTTGTTTAAATAACAATGTGGTATGATTTTTAGAAACGCAAGTTTTGAACAATAAATCGAGGGGACCTAGGAAGCAAAGGAAACAAAAACTGTAATGAAATGCAAGAGCTCAAATGTTTAGAGTCTGAGCTAGAATCAAACACCAGAAATAACCCATTAGCTGGTTGCCAGCAAGCAGGAGAATTTGGTTTGAAATTCCACAGTAAATTGGTTTTTATTTTGAGAAAGAGCATTAACACTGTCACCGTGGTTGCAGTGACATCTGGAGAAAAAGGATCAACAGCAAAGGCTCAAAATATGGATTACTTTTGTCATAAAATATTTGAATATGAAAAATTCTTGTGTAGTTGTTGAAAACTGAATACTTGAACAGCTATCTATCAATGCACAGAAGATGGCTCTTGCTGAATTGTTAAGCATTGCATTCTTAAGAATGACAGCCTAGCATTTGATGCAGTGCTTTTTAAAAAAAAAATCTGCACTGTTTACCACTCAGTTGTGAAATAGGTAAAAATGAAATTGAAGCCCTTTCTTTTCTCATTATGACCATTTTGAGAAAGCAGTTTTGGGATCCATTTTGTGATTTTGTTTATTGTTTTTTTGCAGTTGACTTTCACATTTTACTTTAGAAAAATGTTCTGATTCTCAAGATGTCAGTACTTGCTGCCTTATCAACATGAGTTGGTATTGGTTAGTGGTAAGACAGGTTTCTCCTTTTGAGTTACGATTTGAATTAAGAATCAGCTTGCTTTTAAATTCCATTTTTCGTTTTATCCATATCTGCTTGAAAATTAATAGTTCACAAGTGCAGTTACTGTGCACTGGTAAAGCAGCTTTTGGATTTTGGGATTGGCAGATAAGCTTGAACTTCAGGCTTATTAGAAGAATTCTCCTGATTTAGCTCTGACCATAACTGTAGGGTAAGTTTGCCATACTTGTTACAAGATGACGCCAAAGTGCCGAAAAGAGTCTTCTGAATGAAAGCAAGTGAGCAAAGTGGGCCTATTTTAGCAATGTTTCACTACTTTAACCTGATCACTCACGTTATTTTCAAACAGCCCCACAGTACTTTGTCTAGGAATTGCTATGTGAACAAGGACTGATGCTTGTGTCTGATCAGGTGAGCTTGAAGCAGACTTGATAAAGGTGCTTGGCTGTTGTTTTACATAATAGCATGCTAATGAATAATGTTTGCTTTTCTGGTCACTGTCTGCTGATGTAAATTCAGAGCTGAGTTGAATATTGGCTTTAGCTTCATATTCAACCTTTGTTTGAATTTTTTGGTAACTTCTTTGTAAACCTGCTGGTTAGGCTGCACATACAGCACCAGTAGTGTTCAGGGCAGGTAACTTTCAGGAAGAGGGCAATGTTAAATTGCTTTTGAGGTAGTATAGCAGAATATTCCAGATAATCACTAGGAAACGCATTTGCAAGAAAAATGAGATTGTCAATTCACAGATAAATGACAGGCCTAAGATTCTAACAGTACTTAACATGAAAAGCTCTAGTTAACACATGTATTTGCTGTTAGCCCATGAGTCCAGCAAAGCCCAGAAAATCATGTTTATTTTAATCCTATCCACCAGTCAATCTTGTAGAGCTTTCACTGCTATTTGAGTATGCCTGTTCCAACTGAGGAGCCAGAGTAGGATTGTCCCTTTGCAGGACCCAGAGTTATTTGGGTGTTTATGGGCTCCTCTGAGTCTGTCTTGAGGGTTTTGAGTTCCATGGCTGCATTTTGGGGCACTTCTTTTTTTAAAAAAAAGCTTTTCAAAATTCTCTGTCACTCCTGTATCAGGTGACACTGTCACATAGTAACAGTACCTTCTGTGTCTGAGTTGATACTTGGGATGTTTGGACACAGCAGAATTGGAATAATTTATCAATATCCTCAATTAGCAACTCTACATTAAACTTGAAGTTACAATACCACACAAGCAAATTATTAGCTTCCTAGATAGTACAGTATTTAAATTTGGGCAAGATGTACATCAGCAAATGTTTTCATGCCAAAATGGCTGACATACTTCTACACATGAAAAGCTATCTCTCTCAATTCGCCTTCCACAGTTATGTTCATGCCTTTTTGTTTGAGTCGTAGAGACATATAGCATGGAAACAGACCATTCGGTCTGACTTCTCCATGCTGACCAGATATCTTAAATTTAATCTAGCCACCAATTGGCCCATATCCCTCTAAACCTTTCCTATTCATACAGCCATCCAGATATCTTTTACATGTTGTAATTATACCAGTCTCCACCATTTCCTGTGGCATCTCATTACATATACCCTCCAACCTCTGCATTTAAAAGTTGCCCCTTAAGTCTACTACTTGCAAGGCAAGATATTGGGTAAAGAGAACAGGTGATGGAAGAATGGTTGCTGTGGAGATATCAATCCTCGAAGAAAAGTAGAAAAATCCTGATTTCCTGTTTGCAGGTGGACATGCAGAAATAAAATCAGGTGTGTTTGTATGTGTTGTATTGTCTGTGTCCAATTTTGGGCCCCACACCTCAGGAAGGACATACTAGCCCTGGAGTGTGTCCAGTGGAGATTCACACGGATGATCCCTGGAATGATAGGTTTAACGTATGATGAATGGCTAAGGATCCTGGGATTGTACTCACTAGAGTTTAGAAGGTTGAGGGGAGATCTAATAGAAACTTAGAAGATAATGTATGGCTTAGAAGGGGTGGACACTAGGAAGTTGTTTCCATTCGGTGGGGAGACTAGGACCCGTGGGCACAGCCTTAAAATTAGACGGGATAAATTTAAAACTGAAATGAGACGACATTTCTTCATCCAGAGATTGGTGGGCCTGTGGAATTCATTGCCACGGAGCGCAGTGGAGGCCGGGACGTTGGATGCCTTCAAGGCAGAGATTGACAAATTATTCTTCTCGGAAGGAATCAAGTGCTACAGGGAGAGTACAGGGAAGTGGAGTTGAAATGCCCATCAGCCATGATTTAAATGGCAGAGTGGACCCGATGGGCTGGATGGCCTTACTTCCACTCCTATGTCTTGTGGTTTTATGTTTTGAGCTTCACACCAGCTCACAGCAAGTTCATGCTTGCAATATATTTGAACTCCTAAACATAAAACCTCTGTAAATTGCATCCTGTTTTTTAAATACAGGTGCAATAGTATTTCACTGCATCTCAAGTCTTGGTTTAAAATTGAATAGTGGATGATCATTATCATGGGATCCACTGAACCCATTTCTAACCTCTTGCCTTCTGAACTGACTGCATTGTGCTGTCAGATCCAATCCTGATTTTGAAATTAAACCAGCCAACAAGGGTGTTGCAACCATTGTCAGGCATATTGACCTCCGTTAGAGGTTGAGTACCAGGTCTTAGTACCACCTCATATCTGCCCTGGAACACCACCCCATTTTTGAACATTAGGCTACTGTCTATGACTGTCGCTAAACTCATCTCATCTGGGGACCTATTGTCTCTGCCTATTCCTGCCCCACGGAATGAACTTCTCCCTACCTTGACTTGAATTTTGTTTATTCATAGTCCTGTCTCTTTCCACTTACAATTGTTATTTTTCAGATGCTTTAGTCTGTTTCACATTTCCATTTTGTGAGCACTAGCTGCCACCTTTTCCCCAGTTTTGTGCAATCCCTCTACATGGGCAACCCCCATCAGGATGGTCTCACCAGCTGAAAGTACTGCTGGAAGTATGGTTTGAAGAGGCATTGCTTCTGAAGATTCAACTTTTGGAATAATAGCAGTAGAATTCTGCACTGTTTTGGAGGAAAACCTAAGGTCGAAGTCGTAGATGGATGTCTACTGAGTGGGGTAGTGATGATGAGTGTACAATGAACTTTTGTATCTAGAAGATTCCAGAGGGTGACAGCTGAGTTCTGCAGAATCCTGTTTCTGTTGAGAGCTCGAGAATTTTCATCCAGTGACATTGAAGGAATAATGACGCTGTCACAAGTCAGGATGGTGTGGCTTGGAGATGAACTTGCAAGTGGTATTTTGATGTATCTCTTGCCCTTGCAAACTTGTCCTTCTAGATGGTAGAATTTGCAAAGGGCTGTCTTTGGCTCCTTAGTGAGTTACTGTAGTGCATCTTTTGATGGAATGCATTTGTCACTAACAGTATTGAAGGGATGTGAGTGATAATGGGAACTGCAGATGCTGGAGAATCCAAGATAATAAAGTGTGGAGCTGGATGAACACAGCAGGTCAAGCAGCATCTCAGGAGCATAAAAGCTGACGTTTCGGGCCGAGACCCTTCATCAGAGAGGGGGATGGGGAGAGGGAGCTGGAATAAATAGGGAGAGAGGGGGAGGCGGACCAAATTGGAGAGAAAAGAAGATAGGTGGAGCGGAGAGTATAGGGTCGGCCGGGGTGGGGGGGGCGGGGCGGGCGAATAGGTCAGTCCAGGGAAGATGGACAGGTCAAGGAGGCTGGATGAGGTGGTAGGTAGGAAATGGAGGTGCGGCTTGAGGTGGGAGGAAAGGATGGGTGAGATGAAGAACAGGTTAGGGAAGCAGAGACAGGCTGGGCTGGTTTTGGGATGCAGTGGGGGACAGGGGACGAGCTGGGCTGATTTTGGGATGTAGTGGTGGAAGGGGAGATTTTGAAGCTTGTGAAGTCCACATTGATACCATTGGGCTGCAGGGTTCCCAAGCGGAATGAGTTGCTGTTCATGCAACCTTCCGGTGGCATCATTGTGGCACTGCAGGAGGCCCATGATGGACATGTCATCTGAGGAACGGGACGGGGAGTTGAAATGGTTCACGACTGGGAGGTGAAATTGTTTGTTGCGAACCGAGCGGAGGTGTTCTGCAAAGCAGTCCCCAAGCCTCTGCTTGGTTTCCCCAATGTAGAGGAAGCCACACCGGGTGCACTGGATACAATATACCACATTGGCAGATGTGCAGGTGAACATCTGCTTGATATGGAAGGTCATCTTGGGGCCTGGGATGGGGGTGAAGGAGGTGGTGTGGGGACAAGTGTAGCACTTTCTGCGGTTGCAGGGGAAGGTGCCGGGTGTGGTGGGGTTGGAGGGCAGTGTGGAGCGGACAAGGGAGTTGTGGACAGTGGTCTCTCCAGAAGGCAGACAGGGGTGGGGATGGAAAAATGTCTTGGGTGGTGGGGTCGGATTGTAGGTGGCAGAAGTGTCGGATGATGTGTTGTATCCGGAGGTTGGTGGGGTGGTATATGAGAACGAGGGGGATCCTCTGGGGGCGGTTGTGCTGGGGGCGGGGTGTGAGGGATGTGTTGCAGGAAATGCGAGAGACTCGGTCAAGGGCATTCTCGACCACTGCGGGGGGATAGTTGCGGCCCTTGAAGAACTTGGACATCTGGGATGTGCGGGAGTGGAATGCCTCATCCTGGGAGCAGATGCGGCGGAGGCGGAGAAATTGGGAGTAGGGGATGGAATTTTTGCAGAAGGCAGGTTGGGAGGAGGTGTATTCTAGGTAGCTGTGGGAGTCGGTGGGCTTGAAATGGACATCACTTTCTAGCTGGTTACCTGAGATGGAGACAGAGAGGTCCAGAAAGGTGAGGGATGTGTTGGAGATGGCCCAGGTGAACTGAAGGTTGGGGTGGAAGGTGTTGGTGAAGTGGATGAACTGTTTGAGCTCCCCTGGGTAGCAAGAGGTGGCGCTGATACAGTCATCAATGTAACGGAGGAAGAGGTGGGGTTTGGGGCCTGTGTAGGTGCGGAAGAGGGACTGTTCCACGTAACCTACAAAGAGGCAGGCATAGCTTGGGCCCATGTGGGTACCCATGGCCACCCCCTTTGTCTGTATAAAGTGGGAGGAATTGAAAGAGAAGTTGTTGAGGGTGAGGACGAGTTTGGCTAGGTGGATGAGGGTGTCGGTGGAGGGGGATTGGTCGGGCTGCGGGACAGGAAGAAGCGGAGGGCCTTGAGGCCATCTGCATGAGGAATACAGGTGTAGAGGGACTGGACGTCCATGGTGAAAATGAGGTGTTGGGGGCCATGGAATTGGAAGTCCTGGAGGAGGTGGAGGGTGTGGGTGGTGTCACGGACGTAGGTAGGGAGTTCCCGGACCAAAGGGGAGAAAATGGAGTCCAGATAGGTGGAGATAAGTTCGGTGGGGCAGGAACAGGCTGAGACAATGGGTCGACCAGGGCAGGCAGGAGATAGAAGCGGGGTTGGGGGACAATGAGGTTGGAGGCTGTGGGTGGGAGGTCCCCTGAGGTATTGAAGGGAGTCGAGTATTGAAGATGGTGGATCAGATGCCAATCAGACTGGCTGCTTTGCCATGGATGAGTGTCAAGCTTTATAAGTGTTTGACCTGCATTCATCCAGGCTAGTGGAGAGTATTCCAACAGACTTGCTTTTGTAGCAGTATGATTTGAATTTATTTTGCTTTATTCTTTCAGATAAGGTCTATAACATGTAACTGGTACAAAAATATGAGGAGGAGGATGACGAAGTCACTGTTAAACATTAAAATTCTTTTAATTCCATTACTCTGCAGTGTTGAACTCTCATCTGTTTTATATCTTAGGTGGAGGAGGAAATCCAAACACTTTCTCAAGTGCTTGCAGCTAAAGAAAGACATGTTGCTGAATTAAAGAAGAAGCTAGGATTGACTCCATTACATGAACTTAAACAGAATTTGTCAAAAAGCTGGTTAGATGTACAATCCTCCACAGCGTAAGTACAGCAATGGCCGGTAGAACCATGAATTGAATAAATGCCAAGAAAGACTTGCCTGCCTTTTAGTTGTTAATGAAATGGATTGGTAGACAGTTTGTTCTTCCATCTTTTGTTCAAACGTCTGATGAAAATGAATAACCTTTGCAACTAGGAATAAATGACTTGATTTAATATTCCCTCTTTAAACTTACACAGGTTCAAGTTTTGAATTTTGCTTCAGATTTCTCCTCTTTCTCTCACTTGGTTATGCCATCATACAATGTTGAAATTGCTGTGTGGAAATTTTGCTGTTACATTTTGCAGTTAGTTATCACTGCCACTTTTATTTGAAAGTTTGAGACCAAGCCCATTCTATAAATGTAAACAGAGCATGTTTAAAGTTAGTCACATGCACTGTCTCTCTTGGGTTCAATTTGATACTTTTGAAGAATGCCCAGAATATGAGTGCCTCTGTTCTTCTCTGCATCTGAATAGAATAGGGGAAAATCATCTGTGGCCAAGGGGTTTTGTCATCTCCTGTTTAATTGCATTTTTCCCCTTCTACTCAAGTCAAGATGCAGAACCAGATTACTGAAGAATGGAGTTTTGTTCTTTCGGTGGAGCGGCAGCCTAGTTTTTTTTTTAAGTCATTACGTTGTATGTGTTCACTGAGTAAATGGCATGGCATTATACAATGCCATAATCCCAGTAGCTGACTGGCTCACTTCCCTCCTTTTCAGACACCCCATCAAACCTACACACTTCAGGTTTTTGGCCATCTGGCCTAATCACCGTAATAGGTCTGGTGTCTGAGACTAACGACAGGAAAAGGGTAAATTGAGAAATGCTGAGTTGACATACTGAAAGTTGGTGTACTAGTTGTGACATTGGACTAGTCACTAGTCATGATTTCGGATCTGAATGTTCATTTTTCACAAATTGCTATATAATCTTGACTGCAGAGCTTATCCAGCATATAAAGACCAAAATGATTCTTCATTGTCCTTATTCTATGGAAAGCTAACATCATGTGTTAGCTAGTGATCTAGCCAGCAATTCCATTGCGTAAATTATTTCTTTTTTCCATAAAAGCATCCAGCTACCACCTTCTGAGGGCAGTTACAGACGAACAAATCTTTTCATTGAGAATCAATTGAAAGAAAATCCAGAATAGTTTGAGTAAATCCAAACCAGTAAGTAAGTTGACCCATGAAGGCAAGGAAAGCAGTTTCAGCTTATTCAAATGCAACTGAAGACATAATGACCCGAATTTTGTTCACATTTTGAAAGTGGCGACATTTGTTTAAGCTGGTTTTGAGTTCACTGGCTACTCGCTTTGTTTTCAATTTGTGTAATGAGGCACACTTTGTATAGTATATTTAATGTAATAAAACATCCCCAGATACTTCGTGTTGAAAAGCAAAATTAGACTTTGAACCCTCAAAGGTGATTACCAAAAATTTGGTTTAAAAACCTAGGCTTTAAGGAGTATCTTGAAGAATCCTATGGGGTCTCAAATTTTAGTAAGGGACTTTGAGTTAAACGTCAAGGCAGCTGAAAGTTCAAAACTTATTGTACAGGGATAAAATTAAGAATGTTTGAAGCTACAAACAGAATCCTAGATAGTTGTGAGGCTCTAGGTGATGAGATTGAGGGAGGGAGAAGCTGTAGAGAGATTGGAAAAACAATGATTTTAAAATGCGCCCTTGTGTTATTGCTGGATCCAGTGTAGCTCGACAAATACAGGGCTGATAAATGAGCAGGATCTAGTGCAAGGAAGGTCTCAGGCAGTGGCATTGTAACATGAACAGCAGTTAGGTAACCATCATTAAGGTTAGAACCCAGATACATCCGGGAGTGATTTGGAGCAAGCAAGCCAAGAATTAAAGGGATACCATTAGGGTCTCAGCAAATGAGCTGAAACAGGGGAAAAGTCTAGTTTTCTAGTCCTGGCAATAGCTAACTTTATAGCTGATGCAGCTGTGTGGTCATGAACATACCTGAGTCAACCATGACACAGCTGCAAACAATCTGGCATCATTGTTAATATGGCACAAAACAAGCCAGTTGGCCTAGATAATTATCCTAAATTAAATACCTTACACTTGTGTGTTGAACTGTATTTTTTCCATTAATGCAATTAGGATATTGCTGTCTAGGCAGCAGTTATTGCCCATCCCTAATTGCCCAGAGAGCAGTTCAGAGTCAACCACTTTGCTGTAGGTCTGGAGTCACATGTAGGCCACACCAGATAAGGATGGCATTTCCCTTCCCTAAAGGACATTAGTGAACCAGAGGGGTTTTTCCGACAATTGACCCTGGATTCATGGTCATCATTAGACTATTAATTCCAGACATTTTATCGAATTCAGTTTCCACCCTCTGTTGTAGTGGGATTCAAACCCAGGTCCCCAAAACGTTATCTGGGGTCTCAGGATTAACAGCCCAGCAATAATACCACTAGGCCATCATCTCCTCAAGTGCCAATCATTATTTGCTTTGCATGTTCACACTGCAAGTTGATTAATAGCTTAGAGATGACAAGGTGTAGAGCTGGATGTACACAGCAGGCCAAGCATCATCAGCGGAGCAGGAAAGCTGACGTTTCGGGTCTCGACCCTTCTTCGGAAAATTTAGTGAACCAGATGGTTTTTCCGACAATTGACACTGGATTCATGGTCATCATTAGACTCTTAGAAAACTCCTTGATGAATGGTTTGTTGTTTTTGTTGCAGTTGTCAGTGTTAACTGACACCCCGTCCCCAAAAATGACATCACATTTAAATTCTAAGTGTATATCATTAATATAAGTAGTCAACAGCAGTGTTTGCTTCACTAATTCTTGTAGAATGTCACTTCTTAAAAACTGAAAGAACTGTGGATGCTGTGCATCAGGAACAAAAACAAGTTGCTGGAAAAGCTCAGGTCTGGCAGCATCTGAAGAAAAAAACAATTAATGTGTCGGATCTGGTGACCCTTAGAACTGGTGGTTGCTGGGAAAACAAGCTTATATGCAGAAAATAGGGAGGGTGTGCAGTAGGGAGTAAATGAAAGAATAGAAATGTCTAATGAAAGAAGAACAGTTGGGCAGATGAAGGCATTGATAACGATCTGGCTGGGAAGGTGAATAGTTACTGAGGACTATTAGTGACTAACAATGGGTAGTGTATAATGGCAGGCTGTGTGATAACAAGGCCTGATCTGTTAGGTATGGGGCTGGAACATGCGTGAGGTTAGGCCCTAAAATAATTGAACTCTATTGAATGTGGTGGGCTGCAGTGTCCCCCAAGCAGAAAATGAGGTGTTATTCCTCCAGCTTGTGTTGAGTTTTGCTGGAACACTGTAACAAAGTGGAGCGACAGATGTTGACCAGGGAACAGAATGGTGTGTTAAAGTGGCAGGTAGCGAGGAGTCTTTGTGAGCAGAATGTGGATGAAACGGTCATCCACTTTATGCTTTATTTCCTCAATGTAGAGGAGACCACATTGTGAACAACGAATGCAGTACACTAGATTCTGGTAAGTGCAGGTGAAGTGTTCCTTCACCTGGAAGGTACGTTTGGAGTCCTTGGGCAGTGGGGAGGGAGGAGGTAAATGGGCAAGTGTTGCAACTTCACTGATTGTAGGGGAAGGTGCTGTAGGGTTGTGGGGGGCTGTTGGTAGTGAAGATGGTGTGGACCAGGGAGTCCCGATGGTCCCTGTGGGAGGGGAATAGGTGTAGGTGGTGGCATCTTGCTGGACGTGGCAGAAATGGTGTCTGCTGGTCTTTTGGATGTCGATGCTGGCAGGATGTAGATGGGGACAAGGGCTGCAGGAGGCAAGAGAAGGGGTGGTGAAGGCGGAAGTACTGGAGATGAGTCAGTCCCAGTTGAGGGCCCTGTCGTCAGTGGTGCTGGGGAATCCTCAGTTGAGGAAGAAAGTTGACATTTCACAGGCTCCCTTGTCAAAGTTGGCCTCATCTGAACATGAGATCACTTCTCATCTACCACACTGACTAATTTGTTTTATTCCCTCTGGATTTTGTCTTGAAACCAGTTAGTAGTCCATTCTGTCATTTGAGCACTAAGTCCATTTCCTAGTGTTATCCATGTGTCTATTATAAGGCATCTTACTAAAGACTACTTTAGTAAGGCAGATGCAATTTATCTAACCTAGAACAGTTATCAGGGAGAGGGATGGAATGATTAGCTGGGAAAGTCTGGAGCATGGACTTAAGATGATGGCCTCTGTCTTTCCAGAATAGGGAGTCCATAGTTAATATCCCTTTTCGGCATTGTTTTGTTTCTATGTTGTTATTTGAAACTACACTCAATTTCTAGTCCAATGTTGTTTGCTGCAGGATGTTACCTGACCTGATTAGTACCACTGAAAGCAACCATTCCCTTTCTCAGACTGAATGCTGCTTCCTACTTGTGGCCGCTCACCACGCTTGCATGACTGTTTGTTTGAGGTCTTCAACAGAGAGTTCCATCAACTTGGCTGTTGATCGTCTGCTTGAGCAGCTGCTTGAACCTGGCTATGTTGTAGCCACCACCTAACAGCATCCTCCGAGAGGTTGCATAGGCTGCTGCTGCCCCTCAGGATCTGCCTGTTCACAGAGAAGCTGGCCTCTGGGTTTCGGCTAATTCTGAGTTCAGCCTTCAAAGATGATGTCCTAGGCAGTGGCCATGATGCAACAAGAAACAAATGCAGTGCAGGTGGCCTAGTGCTCAATGAGCAATGTCCCTTTGCAAATGTTGGGCAGTTGCTCCTGAGCCTCTAGGAGGTAGTGAGTGGAATGCTTCATTTTCTTTCAGCATTTAAATGTATTTAATTTTTAAGTTAGTTAATTTACAGATGTTGGAATTCAGTCATTTCAAGTATATGTAACACACTTTCAACCCAAAAATTACAAGAATTTTTGTTTTTCTTGTGTTGAGGGAGGCCTTATAGAAATGAACTCCTGTTTTAGCATTGATGTTTAGGAGAATCAATGCTTCATTTAGTTTCTTTTTCCACTTAAAGTTTCAATTTTCTGGAATGGAACCCCAACTTTTAAGTGAGGATACCAGTACTTGATTGAACGATATTTATCCTCCTCCATTACAGAATGTCAAGTGGTAAGTAGTCTGATAATTTCACAAGCACTGAGAGTTCAAGTTAGTTTTACCCATGCGCTGATAACACCTAATGCTGGGCTTTCAGTTGATGACAGAGGGGTAGGGTGTAGATGAAGACTAGGAGGGAACAGATGACGGACCGTTAAAGGATCCTGGATGTTATGGCCCAAGAGAAGGCATTTCAAGTAAACTGGTTACAATTGAATATCACTAGAACCAAACAAGTGCAGTTCTGTCCAGCTAGAAGGTAGTGAAAAGGATTATGGTTTAGTCAACATCAAAGGCTGCATCTGACTCAAAGAATGAGGAAATATGGTTTGTCTTTGCCACTTGTGACTGAGTAGTTTTAATACTGTTGAAGGGATTCAGACATTGGAGCTCTGGAAAAATGGGCTTGGATTTGGGAGGTGACAACAGGATCTTGGACAGAAAAGGGAAATTGGCCCCTGGGCAGTAATTTACAGGAATAGTTATCTCAGGTGTTGGTTTTTGTGAAGAGAAGGGAAATGATGGCAGATTTAAGAGAGGGATAGTAACTCAAGAACTGTTTAACACTGGATGGCGTAGGGTAAAGGTTTGGTGGCAGAAGTGGGAGGGATTCATTTAAAATTCCTTTTTTATATTTATAGTGATAAGTCACTTCAAATTAAATTAGTGGTGAGCCTAATGCTTCTTGGTGAGCTTTGATACCCCTCCACCATATAGCATGGGAAATAAATGGAAAATATACTCCAATGGTACTTGGACATGCACACATAGGTGAGTTCACAACAAATGCTATAATGCAGATCCTCTGCTACAATGTAGCACCTTGAACTTTGATCAAATTTTCAGCAAGTTCCTATGACTACATGTAGAATTAATTGACGATGCAATCTTTTATAATTAAACCTTTTTGCTAGTGATGCTGATGTATCTCAATTTAGTTTACTCAGCTCCATGCTGAAATGGCAACTCATTTGTATTTGTGTGCAATGCTGGTACAATTTCCTGTTTGTACTCTAACCACCTTCCCCCAAGGTTACACTGGGTCTTGGCTGCTTGGGTGAATCACTAAAGTAGATTAGCTTGTACTGTCATGCATGTTTCATGACTTTCTTGGATGTGTTTCAGAATATGATGTAAACTCAGTACAAACTATCGATAGGAAATGTGAAATATCTAGGAGGGGAAGTAGACCTAGAATTTGGAAATCATTTGAAATGTATTGCATAATAAAACAAACATAAAATCCATCCAGATGAAAATGGCTGGAAACTGTACCTTTTGTGCTTGTTCTAATTTCTAAAAATTAATGTCGACAGGTTTAAGAAGACATCTGAAACCCTCTCTCAGGCTGGCCAGAAGGCTTCATCTGCATTTACTAATTTTGGTTCTGCTATTACAAAAAAATTTGAAGATGTTAGGTATGTCTTGAGTTGCTTTCTCTAATAGTAATAACTTGTTGCTCACTCTTATTTAGAATTGCTTCAAAAATTAGGAGTTTTGCACCTACAAGACCATTCAAAATTTTAGATTTCCTCCCATATTTGAACACATGCTGACATTCTTAGACTGTTTCATAGTTCTGAGTCTGTACCTGATATTCCTTTGTAAATGTACTAGCTGCTCAAGCCCACTTGAATTATCTATTGATAATCAGGAGCATTTACACATGCTGCTGTAACATAGAATTTGTATTGATATATAGGTGATTGTGACTTGCTATAATCAAGGATTTCAGATCATTGTTGCATGCCTTGCCCAGATAAAATTTATTATTGTTTCTGTTCTTTCTTCACACTTTCCCTTTCTCAACCCTATTCTTGTGTTGAGCTACATGGATCCTATAATTTTTGAATTCACTTTGTGCTAACATTGTTATTTTTGGCCTTAGATGCAAGAAACATTCGTTCATCCGTAGCATTCTGCAATATACTCACCATTTCGTTGTTTTTTTGCTTTCTGCTTTGCTTGTTCACTCTACAGAAAATATATATTAGTCTCTAAATATTAAATTGTGAAATTCTCAGTTATCTTTCTATTGCATTCTTAATGTGTACTTTTCTACCATTGTGTTGACTCAACTTACCCGCGTGTAACACTTTAAGATCTGTTCTCAAGTTTGAATCTGTTTTGTGGTGTAATTTTCCTTTGCATCCTCCCTCATTTTGATCCTATTCCTTCTGATCATGTAGTATCAGTTCACATGTTCAATTTGATTGCTACAAGGTTTCTTCACTATGACCTGCTTTTGCAGCCATGTTCAACATGTAGCCTGCAAATGTAATCTTGACTGTGAGCCTCTTCCGTGCACATGCAATTCACTCCTTTGTGTGTAGCAAATGCTTCTCTTGGTGCTTCAAACTCCTTGAGCCTTGAGATTAGAAAATGTGTTTCCAGAATGAGGTATTGAAAAAAACTGCTCTTTTTAATATGTCAAATGTATTAAAAGCAATGTTATTGAACCATCTGATGCCAGAGTCAGTTGGAAAATGAGTTGTGAAGAATTCATCCCTGTATTTCTTTGACTCCTTTTTAAGTACGTGGGCAAAAATTTGACAGATGGAGTACAATGTGGGAAAGCATGAACTTGTCTAATTTTATATTTGAGATTGTAGAATTCTGGATGTTCTGTTACATGAAGCTCAAAATATTGTTATGCAGGTACAGCAAGTGAATAGGAAAGCAAATGAAACTTATTATAAGGGGGAATACAGTGTAGAAGTAGGGATAGTCTGCTACAATTGTACAGGACGTTGGTGAAGCCACAGGGTCAGAGTCTCTAAGATCTCCTGCAGTGAATGAACCTTCTCTGCATCTGTTTGGGGTGAAGGGATATCTTGCAAAGAGACATTTGATAGGTTGGGCCTGTCTGTCAAGAGTTTAAGAATGAGAGGTGATTTAGAGGACATGGCAGGGTGGATGCTGAAAGGATGCTTCCCTTGTGGAAGACACCAGAGCCAGAGGATGCAATTTAAAAATAATGATCTCCCATTTGCGACAGATGAGATCAAAAAAAGCCTTAGAGCCATTGTCTGTGGGTTTGTCTTTCCTAGAGACACGGTCCTTGAATATTCTTCAAGTCTGAGTTAGAAAGATCCTTGATAGGGGTTTCGAAGGATGTGGGATGAGACAGAAAAGTGGAGTCAAGGTCATAATCAGATCAGCCATGATAATAAACTACAGACCATGCTTGAAGGACTAAATGGCCCATTCTTATTTCAAATGTATCAGCAGCCAGGTTCAAAACCATGAAATTTAGTAGTTTAAAGTGTCCAACTTGTGTAATACAGGATAATGAAGAACAGTCTTTCATGTACAAGAGCCAATTGCAGAAAATGATGCAAACGAGCAGTTAAAAGAGCAAGAAATAAGACGTTTTTAGTTTTTTTGTCACCAGTTTTATTGCATAGCTGTGTTTAGATGTCTTACATGTGAAGATTGGATTTCGCATGGCAAGATTTAACATTTTAACAAGGGGATTTTGATTTTGTATATGGCGCTGGGGTTATTTGAGAAATCTGCTTACTTGTTTTTCATAGTGACTTACGGCCTTTGTTTCAAAACATTAGATATATTGCTTCATTTGTGATTTCTGTTCCGTGAAATGCACGTGGATCTGAATCTGTTTTGAGAAGGCAAAATGTGGTGAGGTGGGCCACCTTTTTGCAATGAGATTTAAATTTGTATAGTGTTTTTAACCATGTCCTGTGCAATGATTCAACTTGCCTATTTAACCTGACCAAGACCATGAAAATAAGAGCAGAGTGTTGATGTTGTCAAACCTTCTCCTTTTGAGTGTCTTGGGCCTGATACCGTGGCCCTCATGGATAATGAGAGGTTTGAGCAGTGTATGAGTTGTGTGCAGATGTTTCTTCTCTAGTGCAACGAGAACATCAGAGCTGTGTAATTTGACTTGCTGCTCATTTTATACTAGACACTTTTCTGATTGAAGAAAGAACAAGGATGTTGATGCAAGGTTAAAGAGCCGAGGTGCATGATTTCAGTTTTTAACTGGAAAGCTGCTGGTCTTTTTATGGCATGATGCAAATGGGAATTGTGCTACTTACTTCTACCAGACGTGCAAGTCAAAGATCTAATGCACAACTTGAGTATTGACTGCCAATCATTTGCACATGTTGCCACTTCCAGTGCATTTCTTTCCCTTTGCTCATTCTTGAAATGAGCACATTACTGGCCAGGCAGCACTTATTGCCCAGAGGGCTGTTAAGAATCAACCACATTGCTGTGGTTCTGGACATCAGTGAATCAGATGGGTTTTTCCCAACAATCTGCAATGGATTTATGGTCTTTGTTTAGACCTTTAATTCCGGATATTTATTGAATTCAATTTCCACTATCTGCTGTGGTGGTATTCGAACCTAGGTCCTGGGTTGGCTTTGGCAGTGATGCCCACGTCTCATGAAGTGTTATAAAGTTGAGTAAGTCATAAATGTTATTTACTTGCTCTGACTCTTTGAATATTTGTTTTTGTGCAAATAATTAGTAACTGTATCTTAAACGATGTGAATGCACAGCACTGTTGGATTTTTGTCTAAGCAATGAAAAACCTGAGCTTCATGAATATGAAAAGTTTGCTCAAAAACCTGCATTCTGGTGATGTAGTTTGTTAGTATTGTTTTGATTTCTCTTCACCCTATTCCAAATATGTTTTATTTACACACTTAAGCTGGAAGATAACTGGTTTTAAAAACTCATCTTTTCTGTATTTGACAATAAATTTTTTGCTAGTTACATATGATTTAGTTTTAGTATTTAATGTTGTAGGTTGGCATTTGAAGTCAGAATGAACTGAGTATTTGTTTTACCTTGAAGTTAGTAACAATATAGTTGACTATTTATTTGTTTCAAAATGATCTATTTGACCAAAACTCAAATTTATGCATGTCCAGTGTTACCAACAGCAGTTGATTACTGAAGACTAGCCATTAAAATATTGAATTCAATTTGAAATGGAATGCTTTTGATGTGCAAAATTGCAATATTCAAAAATACTGATTGGAACAAAATTGCCACTGAATACTTGCATAAGTACTTTATCTCCTTTCAAAATGGTGCATTGTTTTAACTATAAAATGCACTTGGCCAAAAATGCTGTCTGATATGGTGTGAGTAAAAAAGGTCATGTTTGTGGGCCTGAAATTTGCCTATGATACATTCTTTTGACTTTCAAAGTTGCTGGTAACTGATGAAATTGAATACAATTTTGCTATGACTTTCACGTTCAAATTCAATGACACACTTGCATGCAACCAACAGAGGGGGTCATTTCACCTTTAGTGGCCTACGAACCTGCCCTCTTGTCAACTATCTATCAGGAACAGACCTCTCATGACTTGCACCTTAACTTCACAGTAGTATTTGCCACAGGACTAAGTTTCCTTTGTACATGCTAAAATAAGGACCAAAGTTTTGCGTTCATTCAAGCCTCATTCAAAGACCTAAGCTTTACCTTCAAATCAGAAAGTAATGTCAAATCTCAGATTTAGCACTGTTGATTTCACTTGTAAATGCTAAACTGCTCCCTGTGTACTACTCTTTGTACTTGCTACAAAATAGCAAGAACAAAATTTGGTAATTTTTGAACTCCAGTTTTTTGTTGAGCCAAAACGCAAACTGCACATGTCTTTGATCTACTATTATGTATCAAATGTATAGTTTCCTTAAAACTGAGGAATTTGCCAAGTGCACAGTACAGAAATAGCTTGCTAGCTCGTGGAGGAATTGAGCATATTTAGTGCTGTGAGGATGCTTAGTTTGGTTTGCCTTTTGTCTTGTTAGGATAGGGGTGTGATAACTTGAGTAGTCCGTATTTGCATTCTTCATTGCACCACAATGGTACATGTTATAAATAGCTGTTCATCAATAAATCTTGGAGTTTGCCTGAAGAAAAAGGGTGGACCAAGGTCTCTTTGTAAAAGAAAAACTTTGCAGCAAAAATACATCATTGAAATGCCTAATTCAGCAGAATGAGCACAAGTTATTCCCCAAACTTCATCTCCAATCCTTGGCAGTAAAGTTTACTTTTCGCACCTTGCTGGTGGGTTTCAGTACACATTTTTGTGTCAGTGTTATGATCCCAGCTGATGTTATTACTGGACAAATCGGAACCCAGAGTGAAATCTGACTTGATTGTTTTTGGTTTCGTGTAGTTGATGGTGTCTGAAATATTGTGTAAATATTGCAGCTTTTGTTTCAACAGTAAAAAGTCCATTAACCAAAGGAAATGGAGATAAAACAGAATAAACGGAACGATCTTCATATATCTTTTACAGCTCCCAAAAGTTCCTCTCCCACCTGAGAATCTCAATAGGTTTAACTGTGATTTCAACTCCCTGTCTGGAAAATCGGAAAGCTGTTTTCTGGAGCTTTTATACGCCAGAGTTCAAACTGTCCAGATGCTTCTGGTCTGGATCAAGCTTTAAACCCCTTACCCATTATTCTAACTATTGTTCCACTTTCTTACAATCACTGCTTTATACATCTATCTGCTTTCAAGGAGACTTCAGAACAACCCAAAACTGAAAGTAAAACATCCTCCTGTTTTTCTCTCTCTCTTCCACCTCTTTTCTCCCCTTCTCCTTCCCCCCCCCCCCCCCCCCAAAACTCTTGACTCTGTTGCCCTGCCGCCTTTGCTCCAACCCCATCCCAAGTGGGGATATTCTCTATTCCGTTGCCATCCATCTCTTACCATATTTTGTGTACTTGGGTATTACTCTCCTGTGTTCTTGCCTAGTTCCCACATCTCTGGAGAGTTAGTTTAAACCTTTTTCCCGACAGGACTACCAAAACTTCCCACAAGGAACTCTATTAGACTGTGTTCAGGTGCCATCTCTCTTGGAGCAAGATCAGTTCTTGGGTACCAGCAATTTGAAGCCCTCTGTCCTGTATTTTTCTAAGCATGCATTTATTTCTTCTGTTTTGACTTTTATCTTATTTCTGTACTCACTGTCACATAGGACTGGGAGTGATCTGCAGGTTCTTTTGCTGTCCTAGCTGACTAATATTCAACCTAGCTGTCTCAGTTGTGACTGCAGCACTACAACTGTTTTTCTGACCTATATTATTATTACCCATTATGTTCCATGATCTCTGGCTGATGACTTTCCCTCAGACCTTCTCTGCAGCCACCATGTTTTATCCACGACCCTGATATCGGGGTGGGGGGGCAGTATGCCGTTGGAGTTGCATTTGTGGCCGAAATATACTCCTTTCTGTTCCCCTAACAACAAACATAACACCATCCCTATTTACTCTTCCGTTCTGGTATTGCATTCCTTTTGAGGAATCAGTGCCCTCGCAGTATCCAAAATATGAAAATCAATTCTTCGAGAGGACTTTAGGGACTCCTGCACTGTCTGCTTGGTTTCTTGAACTTGCTGGTTGTTACCCAATTCCCCCTTTGTCTGCATACCCTTAAGTTGGGGTGTGACCACATATCAGAACACTCTCTATTGTGTAAGTGTAAACTTTGCATCTGTCATAGTGAGCCCAGCCACTACTACCCAAGTTCTGAAACTTGGAGCTAGATATAGCTAGGTCTCGTGGCATTTTCAGTCTTTCCAGCATGTCACAGGATGCCATTCCATATGGCTGAGCAGCCCTGCTATAATGCAAGCGTAAATTTCTATAATTTACTAGAGACTGAAAATTCGACCACTGAATTTGCTCTTCTGAGAATGTTACTGTTCTTCTATTTCAAACCCTGTTTACTTGTGCAGCTTTATAACTCCTGGTCAAAGACTGGCTGAAATAGGGGGGGGAAAGTGCCCCCCTCTCCTCTTCTCATTGAACCTCATTACTTGCCTAACTCTCAGTAGTTTTGTTCCCTCTGCAGTCTGAATACTGCACTGAACCTCCTCTTTATACTACTAAGGTTCCAATGAGTCCACCATTTGACAGTTACAAAACAAGTTAAGGCCTCCTATTTATTAATCTCACCTTCTCTTCAGCAAGAAGCTTGATTGGTGCCATTCAAGCTTGGAAGAAACACAACTCTAAAAGTAGTACAATTACGAAAGATGCCCTCAACGTTTTTAAAGGCTAAGCCTGTAGCCTAGATTTGGTGGGTGTGGGCAAATTGTGCTATTAATGCAGTCTTTGCCAACTTTTCCAAAGATTTTTCACTTAATGGCACACCCTTTGTATCCTGTTTTATGCAAGAAGTTAGTCCAGATTTCTGATGTTTCCTCAGGATTTTCATGTTTTGGTTTGTAACTGTATGGAGTGTACTTTTAATTTCTACATTTTCAAAAAATATTTTTTTCTATTCCCATTTTCTTATGGTGCTTGTCTCAGATGCAAAGGCGAATATCAGATATTGTACTTAAATATTTGAATCTTTTCTGGCATGGTAGATGTAGCTGATGCAGTCCAAAAGCTTTGTACCTAAAGTGAATGTTGTAGTAAAACTATTTTCCTTTATTTTGTCCTCCTTCTGACAAACTGGTGCTAGAGCAGAAATTCTATTTCATAGTTACAAATAGAACTTTAGCTGATTGGCATTTGAAACTAGAAGCCAACTACTTGTACCAAATTTAACACTTATTTCTGCTGCTGTAATATTGAAACAATGACTGGAGAAATACTTGCAATGTTTTCCGCTTTGTTAAATATAGCATGTATAAGTCTTCAGATAGAAGTAATGCCAACATTCTACTAAATTTGCATCATCGGCTAATCTTTAGTTTATTGTAAATTGCACGTGAAAGGGTGTGACTTGGAAAACCCATATAGTTTTTCTTAGCATTATTCCTTGGGTTTGTTGGTTAAGAATGACGTGCACTTTGGCAGGTCTGTTCTGGAGGAAGGTGTTTCGTCTAGATTGAGAAGGTTGCCTTTCCTCCCACAACCATCCCCTCCTCTTAAATACTACTGACAGTGTGACCTGTGGAAGATGCTGGAATGAAGAGCAAAGGTAGGCAATCTAAACTTTCTTTGTCTTCATTTCTTGAATGGAAGTATCCTCTACATACCAAGATCCTACTTGACATGTTGGAGGATGTAAACATTTGTTGTAAATAGTTGAACTCTCCTGCGTTCTACCACATTTGGGAGAGAACTGAAGCCTTCTTGCAAAATAGCATCTCTGTACTGTACCAGAGGAGAAATAGGCTTGAATGATGTCCCAGTGTCTTGGAGTAACCTCACATTATCCCTTATCAACTCACTTCCTTTTCCAGTACGTAGAGGGTACTTGCATTTGAAGGCAAGTAATGCAGTTGTTTTACTTAACTGCTTTATTTGTCGTAAAATCCATAGTGTTCTTTCTTTCTTTTCTTTACTCCAACACCAACCCCCCCCCCCCCCCGCTGTAAGAATATCCCATAATGTTGTAGCTTGCAGATCCTAGACACTTTTCTCCATTGAAAATAACTTGATGTATATAAGTACTTAATTCAAATTATTCATGCATGTACAATAATATTTAATTTTCTCAAAATTCAGGCTTTAAGGTTTTGCAGACATTTTGACGTGGCTTGTGAACGAGTTCATGCTCTTTCTGTTCTGAACATATAGATTAGTACTGTAGTTTAATATTTTTCAGGACTCAGCAGCTGCTGAATATGAAGTGTGAAGTGAGTTTGTTGCAGTGCTTAATTGCTGATAAATTCTCAAATAATATCTCATTCAATAGTACTTAGAATTGGTTGTTCTAAAGTATGAACGAACTCTAGTTCTGGATCTTTCTATTTTGGCACATTGCTTGTGTGGCAAGAAAAATTACCAGAAGACTAACTTTTCTCAATATTTAATTAGTGTTCTTTTGCTAACCTGTTGTACAGCAAAACTGATCATTGCACAAATTTTTCTTCTGATTTTAAGACCCTTACAGGTGTGGAAGTATACATTTTAAGTCTGTCCCCCTAAACATTTTGTGCTCCATTGATTGGATTATTTGCACAGCAAATGTGCTCTACTCTACCTGTACAACGCCCTAATTTCCTGTGTATTTGAAAGCTACCAAAAGTTTTTAAGCTTCATTTATAGGATGTGGACATTGCTGGCTGGGCTAGCATTTACTGCCCATCCTTTGTTGCCCTTGATAAGGTAGTTCTTGAACTGCAGTCAGTTTGGTGTAGGTATACCAACATTGCCATGGGGAGTGCTCTGGGATTTTGACCCAGCAATGCTGAAGGTATGATGGTGAGTGGTTAAGCAGAGAACTTGCAGGTGATGGTGTTGCCATATTTGCTGTACTTGGCCTTCTAGATGGCACACACTGCCGTTACTGTGCATCAGTGATGGAGTGTGTGAATGAATTGGATGTGCCAATCAAGAGCCTTGTCCTGGACGGTGTTGAGTTTGTGTTGTTGGAACTGCAGTCATCCACGCAATGGGGGGTATCCCATCACAGTCCTGACTTGTGCCTTGTAGGTGGTGGACAGTTTTTGGGGAGTCAGGAAGTGAATTATTCCAAGTAGGGTTACTAACCTCAAACTAACTTCTGTGGTCACAGTATTCATATGGCTAGTCCAGTTCAGTTCCTTGTCACTGGGAATATTAATAGCGAAGGATGCAGTGATAGTATCTCCTTGAATGGTAAAGGGTGATGGTTAGATTTTTCTTGTGTTGGAGGTGGCACTTGTGTGGTACAAATGTTACTTGAATGTATTTCATTATTTGCAGAGAAGGGTTCTGCACAAATGTAGTTTGCTTCCAGCAATTGTAAATGAGCCACACAAGATCAACTGGCTGTCTTTAGTGTAGCTATTCATGCGTTTGTGATTGATCCATTTGTTCACTTCTCACCTTCAAGCTTGATGCGGGACTGTGTTTGTTCACTGTACCAGTCAAGCTTGCAAATTTGCCAAAGGCTATCATTTTTTTTGTTAGTATCTGGCATACCTGAAAGCATCCTGGAAATAGTAGTATCTCGCGTTTGAAATGGAAGTTAAGAACCTGTTTTGCTTCTATTCAGTGGCTACACAAGTTATATTTATAACCGACAGGATGCTGTCATCACTCTAAAATGACAATCAGACAACTCCACAATTGAGCCGCAGGATATGTGGATTTTAATGCTAATGTTATGCTGTATGTGTATTCCAAATGTCTGAAAGATTAGCTGATTGAATCAAACATATTTCTTTGGGTGCATGTAATAAGCTTTTGATACAGACTGTGTTCAACCTCACTTGCAAAACTCAGTGAAACATATACTGTTGTGATTCTAAATTAGGTAGTACTTGATGTGAGCACGTGAATAGTTGATTATCTCAAATTGGTTGCTAATGTGGCTCAGTTAAATTTGCTAGAAGTGATGTGAAAGGATCCATCCTCTACAAACTGAGGGAGTATATTCAAATTTTGTATGTTTTTTAATGGAGAGTAGCCTACAGCAGCCTGCTCTTTTGACTTGTCAATACCTTGGCCAGTCTTCTCAATGAATTGGCACCCTTTTCTCCTGCAGTACAGATTGTTGTGAAATGAAACCATATAGGTTTACTCCCATAGTCACTGTTATAAGTTTGTCAGAAGAGCTTTAATGAAAGGATTCACTACAATTTAGTAGTAGCTCTGCAACCTTGAGCCAGTTTCTCGTGGAGTTAGTAATTTAGCTCCCTCTGATTTATTCAAATTTGTGAAGAGGATTGGTTCTGCATAAGCTTTGGATACTCAACTGTGAATTTTGCTGGAATCTGACACAAATTGTTACTATTTACTTTTGCTTCCATTTTTGCTGTAGATTTGCTATTGTATTCCACCTATTAGAAGTACTAATACCATGATACCCCAAGTGTTAGTTGACTGAGTTAACAGTAAGATGGTAGCAATTAGTTTGGGTTAAGGAAATTGGAGAAAAAAAAATCAATTGGGATTCATGACTTTTGATCTCACCCAGTGAGCAATAACGTTCACTATTCAATGTTTAAGGCCACAAGTTTGAGTTGACAGTCATGATTTAGGTTTGTGCCCAGAATATTCACTTGTCAGCAGCCCTCTGGTACATCATACATTATTACTACACCCCATTTTGAGTCCATCACAAGGGAGGAAGAAATTTAGAGAAACGAGTGTTAGTGGTAATAGAAGAAAGATAAAGAAACCGATTAGAAGCACCCGACAAGCAGCACTGACGTGTCCCAGAATGATACAAAGTGAATGGATTGTGGATTACAAATGCTGCACTCAATGGTGCTGGAGCAGAACTTTCTCATAATTTAGAAGTTCGACTAGTATCTGTTGGAGATTACACTAGCCACCAATGCTGAAGCATAAAATGAATCATTTGAGAAATGCTATTAAATATCAAGAACTTTCAGAATATATGTTGGTTTTAGCAGCTGGTCCTGCCCTTAACCCAAATAATAAGTCACTTAACACACACAGCCTCTTAGCTGAATGTTGATATTAATGCTTTACTACTTAGAAATCACAATCAATGCTTGTGTTGTTAAATGGGAGCAATATGCTAGAAATGTTAATACAAAAACAGAAGAATGCTGATGCTGAAAATGTGAAATTCTAAGATCAGACAACCTCTGGAGAGGGAAACAGTCTCCCTATCTGGGCCAGCCCTGCTGAGTATTTCCAACATTTTTTGTCTTCTGCCTAAAATTTTGAAATTTGATCAAAATTTTTGAATTTCTACTTCTGCTTGATTGGTATATTTTTGTTGCTCCAATAGTTTATATTTTAGTGCGATTCTTATTTCTCATAATTTTGATTCAGAACCTTAGTTTTTAAATAAGGGTTTTTAATGCATGATCTGAATGTGATCCTAGTTTAAACTGAATAAAAAGTTTTTGTTGTTACATTACTTTGTAATACATTACATTGTATCAATTCTAAAGACAAAATCTTTTTCTACAAAAAGAATAGCTCCTTTGAGCTGCCATTTGTTCCCATGAGCCATGAAGCAATAGGCCAGAGTTCTATGTAAAGCGATCTTGAGCCAAGATGTATTTAGGCCAAATATTATAAATTTGCAAGATGAATTTGTAACCATTACAAAGAGATAAAATATCTTGCAGATGTACTTGATCATGTAGACTCTTAATTTCTTTTGAAAGAACCACCTCTGCAAAAACAGCTGTGCCGTTGTGGTTAGAGAATTACCTATTCAGGAGCTTTCCTTAATGCAAACCGTTCCTCAAAAGTCTGGCTACTTTACAATTGTTTTACCATAACTAAGAACAGCTGAGTTTAAAATGTTAAAATCAATTAAATTTACAGTACTAGTGACCTGTTTTGTGTTCAATTTTCTTGTTAATGCTCACCGTATCATGATGACATCCTGCAGATTACATGCTTTTTCACATTCTTTTAGGTAAGGAAGGTGTAATTTATGATAATGAAGCACAAAATCAATCTGTTCCATTCATGAAATTAAATGTTACTTGAAAATAAAATTGCATGAATTGATGTACTGTGTAGAAGGTTGGTTTGCTGAGCCACAAATGGAAAATTGTTTATTTCATTGCTTAAAGTGGAAGGTGCTGTTTTGGAAACATTCCTTCCTATTAGTCTGTCATAAATCAAGTATTACATGTTTTTGAACTAACTTTTTGCTGTTTCCTTAATGCTGGCCGATTAGCATTCACTCCCTACGACACTCAATTAGCATGCCTGCTATGAGGTACTGTATTATATGCATTGAAATAAAATGTAATGGCTAATTCATTGTCTGTTTTGTTTGTAAACTGTAGTTAGCAGACTTTATAGATTGATATTTGAACTTTTGTTTTCAAATTTGAATATTGACTTGGTCATGCTCTTGTGGCTTTTGTTGATTTGAAATTTTGTACATTTCATTGTAGGAGTGGTAGTGATGAACTTGGGTATTGAGCACTGTACCAACTGAATTTTTCTTGTATCAGGAATTCCTGATACAATTTTTGTTCTTTAAAATCTGGTTGTTTTCAGTGTTCAAATAATAAGATTATCATTAATATTGTAAAATGTACATAAGTTGGTTTTGGGCTTTACATTGAAATCATTGGGTCAGCTTTGGTTATTTTGTCTAAACAAAGATATGCTGTTCAGAGCAGCTGTCAGTGAAACTGACAACTTTTTTTTTTCCCCTCTGTCCGAAGGTTGTGATGTCAGTTGTGTAGTCAGCTTGGTCTTCATTTCTCTAACTTTCACTGTGGTGTCCAGGTGTTAGCATCTTGTATCCTGGGGATAACTGGCAGATTTAATTAACCAGCACTGCCCCATTCCAGGAGCCTGGCAGATAACCAGTAATTACGAGACAGCTTTGCAGTTTCTAGATTTTGTTTTGGGTGGGAGAGAGAAAACGTTTACTTTGATATTGAAGCAGTCTGGATGATGCCACTACATTCAAAGCTTCAGCCATACTGTGCAGTTGAGTGAAGAGGTCTAGCTGCTCAACTGAGGTACAAGTAAAAGTACTTCTCCACAGCGTGGAAGAAAAAATATTTAGACCCGAGTTTCACACTGCTGTTCTTGGATGTCATCTCAATGTTTATTTTGATTTTCTTAAATATTGCAACACCATTTTTCCAGCAGGGGCTGGTATGGGATGTGGCAGTTCCAAGAAAAGACCAGAAGAATAAGCCTTAAGTTTTGCCAAATGTTGTCTTCTAGTGTTAGTGTGGTATGACCAGGTTTAAAATGATCCTTTTTAAGAGTAGGTGAAATGTTTAATTTGCCTGAACACACTTCACATTTCACTACATTGATTCTGTATTTGATTGTGTAAATACATTTTCAAATGATTCATGGACAACGTATCATAGGCTTTTGTTCTATAATGCTACCAAAGTTGATTTTATGTAGCTCTGGATCAGTTTTTGTTTGTTAGCCTGGTGTCTTTTTGCAGTAAATATTGTACAACCTATTGTTATCAAATGCTGGTTTAAAAATGTCGCAAGATGGATGCATCATTCTGCAATAGATTAGAAAACAATGCTAATTTTGATTTACTATTTAAATATTATGGCTAAATCTAAATAGTCATTTTTGGTGTTGAATATTAAAATCTTATCTGTCTTCTCTTGCAGAAATTCACCAACTTTCAAGTCATTTGAAGATAGAGTTGAAAGCTTAAAGGTAGTGCATATGTTAACTTTGAGACTTTGCTTGGGTTGTTGAACAAAATAGCTTTACAAAGATTAACCTGTTTTAGGGTTCCTTTCTGTGCACCACCACTATTCTATGTCCCTTTGGAAATCAAGGTTTAGTATATGTATTTATGGTCTACTTCATATTTTTTGCAAAAACTTCAGACTTACTGATATTTGGATGTCTTTAGATTTTTTCCCTTTAATATTGCTCATGAGGAAGACAGTTATAACCTGGAAGCACTCATTTATTTTTATTTGGGGTTAATAACTGGGAATTTGTCTTGCGCTGTTTGAGTGGAAAGGCACCTATTCTCATGTTTCACTGATAAGGGCAATGGATCTTGGGTTCTCACCATCTTAAAATCCTTTGCAAATCTTGCAGACTTATACTGCTAATGAGTCACTGCTCAAAAAGGAGGAAAGACTATTGTTTTGTTGTGCGGATATAGGAAAATAGGTTGTGAATATTCTGTGTGCAGTAATTGAACAAAGTTGGACTATGGTAAAGGGAGAATAGTAATGAGCTTTCCAATTGATGTTTTCTTTTTTAAAAAAAGCACATTTTAAATTTTACAGGATTGTATTTTTAACATTTCAGTAGAATCTTAGAATTTTAAAAGATGTCAACTCCACTGAGAATTAGCTTGATTTTTTTATACCCATCATTTCAACACTGATGTTTTCAGTAAATTGTTAAAGCATCATCTTAATGTTTTGTAGAAGTGCTTTTAGTTTAATTTTAGATTATATTTTCATCTTTTTATAACCAGTATTCATTTGATTTTTAACAGTCTAAGGTTGCAGGCAACAAGGAAGGAGGTGGCGATTTTGGGAATGTTCTGAACTCTGCAGCGAATGCAAGTGCCACAGAGGCCATTACAGAAGAGGTTTCAGATGTTCAAGAAGCTCATTAAAATGCTGCTTTAAATCCAGCTCTTTGACACAGTACAAATCAAGCAAATGGTACTAGTTACAAATACTGGCTTTATTCCATTAGTTGTGTCTGTCCCACGACATTGGATCTTGTAGTTAACGGTTCACAAGATCTGACCAGCCCCTGGATTAGTACACTTTGAATTTGGCATTTAATATAAAACTAATTTGGTCCTCAACAGCACAAATTGCTTTATGTAGTGAAAATACTTGGCTTAATGACTGTGTGTCCCAAACTCTTGCTCCATGCTACACCAATGAAACTGTCTTGATTGGAATAGCAAATTGAAGTACCTGAAACTTCCATACTTGGTTTTTTCCAAAGAAAATTATTTCAGACTTTTAAAATGGACAGCATGAGTTTGTTGGCAAACGTGCAAGCTATGACTCAGCTCAATGTGAATGTGTATCTTTTGTTAGATAACTCTGAAATTAGATGCCTATTAAATACATTGTGAAAGCTTTTTTTATTTGCTTTTAAAGATGTTATTTGTTCAAGCTATAAGGTAACAAGACATCTTTGTCGGAAATTGCCATAATTTAGCATTCTCTTCAGATGTGGAATTCAGTATATGTTGACTTTCCTTTGGCTATTAAAATAAAAGCCTACTCATCTGATTTTCACTTTAGTACCTGTCAAAGTATTTTCTTGCATAAGTGCTCAGTTATGTGACTTAAATCTGTTTATATCTGAGGTGGTTGTAAAATGTATACTGACTCCTCATTTTAATGCATGTTGGCAGTTAGCAACATTTAAGGTTCAGAATTTTGGGTCTGAGTTTTGATGACCAAATGAATGGATGACATTGATTAAAAGATGTTGCATTAGTGCATATTTGAAATATTTGAGGTTCGAGTTTAATGTTGACATTGTACAAGGGTAATTTTGGTTTTTGTTCACCTGGCTGGATGAAATGCTGTACAGTCCCAGCTATCTTGATATGTTTTAAAAAAAACTTTTAATAAAGATTGCTGATGATAAAAATGTTCACTTGTGAACTGGTCTGTCTCATGCTAATTGCTGAGAACTTGACCTATTGTAATAAATTAATATTTCACTTGTTGCTGATCTGTAAAACTGTTGTCATAATGCAGATCTAAAGCAGTTTTATTTCAAATCTCACCAAAAATGACCATGTTTCAATATGCAAACTTTCCACACCTAATAATTAAGCCCTGAGTAACAATGTTCTGTTCTACAATTCCTAAATTGGTTGTCTTCTGGCTGTGAGCAATCAGCAACATCTGTTACAAGGACATGCGATCTAATGGATTAAATATAGAACTTTTAAATGATCAGTCTCTTTCAGCTGCATTAACTTTATTCAGCATCAAAATAGTTTAAAACAGCCAAAAAATGTTATCTCCTGGGCTATGGAGGAAATGACATGCAAGAATGTTATGCAATTACGTATGTGAGGGTTTGTTCAGAATTCAGTGAGACTCTGATATACTGTAGGAAAGTGAGCCAATAATTAATCATTCTAATCAATTTTTTCATTTAAATGGGGTAAAAATACTTAAGCTACTAATTGCATTGCTTCTTGACTACTAGTTTTAGTCAGTGAGACTGTTGGAGGAGATGTTATAAAGGTAACCTATGAAGCCTCTTTGCTCATCTCAGTTTCCCTCCTAGCAGGAGTCTTACTGAAATGCCAATGTTCTGTAAATCTCAAAAGATTCTAAACAAGCAAAAAGGTAAATCCAGAATATTGCCTTAAATTAGATTGCATAAAGATGACCTAGGAATGCTGGTTTATTGTTGTGTAAAAATATAAATTGTAAACATCTCTCTCATTTCAGCTTTTCCACTCACATGTAGCTAAAATCCCTTATCCCTGGTACCATTTGTAGCAAACATCTCCTGCACCAAATCCAAGTCTTGACATCTCGGTTTTTAAAAAAAACCTGTGGATGCTGTAAATCAGGAACAAAAACAGTTGCTGGAAAAGCTCAGCAGGTCTGTCAGCATCTGTGAAGATTTACCTACCATCCCACTAGTATCCACGACCAGATGATCATTAAACGCCATGTCCGCCTCTGGTGAGATGCCACCACCAGACACACATTCCCCTCCCCTTCCTTGTCCACCTTCTGCAGTGCCCGTTCCCTCTGGGACACCCTGGTCCACACATCCTTCACCCCCAACACCCTCCTCCCTCCCCCCCCCCCCCCCCCCCCAACACACACACCAACAGCCCAACTGCACCTTACCCTATAACCAGTGAAGGTGCAATACCTGCCTATTTACCTTCTTTCCCAGTATCCAAGGACCCAAACATACCTCCCAGTGAAGTAGCACAACACCTGCACTTCCCAGAATCCAGTCTACTGCATTCACTGTGCACAATGTGGTCTCCTGTACATTGAGGAAACAAAGCATAGTCTGGGTGACCACTTTGCAGAGCATCTATGTTCTGCTCACAAAAATAGATGCTTTTGCCTGCCACTTTAACACACCACCCTGTTCCCCAGCCAACATCTATGGCTTGCTGCAGTGTTCCAGCAAAGCTCAAAGCAAGCTGGAAGAACAACAACTCTCTTTCTGCTTGAGGACCCTGCAGCTCTCTGGACTCCATAACGAGTTCAATAATTTTAGGGCCTGAACTCTCCCATGTCCCAGCCCCCTACCCCACACACCAGGCCTTGTTGTCATGTTGCCTGTCTTCACACACCCCCCCTGTTGTTAGTCACGAATAGTCCCCGTTAACAACTGTCCACCCTCCTATCCTGATCTTTATCAACTCCTTTTGTCCAACTGTCCTTCTCTCTCAAAACTCTATCCTGTCATTTACTCCCTACCCCACTCAACTCTCTTATTTTCTGCATATAAACTGATGTTCTCCCAGCCACCATCAGTTCTGAGGAAGGGTTACTGCACCTGAAACATTAACTTTTTCTTCCTCACAGATGCTGCCAGACTTGCTGAGCTTTTCCAGCAGCTTTGTTTTTGTTCTTGACATTTTGGGTATTGGTGCCCAAAAGTGAACACACTACCGTAGTTGAGGACTAACCTATGTTACAAGTAGATTGACAATACCTTGTGTTCACAGAAATAGGTAAGAGACTACATCTTTACTCTGTTTCTTTTTGTAGATGCACCCATAAATAATTCAAGCAAAATAACAATGAAGAAAATAATAGCAGGAGATCAGATCTTTGCAGAATCCTGAAGTAAAATCTCCCAAGACTTTCTTGATTTCATGCTTCACTTTAAATTGGAAAAAGTCCACACCATTCCACTACTTAACAACAATGAAAGAGGAAAATCGCAAAATTATGGAGCTGTTTGTCCAACATCTGTTGTCAGGAAATCACCTGTGTCTATGATTAAGGGGGGGAAAAAGTGACTATACATGCTAAGTTTTGATTTGTTCAGAGAATCAGCAAGGATTTATAAAGGGTTTGTCATCCTTGTTGAACTGGATCAAAATCTTTTGAGATGGTGACTGAAGTAGTGGACAAAGAAATTGGTTGCTATTTATATGGACTTTCAGAAGCAATTCATTTGCAATCTAAAGCTAAAGCTCATGGAATTAAAGGCAAATTAGTAACTTGGTTGGGTAACTGACTGGGTGGCAGGTGTCAGAGGGTAGGGGTGGTGATCAGGTATTCTAAGTGATGGACACTAGAAACTTTCTTCAACCTAAATTAGCAAGTTAAGAGTCACTTATCCAAATTTACAAATAACACTTGTACTTTGATTCACACTTGCAATGTCAAGGCATACAAAGCCATGGCCCAAGTGCTGGAAAATTGGATTAGAACATAGTGTACAGGTCCTTCGGCCCATGCTGTTGTGCCTGCCTATTATCTTACTAAGATCAAAATACATAGATCATTGAAAGGTTATGATCATAAAATGAAAATAGTCAAAAAGGCAAACAAAATCTTCTGAAGGGTTACAGGACCCTAAACGTTAACTCTGATTTCTCTCTACAGATGCTAGCGGATCTGCTCAGCTTTAACCGGCAATTTTTGTTTTTAATCTCTGATTTCCAGCAATCTCAGTTCTTTTTTTTTATTGGATAAAACATGGACCTATTGATGAAGATTTGTTTCAAGGTGGCAATGTAATACTAGAGGTATAGCTAGCCCTAGTTAGACCACACCTGGAATACAGTTCTGGGCACTATACATTGGAAATAGTTTTGGAGGAAGTGAGATCTAATTTGGCCATCATTTTACCTGGACTCCTTGTTTTTAAAATGAGAGATTGCATAGACGTTGGTTGTATTCCTTGATATTCAGAAAGTTAAAAGATGATTTGATCAAAATTTTTGAAATACTAATGGGCACGGAGCAGAGAAAGTGAAACTAGTTCCATTAATGGTCATTCTAGGCCCAGCAGACACATAAATTAAAGCCAAGCCTCTGGAGTGAAGTTAGGAAACAAAAGTACTTATAGCTATAGAGTCAGACAGCACAGAAACAGACTCCTTGGTCAAACTAGTTCAAGCTGACCATGTTTCCAAACTAAACCCACTTGCCTGAGTTTAGCCCATACCCCTCCAAACCTTTGGTATTCATGAACATGTCCACATATCTTTTAAATGTTGTAACTGTTACCTGTATCCACCACTTCCTCTGGCAGTTCATTCCACCCATGAAGCAATTCCTGTGTAAAAACTGTGTCCTTTTTAAAACTTGCTCCACTCACGTTAAAGATATTCCCCAACCTTAGGGAAAATACACTTGCTAGTCACTTTATCTGTGTCCCTCATGATTTTATAAACTTCTGTAACATCACCCCTCCACCTTGAATGTTCCAGTGGAAAACTTTTCAGCATATTTTTATAATTAAAATCCTCCAGTTCTGGCAAGTTTCTTCTGAGCCCTGTTCAAATTAATATCCTTCCTATGGTGGGGCAAGCAGGACTGCACACAATCCTCCTGAAGAAGCTTCACCCATGTCCTGTACAACCTTAACATGATGTCCCAACGTTTAGACATAGGTCTGATCAACGAACGCAAGTGTGATAGAAGTTTGGAACTTTCTCCCTCAAGTTGCATTCTTATGCTGGCACAATTATCAATTTTAGACTGAGTTTGATTTTTCTTATCCAAAGGTATTACATGATACGAGGCAAAGTTAGTTTTATGGACTTTGTCACAGATCAGCTGTTACTGTAACAAATATTGGTTAGTTTCAAATATTCAATAGTTTCAAATAGTTTACACCCATTTTATTGTCCTTTGGCCAAAATGCAGGCATTGAACAGAGCTTCTTCGATCCTTCAGAAACTAAAAAGAACCAATAGCTGCTGGTTAATAAAATGTGAGGCTGGATGAACACAGCAGGCCAAGCAGCATCTCAGGAGCACAAAAGCTGACGTTTCGGGCCTAGACCCTTCATCAGAGAGGGGGATGGGGGGAGGGAACTGGAATAAATAGGGAGAGACGGGGAGGCGGACCGAAGATGGAGAGTAAAGAAGATAGGTGGAGAGGGTGTAGGTGGGGAGGGAGGGAGGGGATAGGTCAGTCCAGGGAAGACGGACAGGTCAAGGAGGTGGGATGAGGTTAGTAGGTAGCTGGGGGTGCGGCTTGGGGTGGGAGGAAGGGATGGGTGAGAGGAAGAACCGGTTAGGGAGGCAGAGACAGGTTGGACTGGTTTTGGGATGCAGTGGGTGGGGGGGAAGAGCTGGGCTGGTTGTGTGGTGCAGTGGGGGGAGGGGATGAACTGGGCTGGTTTAGGGATGCAGTGGGGGAAGGGGAGATTTTGAAACTGGTGAAGTCCACATTGATACCATATGGCTGCAGGGTTCCCAGGCGGAATATGAGTTGCTGTTCCTGCAACCTTCGGGTGGCATCATTGTGGCAGTGCAGGAGGCCCATGATGGACATGTCATCAAGAGAATGGGAGGGGGAGTGGAAATGGTTTGCGACTGGGAGGTGCAGTTGTTTGTTGCGAACTGAACGGGCAGCCCTCCGCTCCCTCCGCTCCAACCCCAACCTCACCATCAAACCCGCAGACAAGGGTGGCGCAGTGGTAGTATGGCGTACTGACCTCTACATCGCCGAGGCCAGACGCCAACTCTCCGACACCACCTCCTACCGCCTCCTCGATCATGACCCCACACCCGAGCACCAAACCATCATCTCCAACACCATTCATGACCTCATCACCTCAGGGGACCTCCCACCCACAGCCTCCAACCTCATTGTTCCCCAACCCCGCACGGCCCGTTTCTATCTCCTTCCCAAAATCCACAAACCTGCCTGCCCTGGTCGACCCATCGTCTCAGCCTGCTCCTGCCCCACCGAACTCATCTCCACCTATCTGGACTCCATTTTCTCCCCTTTGGTCCAGGAACTCCCCACCTATGTCCGTGACACCACCCACGCCCTCCACCTCCTCCAGGACTTCCAATTCCCTGGCCCCCAACACCTCATATTCACCATGGACGTCCAGTCCCTGTACACCTGCATTCCGCATGGAGATGGCCTCAAGGCCCTCCGCTTCTTCCTGTCCCGCAGGCCCGACCAGGCCCCCTCCACCGACACTCTCATCCGCCTAGCGGAACTCGTCCTCACACTCAACAACTTCTCTTTTGACTCCTCCCACTTCCTACAGACTAAGGGGGTGGCCATGGGCACCCGCATGGGCCCCAGCTATGCCTGCCTCTTTGTAGGTTACGTGGAACAGTCCATCTTCCGCACCTACACAGGCCCCAAACCCCACCTCTTCCTCCGGTACATTGATGACTGTATCGGCGCCGCCTCTTGCTCCCCAGAGGAGCTCGAACAGTTCATCCACTTCACCAACACCTTCCACCCCAACCTTCAGTTCACCTGGGCCATCTCCAGCACATCCCTCACCTTCCTGGACCTCTCAGTCTCCATCTCAGGCAACCAGCTTGTAACTGATGTCCATTTCAAGCCCACCGACTCCCACAGCTACCTAGAATACACCTCCTCCCACCCACCCTCCTGCAAAAATTCCATCCCCTATTCCCAATTCCTCCGCCTCCGCCGCATCTGCTCCCACGATAAGACATTCCACTCCCGCACATCCCAGATGTCCAAGTTCTTTAAGGACCGCAACTTCCCCCCCACGGTGATTGAGAACGCCCTTGACCGCGTCTCCCGCATTTCCCGCGACACATCCCTCACACCCCGCCCCCGCCACAACCGCCCCAAGAGGATCCCCCTCGTTCTCACACACCACCCTACCAACCTCCGGATACAACGTATTATCCTCCGACACTTCCGCCATTTACAATCCGACCCCACCACCCAAGACATTTTTCCATCCCCACCCCTGTCTGCTTTCCGGAGAGACCACTCTCTCCGTGACTCCCTTGTTCGCTCCACACTGCCCTCCAACCCCACCACACCCGGCACCTTCCCCTGCAACCGCAGGAAATGCTACACTTGTCCCCACACCTCCTCCCTCACCCCCATCCCAGGCCCCAAGATGACATTCCACATTAAGCAGAGGTTCACCTGCACATCTGCCAATGTGGTTTACTGCATCCACTGTACCCGGTGCGGCTTTCTCTACATTGGGGAAACCAAGCGGAGGCTTGGGGACCGCTTTGCAGAACACCTCCGCTCAGTTCGCAACAAACAACTGCACCTCCCAGTCGCAAACCATTTCCACTCCCCCTCCCATTCTCTTGATGACATGTCCATCATGGGCCTCCTGCACTGCCACAATGATGCCACCCGAAGGTTGCAGGAACAGCAACTCATATTCCGCCTGGGAACCCTGCAGCCATATGGTATCAATGTGGACTTCACCAGTTTCAAAATCTCCCCTTCCCCCACTGCATCCCTAAACCAGCCCAGTTCATCCCCTCCCCCCACTGCACCACACAACCAGCCCAGCTCTTCCCCCCCACCCACTGCATCCCAAAACCAGTCCAACCTGTCTCTGCCTCCCTAACCGGTTCTTCCTCTCACCCATCCCTTCCTCCCACCCCAAGCCGCACCCCCAGCTACCTACTAACCTCATCCCACCTCCTTGACCTGTCCGTCTTCCCTGGACTGACCTATCCCCTCCCTCCCTCCCCACCTACACCCTCTCCACCTATCTTCTTTACTCTCCATCTTCGGTCCGCCTCCCCGTCTCTCCCTATTTATTCCAGTTCCCTCCCCCCATCCCCCTCTCTGATGAAGGGTCTAGGCCCGAAACGTCAGCTTTTGTGCTCCTGAGATGCTGCTTGGCCTGCTGTGTTCATCCAGCCTCACATTTTATTATCTTGGAATCTCCAGCATCTGCAGTTCCCATTATCTCCAATAGCTGCTGGTTTTCACTTTATTTTCAGTGGCCCATGCCTACAAAGTACCAGTAATGAAGGAACTTAGACCCAAGTTCACAGGGGAATTGGTTAAAGAAAATAGCTTTAGAAAACTTTGGTTTGTACTCAACAAAATGGTGTAAGGACACAAAACAAAAACAGAAATTGCTGGAAAATTGTTGTTTCTGTGTTTGTTTCTGATTTCCTGCATCTGCAGTTCTTTCATTTTATTTTGTAAAGGTAAGAATTTTGTGTTGAAGGCTATAAATAATTTTTCTAAAAGAATGTCAGAGGTGAGCATAAGATAATAAAGTGTGGGGCTGGAGGAACACACCAGAACAGGCAGCATCAGAGGAGTAGGGATGTTTTGGGCCGGGACTCTTCACCACAGCGTACTGAATCACTTTTGATAGCTTGAACTTTGTAGTCTGCCTGCATTTTGGAAAAGAAATCAAGTGTGGTAGATTACTGCAATGTTGGAGCATGCAACGTAAAACCATTCCAACTCATCACGCCTCTTCCCAATTTACATTCCGTTACCCGCTCTTGTAAACAGAGATCTAATGTTTCAGCCCTGCCCACTTTAAATCACATATTTATTGCTTGAATCTTGAGTAAAATTCTCAATTATTTACCCCATTCTGCCACATCTGACCACTTATCTATAGCTCAACTGTGCTACCACCAGAGCTCGATGTTTCCTAGAAGTGGTGGATCAAAACTTCTCTTTCCTATGTTGATTCTATGTCCTGTCCGTTTAGAACATAGAACAATACAGCACAGAACAAGCCCTTCGGCCCTTGATGTTGCGCCAACCTGTGAACTAATCTAAGCCCAACCCCCTACACTATCCCATCATTCCCAATGACAATCGTCCATACTTTACAATTTATTATTGAGCCAACACATTCATACCTAAACTTTCAAATACATCTTAATGTACAGCCGCTACAACAGATATGATATTAAACATTTTCAGTTAATATTTATTTTAGTCCATTTCCCTGTAGAGCTGTAAATCTCTTCCTTACAGTGCATTTCACATTGTCATATTTATCCCACGAGCCTGGAATTCTTTCTCCCTGAACATACTACCAGTTGCCGCAACCCATTTTCACTGTTTCGGAGATAATGGGAACTGCAGATGCTGGAGAATCCAAGATAATAAAGTGTGAAGCTGGATGAACACAGCAGGCCAAGTAGCATCTCAGGTGCACAAAAGCTGACATTTCTGGCCTAGACCCTTCATCAGAGAGGTGGATGGGGTGAGGGTTCTGGAGTAAATAGGGAGAGAGGGGGAGGCGGACCGAAGATGGAGAGAAACATCCAGCTTCACACTATTATCTTCCATTTTCACTGTTTGTTTGGTTTGATTTGATTTAATATTGTCACGTACTGACATACATGAAATGTGTTGTTTTGTGTGCTAACTTACAAAAGTATGTCAGGGGAATAGTACAGAATATAGTGTTACAGCTGCAGAGAAAGTTCAACTTTAACTGTATGAGAGGACTGTTCATATATCTGATAACAGTAGGGAAGAAGCTGTTCTTAAACCTGTTGGTACATGTTTTCAAACTTTTATGTCCCAGTGTTGGCCTTGTAACCTTTTCTTTAATGTTCCTTCCAACAATTATTTCCTTTTTCCTGTCCAAGGTTTTAGAGTAGATTTTCCTGCCATAGAAACAGGATGAGGCCATTCAACCCATCATTGCTGTTGTGTTCTTTCTTTCTGCCCCTTGCTCATTCCCTTTACCCTACCTTCCCGCACTCTTACATCTGACTCCTGTGCCCTTAAACTGTCCACTTTCTTCTTTGATAATAAAATGTGAGGCTGGATGAACACAGCAGGCCAAGCAGCATCTCAGGAGCCTGCTGTGTTCATCCAGCCTCACATTTTATTATCTTGGAATTCTGCAGCATCTGCAGTTCCCATTATCTCTGACACTTTCTTCTTTCCCAGCTTTCTCTTTCTGTTTCATTGTCTGCTTGTGCTACTCATCTCAACCGCCATCACGATCCTCTCTGTCCTCTCTTCAGTCTTCTGCTTCAGCATCTCTTCACAACCTGCTGTTTTGTGTTTATCTGATTTATTGCCAATCATCCTATGATCATCTTCAGTGCACCATCATTTTCAGCCCTTCAAGTTCATGAGAACATAAGAACTAGGAGCAGGAGTAGGCCCTTCGAGCCTGCCCTGCCATTTAATAAGATCATGGCTGATCTTTTTGTGACTCGGCTCCACTTACCCGCCCACTCACCAAAACCCTTAATTCCTTTACTGTTCAAAAATTTATCTCGCCTTGCCTTAAAAACATTCGGCGAGGTAGCCTCAACCACTTCACTGGGCAGGAAATTTCGCAGATTCACAACCCTATGGGTGAAGAAGTTCCTCCTGACCTCAGTCCTACATCTGCTTCTCTTTATTTTGAGACAATGGCCTCTAGCCTTAGTTTCACCTGCTAGCGGAAACAACCTCCTTGCCTCCACCTTATCTATTCCCTTCATAATCTTCTATGTTTCCATAAGATCTCCCCTCGTTCTTCTGAATTTCAATGAGTATAATCCCTGTCTACTCAGTCTGTCCCCATAATCCAACCCTCTCAACTCTGGAACCAACCGAGTGAATCTCCTCTGCACTCCCTCCAGTGCTAGTGTATCTCCTCTCAAGTAAGGAGACCAAAACTGCACACAGTACTCCAGGTGTGGCCTCACCAGGACACTAGATCTGCAGCGTAGCTTCCCTGTTTTTAAACCTCATCCGTCTAGCAATGGCAGACAAAATTCTATCTGCCTTTTTAATTACCTGTTGCACCTGCAAACCCACCTTCAGCGATTTATGCACAAGGACACCCAAGTCCCTCTGCACAGCAGTGTGCTGCAATTTTTCACCATTTAAAACATAATCCATTTTGCTGTTATTCCTACCATAATGGATGACCTCACTTATCAACTCCATCCACAAGACCTTTGCCCTATCCATGTCCCTCTGCAGACTTTCAGTGTCTTTGGCACAATTTGCTCTACCACTCATCTTAGAGTCATTTGCAAATTTTGGCATACCACCCTTAGTCCCCAACTCCAAATAATCTATGGTAAATTGTAAACAATTACGGTCCCAACACTGATCCCTGAGGCACACCACTAGCCACTGACCACCAACCAGAAAAACACCCATTTACCCCTACTTTTTGCTTTCTACTGGTCAACCAATCCTCTATCCATGCCAATACATTACCTGTAATACTGTGCAACTTTATCTTATGTAGCAGCCTTTGGTGTGGCTCCTTGTCAAATGCCTTCTGGAAATCCAGATACACCACATCCATAGGTTCCCCATTGTCCACCATGCAAGTAATGTACTCAAAGAATTCCACCAAATTAGTTAAACACAACCTAATCTTCATGAACCCATGCTGGGTGTTCCCAATGAGACAATTTATATCCAGATGTTTTGCTGTTTCTTTCCTAATGATAGATTCAAGCATTTTCCCCACTACCCAAGTTAAGCTAACTGGCCTGCTTTTTGTCTACTTCCTTTTTTAAACAGTGGGGTCACATTGGCTGTTTTCCACTCTGTGGGAACCACCCCAGAGTCCAGTGAATTTTGGTACATAATCACCAGTGCATTTGCTATTTCCCCCACCACCTCTTCAAGTACCCTGGGATGCATTTCATCAGGACCAGGAGACTTGTGTACCTTTAGCCCCATTAGCTTGCCCAGCACTGCCTCATTAGTGATAACGATAGTTTCTAGGTTCTCGCCTGCTATAACCTGCTTGCCCTTAGTTTTCGGCATGTTATTTGTGTCTTCCGCAGTGATGACCGACATGAAATAACTGTTTAATGTCTTGGCTATCTCCTCATTCCCAGTTATTAAATTGGCCTTCTCATCCTCTAAAGGACCAATGTTTACCTTCGCCACTCTTTTACGATTTACATATTTATAGAAACTTTTGCTTCCTGTTTTTGTATTCTGAGCTAGTCCACTCTCATAATCTATCTTACTTTTCTTTATAATATTTTTTGTGGCTTTCTGTTGGCGTTGAAAGATTTCCGAGTCTACTAGTTTCCCACTACATTTTGCTATTTTGTATGTGATTTTTTTTCAATCTGTTATTTTCCTTTATTTCATTAGACATCCATGGCTGACTCCCTCTTTTCCTACAATTCTTCCTTATCACTGGAATATACTTCTGCTGAGCACTGTGAAAAATCATTGTGAACGTCCTCCACTGTTCCTCAATTGACCCACCATAAAGTTTTTGCTCCCATTCTACCTTAGATAACTCCTTCCTCATTCCTTCATAGTCTCCTTTAAGCACAGGACGTAAGTACTGGATTTAACCTTCTCACGCTCCATCTGTATTTTAAATTCAACCATACTGTGATCGCTCCTTCCGAGAGGATCCCTAACTGTGAGATCATTAATTAGTCCTGTCTCATTACACAGGACTAGATCTAGGATAGCTTGCTCCCTGGTAGGTTCCATTACATATGTTGTCCCTGTCTGAACCAATTGCTGTTCTGTCCATTAATAAAACTCTCACAGCATTTGGAATACATTTTCAAATAACAGGAATCAGACAAATCCAGAAAACAGAAATTGCTGGAGAAACTCCTCAGGTCTGGCAGCATCTGTAGAGAGAAAATAAGAATTACTGTTTCTGGTCGATTAACCCTTCTTCAGAACTGGAACTAGAAACTCAGTTTCCCTCTACACAGATGTTGTCAGACCTGACAAGTTTCTCCATCAATATTTTTACTGTTTATTGTTATTTTCTAGTTAAAACGTTCTTGTTCTTATTTCAGATTTCCAGCATCCTCAGTATTTGCGTATATATTTTCGAAATATATTTGTTAGGTGAATGACTGAGACAACTATTTAATACAGATTGCAAGTAACCTCTAGTATTCCCCTACAAAGCAGAAACCATGGGCCCCCACGTGGGAATTTCGGAAGGGCTGATAGCTGGGCTTGCAGTTACAGTAACTAGTCTGAGTGGTGCTGTTCGTGGAGGTCAAGACAGAGCCTATCCGCGGGAACCTTCTTGGATCAAGCACCAGCTCATTGTCTGGAAGGGGGTGTGTGGGGAACGGCCGGTGTCATGGCGACGGTGTGGAGAAGCTTGGTCGTCGTTGTCAAACAGGCGGCTGTCTGCGGAGGACGCCTGACCCCGCGGGCTGTCTGCACCAGGTTCTCCTCGTCAGATGCAGAGAAGCGGAGCGGTTTTGCGGTCGCTTACGAGCGGCATACGGGCCTGCAGCAACAGTCAGAGGCGGAGATCCCAGCCCTGGGTGGTAGAAAGGTCAGTGACCGGGGTGGGGTGGGCTGGATGGAACTAGTTGATTACAACTTGTTATATACCCCGAGACCTTGCAAATCCAGCCTTGCTGTGTGTTTCTGCCTAGTTTAGCCTATCTCGAAAAATAGTTGCTCTGTTGACCTCTTGCACTTTTAAGAGATTGTAATCTCCAAGTGTGAACATCTGAGCCACTGACCTTGCAGCTGGGATAACTGAATCACATTGCGTGTGCAACATGGCAAGAAGCATATTTGTAATGAGAGGCAAGTTAGTTGCACTCTTCAGAGTTTTTGACCTTATCCAACTTTGTAATTTCACAAAGAAATTAATGCATGATTCCTGTTTGAATCATCAGCAACTAATTTGCGCATTTGGAAAAGCATGGCTTAATCAGGGACAGTCAGCATGGCTTTGTGTGGGGCAGGCCATGTCTTACTAACTGGAATGAATTTTTTGAGGACGTAATAAAGGTGATCGATGAGGATAGAGCAATGAACATTGTCTATATAGAGTAGTAAGGCTTTTGACAAGAGCCTTTGTGGTGGGCTCATCCAGAAGAATAAGATGTTTGGAATCCATGGTGACTTGGCTGCACAGCTTCAGAATTGGCTTGCCCATAGAAGGCAGAGGGTAGTAGTTTAAGGGTGTTTTTCTGGTTGGAGTTCTGTGACTAGTGCTGTTCAAATGTTGAGCAAAAGTATGTTAATGGCAGGACCCTGAATCACCATTAATGTACAGAGGGATCTTGAGGTTCAAGTAGATAAGGTGGTAAAGAAGGCATATGGCATACTTGCCTTTTGTTGGTCAGGAGTGCAAGAGTCAGGAGGTCATGTCGCTGCTTTATAAGACTTTGGTTAGGCCACACTTAGAGTAATGATTTCAGTACTGGTCGCCACATTACAGGAAGGACGTGTAGGTTATGAAGAGAGCGCAGAAGAGGTTTACCAAGATGCTTCCTGGAATGGAGGGTATGAGCAATAAGGAGAGGCTAGATAAACTCGGGTTGTTTTCTTTGGAGCAGCAGAGGCTGAGGTGAAACTTGATAAAAGTCTATAAAATTATGTGATGCTCAGATAGGGTTGACAGTCAGAATCTTTTTGAAATATCTAATACTAGGGGTGTACATTTTAAGGCAAGAGGAAGAAAGTTCAAAGGAGATGTGAGGGGCAAGTTTTGTTTTACAGGGAGTGGTAGCAGTCTGAATGTACTGTCAGGAGTGGTGATGGAATCAAATGCGTTAGGGGTGTTTAAGGGATTTTTAGATAAGCACATGAATTTGCAAGGAATGGAGTCAAGTGGATGGTGGGCAGGCAGAGGGATTAACTTAAGTTGGGCATCATGTTCAGCACAACATTGTGTGCCAAAAAGCCTGTTCCTGCGCTGTGCTGTTCTGTGTTATGTTTTACTTGCATTTGTCTCGTGCCATTAACATTGTAAAAGATCCTATGTCACTTCACAGGAGCAGTGCTACTTTTAACTTCAAGATAATAAAATGTGAGGCTGGATGAACACAGCAGGCCCAGCAGCATCTCAGGAGCACAAAAGCTGACGTTTCGGGCCTAGACCCTTCATCAGAGAGGGGGATGATGCCACCTGAAGGTTGCAGGAACAGCAACTCATATTCCGCTTGGGAACCCTGCAGCCCAATGGTATCAATGTGGACTTCACCAGCTTCAAAATCTCCCCTTCCCCCACCGCATCCCAAAACCAGCCCAGTTCGTCCCCTCCCCCCACTGCACCACACAACCAGCCCAGCTCTTCCCCTCCACCCACTGCATCGCAAAACCAGCCCAGCCTGTCTCTGCCTCCGTAACCTGTTCTTCCTCTCACCCATCCCCTCCTCCCACCCCAAGCCACACCTCCATCTCCTACCTACTAACCTCATCCCACCTCCTTGACCCGTCCGTCTTCCCTGGACTGACCTATCCCGTCCCTACCTCCCTACGTATACTCTCCTCTCCACCTATCTTCTTTTCTCTCCATCTCCGGTCCGCCTCCCCCTCTCTCCCTATTTATTCCAGAACCCTCACCCCATCCCCCTCTCTGATGAAGGGTCTAGGCCCGAAACGTCAGCTTTTGTGCTCCTGAGATGCTGCTGGGCCTGCTGTGTTCATGCAGCTCTACACTTTATTATCTTGGATTCTCCAGCATCTGCAGTTCCCATTAGCACCACTACTTTTTACTTCGTTTTTATTACCTTTGGCTTTCTCTGTACTTTCTCCAGTGTGAAAGTATTCTTCCTGAGCATAAATCGTGCATAGTATATCAAGTAAAATGATGCCCGATCGGATTATAAATTCTGTAAAGTGTTGTAAATAGTTGTTTGGTAAATGCAACTCTGGTCCAGGTCTCTGCTTTGACTGTGGCCTCATGACACTGAGCTTGAGCTTTGAGCGAGTGATAAGTGACTACTACCAAATCTTTTGCCCTGTTGGTTAATCTTTAGCCATTTAGGCATTCAGTTCCAATAATATTCCAATAACGTCATAACATTCAAAGCTATGGGTCAAGTGCAGGAAAGTGATCCGTTTATGTTGCGCATTACAGGCTTGATACACAAAAGCGCCTCTTCTGTGCTGTAAGGCTATGATTCCAGTATGCATAGGTATATACATGAGTGCACTGTTGTACACTCTGGCTCTTTAGGAGGACTGTTTTTGACTTTGAGGCCACCTTCATAAATATACCCAAATCTGGTTCTAACCTGTTTCTCCACCCCCCCCCCCCCCCCCCCCCCCCCCCAAAAGCTATGCAGCACACAGTTTGCCATTTGAATAGAAGTCTGTCAAATACAGAAGCCTAGGACACCCCACTCGTGAGTGGTAGACACTCCATTTTAAATCCCCTTTATTTCTGATCTCTTGGTCAATTTCCCTTTAGAATTATCTTTGTATTTAACCCATACATCCCACTTCCTGTGCTTTTGAACATTAAGATTCCCTCTTGCAATTATGCCACATGCACAACGCCATACTACCATGTGATCTTCCCTTTAGCGTGCGATTTAAAACAGGGAAGCGCTACAATTTATAATAGGAAAGGAATGTATCATGAAAGACACTGATGGAAAAATGGACAGAATTATAGAATTTTTTTATCACAACCACCGGTCAAAATAAGGATAATTAAAAGTAGAATTTGATGTGGCCAGTCAGTGTAGATTCAGTGGTCCGAGCCTATCTCTTCCTTCTAGGCAATTTGGGTATAATATCAAATTTTGAAAATCTCTGTATTCCAAGATCTAACCATGAGCAAAATGAAAAAAAATGATTGCCCTAGAATTGGTCCTTGAGTAACTGCATGCTGACACTGCCCAATCCCGAAAGTAACAGTGAGTTATTGTTTAAAAATCAAAACTACTGCGGATGCTGTAACTCAGGAACAAAAACAGAAATTGCTGACAAGGCTGAACCAGTGTGGCAGCATCTGTGAAGAGAAATCAGAGTTAATGTTTCAGGTCGAGCGACCCTTCTCCAGAGCTGATGACTTACTGTTTTCTGTCTTTGAGCCATTTTTTAAAATCCAAATTGGACATGAACTTTTTACTACTCAGTTCCTTAAGCCTCAGTTTTGTTAATCAGCCATGAATGTGATAACTAGTAAAAGGCTTTCCTAAAATCCATGCAAACAACATCCAATCATATTCTTCTCATCAACAATCTTTGTTCATTCATTAAAAATTCAGCTAGACTATACAAGCATGATCTACCTTTTACAAATCTCTGCTACTTCTCCTCAGTTAACGCATGTCTCCAAATACCAGTTCTCCCACAGATAAGTTAACTGTTCTGCTGGCCTACTGATAGAAAAGATTTGAACTCATGCTAGTGAAACCCTGCCTTCTGCACTTTACAGCTGTGCTATCAAAATTAGGTATGTTGTTCTGGGTAGCGCATTGCAGCTAATGGGGAAATGTTGTGTATTCAAAGATTTTTTTGTTTTGTTTTAGATGATTGTGTTTATGATACTAAATTTCTATTATGAAGCACTTATTTGGATAGTCATTGTGCCATAGAGTCGTATGGCATCGAATCATACCCTTCAGCCCAACCAGTCCATTGCCAGCCATAATTCCAAATTAAAGTATCCCTACCTGCTTGCGCTTGGCTTATATCCCTCCAAACATTTCTTATTCATGTACTTATCCGAATGTCTTTCAAATGTTGACTGTATCTGCTTGAACCACTTCCTCTGGAAATTCATTCCACACATGAACACTTCCTGTGTTTAAAAAAAAAAGTTGTCTCTCATGTCTTTTTTAAAGCTTTCTCCTCTCTCCTTAAAAATGTATCCATTAGTCTTGAAATCCCCCACCCTAGTGAAAAGACACCTGTTGTTCACATTACCTATACACCTCATGATGTTATAAACCCCTATAAGGCCAACCCTCAACTTCCTCCAGTCCAGTGAAAAAATCCCAGCCTGTGCCTATAATTCAAACCCTCTTTTTCGGGCAACATCCTGGGAAATTTCTTCTGAACCCTCTCTAGCTTAATAATACCCATCCTGATACAGGGCCACCAGAACTGGACACAGTACTCCTGAAGAGTCGTCATCAGTGTCCTGTATAACCTCAACATTGGAGCACTTGCAACTTTTCGTAAACTTTATCTTATATACTGTATTGTCTTTTAGTTAAGGTTTGTGTAAAACATGAGGAAGGCAAGTATATCACATTTGTTTGTATTAAAACAGGGATTCATTCAGAAGATTTTTCTGAAGAAGTGTCTAGACCCGAAATGTCACCTTTCCTGCTCCTCTGATGCTGCTTGGCCTGCTGTGTTCATCCAGTTCTACACCTTGTTACCTCTTCATTCAAAGGCAGCTAGATATTCTAATGTTTGGCTGTTCTTGGGTTTCTGCGGAATTATGAGCACGTTCGAACCAAAAGACCTCACCTTTGCTTGTCGTTGTGAACACATTAAGAACAGTACTGTAGAAACATGACAGTTTTACTGCTGTTCCTAACACTACCCACAAAGTGGCAAGCCTGAGCAAAAGTGCATTAATTGAAAATTGTAGATCCATTGTTGGAACACTGGAGGGAGTCCTGTACTCAGATTTTCTACTATCAAAACAATTTTCAGTATAGCTTTACAGTTTCAAATGTCTAGTAAAAAGCTTGCATGTACAGGTGTTCTTCAGTTTACATCATGGTGCACTAGATTATCATTTTAGCCAAAAGAACTGATGCAAATTTTGTCTTTGTGTGTTTATTTCCCCGATTACACATCCTTGTTTGAAGACAGTGGCACAAGTTAGGGTATGGGCCCAGGGGTGCTCCTAATCTTTTAGTACTTTTTTTATGAGGAAAGGTTGAGAGAGCTAAGGCTTTTCTCTTTGGGACGACGAAGGATGAGAGGTGACTTGATAGAGGTGTACAAAATGATCAGAGGTATAGATAGAGTAGACAGCTAGAGACTTTTTCGAAGGGTGGAGATAGCTATTACGAGGGGGCATAGTTTTAAAGTGAATGGAAGTAGATTTAGGGGAGACGTCAGAGGTAGGTTCTTTACTCAGTGTGGTCAGGGCGTGGAATGCATTGCCGGAGAAGCTAGTGGAGCCGGCCTCATTAGGAGCATTTAATTGGCTATAAGATACGCACATGGATGATTGTATAAATTAGGCGTGGAGGTTAGATAGACCTTAGAATTAGTGTAAAAGTTCGGTACAACACGGTGGGCTGAAGGGCCTGCACTGTGCTGTACTGTTCTATGTTCTACCTTTCTTATTTGGTTCCCTTCATTTGTAAACAGTGAATGTCGATTTGCACAATTAAATTTTGCCATTGACTAGAGTGTACTTGCACCATTCAACGAGACAATGATCAAGAGATGGAACCCTCCTTTTAGTTTGGGGCCATTTAACTCAGTTGGCTGGACAGCTGGTTTGCAATATAGAGTAATGCCAACAGTGTGGGTTCAATTCACGCTCTGGGAAAGACTGCCATTCTTTTTTCTACAGTTTGGTGACATTCAGGTTAAACCACCACCAGCCATAGAGACATAGTCACACAGTATGGAAACAGACCCTTCGGTCCAACCAGTCCACGCCAAACATAATCCCAAACTAAACTAGTTCCACCTGTCTGTGTCCAGTTCTAGTCGCCCAGTTACAGGAAGGCTATTATTAAGCTGGAGAAGGTTCAGATGAGGTTTACCAGGATGCTACCAAGTACAAAAGGTTTAAATTATAAAAAATGATTGGATAGGCTGGGACTTTTTTCACTGGCGCATATAAGGCTAAGAGGTGACCTGACAGAAGTTTATAAAATAATGAGAGGTGTAGAAAGAGTTAATGGTATTTGCTCTTTCCCTAAGATGGGGATTTCAAGACCAGAGGGCACATTTGTAAGGTGAGAGGAGAGAGATTTAAAAACAACATGAGGGGCAATTTTATGTCACAGGGTGGTTTGTGTGTGGAATTAACTTCCTGAGGAAGCAGCGGATGTGGGCACAATTACCATGTTTAAAAGACATTTGGGTAAGAATACGAACAGGAAAGGTTTGGAGAGATACGGGCCAGGAACAGGCAGGTGGATCTAATTTAGTTTGGATTTGTTTGGCATGGACTGATTGGACTGAAGGATCTGTGTCATATCTCTCTAATGAGGGAGCAGCCCTATGGTCTGGTAAAATTATGGTGACTTTACCGTTATTTAACTCTTCTATAGGTAAAGAAAGAAAGGCTTGTATTTGCATATCACAACCAGATCTCAAATCTGAGGCTAAGATCATGGTTTACCAGGTAGCAGTGGTCCATGTAGCCCCATATCTTTTGAAGACTTGCACAAATTAAAGCAATGAAGAAATGCCACCTATGGTGCCTTTATAAAATCCTCCAAATCTGGTGATAAGACCTGTTACAGCAGCAGTGTTCTTACCTGAGCCAACTTGCCTGAATTTTGTGGTGCTAATCACATAAACGCAACTCTGTATGCCAAACAGCAAACTCCTGATACAGTCGCACTATTTTGAGCTTGCTCACAGCTTGAGACTTTTTAGGAAGACAGCAGAAACATTTTTAAAATGTTATTCAAGGCATTCCTAAAGTGGTCAAGTATACCTCTTGACACATGGGAGGCTCTGGCATGTGACTGATGATAATGGAGAAGGCTTATTAGGAATGGCCCCAGACATATCGAAAGCTTCCTTTTGGGAATATGCAAGGAGTTACTGAAGCATCAGAGGAAGCACAGAAACTATCAAACAGTGTGCCCACTTTACCCTTCTAGCATCACTTGCCCCATGTGTATGGTAATGTATTAGACTTAGAGCTATTGCAGAGCCCATTGAATTTGGAGTCAAAGGAAGCCATCCTTGATCCTGAGGGACTATCCAAGAAGAGGAGCAAGAGACTAATTTTCAATGGGAACTGTACTAACACAAATAGAAATGGTTTTCCAAACACTTTTGAAGAAAATGTTTCGCCATTCAGTAGGTTTCCTGTGTCTGTTTGGTTTTTGTTGGTGTACTGCTTCAGTTGGCTGATCAGAGTTCTGAGTTTTGGTTATTTGTTTCTTCTTCTTCTTCTTGTTTGACTAAATTACTAGGCCATAAGACCATAAGATGCAAGAGCAGAAGTAGGCCATTCAGTCCCTCAAGTCTGCTCCATCATTCAGTGAGATCGCAGTTGATCTAATAATTTTTAGCTCCACTTTTCCTGCTTTTCCCCGCAGTCTCTCTGATTAAAAATCATTCTCAGACTTGAATATACGTAAGGACACAGCCCTGGCAGCCCTCTGTGGTGAAGAATTCTACAGATTCAGTCCCCTCTGAGAGAACAAATTCCTTTCTATCTTTGCTATAAATGGGCGACTTCCAATCTTGAGATTATTCCTTCTGGTCCCAGACTCTTCCATGTGTGGAAACAACCTTTCCATGGCAACCCCGGCAAGACCCCAAGGATCAAGTATATTTCAATAAGGTTACCGTTCATTCTTCTAAACTCCAGTGAATACAGGGTCAACCTACTCTACTGGTCCTTAAAACAGTCCCTCCATACCCGTGATAACCTCATGAGCTTTTTCTGGACTGCCTTTAATGCCAGTATATCTTTGCTTAGATAAAGGCCCCAAAACTGTTTAAAGTATTCAAGCTGTGGCCTGATAAATGCCTTGTATAATTTTAGCAATTTTCCGACTTTCGTATTCTGTTCCCTTTGAAATAAAGGCCACTGTTTCATTTCCTGGTAATGTTGCTAACTTCAACATCGTAGTTTTGTAACTGTTCATTTCAGGCACAAGTTCAGTGAATCAAATAAAAATTGAAATTTTTGCCAATCATCTTAAACAAAATATTTAGCCGTTGGAGTGCTGGAAACCTCTCACACACTTTTAGAAATTGTGATGTTCTCAGTCTTCAGTTGGGGAGAGGGAAGAATATAGATGAAATGCCGAGATTGCAACTGATTCCATCAGTAGTAAACGGTGCTAAATTTAATGCTGATTGCTATCATTATGGTTTCTAATATTTACCACAGTTCCAGTGCGGCCTGAGCAGTGTGTCGTCATGTCAAAAATACTCAAGCAATATATAGCATAAAGTAAAATAATTACCTACTTTACTAACACAAAGTATAGCATCTTACAAATCTATTTGTAATTCTATTTAATGAATGTTAAAAATTAAAAGTACAGATTTGTTGTTGTACCCTGCTCAAACTCAAGCTTTTCATCATTAACCACTCCTGTAAATGTTGGTAGTCTCTTCCATAATCCATGGGATGTGTTAAAATGCTCACAATTTAGATAAGTAATAGAAAATTTAGAGATTGAGCAGAGAACTTTTATCTTGTACATCAACTAGATGAAATATGTTTTTTGTTGCTGCCTTTGTCTTTTGAAGGTGAATTTAATGTGCCATCTAAGATTTAGGCTACAAAGTGTAGATAATAGACTAGATTGTAAAAAGTAGAAACAAAATGCATCTTTGCCTAGTAGGTATGTTTGGGGCCTTGGACAGTGAGGAGGGAGGTGCTGAATGGGCAAGCATTACTCCTGCGATTGCACAGGAAGGTGACAAGTGGGAGCGAGGAAGTGTTAGGAGTGATGGAGGAATGGATTAGGTGTTAGAGGCAATGGTCCCTGCAGGATGCTGACATGGATGGGAGAGAGGTGTGTTTCATGGTGGCATCCTGCTGAGGTGGTGGACATGGCAGACAATGATGCCTTGAATACTGAGACTATTTGGTCAGTCGGAACCCTATCACTGTTTTTGGGAGGAGGGGAAAGGGTAAGAGCAGGACTGCAGGAGATGGAGTGGACAGAGTTGATGGATTGGACACATCTCAGTTGATTAAAGAGGTCAAACCGGAGGCATCTGAGTGGAAGGTGGCACCACCGGAACAGATGTGATAGAGATGGAGAAACATGGGAGAATGGAATGGAATCCTTGCAAGAAACAGGACATGATATGTAGTTGAGGTGACTGGGGGAGTCGGTAGGCTTGTAATGGATATTGGTGCAAAATGGAAACAGTGAACTCAAGGAAGGGAAGGGAAGAGTCAGGGATGGACGGGATGAATGTGAAAGCAGGTTGGATATTGGAAGCAAAACTGATGAATTTCTTCAATTCTAGTCTAGAACAGGGAGCAGTACCAAAGACGTTATTAATGTATTCAGAGAAAGAGTTGTGGCAGCTCAAGTAGGACTGGAACAAGGAATGTTGCACTTACTCAATGAAGAGACAGGTATAGCTGGGACTCAGAGATAGTAGGAACTGCCGAGGCTGGAGAATCTGAGATAACATGGCGTAACACGTCAAGCTTTCCTGCTCCTCTGATGCTGCTTGGCCTACTGTGTTCATCCAGCTTCACACTGTGTTATCATAGCTGGGACTCATGCAGGTACTCATGACCACACCCCTAATTTGGAGAAAATAAGATGAGTTAAAGGAGAAATTATTCACAGTGAGAATGAGCTCAGCCAGCTGAAGGAGAATGGTCATCCTCTCCCTTTTAGATGTTAACAAACGCAAGCTCAAAAATCTTCTACCACTATTAGCAACTCCTTTGTCTTTTGTCCTGAGCCTCAACACTATCTGTTCCTTTTGATCATCCTCCATTTCTGTCAAAAGTATAAGGATATTTTAAAAATCCAACTCCCTTCAATTCTGTAGAAGTCATATCTAATTCAGAAATTGAACTCTTGTTTTTTTATCTCTCCATAGACGCTGCTAGACTTTCTGAATTTTTCCAGTATTTCACATGTTTGTTTCAGATTTCCAATGTCCATAATATTTGGCTTTTATTTTAACATGTTTACAAGTATGTAGATCTGTAATACTGTAGACATGTACAACACGATTAGTTGCCTCTTGAGCCAAATTTGTAGTATAGCTGTGACATTGATGATATGCAATATTTCTCAGATCTGTCCTCTTTACAAAAAACAGGGTAAATTTAACCCATCATTCACTCCCTACTGGCCTTCTACTCATCAGGAAACTCATGGAAAGGGTTATCAACAATGCTATCAAGCAACACTAATAATCTGCTTTCTGGTTTGGGTTCCCCCAGAACCACTTGGCTCCAGGCCTTGACAGAAGAATAATCCAGACCTGGACGGAAAATCTGCGTTAAAGCAGAGGGTGTCAGAATGGCAGTGAACTAATTATAACACCAAAGAGCTCAGCAAAGCTGATGTCAGTAGGTGTCAATGCAAAATCTTCCAAATGCCGGAATCGTAAGTGACACAACAGAAGTTAGTATCTGTTGTTGAAAGCTGCCGATGTCGTGTCTTGGCTGCGCAGTAGATAGAGTTTCATTGAAATATTCTCCGACCAACCATATTTAGCTGCTTCAACCTGACATTCCTCCATTATGAAGTCAGAATTATTGACAATTATACAGCCTCATCTGACCATCAAGGATACTGTACGTTGGGTGCAATTACGTTTTACCATAGACAGCTGCATTACTTGTTAAAATAATATTGTTAAAATAATATTTTATTTTAACTAGAACCAGATAATATGTAATTTCGTTTTGACACCTTTTCAAGCCATGTGTCTGATTTCCATGCCCAAAGTGGTTTTTTAAATTCTTGAAACATTTGCAATATCACTTACATTATTTGCCCCTAGCTGTGAAGCCGCCTTGAAAAGGCTGGGCATTTTGTTTATGAATCAAATTTGTTACCCCCTCTTGTATATTTAACAGTGAGGTAGTCAATCAATAATCTAATATACAAAAGGACAGTTCGGCTGAAGAGAGTTTAAAAACCTCAGTTTTTCTACAATATCCCTTTATATGCTCTCTTACTGGAGGTTTTACTGCATTATATATCCCATTCCCCGAAAACCAGAACATTTCTCAGTCTCTGATGTTTTTCATTGGCGACATAATCATGATTGGGAGGGGATCAGTGTGGGGAACCATTGCCACAAACATGCATGCTATTAGTCTGTGGTATGTCACTTCAGAACAAGTTTCTTCACTGCCCTCTTGATGCATGCTCTAAAATAAAATTAGAGAAGCACAATGTCTGACAGAATATTTTACTGTTTTATGTGGAAGAAATGTTCCTCATTTGTTTTTAAATTGCTATACAGTAATTCATCCAAACCTATTTAATTAGCATGTGTAGACATTGCAATGTTGGACGAAGTATTAAGAAAACAAAACTGCTCTAATTCTTGTGCTTGCTATTTTAGGATCAACGAACATACCTTGATTCCAGGCTTTACATTTTGATGTGTTTTTTTTTAGTATCAGCCCATGAGCCCTACTCCTATTCTGCTTGTCCTGATAGAGGAATTCCTTTCTTTACCTAAACAAGACTTGTGTGTTTCGGTGCAAGCAGCTTGCCTCCTGTACTAACTGTAGAGACAGTGGGCTAAATTCTTGTTGCCTTCAATGCATGGATATCTGTCATTGTAGATGATATGCTTTTCTTGAACTTTCCTGATTCTCATTCCATTAAAATTGGTGGAATACCAACTATGTGTGTTTTATAAAGGCTGGATGATGCACTAAACCAGATTACTGCCTGGTTGATGAAATTTTAAAAAAAACTATTGTATTCTACTCTATTGCTCAATGCTTCATTTATTATTCCACATGAAAACTAATATAGTTTGTTCTGTACAATGTTCAAATTTTTAAATCTATAAATCACAGCGGGTCAGGTGTGAGGCGGGTCAATACTTGGAGAGAAAGCAAGCTAACGTTTTGAGTCTAGATGACTACTGGAGCCATGCATGTGACATAATTTGTGTTAATTTTATTTAGTTATCTGTAACATGTTGTAAAAATGTAGTGTAGACTGACTGCTATAATATGTTATCTGTAAATGCGGTGTTTGCCATGGCTCGGTAATAGCACTGTTACTGTCTTGAAAAGTTGTGGATTGTTCTATTCCAATGCTTTTAGCCACCAAACTAGGCTGATGTCTCAGTGTGGTATTGAGGTCTGCTGTACTTTGAGGGCTTGTCTTTCATGCAAATGTGAAAAATCTCATGGTTTTATGAATCATATATTTTACAATAATTTATAATGATGCAAAACAGAGTGGAAGAGTTCTTTCTAATATCTCAGTAAGTAGAAATGTTCTGTGGGTAGGAATTCAAATTTTATTTAATATTACCTGTTTTGTATTTGAGAAATTTGCACAATAATTTGTACCTCAAAATATAATCATTGAGAACACCAGATGCCTAAATAGTTATGAAAAGAATTTTATCCCCTCCATTTTTGCTGAACATTGAAACCTTACACCTTCTCAGCTCGAACGAATGATTCAAGCAGCCAGCATGGGAATGAAAAAATACAAGAAACAGTGATGTCAGACTTGACAAAATATTTCATAAATGTAACCTGTTTGTAAACCAGAAAATATTATGATATTAAATGTGAAAAAGTCTCTAATTGGCATTGCCAGAGGGCAGTTATTTTGTGCAGCAAAATACAGCAGTTTGACTATGGATTAAAACATATTGTGAAACAAACGCAATGCTGGAGAAACTCAGCAAGTCTGACAAAATCGACGGATAGAGAAAGAGAGTTAATATTTCAACTGCAGTATGATTTCTTCAGAACTGGCAACCCACTTTAACAAAAACCTTTTTGTCTTCCAGTTCTCGACTTTAGTGGCTGGCAAGCAAATAATACTGTGATGGATTGTGTTTCAGACTACAAGTCTATTCAATGTAAAAAAAAATCAAAAATAAAGCAATTGTGAATAGGTAAATTACAGTTTGTTGCTTAGTTTGCAGAAGTTTTTGAAACATAAAATATCTGAAACATCCAGAGTTCTGTCAGTATAACATCTTTGCTTACAATTTGATATGCATGGAGTTTCCCAGTAGCTCCAGTTGCATTAAATGTAAGAAGATGGTATAAAAACAATCCTCTCAATTATACAACACTATTAATTCAGATATGTGTCAGTGGCACAGAGATGTGGAAAGACTAGCACCTAATGCTGCTGAATTTTTAACTCCACTTGTCTGATTCAGACTATCCTTTTGACGTTATTGTATTAGAAGATGTATGTTTCCCAATATGGAATAAAAGACACCTCTAGAACATACTAAAGTTGTTTAAACTTGTCATCATGGTACACTATAAATTGAACATGCAATCTTTAAAATGTGGACATTGTGATTTAAACAAGACAGTTTGAAAAATGTTAGCAATCTATCTGGTGCCTATAGACTACCTCTGACATCTGTCCTATGTCTTTCTCCCCTCAATTTAAAGCTATTGCGCCCCCACCCCCCACCCCGTGCTCACTGTCACCATCCTAGGAAAAAGGATCTCCCTATCCATTTCTTCAGGGAATATAGTATTTAACTGACATGCTGGAATTTTTTTTGAAGAAGTACCAAAGAGGATTGATGTGGTGTACGTGGACTTCCAAAAGGCATTTGATGCAGAATAATCTTGTAAGAAAACTGAGAGCTCTTGGAATAAGAGGGACAGGAACCACAGCGATACAAAATCTGCCTGAGTGATAGGAAACAGAGCAGTTGTTAATGCATATGTTTTGGATTGGATGAGGGTTTGTAGTGGAGTTTCCTAAAGGTTGAGATTGGACCCATGCTTTTCCTGATCCATATTAATGACCTAAACCTTTGGTATACAAGACACAATTTCAAGTTTGCGGATGGTACAAAACTTGGAAGCACGTAAACTGTGAGGAAGATCTAAGTAGACCTTCAAAAGAATGTAGACTCGTTAGTGAAGTGGACAGATAGATGGCAGACTGTGTTCAGTGTGGAGAGGTATGCAGTGATATATTTTGACAGAAAGAACAGGGAAAGACAGCATAAAATAAAGGGCACTACACAAAATGTTTTGCAGGAGGTGGACAGACCTGTACGTTTATGTGCATAAGTCATTAAAAGTGGCAGTACAGGTGGAGAGAGCAGTTAATAAAAGCATATGATTTTCTAGCCTTCATTAATGGGAACATAGGGTATGGGAGAAGGAAGTTATGCTGAATTTGTACAAGACATTATTTAGACCTCAGCTACAGGACTGTGTACATTTTTGGGTGCCTTGTTTCAGGAAGGACATGAATATGTTGGATAGAAATTGAAGAGATTTCAAGGTAGCTGTTGTGACACGTATGAAGAATTGGAGAAGTTGAGAACATCTTCCTTGGAGAAGAAGAGGCTAACAGAAGATTTCAAAATGACAATGGCCTAAACATTTAAGTAGGGAGAAACTGTTCCCATTTGCAAAAATATTGCGAACTAAATGGCACAGATGTAAGGTAACTTGCAGAAGAAGCAATTGTGAAGCAAGAGGAAAACTTTTTCACAAGGTACATTGGAATACGTTGCATTGAAAGTATTGTGGAGACGTTTTCAACTGAGGCATTCAAGAGGACATTACTTGAATTGAAACAATCATCTAATGTGCAGTGTTAATGAGAAAAGGCAGAAGAATAGTACTAAGGCATATTGCTCATTCGGTGAGCTGGTGCGATCAAGATGGACCAAATGGCTGTATCCTCTTCCTCCTCCATAACAATTACACATGACTTTGGCTCATGGCAAAGTTTTGTTTTAAAGCAAACAACACATAAGGATGAAACATTTTATTGGAATAATTGTGATGTGAAGATTTGCAGAAGACTTCATTTCCCTAGCTAATGCATACGTCATCTTGATTCCAAAGGAAACCATGAGAGAATTTTCAAAAAGACTCCCCATGGTTTGCCAGTCTGTTATCAAAACTTGATTTTCTGCAATTGCAGACTAATAGCACATGTTTCTCATTCTGTATTCCAACAAGTTGTCTGGCTAGTATGAATTGGGAAGTTAGGCTGGAAAGAGCCTTGGGAGTCTGTTAACAAGCTGTAGAATGATTGCAGCATTGAAGGGAGCCATTCTGCCATGTTATTTCTGTGTCTTTTTTCTGTAGATGGAGTTGAATATTCACTCAAAAGATTTGAAAATCATGGGCCTTGATACTTAATTAGTGAGAGTAGAAGTACTCCCCAGAATCTTACCATTAAATGTACAGGTCCTGCCCTGATTTGCCTTTCCAAAATGCAGCAATGTTGCAAATCAAGGGCATAAATCAAGGCAGCAAAACAAACTAACAAAATGGGAAATGAGGGGCAGAAACTAGCAGGAATGTGAATTGAAACTATATTAATAATAATTAATACTTCCATTATAATTGTTTTATGTAATGTCTTGATGTTTTTCTTTTAGGTGACTGCCCAGAAAAATGACTCATTTGCAACATTATTGAGGCGCTCTCCTCTAATCCAGATGGGCCCTACCAAAGACAAAGTAGTCATTGGTAAAATTTTCCATATTGTGGATGATGACCTTTATATTGACTTCGGTGGCAAGTTTCATTGCGTGTGCAGAAGACCAGCAGTAGATGGAGAGTAAGTGGCTTTGAGCAAAGCACAGAAAGTATAATGATTGATTTTACATTCATACATACATGTTTAAGATACAGTTCTAATTGAAGTTAAGTTGGTCCAATCAGGTTCAATTACCAATCAATCTGCACTCTTTTGTGATGCAAGCATATGTTTTACTCTGATTCATATTTGGCATTCTTATTGTCTTGAGTGCAGGAAGGCAAATTTAACAATACCTCTCATTTTCAGCAATGCTTAAGATACCTTTGCTTGTTTCTTTCTTTCATCTCTGTAATGAATAGTTTCTCATTTGACAGTTTCACCCTCCATCTCATTTTGTCATGCTTTCCATCCTCTTGGTTCACTGGCCTCTTATCCTCTTAATTTCTTCTTTCATGTAAAATCCCAGACTCTCATCCACTGTTAGTTATCCTTTTTCCATTGCCATCTCAAGTGGTCTTATTACTCCCATCGTACTACTTGGAAAAAACCATTTCTGATAATTTTCTTATTTCATACCTACTCACATTGTCTTTACATGCAGCAGTTCTACCTACTTCTATTTACCCACAAAAGAACAAATTATAACTGTATTTTCAGGATGCAAACTGCCTAGTCTTGGCCTCTGATCACCCTAATGTTTATGTAGCTATTCATTTGCTTCCAAATATTAAACTCCACCTTTGAGTCCTGGTCCCCAGTAGAATATTTTCCTAGGCTCCTCTGCACTCCACTAAATACAAGCACACCTGAATGCTGATTTCATTCACCCTCATTTATTGATGCCAAAACATTTAAAATAATGTCAGGTCCTATCTTCTGTCCATACAGCTCATAATTTCAAAAGAGAGCATGGTGGAATATACAGAGCCCCAACTTCCTTTAAATAAAAGAAAATACTGCAGTTGCTGGAAATCTGAAATAAAAACAGGAAGCACTGGAGAAACCCAGAAGGACCTATATCCCTCAATACTCGGGACCCAATCCTTATCATCTTGCATTCTGTAGTGACTGTCAGATCATATTTATTTATTCCAATGTGTGCATCAATTTCTTTACTCTGTTGCAAATGCTATGTGCATTCTGATTCAGAGCCTTTGGTTTTTTATCGTTTTATTATCTTTGTCACATGTAGTTTTGACTGTTACTGTATTCTTAGGTTTATTCTTAGCACATTCCTGCTAGTCTCTGTCCCTCATTTCCCATTATGTTAGTTTGTTTTGCTGCCTTGATTTGTGCCCTTGATTTGCAACATTGCTGCATTTTGGAAAGGCAAATCAGGGCGGGACCTGTACACTTAATGGTAAGATTCAGGGGGGTATTTAGAACATAGAACAGTACAGCGCAGAACAGGCCCTTCAGCCCACGATGTTGTGCCGACAAAGAGATGTTGGATTGTAGGTTCATAGTTCCTTGAAAGTGGAGGTACAGGTGGATAGGATAGTAAAGAAGCCATTTCGTATGTTTGCCTTTGGTCAGTGCACTGAGTATAGGAATCAGGAGGGTATGTTGTGGCTGTTTAGGACATTGTCGAGGCCATTACTGTAAAATTGCATACAACTCTGATCTCCCTGCTTATAGGAAAGGTGTTGTGAAACTTAAAAGGGTTCAGAAAAGATTTGCAAGAATGTTGCCAGGGTTGGAGAGTTTGGGGCATATGAAAGGGCTGAATAGACTGAGGCTATTTTCCCTATAACATGAGAAGCTGAGGGCTGACCTTATAGCGGTTTATAAAGTCATGAGGTGCATGGATAAGGTGAATAGATAAGGACATTTCCCTGGGATTATGGAGCCCAAAACTAGAGGGCAACGACTTAAGGTGAGAGGGGAAAGATTTAAAGGGACCTAAGGGGCAGCGTTTCCCTTAGCGTCGTGTATGTATTGACTGAGCTGCCATAAGAAGTGGTGGAGACTGGTATGGTTATAGCATTTAAAAGGCATCTGGTTGGTTATATGAATAGGAGGGGTTTGAAGGGTTACAGGCCAAATGCTGGCAAATGGTGCTAGACTTATTTGGGATATCTGGTTGGCAGGGACAAGTTGGACTGAAGGGCCTGTTTCCGTTCAGTATATCCCTATGACTCTATCAAACAAGCTTAATCTCTCATCACCATTCTTTAGATTAAATTCTCCCTACTTATCAAGTTATGTGATTTGCTGGAACACTGGTGCCAGTGTAGTCCAGGTGCAAACTGGCCCAACAGTACAGTACTCACTTTTCCCAGTACTAGCGCCAATAGCTTACAAAACCAAATTCCTCCAGACCAAGCTTTGAATCAGATATGCATTTCACTATTCTTATGTGCCTTCTGCCAATTGGCATGTTGCTCAGATAATAATCTGATGATAATTACCCATGATGTTCTGGCCCTTGGCTTGGTACTGAGTTCCTCATACTAAAAATAACCTCCTTCCTGGTCCTACCTACGTCATTACTATCTATGTAGATCATAATAACTGGGTGCACCATCTGCCATTCCAAAATCCTGACTCCAAGTTCCTGTCCAGCCCAGAGCGTGTGACTTGAACACTTACAATGGGTTGACGTCATAATCGTCAGTCCTCACGGTCTCATCTGCACCGAAGATTGTTCAAGTCCCTCATTATACAATCCCTGACTAGTTTGTTAATCGTTTACTTTTTACTTCCATCCCTCCCCCCCCCCCCCCCCCCACACAACCAACGCTACCACTTGAAAAGTATCTTGAAACAATATGCCCTGCTTAGTCTGCTCCTCATCTCTACATAATTTGTTTGCATCCACACAGGCGAACACCTCAAATGTTTAGGTAATTGCAGGGGCTGGAGCTCCTGCAATACATTATTGTCTGTCGTTACTGCCTTCCTGTGGCCACACACTGTTGTCCATTGTTACAGTTGGAATTGGTCTTAAGTAGTCTAAGGGACGTGAATGCTTGCTGGAACAAAGTGTCTCTCAATTTCTCTCCCTCCCTGACGTGTTTACAACTCAGCCTCCAATTCAATAAAGTTCCTGAAATTTTAGGCATTTGCTTTAGTTATGTTTGTCCTGGACCACTCCCAGGTCCAGAATCTCCCACATACCACAGCTGCAACACAAAATCTGTCCCAGTACTGTCTGTATGGTAATTGTTAAATGTAATTAATTTACTCACTTGCATGATAGTAATTGCTTTTCTTACAGCTTTACCGTGTTTATTAAAGGCTAATATCACTTATAATTGAGAATTATGCACTCCTCAATGAAACAGGAAACCCTCTTTGGTGTTGATATTAAAGTTTTAGACCTTCCCTAATTCTAATGTCCTGAGGCAGGCTATTTACTCAGATACTTATTCTAAACTCATGCCAGCTGTTCAGCTTAATGGACTCCTTTGATGTTACTTTTTTCTTATTTTGGCTCCCAGCAGCTAAAGTGGTGCTGTCCAAATAAGTTAGGGAAAGTAAAAGCACATCTCTCTCCCCACTTCAAATTTTCATACTAAACTCTCAAACTGTCCAGCCTACACGAGCTGCTCTTAGTTCATCTGGTGCATCTGTCTCATTGTCATGTTCCAATTGGATATCATGCTGTTCATTTATCAGTAGCCTTGTATTTACCTGGTAAGTGAAAAGTGCAGGTTTAAAAAAAAACTTGGGCCAATTTGAGAAACAACATATTCTATGAAATTCTTTTCTGAATTCTCCTTCCACTCCCGAAGGCCATCGAAACTCTTTCAGGAGATCATATTGACCACCATAAATAGAATATCCTTTGTTATGTAGTTATTTTCATTTTAAAAAATGCTTAAGGTAAAATGTACTTTACTGCCATGCAGGCATTTTAGTTTTATTTGTTCACAAGGCGAGGGCGTCACTGGCTAGGCCAGTATTTATTGCCGATTCCAGAGGTCAGTTAAGAGTCAACCACATTGTTGTGGGTCTGGAGTCACATGTAGTCCAGACCAAGTAAGGATGGCAGTTTCATTCCTTAAAGGACATCAGCGAACCCGTTTTTGGCATCTGATGTTATTGACCAGTACCAAGCACCATAAAAGTCACTGGTCAAAGAAATCAGCACAAATAAATTCTGTCTCCTGTAAATGAGCTACTGCCAAATTAGTTAAGTTTAAACTCTTAGAGTAAAGAGTAGCAGAGAAGGGAAGAAGATTTGCCTAAGTCCTTACTGGACTTCTGTTATGTTAGTCTAAATAGATTAGAGAAAGCAATATCCCTTTTCCTAGGCTGTTAATTCCCAGACCCAAGTAATGTCTGGGTACCTGGGTTCAAATCCATCTGTGGCACATAATGTTAGCCATGAAACCATTACCAACTTACAGGGAAACCACGTTTGGTTCATTAACATCCTTAAAAAAGGAAACTGGTCTGATCTACATGTGACTCCAGACACTCAGCAATGTAGTTGTTGACACTTAAATGTCCACTGAGCAATAAACACAGGCCTAGCACATCCAGTGAATTAATGAATGAAAAAAAATGTGCTTTCCCACATTTTCTGGAGGAATTAAAGAGGTTCATCAAATAAGTTTAATCAAGTTATGAAACAATATAATCAAAACAGTTTGTTTTCTATCTTTGACTTTGCAGTCCCTAAGAGAAAAACATGAATAAAAAACACTTCTCAGTACTTAGGCAGTTTGTTGGATTGCATAAACTTGACAATTCCAATTTACCCTGGCCTTTTATAATCTGTTCTATGAAGTTATCCAAAATCTGCAACACTGTCCTATTGCATGCCCAATCCAACTAACCCATCCCCCTACTTTGCTGAATTGCTTTTGTTTGTAGTCTCCCAACACCTCTCAATTAAAATTCTTAAATTTATGATTAAGTTACTTTATTACCTCATTCCTCTCTCTGATCTGTGCCACTATGATGAGCGCTGTAATGTTCCTGTGAGATGTTTCTCCAATTAAAGCATGAAAAACTCAAGTTTCTTAAAGATTTTGTAACCAAACATCTTTCTTTCTCTAATATGTCTACTGTTGAGTTGATTCCAGTTCCTACCTCTTATGGGATAATTAGGAGCAGCACTGGTATGTGCAGAACATTCCAACTAGTGTAAAGGTGTTTTATGAGATTTCACCTTTTTAACATCGGTTTTTAAATTTTGCAATTTATTACAGTACAATTTTTGTTTTGAAAAGTTAACAACATTAATTGGTAGCCAACTATTAAGCAAACAGGAAAGGGTTACTATCTACAGTTGAGCTGAAGGATTCAAATTGGCAGTTAACTCAAGCAAGTAAAAGTGGCTTTATACTTTAAAAGATGACTTTAGACTTCTTTGCTGGCCTATCACACGCACTGAACGTTGTGCTGGCTGGAGGTAGGAGTAAAAGGCTTTTCTAATGATTGCACTTCCTAGACTATTTAGTCCGCATTCAGAAGAGAACAGTGGCTGCAGACAAAAGCTGTATACACTGTACAAACAGAGCACCAAAGCAGCAGTACACTGACTCATTCTTCGCTGTGTGTGAGAACTGAGGGGGACTCTATTCAGTGCCTTTGTGCTAGTGTCTGTCAACAGCGCTGTTTGAGGCAATGGCTATTGTGTTTGCCAATGTTTCTTATTGACCTATGTCTCAGCTTGTAATGTTCCCAGGGCTGGACCTGTGAGTGAAAGAATATTTGGAAAGGGTCATAGTGGACCAAATGCATTTCAGAGTACTCTCAACTGAACTATTAAATCTGAACTACGGTTTGCAGTAATGCAAGCAGGTAATTACGTAGTCACAGCTGCATTATACAATAATGTCTTTTGACATCTGATAATCACTTTTTAAAAAGATTAACCTTGTGGTTTGGTATGTCTGTTTTCTTTGTTAGTACTAATGATATTGCCAGGAAATAGACATAACAATGAGTTTTGTTGGCAAGTCAGAAACATGGAAACCTTTTTGGAAATCGTGATATTTATAATTGAAATGTTAGTATTTTTTGTATTACCTTTGGTGGTACAAATTCAGTAGTTAATCTGACTTTCTTGCTAACTGTACTTGACCTTGGCTGAGTGCTAAAGTCTGTACATAATGGTTTTAGATTCAACTGCGGGAATTTTTGTGGCTTTGTGTCTTGACTGAATACTTTCATTGCCTGTGACTTTTCCTACCTTTCTGGGAAAGAGAGAAGCAGGCCGAATACTAAACAAAGTATGGTCTTTCTCCCATCAGGCTTTCCAGTTGTGCTGAAGGTATCTGCAAAGGTGTGACTTTGTAGTGACTCACAATACTTAGCACACACAATTTTCCTAGAGTTTGCAATTGGTCAGTACTAGGTAGAGGAAAACTACTCATTCCATACAAATGGTTGAGGATTTTCACCTCTGAAGATTGTGTAAACTTGTCGTTGCATGTCCACTTGTTAATCTGCCAAATAATCAGTTAAATGGGCATCAAATATAATTCTCTGCACGGAAAATATGTTAATCTGTTTCGAGAAAACTGCCTAGCTAGTTTGATTTAATTTAACATTTACATTTGTTTTAGAATGAGCCAAAACACTAGATGCTTTAGCGAAATTGGAAAAGCGTACAATTTTACATGTTTTAATTTTAACTAATTTATATTTAGAATTTTTCATTGTAGAACATTGCCTTTTTTCAATTTTCCCACACTGTTGGATGCTATTGGAGACAATAATTAAAAAGTTCTGTCGCCATTGTATCTTGCATGTCAAGTAAATTAACTGTTTATTTTCATACTTGCATTTTTAGTGGATCAGTTGGGAGAAGTTATTTTTAATTTGTTAATGGGAATATTAGCTAGATTAGCATTATTGCCAATGACTAAATGCCATTGAGAAGATGGTGGCAAACTGGCTTGTTGAACCATTGCAGTTCTTGGAATGTAGTTGTGCCCACAGTACAATTAGGAAGAGTGTTTCTGGATTTTGACCTAGCAACGTTGAATGGATGGTGATATCGTCTTAAGATTGTGTGTAGCCTGGAGGGAACCTTGCAGACAATGGTGTCCCTCTGTATCCGCTGCCATTGTCTTTCTGTGTAGAAGGTACGGGTTTGGAGATGTGGCTATTAAGGCAAAAGTGGTTTTTGTTAATTAACTTGATTATGAATTTTTAACATTTTAGCACAATGGTCCCTCCATCTGCTTGTTCAGCATCTAATAGTGTATGAGCAGAAATTTCCCCCAACTGAGCATGCTGGTTAGGGCAGCATTCATTGCCCAGAGGGCAGTTAAGAAATTGAGATTCAACCACATTGCCGTGGGTCTGGAGTCACATGTCCTTCCCAAGGACATTAATGAACCAGATGGGTTTTTCTGACAATGAACAATTAATTCCAGAATTTTATTGAATTCAATTTCCAATATCTGCAGTGGTGGGATTTGAACCCGGGTCCCCAGATTGTGACCTGGGTCTTTGGATTAACAGTCCTGTGATAATACCACTAGGCTGTTGCCTCCCTCTCAATCTGAAAAGTCCGATAGTAAAAAAAGTTTTTGAAAGGTGCAATGAGAAGCCAAGGGTAAAGAAAAGGGCAGAACTGAGGGGATGACTGAATCATGCCAACATGAACTGGCTAGGACAAAACATGTCAGCACGAGGGTAGAAATGATTCTTTGAACTGGGATAAAGTTGATTAGATCTAAGCTCTGCAGTCTTATCATATCCAATCATGAATGAATGAATTAAACAACTCACTGGAAGAGGAGAAGGCTTCACAAATATCCCCATCCTCCATGATTAGAGAGCTCATTATCAGTATAAAATACAAAGTTAAAGCATTTGCAGCAATCTTCAGCAAGAAGTGCTGAAGGAATGATCCATCTCAGCCTCCTCCAGAAGCCTCACAGATGCCAACTTCAGAAAATTTGATTCGCCCTACGTGATATCAAGAACGAGTTGGCAGCACTGGACACTACAAAGGCTGTAGACCCTGTCAAAATTTAGCAAATAATGTTGAATTTATATGCTCCACAACTTGCTGTGCCCCTAACCAAGCTGTTCAACTACAGCTACAACTGTAATATCTACAACAATGCATGAATTTGCCTGGGTGTGTGCTCAACTCGTTAAGCAGGCCAGATCCAACCTAGCCAATTACTGCCCTGTCAGTCTCCTCTTGATCATCAGCACTGTGATGAAAGGGGTCATTAACTGTGCTGTCAAGAAGTACTTGCTTCGCAATAACCCACTCACTGACGCACAGTTTACTTCGCACCAGGTCCACTCAGTTGTTGACCTCACTATATATAGCCTTGATTCGAGCATGGACAAAAGAGCATAATTTCAGATGAGGTGAGAGGATCAGCTCACACCATCAAGTCTACGTTTTTGACCGAATGTAGCATCAAGGAACAAGGGAAGATTGTTGTGGTTGTTGAAGGTCTCAGCTCCAAGACATTGTGACAAGTGTTCCTCATGGCAACGTCCTATACCCAAACATCTTCGGCTGCTTCTTCAATGACCTTCCCCAATCATATAGTCAGAAGTGGGTACATCTGCTGATGTAAGGTCCACATCTTTGTATTTTGGATTTTTTTTATTCATTAACAGGATGAGGGTGTCGCTGGCTAAGCAGCATTTATTGCTCATCCCTAATTGTCCAGAGGGGTGTTCAGCATCAACTGCATTGTTGTAGGTCTTGAGACATATGTCGGCCAGACCAGGTAAGGATGGTAGTTTCCTTCCCTGCAGGATATTAGTGAACCAGATGGGTTTTTCTGACAATCGACAATAGATTCATGCTCATCATTAGATTATTAATTCCAGATATTTTATTGAATTCAGATTCAACCATCTGCCATGGTGCGATTCAAACACTGGTCCCCAGAATGTTACTGGGTCTCCGGATTAATAGTCCAGCAATAATACCACTAGGCCATTACCTCCCCATCAATATTGACCCATCGAGTCTGCATCAACCCTCTGAAGAGCATCCCACCAAGACTATTCCCTCCCACCGCCCCAATCTGTCCTCATTACTTCTCATTTACCATGACTAATCCACCTAGCCTGCACTACCTTGGACACTTCGGGCAATTTAGCATGGTCAATCCACCTAGCCTGCACATCTGTGGTCAGAAACTTGAGCACCTGGCGGAAACTCTCTCAGCCGTAGGGAGAACGTGCAAACTCCACACAGACAGTTAGCCAATGCGAGAATTCCTGGTCATGTAAAGTAGCAATGCTGACCACTGTTCTGCTGTTAGTTCTTTCATTTTAACATAACATTTTTACTGCTTATGATGTGGCCCTCTAAACACTGGGGAAGCCTTATGCAGGTTGGATGACTGTTTGGTGGAAAATCTCCATTCAGTTCACAAGTGTGACCTAAGGTTTCTGCTTTTTGTAATTTAGTTCTCCAGTCCATTCCCATTTTGACTTTTCTTGCTCAACTACCATCTTTCAGGAGTGTCAACATAAGGCTAAGAATCAATACCTTGCTTTAATCAGGAACTAGACAACCTTTCAGACTAAACATGAAATTAATCAAATTCTTATCATAACCTCTGCATCTATTTGTGCAGCTTCTATTATTAATAATTCTGTCCCGTTTATGCCTTCAGACATGTTATTTGTTTCTTTGTGCTATAGCCATCTCCTTTTGCCTCGCATCAGTCATTTTGCTTTATCTTCTCTCCAGGCTTCCACCTCATCATAGACCTGCAGTTTAGTTCTCCCTCTCCTGTTTTGCTGCCTCCTTTGGCATAAGGAAATATTTGATCAGAGGGACACCAAGGATCCCTACTAGCAAAACTGAAGTCAATGGGATCAGTAGGAAACAGTTCGGAGTGATATCAGAAAAAAGCAAGGTAATCAAGTTAGTTGGATGTCAGTCATCTCAGCCCCTGGATATCTCTGCAGTAGTTCCGCAAGGGGTGTCCCAGGCTCAAGCATCTTCAGCTGCTTCATCAATGACCATTCTTTCATTATTGTGTCAGAAGTGGGATATTCAATAGTAATTAAACAGCGTTCAGCACCATTTGTTACTCCTGAGATACTGAAATTGACTCTGTCCATATGCAGCAAAACTTAGACAACATTCAGGCTTAGCTGACAAATGGCAAGTAACATTCACATCACCTAAGCAACAGGAAATGACCGTCTGCAATAAGAGAAAATCTGACTATCATCCCTAAACGTTCAATAGCATTACCGTTTTTGAATTCCCCAATATCAACATCCAGTGTGTTGCCATTGATCAGAAATGAAACTGGGCTGGCTAGCTGAATACTGTGGCTACAACAGGTCAGAGGCTAATAATTCTGCAACCAGTATATTATTCTGCCCACCTACTGTCTCCCCAAACCTGTCCACCGTCTAGAAAGCACAAATCCCTGGCTTGGTTGAGTGCACCTCCACAAATGTTCCATAACATTTACACAAGAACAGGGATGTTACACAAGGAGAGGGATGTGTAGCATCATGGTCGGTACAGTCATAGTCGGTCGAAGGACCTGTCCCTGTGCTGTACTTTTCTATATTCATCTAGAACCATGGCAACTTGGCCACCACAATAAACATTCACCCCCTTTGCTAAGTGTGCACAGTGCCGACAATGTGTACTGTATACCAAATACAATGAAGCAACTCACCAATGCTCCTTCAGTAGTATCTCCCAGACCTCCATCACCAAGAAGGACAAGGGCAGCAGAATCATGGGAATACCGTAACCTGCAAGTTTCTTCGAAGCCACACTCTCTGGAACTATCCTGTTATTGTCTTTGAATTAAACTCCCTAACAACACTCTTGGTCAACCCACATCTGCTGCAGATGTTCAAACAAAATTGCTTAAAACCTGTTATATTTTTAATGTTTCCAGTCTGATGGACCTGAAGCAGTGATTCTATTTCACTCTCCACAAGTGCTGCCCTGACCAGTCAGGTAATTCCAGCAGTTTTTATTTTCATTTCTCTTTCAGATTTCAGGGCTGTGCTGGAATTTGCTATGCGTCACATCACATTGAGGTGTAAGGAAAAGAGCATTGAGCCAAGATAGATGTGTTTAGTTCAGTTTTGTATGAAATGACGTTATTGGAAGTTGGGAGAATTGAAGCCAGTAATAAAAAGAACGATAATCAAATCTGGAGGTGACAGGCATGTGTGATATGATTAGGCAGTGTTAATAACAAAAATAAAGCAGGCTTTGAGGTTGCAGAGATTTGGATTCTAAAGATAGGCAGGATATGTGCCACTTGCATAAGTTAGGAGTCTTTTGCCTAGCAAACCAGGCAACTCTATTGGACATGTGTAGAAGAAAATTGCCTGGCAGCGTTGAGCTGACTTTGAAGTATATAGAGGAAGAATTACAGTAAAGGTGCTGCATGCAAGTAGGCCAATAATCGCAATCAGTCCATCTTAGCATTTATTCTTTACATCAACAGTTTTCCTAATTGTAAGTGTCTATCTTTCCCAATCCCCATTCATTTAAGAATTGAACAGGGATGTAGGATCAAATGCTTCCTTCTTTGTTTGTGCTTTATTCTTTTATGGGTATTGCCATTACTGGTGAAGTAAGCATTTGTTGCCCCTCCTTAATTGTTTTTTCGAACATGGCAATGAACCACTATAGTTCATCTAGCATGGATGCATCCACAGGAAAGAAGTTCCAGGTTTTTGACCAACCAACAATGATATCATTGTAAGTCAGGATTCTGTGTGTTTCATGATGACAGTGATTGCCAGAATTCAGAATAAAAATGGCACTACTTACATGATACTGCCACAATTTCTGATTCAGGAAGTTATCTTTCACCATTTGTTGATATCAATTAAAGCCCATGGCGTGTACACAGATGCTCCTTATGAGAACATCAATTTGGTCTCTTGATCAGCTGCTATAGGGATCTACCAGATGGCAGAGATTGTCTGATTCTGACTAAAGTTCAGTTGAGTGAAAGGAAAAGAACAAACAGGTTCTAGGCCTGAAAGAAATGTGAAACTGGGGGTGTATGGTGTTCAGGGCACCAGCCTGCGTTGTTTTGGCCTGGGAAAGAATGTCAAGGCTAGCAGGAAGACCACAGCAAATGAAACAACGTCTTGTTCAGCGCTACTAACCTCAATTCTGCGGAGGCAGTCTGTCTCTGATGGAATTAGGTTTGAGCTGTGTTTCATGCACTCAGGGCCATCACCTGAATTTTCTTTTCATTTTGAGCAATTAGCTTCATTATTTTTACTCAAACTTTTCTTGTTGGTGCAGGAGGTAATTAAATAGCAATGCTACGACAAAAACTAATTAGCAATGAGACATTAAAAGAAAATGGCCTTACATGTTTTTGATATTCCTAGATAAAAGGGATAATAAGCTTGTAACCCAAAGCCACTGATCAGGTTTAAGAGCTGGGACAAATGTCAAATTTAGCAAAAAGGAAATTACCAAATTGTTCTGTACCACAAATGTGTGGAATAGGTTTAAAACTGAGTAAATTAAAACCAGTAACATCAAATCTGTTTATGGTTTGCAGTGGAATTTCAGTAAAATGTCTTCTAATCTACACTTTCTGATCTGTTTTTCTTCTTTCTCAGTTTAATAAAAGAGAACATTACATTATATTGTTCTGACTGTAACGAAGGTAAACTATCCCTCGTCATCTTTTTCGACCTGTTGACAGCTTTGGATACAGTTGATCGCAGATCCTTTTTAATGCCTCTCTACTGTCTTTCCTCTGGGAGGACTAATGTCACCTCTTTTCTCATTCCTATATTTCTGATCATTTCCAGATTATCACATGCAGTAATCTGCTCTCCTGCTTTTGAATCATTACATCTGGATCTTTCAGTCCTTGGCCCCATCATATTTATCATCTACATGCTGCCTTCAGTGAAATCATCCAAACGTGCACATGAACGACACCTGTTCTACTTCACCACCACCTCTGTCAACTCAACTAAATTCAGACTGCTTATCCGACATCCACTACTGATTGAGCAAAAGTTTCTTCCAATCAGAAGGCAGATACCAGCATTTTCATATCCCCGTCCAGAGTCTATTCCCTCACTACTGATTGTATTTCCCTGCCTAAAAGCAGTAATTCCGCTCATAGCATTCTTGCTTTTCTGCCTGACAATTTTGGCACCAAGTTGAACTCTAGGATTTGAGCTCAACAATTAAGCTGAACATTCCAGTGCAGTGCTTAGTGTGCTGCACTAGCAAAGACACAATCTTTCAGATCCGGCATTACAGTGAACCCCCATCGTTTCTGATCTGGTGGATATGAAAGTCCCATTCTTTATTTTGAAGAAGAGTTGTTCCAGCTTCCCTATCTCAATCAGCATTATGCAAAGAGATTACTCAGTCATTATCATATTGCTGTTTGTACAAGTTTGCTGTGTGTGAAATTGGCTACCATTTTTCCTGCTTACCACTTGATTATACTTCAGAAGTACTTTGCTAGCTCAGATGCACTTTGAAATAGTTGGTGGTTGTGAAAAGTGCTATTTAAATGCACATTTTTCTTTTTTTTTATTTGTCACACTGGCGACATATTGAACTGCAAGAAGTCACCACATAACTCCAACTATGCCTGTTTGTAACCACCACCAGAATATCCCTTCACTTCACCCAGCTTCAACTCATCACCTGCTGAAAACCTTACCCACATCGTTCCTCCTTATAGACATATCTATTCCAAATCGTCCAAGCTGGTCTTCCATATTATATCCTCCAAACACTTGAGGTCCAAAACTCTTACCTGTATCACAATTTACACCAACTTCTTTTTGTCTGTTAACTCTGTGCACAGACTGGTGTATGGCTTAGAAAGGATGGACGCTGGGAGGTTATTTCCATTAGGCGGGGAGACTAGGACCCATGGACACAGCCTTAGAATTAGTGGGGGTAAATTTAGAACGGAAATGAGAAGACACTTCTTCAGCCAGAGAGTGGTGGGCCTGTGGAATTCATTGCCACGGAGCGCAGTGAATGCCGGGACGTTAAATGTCTTCAAGGCAGAGATTGAAAATTTCTTGATCTCGCAAGGACTTAAGGGCTATAGTCAGAGCGGGGGTAAATGGAGTTGAAATGCTCATCAGCCATGTTTAAATGGCGGAGTGGATCGATGGGCCGAATGGCCGTACTTCGACTCCTATGTCTTATCGGTTCACAGACATTCATAGTGTGATTTTAAAATTCTTATTTTGTTTTCAAATCCTCTGGTGTATACTTCCCTCTGAGGTATTTGTGCTTATGTAATTAGGACCCCAATAGCATCCGTAGTTTTAATTGCTCTCCCATTGGGTTATTTTTAGCTGTCCAGGACCTAAAATCTAATATTCACCCCCTGCACCTCTCTGCCCTGTAGCTCAATATCGTCTTTATGGCACTTCTTAAAACCTGAATCTTTAATCAAGCTTTTCCCTCATCTGACCTAATGACTTATTTTTGGGTAGGTATTATAGATTGTGATTTAAAGTTTCTGTGTGAAGGATCTTGGGGCATTTCATTGCGTTAAAGGTATCATATAAAAATAAATTGTTGATCATTGTCAGTTAGGATCAAAGGGTCAAAAACAAAACAGAATACACAGCCATATCTGGTACATGTCATGATAATGCTCATAACATACAATGCTCTTATAAGCTTAATATTGTGATATAAGTTTTATAACATTATCATTTGGGAATTTGGACTTTCAAGTAGAGCTAAATGGGATTTTGATTTCAGTTCTGTGAAATAAGCTTGTATTAAGAGGTCATAAAATAATTTTTGAACAGAGAATTAATATATTAGTTCTTAGAAAACATGTGACCAAAGTTAAACGACTAGATAAACTACCAAGAAGTTAATTGATGGAATGTGTACAAAGCCCAACTTCTATGACATACAAGCCAGGCACTGCAATCTGGTAACCATTATCTGCAATTGCATAAAGTGAAACAAACTCTGATCCAGATGTGAACAAGAATTTGTGGCTGGCACCCACCATCTGTAGCATATTTTTAACTAGCAGTTAAAAGTAGTTTAGTTAGTGAGAGGAGGCACAATTAATTTAGATGTTTAAACAAGATTTATTATTGCACCTAATATAATGATGGTTAGGATGCATATTTTGAGGCATTTTTTCTAATATTTGCGAATGTGGATCGTGCTAAAGTAGCATGTATATACCATAACTATTTTCAAGCCAAAATGGATAAAGCTGATTCAAAAATAGATTGCCCAATAACTCAGAAGTCTTATTTCCATGTGAGAATGATCTCCTACACCTGTTTCATCAGGCAGAAGATAGCAAAGCCTGAACACATGCATAAGCAGGTTCCAGAACAGCTTCTTCCAGGCAGTTATTAGAGTGATAAATGGATTCCGTAGACTCAAATAATGCTGATCTTGCAAACATTGATTTTGCCTAATGCACGCCGTGTCAGTGTAATCTGTATGCCTCTGCCTAAGTCTTTTTGATTTGTACATCCTTGCTTACTATGATCTGCCTGTACTGCTCTAAACAAAGCTTTTCACTGCACTTCGGTACACATGACATAAATCAATCAATCAATCAATTGGAAGTTAGATGTCTTAATAGCCAGCAATTATACTTCAGTTTAATTTGGTAAAACTCAGATTTATGATGACGTTAAGGGCTAATGCTGCCATAATTTAAATACATTGTTCAGCTTTGACTTACTGGCAACATTATTATCTCACTTAAGGCTGAATGTTCAAGCCATACTCCACAAACTTGAGAACATGATTTAAGCTGAAGTTGATTCAGCATGAGTATTAGCACAATGCTCTTTGAGGTGTGATTTTTCAGTGATGAACTGGGATTTCATGGTACTGTTTGAGGAAGAGCATGGAAAATAGAATTATAGTAAGTGGAGTGGGCCATATAGTTCCTCAAGCCTATCCTGCCATCCAACGCGAGCATGACTGTTGGAACATTTCAATTACTTTTACACCCTCAACTGCATAACCTTTACACCACTGGTAATCAGTAGTCCTTCAATCTCCACCTTAAACATAGATAACCAGGTATGGAGCTGGATGAACACAGTAGGCCAAGCAGCATCTTAGGAACAGGAGAGCTGATGTTTCGGGCCTAGACCCTTCATTTCCCTCCCCCATTTCTGATGAAGGGCCTAGGCCCAAAATATCAGCTGTCCTACTCCCTAAGATGCTGTTTGGCCTTCTGTGTTCATCCGGCTCCACACCTTGTTATCACGGATTCTTCAGTATCTGCAGTTCCTATTATCTCCACCTTAAACCTATTCAGTGACTGTCTCTCTGTACCAGACTGTCTCTCTGGTACAGAGTTTCATAAATTCACAATCCTGTCAACAATGAAAAAAATCTCCTTATTTTTGATCCGAGCGACAGCCACTTTGTTTCAGATTACACATCCTGGTTCTAAACAGAGAAAGTATCTTAGCTATATCTTTCAATATTTTGTAAGTTTCAATGAGATCACATCTCACTCTTCAAAACGGTAGAGTTTGCCAATCATTCTTCACAGGAGACTCCTGCTGCCCAGAGAACAAGTCTGGTGAACCTTTATTTCACTCTCTCTATGGCAGTAATGTCCTTCCTGAGATAAGGAGACCAAAACTGCATGCAGTACTGTAGGTCTGTTCTAACCAAGCTCCTCTCCAAGTGAACCAGGACTTCAGTACTCCTGTACTTGAATCTTCTTGCAATATAGGCTAAAAATTCCAGTTGTCTTCCTAATAGGTTGCTGCATCTATATTTTGGCACCTAGGTTCATTTTTGTACATCTACACTTTCAAACCTCTTACCACTTAAGAAATACTCTGTACATCTATTTTTCCTCCCTAAGTGCAATTTCAAATTGTGTTTGCCTAAAAATGAAATTAAATAAAGCTCCTGGATGGAATGAGTCACTCCCATAAAACCCACAGGAGTGTTCGTGTATATATATGTGTTCTCAGATTCGCTCGAGTTACTAATAATTTAAGATGATCTGACACAATGCTGTATTGGCAGCATTATAAGCAGTGTAGCATAAAATTCCAAAGTGAGATTAATATCTTCAGTGAATGGGAAAGTCTATGGTAGAGCGGTTTCAATGCTGTCAAGTATGAAGTCATGGAAGCAGTGCAGTTAAACAGTTCTGAACACTAACGGTCATAGAAATTTGGAACTGTTTCAGCAAATGGCAGTTGATTAAAGTCAATTTTGAAATTTTCAATTCAAAGTTGACCTGATCTGATGCCTTTTAGCCCTTCTCTGACACTCTTGTCACCATGTGCGTGTCTGCCTGCTTCATGGTAGTCATTTTCTCACATAAATCCCTGTATAATCCCAACAAGACTTCAAGTTCCTAATACAATCTGTAGGCAGTAACTGGCTATGCATCATTTCACGTCCTAATTTTTTTGCTGCACCAGCATGTTAACTTTCTGTGATTTATGTACAAGGGCATGCTAATTTCCCTGGGCAATAATATTTAAGAACTTTTTACCATTTGAAGCAATCAATCTATTTTTCTTTTGTCACTACAAATGTGAATCACATTAATCCATATTATGTTCTATCGCCAATGTTTTAAATATAAATCATGAAATACAAGTGTATGATATTATGGGTTGTAGCAAGCACTGTTACAGTTAGCACCTTCATGTTGCAATATTATATTACCCAGTCAGAAAACTGACATCACATAGTATTAAAATGTCACTGCGACTGAAGTTGCGAACCAAGCAGGAAATGAGGTTTTTAATTTGGCTATGTGTGAGTTACACATCTCTTCTGCAAACAGAAATTCTCACCTGGTTGGTTGTAATGTTTTCGAACTGACATGCAAGATTATGTGACATGTCTTCCTATTTTTTTTACCAGTGTGATTCACACTTTTCCACATTTCATTCCCTTGTTCACTCAGTTAAACTGTTTCCCTGTGCAGCATGTTTGGTCCTTCTCATAGCTTTATTTCCCATCTAATGTGGTATTGTCAGTGAACCTAGAGACATTTACACTTGGTCTCTTCCCCAAACTCATCAGTATAGATTGTAAAAAGCTGCATGTTTAATAGTGACTTCTATGACATCCCACTAGTACCAACTCGCAAAACTGAATATTAGCCTATTTTATTGTCCACGAGCCGTTGTTGAGAGTGTGTGTGTGTGTGTGTGTTTGTTATATGAAGGTATAGTTAGGAACAGAAATAGGGTACTCGGCCCTTCAAGTCTGCTCTGTCATTTGATAATGTGTTGGCTGATATGACTGTGGCCTCTGCCCTTCATTCCTGATAACTTTTGACTCCTTTGTTAGTCCAGAATCTTTCTGCCTCCACCTATACAATGTCTCTGCCTGTCCTCTCTAAGGGAGAGTGTTCCAAAGACTCAAAGCCTCTGAGAGAAAAGCAGTCTCTCCATCTCCATCGTGAATAGGAGACCCTTTATATTTTACCATGTCTGTTTGTTCTATTCTGCCGCACAAGAGGAAATATTCTTTGAGTATCTACCCTGTCTTGTCCCTCAGGATCTTAAGTGTTTCAGTAAGTTCACCTTTCATTATTCTGAACTCCAATGGATATAATAAAGTTTGTCCAACCTTAACTAACAAAATAAACCTCTTCTCCCCCACCCCAGCATTAGAGGCTGAGGGGTGACCTTGTAGAGGTTTATAAAATCATGAGGGGCATGGGTAGTATGAATAGCCAAGGTCTTTTTTTTTCCCCAGGGTAAGGGCATCCAAAACTAGAGGGTACAGGTTTAAGGTGAGAAGGGAAAGATTTAAAAAGGACCTGAGGAGCAGCTTTTTCACGCAGAGGGTGATATGTGTATGGAGTGAGCTGCCAGAAGAGGTGGTGAATCCGGGTACAGTTACAACATTTAAAAGGTATCTGGTTGGAGACGTGAATGGGAAAAGTTTAGAGGGATATGGGCCAAATTCTGACATTTAGGACTAGAGCAGTTTAGGCTCTTTGGTGGGCATGGCATGGTGAGTTGGACTGAAGGGTCTTTTTCCATGCTGCATAACTTCGTGACTCTGTTTGAACAATCAGCCGAGTAAAACATCTCTGAACTGCTTCTAACAAATTCATATCCTCTGTTAATTAGGAAGACCAAAACTATACAAAATTTTCCAGATCTGGTCTCACCAATTCCCTGTACCACTCTAGCAACACCTCTTCCATGCAATATACAGCATTCCCGTTCACTTTGCTGTACCTGCAGACCAGCTTTATGTGATTTGTGCAGCAAGGCACCCAGATCCTTCTGGACTTCAAAGTTCTGTAATCTCTCTCCATTTCTGTACAAGTTTGCTCTCTATTCTTCCTGCCAAAATTTATATTTTCTGCATTCTGGTCCATCTGATATATTTTTATCCACTGACTCAATAGATCTGTGTCTTTTAGTTTGTAGACTACTCATGTCCTCTTTACAGTTTACATTCTTATCTATCCCCGTCAAGGCAGTTTTTAAATTTTACATCTAAGTATGGCCTGGCCTGACCTGACATGATCTGAACCTGTTTGGAAATCCAAATATCCTTCTGTCCCTAAGTCACTGTTTGTGTGAATAAATGTAGCTTCTAGCATGCATGTGCGAGTCCATCTGATAATCTTACATTGGTTTCTAATGTAGTTCTTAGCTCAATCAAAGTTTTTTTGTCAATGTAATAGCTGAATGACATCTATTGTTGTATGGCATGCTTTGAGTTTTGCAGTCACTGGCTGGTTGACCATGTCCAACATGCAATGTGTTGCAGACAGACAGAGGATTTTGTTATTTAATGTGGTCTGTCAATTACTGGTACGTAATGCCTGCATACCTGGTGCAGACTGACTCTAAAATCTTATCTCATATTACTCATTTGTGTTGTAGGCAGAAAGTCTTTTTGGTATGACAGCAACATCCTGTTAGTGGAGAGTTGCTGCAAAACAGTAGCTTGCACATTGAAAAGGAAGAATTGATTTGACTACTCCATTTCAAAGATAAATTGAGTGCAGGATGAAATCTATCATGGTGAAAACATTAATGTGGATGAAATCTCTTATGGTGAAAACATTTTGGTGAAAAACTGAAAACAATAAATGCTGGCGATCACCGTGGGTCAGACAGCACCCATGGAGAGAGACTGAGCTAATGTTTTGAGTCTAGGTGATGGTTCATCAAAGTTCTGATGAAGAGTGTTGGCTTGACTTGAAACGTTGGTTTGTGTTCTCTCCATGGATGCTGTCTGACCTGCTGTGATCTCCAGCATGTATTGTTTTCAGCACACATTCCAGCACCTGCAGCAATTTAGGGTTAAAAAGTACTAGGGAAACTAAAGCAACTAAACGTCAGTAAGTCGCTAGTTGTGATGGGATTCATCCTAGGAAAAGATTTTAAGAGAGTTACTACTGAGATAATGGTTGCACTAGTAGTTATCTTCCGGGAATCCTTAGATTCTGGCGAGGTCCCAGAGAATTGGAAAACTGACAATATTTTTATATATTTAGGGGAGGCAATGGCCTAGAGATATTCTTGCTAGACTGTTAATCCGGAGACCTGGATAACATTCTGGGGACCTGGGTCCGAATCCTGCCATGGCAGATGATGGAATTTGAATTGAATAAAATGTCTGGAAATAAGAATCTAATGATGAACATGAATCCATTGATGATTTTCAGAAAAACCCATCTGGTTCACTGATATCCTTTAGGGAAGGAAACTGCCATCCTTACATGGTCTGGCATACATGTGACTCCAGACCCACAGCGATGTGGTTGACTCTGAACATCCTGTAGCCAATTAGCTTAACATCTGTTGTTTGGAAAATATTAAAGTTCATAAATTCATAAAGGATGTAATAGAGCATTTTGACGTACAAAGTGTGAATTAGCTTGACTTCTTAAAGGGAAATCATGCCGAACAAATCTACTGGAAATCTTTGAAGAGGTAACAAGGAGAAATAAAAGGGCAACAAATGGATGTAATATATTTGGATAAAAGTGCTGGACCTTAGACTACTTAATAACATAAGAATACATGGAATCAGTATATTAGCATGGATATAGGATTACCCAAATATTAGAACACAGTTGCGATAAAGGGTGCATTTTCAGGATGGCAACATGTAATAAGTAATGTGCGACAAAGATCAGTGCTTGAGCCACAGTCATTTACAATATATTATTAGTCACTTGGATGAGGAAAGTGGATGTATTATAACCAAGTTTGTGGATGATTCAAAAAGAGAACGAAGGCAAGTGGTGAGGGTGACAGAGTCTGCAGTGGGATAAAGATAGGTTAAGTGAGTGGGCAAAAAATTTACACTTTTTTTCTTTATTCATTCACATGGTGAGGGCATCACTCTCTCGACTAGCATTTATTGCCCTTTCCTAATTGGCTCAGCCATATTGCTGTAGAATATAATGTTGGGAAATGTGAGATTATGTATTCTGGCTAGAATAGAGGAACTGAATATTATTTAAATAATAAAAGACTGCCGAAGACTACAGAACAGAGGGATTTGGGAGTCCTGATTCATGAATCCCAAAAAGCTAGCATCTAAGTTCAACAGATAATAGGGAAGACAATGGAATGTTGGACTCATTTCAAATGGAATGGAGCATAAAATGGAGCCTAGGGAGGTTTTGCAAAACCTATAAAAGACAATAGTCAGATCACAGCTGGAATGCTGTGAACAATTTTGAGTCCCATATCTAAGGAAATATATGTTGGCATTAGAGGCAGTCTAGAGAAGGTTCGGATATGGAGGGACAATCTCATGAGGAGAAATTGAGTAAATTCGACCTTGCTTGTTGGAAAATAGAACAATAAGAGGTGAGCTTATTGAAACATGCAAGATTCTTACAGGACTTGACAGAGTAGATGCAGAAAGGTTGGTGCCCCTTGTGGGAGAGGGCATAATTTCAGAATAATGGGTTGCAGATTTAAAGCAGAAAATGGAGGGGTGTTTGTTTTCTGAGGGTTGTGAATCTGTGGACTGTTGTGGTGCCTGTTGAGACTGGATCACTAAGTATAATCAAAACTGAGATGAAGATATTGAGAGTTATAGGGAAAAAGCAGCAAAGTGGGGCTGAAGATTAACAAAGTGTACTAGATTGGCCAAATAGCCTACTTCGGCTCCTATGTCTTATAGGTTATGGTGTTTAAGAGAATTCTTAGGTGTTGCTGTGGATTCAGATATAACAAATAGGCCATCTACATATTGGAAGTATAGAAGGAGTAAGTGTCTGGTGGTCATTCCATTGATTGCCTTCTGATCGAAACCGACAGATGTTAGCAAGAGCTTGTTCTAAAAGGGATCCCATGGCAAAGCTGCCTAATTGGGAAGACATGGTGTTGTTGAAATTGAACTCAATCATGTGAGTTGCAAAATTTATGAATTGGATGAAAAAAGATTCAGACACTGGCGTGGCATACCTAGATTGCCATGATATAGTGACCGAGTGATAATGTCGGTTGTTTCCTTGAGAGATACATTGTTGAATCTAGTACAAATGTCCAATCAGAAGGTAGAAACAAGGAAGCTAGGGGCAGGAGGCGGCCACTTGGCCCCTCAAGCCTGCTCCGCCATTCATCACGATCATGGCTGATTGTCCAATTCAATAGCCTAATCCTGCTTTCTCCACATAATCTTTGATCCCATTTGCCCCAAGTGCTATATCTAGCCACATCCTGAATGCATTCAATGTTTTGGCCTCAACTACTTCCTGTGTTAATGAATTCCACAGGCTCACCACATTTTGAGTGAAGAAATGCCTCCTCATCTCTGTCCTAAATAGTCTATCCTGAATCCTCAGACTGTGACCCCTGGTTCTGGACACACCCACCATTGGGAACATCCTCCCTGCATCTAACCCTGTCTGGCCCAGTTAGAATTTTAAGTCTGTATGAGATTCCCCGTCATTGGTATGAACTCCATGCAAATGGTCATGATACGTGGCTATCCATATATAGGTCTTGCATAATCCTTGTGAAAGTGAGAGAATCCTTCACAGTGTGAGTAGAAAATTCACTTGAAACTTGTTGCAACAGCTCACTCAACCATTTGGTCCATTCATGTTGACAAAAGGCACTCATACATAAAATAGGGCATGAGGCTTTTGTGTGTCCTGGTCAGCATATAGAACATAGAACATTACAGCACAGTACAGGCCCTTCGGCCCTCGATGTTGTGCCGACCTGTCATACCGATCTGAAGCCCATCTAACCTATACTATTCCATGTACGTCCATATGCTTATCCAATAATGACTTAAATGTACCTAAAGTAGGATATATCTTGTATCTAATTCTTCACTTCTTTAAAAACCTTGCCATCACTTTGAAATTTATTTAAATTATGTCGATGCTTTCTATTTCATGGTGACTATTACGGGGTAAGACAAATGATTAATGGATTTTGTCCAGGAATATTTGCTGCTTCTAAAATAGGAGGAAAACTTCTAATCAGTGTGGCACTTTCATTTTTTAGATTCTATAATTTAATAATTCTATACTTTTATTCAGTTTTATTGATTTTTTTTTTCTGTCTTAACCTGCAAGCCCAATGCTAATACTTAGTGAAAATTAGCTAATTAAAGGCACAGAATCTTTAGTTTCATTCTTTCCTCAGTCAGTCACTACTGTTCTCCTAATGTGCCAAGCTGGCTGGTTGTTAATAACCTTTGCAAATCACTTAGTTGTATTTGTCTAGTACGTGGAAATTATTCCCCATTAATCAAGAACGCAAAATAATAAAAATTAACTGATTTTGGTGTAATATCTTAGATAATAAAATGTGAGGCTGGATGAACACAGCAGGCCAAGCAGCATCTCAGGAGCTGAGATGCTGCTTGGCCTGCTGTGTTCATCCAGCCTCACATTTTATTATCTTGGAATCTCCAGCATCTGCAGTTCCCATTATCTTTGGTGTAATATCTTTTCTGTTTTACAAATGCGTATGAAGCCTTCAGATTTGCATCAGGAAGGTGAATTTTCATTTCTTGTTTTCTGTGATTATAGGTGTACGAATGTAAGCCTTGAAATTGGTTGTTCTTGCCAGGGAGTGGTACGTGATGAGCATTTAGATCTTCTTTAGACCACTAGGTGGCACATCCTGTTAAAATGAATAGCCGGAATGTAAGTTAAGCGAGGAAATTGTAGTGCTCATTTGCTTCCTGTTTATTATTTTGGCTTAATCAAAAAATGCACTGATGCAAAACAGAAAAGTAAATAGGAGCAAATATTATGAATTAAAGAAAAAACTCTGCTTGTTTTTGTCAAATTCCAGTACAAAATGTCAGGAAATTTAAGACATGGATTAGTTACTGCCAAAATCACTTGATTTCTTATTTTCCACTATCTTTATAAATGTTTGAAGACCCATCTAAATTGCCAGACTCCTCTGATTCATTTGATACGGGAGGAGTCTTCAAATAGTACTTTTTTAGGCACTAATGGACGCCAATGTGCTCTGAGCTGTGTAGCTATTTGATATGATCAGTGTACAGCAATAATCAGGCCACTCACAACAAAATTCAAGGAAAAGATGGAGCTCAGCACCCAATTGCAAGGGCAGATAGAGGGAGAATGAAAAAGAGTGCAACTTTGATTGGAGGAGTGCAGAGTGTGTGAGGGAACCTATGAGTGGAGCAGCAGCAGCAAGCAGTCACAGAAAGTTTCCAACTGAGGTGCAGGAGAGAGAAAATTAGTGATTGAGATGAGACCGAGAGAAGGAACATCTTGAATTTGGGGAGGTGGTGATGTGTCTCGACTAGTAATTTAGAAGCTTAGGCTAATGCACTTGAGATGTGAATTCCCATGATGGTCGCTGGACAGATTTGAATTCAAACAATTAACTTGGTTTACAAAGCTAGCTTTGATGATTGTCACCGTCATTGTTACCATTGATTGTTGTAAACATCAATTTTGATCAGTAACATCCTTTACGGAACAAAATCTGCTATCCCTACCTGGCCAAGCCTGAATGTGACTCTATGTGCTTGACTCTTAACTGCCCTCTGAAATATCCAAGCAAGCCACTTGGTTCAAGGGTATTTAGGGATGGACAAGAAATCCTCGCCTTGCCAGCAATATTCTGTCTACATTGTGCTTATCTGATGTTCTGGACAATTGGCATAGCATAATCATAGCATTGACTTCCAGTTCTGAACGTTGTGCAGCCGGTAAGAAAATAAGAGGGAACACAACAGCCAGTGACATGTCTCATGAAAGAATAAAAAAAATTGTTTGGAGGAGCAATGAGAGAAAGGCAATCTTGAGATTGGAGGAGTGGCGCTTGTGAAAGAAATGGAATCCGTGATCGGAAGAGAAGTCAGTGGAATTGAGAGGAAATCAGTGATTAGAGGAAGTGCAGATGTGGTGACTAACTCACCTTCTGACTCTCAAGTCTGTCATACGGATTCCCACAAGGTTAAAGTCAGAACAGTGATTAAATATTCTTCATTTTCTAGATGAGTACTCTCCAGTAGCCCTTAGCGCAGTGGACATTATTCACGACGCAACAGTTTTCTTGATCAGCACCCAATCCACCAGCTGAAATCTTCACTTCTTTGACCACTGGCAGGCAGTGCACTCTAGCTGCACTGCAACTATTCACCACTTCTTCAATTTCAAATTCCAAAAGCACAACTCTACTGCTTAAAAGGGCAGCAGAACCATAGATACAACACTACTTGCAAGCTGTTCTCCAAAGTAGACATTGCCTTAGCTTAGAACTAGAAAGCCATTTCTCCATTGTTACTGTGTCAAAATCCTGGAACTCCCTCCCTAATAGCACTGAGTGTGTACCTACACTAAACAGACAACAGTGGTTCGAAAAGGTTGCTCACCACTTCCTCTAGACAACAATAACGGATGAGCATTAAGTGGTGGCCTAATCAGAGACTCATATTTCAAGAATGAGCTTTTTTAAAATAAAACGGATCTAGCCTTAGTCCGGGGGCAGCACAAGGCATACCAAAAAATAAAATGCCAGCCTAGTGAAACTATAACCCATGGCTACAAAGCAGAAACAGCTTCCCAAATCAGAACAAAGCGATCCCAAAACCACTGGATCTGATAAATTCTGGAGTCTTGCCATGTACAGTTGTGAATGCTGATGGATAATTAAGCACCTAACGTGAAGAGGGGGCCCTAAAAACATTCCTGTCCTTGATAGTGACAAGATACCAGCTTGTCATTGGAGAAAACAAGACTGAAAGATTTTGATCTTTAGTCAGAAATGGAAAACTAATGCTCCAATTCCTCATGATATTCAATTACTGAATCCTTGCTTTTCTGGCCAAGTTCGACCCTGAGGATAGTTTTGGGTTCAAGTTCAACCTCGGAATGTGATGGCAGTGTAGGTGTGTCATAATCCATCCAAACATATTCAAACAGAAATTATGCCCGCAAGAGCAGGTTAATAGCTGAAATGCTTTAGCAAGTAACACACCACCTGATTCCATAATCTACACAAGTGACAAGTCAAGACTGAGATTGGATATACACCGTGTGTTTGATCAGTTGCCATTCCAACAACTTTCAAAAGGTTTGGCATCCACCAAGATTAGACAGTTTGCATGATCATCATGCCATCTGCTGCCTTAGATTGCCCAATCTCATCATCAATGGCACAAACATAGATCACCAAGGTGCCTTTGACAGGGTCTTCCAAACATATGACCGTTATCACATACACGTTCCATCTAGGTCATTCATGATTCTGATTTGGAACTATATCGCCATTCTTGTACTTTTGCTGTGTCCAAATCCTGGTACATCCTCCCTAGCAGCACCAGGAGTGTACTTACGCAACATTTTGAGCAGTTGGTGCACTGGCATCCCCTCAAGGACAATCAGGGATGAGCCATAAATGCTGGCTTGCTGCCAATACTCCTTTCCCAATGTCAAATGAGAATAAAAACTTAAATCAGGTAATTCACAAGTGCAAGACTGGTTACCCTTATTGATCATAGTTACTTATGGTGATGAACTGACTTCCAGCTCCATCGATAAAACTGCTCCAGATTACTATTATTTAATAGTCATGCCTGTTAATGGAAATAAAACAACTTTTAACTTTGTAATACAATGTCTGATTTTAATGGGCAATGAGCATCATTATGTTTGTCATTACACAAATAAATTTTGGTGGAAACTTAAAACAGTTTTCCACTTGTACGAAAACTGGAACCTCTGTCAGGTTCTTGAGCTAAATGAGTAGAAAAAACAGCTAACATTTCTTTCAGTGTTGTGCAGAACTCACCTGGAAGGGAACAGGTCTGTAAAAGACGGAAACTCCGAAATGCAAATACCTTCATGGTTGTGTATTGTACCTGGTCTATTTGAATAGACACCAAAATGTACTTTGTTTTAAATGAGTCCTCGTGCAACCTGTTAAATTATAATTGCAGAAACCACTCATGAGCAGATGCATGGTGTTGCTGACAAGGTTGTAAGTGGTTGGTAGGCTATTAGATGCTGATGAAAACAGTTAGCAGCCTAGTTGACAACAGCTGAAATGACATGTCATCTGCTGTGACAGTACCTTTCTAACAGATTCTCAGGTTTGTAGCTGGGATAAAAGCATTGCTGAGACAGGGAAACCACTGCACTCATACTGACAGTTGTGCTATTTGGTCAGTATGTACTGACTATACTGAGGCTCTGAAAGTACTTGGTAATACTCTCTCATAATATTGCTTGCAACAGTTCAGAATTAATAGTACTACCGATTAACTCCTAATTATTTTTAAAATTATTTTCAATTTTCTGAGGTTTTGTAATAAATTGTATCATAATTTAAACATCAATTGGCTGAGCCACTTAATGGTGAGAGGCAATTTTGCTCATGTACTGCTTGGAACCATGTTGTTATACAGCATCACTGAGCAGAATTTAGGTTCTTCTTCACTGGAAGGGAGGAAAGAATTGCAAATTACCTCCAAATAGGAAAGAAGGAATATCATGGAGAGAAACAAAAAATAATTATCTGTCAATATTTTTACCTTAAAATCAGCGAACAAAAAATAGTATTAAGGTATTCTGCAGTTTAATTTTTTAACATTGTCATCAGATTAATTGTGCAGAAAATTAATATATAATTCAGCTGGTCCCATTTCAGCATTATGTTTTGTTGTCTAAGAAATCGTGGAACATTGTAGTTGTATCCTTTTCCATTTTTAGTACTTTGGTTGCAACCCATTCCTGTAATGACTTTTTTTAAAGTCAGTTTTAATTGGCAATTTATAAACATATTTCTTTCTGTGGTTGTTATTTAGCTTTTATTCTCAGTGTCAAAGTTTGGGTCAGATGGAACTAGAGCCCAAAAACCAGAGTAAATTCACAGAAAATTAGCTAAGGTCAGTTTTATTTGAGCATCACTAAACCTCTAAAAGCAACTAATGAGATGCGATTAAGCTAAATGACAAACTATAATTTTTGAAACAGTTCACAAAACTTACTTTTATTAGTCTTAATGGCAGTTCCAACATTTTGGCAAGCCTATACCTGCACCAGTTGCATTGAACAATATTTGCCAATACTTCTGGAATCTTGAATGAGTGGATTATTACAATCATTATATTCAGGATATTCATTTAGTTTAGTGACATTGTTGCTGTTATCAAGACTGTTTGGATCTTCATATTCTATAGTTTGCTTCAATGTACATGCGTCCTGACACACACTTTCACTCCTTCTTTGAACTATACCCATTTTAAATTTCAGTTGGTCACTTCTTGGAGTTTCAAGCTGAGGGTCATTTGAAAGGAAGCTAGAGGTGTTTCCACACTGTGAATACTCCCACAACTTCAGTTGAAAATATCCACTTGGATGCTGGACTGAGAAGGTGATCTCAAGCAAATGCTAAATATTATTTGAACCCTCAACACTTGCTCAGCTTGGTGATTAACAAAAGAAAATCTCATTTGTGTTGATCTGAAAGTTTGAGCCATTGTACCTTGTACTTGTTAATAATGCAACTGCTCAGTAAACAGGAATTGTTTGCCATTTAAGTTGTTGGGACAGCAACTCACAGGCAAAGAAGCATAATGGTGAAATTGCTCTGCCTGCCATACTATGTCCTGTGGTTGCCACATGCGCCCCAGTCACCAGCAGCAAGTGGCGATGGCAGGCAAGAGCATCAGGTAAGGGGATATTTCAGCTCTTGTGGATCTCTTCAGGGGAGGAACATTTCTTTGGCAGGCTTCTGGTAGCTGAGCTCTAGGTCACCAGCGTTAGGCTGAGGTTGGGGGAAGAGAAGTGGCAGAAAACCCGAGATCTGTGTTGGTGCCTTCGGAGGAGAACTGAAGTGGATGTCCATCTGCTTGGCAAGAAAAGACAAGATGGCGGCAGTGGTTATCATCTAAAGTGTTGAACTCAATGTTGAGAGTGTAGAGGGCCAAATGAAAGACCCCGTGTTGTTGATTAAGCTTGCCATGAGCTTCATTGGGTAACAGCAGTTCACTATGTATAGACTGCAGTGTATCGAACAGTAACTCTCTTGTCTCTGTCTGAAGCTGCGGCCAGATGTTTTCTAGCATTTTTGTATTTTCAGATTTTTAGTATCTGCAGGGTTTTGCTTTTGATGTAGGCATTTGTAGCCCCAATTTTTATGGAGGGCACTTCAGTTTGAGTGAATTAATTTGAAGGTCTCTCAATCTGCTGTGCCCCTAGCTACATTCCTTGGTTTATTTTCAGCTTATTTATTACAATTCTTGAAATGTGCATATTACTATAAAAAAGCTTTTCAAATCTCAAAGGCAATCTTATTGCTATGATGAATCTATAATGGGGTTGTTGAATTCACAGAGCAAGGGGGTTGGTTCGCAAATGTTTCGTCACCGTGCTAGGTAACATCATCAGTGAATCTGGTGAAATGTTGGTCTGTCCCGCTTGTTATTTGTTTGTTCTGGCTTGACATGGTGGTTGGCCTCATTTCCAGTTCTGCTTCGTAGTGGTTGGTATGTGGGGTCTATTTCCATACTTTTGTTGATGGAGCTCCTGGTTGTGTGCCAGGCCTCTAGGAATTCCTGTGCATATCTTTGGTTGGCTTGTACTAGGATGGTTATGTTGTCCCTGTCGAATTGGTGCCCTTCTTTGTCGGAGTGTATGGAAACAAGTGATAGGTGGTTATGTCTCTTGGTAGATACTTGGTGCTCATGTACCCTGATAGTTTTCTCCCAGTCAGTCCAATGTAGTGTTTGTGGCAGTCCTTACATGGGGTTTTATATATAACATTGGTCCTGTTGGCTGTGAGTATGGGATCCTTTGTTCTCGTCAGTAGTTGTTGTAGTGTAGTTCTGTGTTTGTGTGCTACCACAATTCCTAGTGGTCGGAGTAGTCTGGTGGTCGTCTCTGATATGTTCTTGATGTATGTCAGGGCGACTAGCGTATTCGAGCGTGCCGTGTCTTCCAGTTGTTGTCTGTTGAGTAAGTACTGGCGGACTACGCTTTTTGAGTAGCCATTGTTTTAAAAGATGCTGTAGTGTTCTTCTTTGGCTTTGTGTAGCTCTGGGGTGCTGCAGTGTGTTATAGCACTTCTCAACAGGTGCTGCTGTGTTTGTTGGTGTTGGGGTGGTTGCTGTCGTAGTTAAGTATTTGGTCTGTATGGGTGGCCTTTCTATATAAGCCGGTCTGGAGATCACTGTTGGCTCTTGGTATGAGTGATCCCATGGGGCTTATAGCTGAAGCAGTAATGCAAAAACAAGAACGGACAGCCCTTCCCACTAGCCAGCCAAAACTATGGGTCCTCTGTGTGCTGGACACATTTGTCATTATCAAGCACACAAAGCCACTAACTCATCAACAACATCGTCACCAGTATAAAACTCACCAGGGAAGAGGAGAACAGCAACCAACTCTCATTCCTGGATGAGATAATGGGAACTGCAGATGCTGGAGAATCCAAAATAACAGTGTGGAGCTGGATGAACACAGCAGGCCAAGCAGCATCTCAGGAGCACAAAAGCTGACGCTTCGGGCCTAGACCCTTCATCAGAGAGGAGGATGGGGAGAGGGTTCTGGAATAAACAGGGAGAGACGGGGAGGCGGACCGAAGGTGGAGAGAAAAGAAGATAGGTGGAGAGGAGAGTGTAGGTAGGGAGGGGATAGGTCAGTCCAGGGAAGACGGACGGGTCAAGGAGGCGGGATGAGGTTAGGTAGGAAATGGAGGTGCGGCTTGAGATGGGAGGAAGGGATGGGTGAGAGGAAGAACAGGTTAGGGAAGCAGTGACAGGCTGGGCTGGTTGTGTGATGCAGTGGGGGGAGGGGACGAACTGGGCTGGTTGTGGGATGTGGTGGGGGAAGGGGAGATTTTGAAGCTGGTGAAGTCCACATTGATACCATTGGGCTGCAGGGTTCCCAAGCGGAATAGGAGTAGCTGTTCCTGCAACCTTCGGGTGGCATCATTGTGGCACTGCAGGAGGCCCAGGATGGACATGTCATCTGAAGAATGGGCGGGGGAGTTAAAATGGTTCACGACTGGGAGGTGCAGTTGTTTATTGCGAACCGAGCGGAGGTGTTCTGCAAAGCGGTCCCCAAGCCTCCACTTGGTTTCCCCAATGTAGAGGTTGCCACACCCGGTACAATGGATACAGTATACCACATTGGCGGATGTGCAGGTGAACCTCTGCTTAATATGGAAAGTCTTCTTGGGGCCTGGGATGGGGGTGAGGGAGGAGGTGTGGGGGCAAGTGTAGCACTTCCTGTGGTTGCAGGGGAAGGTGCTGGGTGTGGTGGGGTTGGAGGGCAGTGTGGAGCGAACAAGGGAGTCACGGAGAGAGTGGTCTCTCCGGAAGGCAGACAAGGGTGGGGATGGAAAAATGTCTTGGGTGGTGGGGTCGGATTGTAGATGGCGGAAGTATCAGAGGATGATGCATTGTATCCGGAGGTTGGTGGGCTCCTCTCCACCTATCTTCTTTTCTCTCCATCTTCGGTCTGCCTCCCCCTCTCTCCCTATTTATTCCAGAACCCTCTCCCCATCCCCCTCTCTGATGAAGGATCTAGGCCCGAAACGTCAGCTTTTGTGCTCCTGAGATGCTGCTTGGCCTGCTGTGTTCATCCAGCTCCATGCTTTGTTATTTCTATCTCTCATTCCTGGATGTATTGTTAAACGAAGGGCCAACGGTGAGGTCCAGACCAGCGTGCCCAGGAAGGCCACCGATACGGACCAAATACTCCACGACCACAGCAACCACCCCAATATCCATAAATGGAGCTGCACCAGAACTAAATTCAAAAGAGCATTGCAGCACCCCGGAACTGTGCAAAGCAGATGAACACCACAGTGTCTTTAAAAGAAATGGCTACTCAAAAAGTGTAGTCCACTGATACTTGCTCAACAGACAACAACAGGAAGACACAGCACGCCCAAATACACTAGTCATCCTGACATACATCAAGAACATATCAGAGGTGACCACCAGACAACTCTGACTGCCAGGACTCGTGGTAGCGCACAATTCCACAGCTACAGTCTGACAATTACTGACAAAAACAAAGGGATTCCATATCCACAATTAACAGGCCCAATATTATCTACAAAATCCCATGTAAGGACTACCACAAACACTACTTTGGACAGACTGGGTGGAAACTAAGTATCAGGGTGTATGAGCACCAAGCATCTACCAAGAGACATGACCAACTATCACTTGTTTCCATACACTCGGATGAAGAAGGCCACCAATTCGACTGTGCCAACATAACCATCCTACAACAAGTCAACCAAAGACACACATGGGAATCCCTAGAGGCCCTGGTACTCAATCAGGAACTCCATCAACAAGCGTATGGAAAAAGACCCCATATACCAACCACAACGAAGCAGAACCGGAAATGAAGCCAACCAATATGTCAAACCGAAACACACACATAACAAGCGGGACAGGCCAATAACATTTCACCAGAGGCGCACCGATGTTACCTAGTATGGTGATGAAATGTCTGCAAGCAACTCAACAACCTGAGCTGCAAATCATTTCAAAAACTTGAAATGAACCTAAAATAGTAAATTAAATGATGAAACAAAATACCTAAATGTATATATAATATGAAAGCAAAGTATGGTGAATACTGGAAATCTGAACTAAAAAAATAAAGTGCTGGAAATACTCAGCAAATATACTAGTGTCAGTGGAGAGAAACAAAGTTCACATTCTGAAAAACAGGCATATTCAACTTGAAACAGCAACAGCTCACAGTTGCTACCAGACCAGCCAATCATCTTGTGTTTATTATAGAAGATAAGCGGTTTAGTACTGACGCTGCCTTCTAGTTTCCTTTTCTAAACAAAACCTTGAATTTTAGTCATTTGATAGTTTTGTTCTGTCTATTCTATACATTTTTTGCGATGTATTTGACTTGGAAAATCTATTTATCTACTGTCTAACTTTTTTTTATCACTTTCCCTTCAAAAAGTGGACAACTTCAAAGGGAAGATAGTCCCAATCAACAAAAAGCCCTAATTGGTCAAGTCACATGTAAATGATAAATACATACAAAGTATTCAGAGAGTGAAAAATATCTATTTTAACTTTTAGCTTTCTCTAAAATGTATTGGTTGTTTAAACTAGTGGGAAAGATCAAAACTAAGTAAAGTAGTTTCAGCATAATGACCATTCTGTATTAACTTTTAAAAGACTACCCTGGTTACGATGCCTTCCAGATATTCTACAGTTTTAAGTGTGGACATTTTTGTCACTCTTGCTATTAAGTTAGTCTCACTCAGAAGGAGAAAGGGAGGTGCTGTTTGAGTGAAATGTGCTGACACTCGTCAGATTTCACGGTCATGCAGAAGATATTATCTGCAGTTAGTAGTTCCACTCTGCCGAAAACCCCTCGAGACTGCAGTTCATTGCCAAAGGCATTTTCCCACCAGGAGATTAGAGAACGAAATAAAAAGAGCTGATCTGCCTAAAATTGTGCATGTGGGTCGTCTGATATGAAGAGATGGGATAAAAAGTAAAATAGAAATCAAAATCACGTTTTAAACCAAATTATTCAATTGTATTTTTCATTGAAAAAATGCAGGATCGATGTCAATCCAATTAACCTTTAATTTCACCTACTTCCAGTGACCCACTGGTCCTTTCAAATAGACAAGTACCTAGAAGGTTTGATGTGAAAAACTCATCTGCTAACTGGTTATCCTAAAACTTTGTTAACCTTTAAACTTTAATCCAACTTACAGTCTTCTGTTCAAAAATCACATGTTTCAGACAGCAAACCATTTAAACAAAACAGAAGTTGCTGGAAAAGCTCAGCAGGTCTGGCAGCATCTGTGAAGGAAAAAGCAAGAGTTAACGTTTCAGGTCTGGTGACCGTTCCTCAAAACAAACCATTTACCTCTGTCTTTGTTCTTCAGAGATTTGATTTCCTTTTCGATTATTCTCAGCCTTCCCTTTTTAATCGTGTATCATTTTAAGCCAAGTGGCTCGAACAATTGGCTGTGGAATATTGCTTCCTCTAGTTTAATTTTCAAGAGCAGGTTTGCAGCACCCAAGGAGGCTGTTTCGTCAGTATTGGATCTTTGCTGGAGCAATGTATAACTGATCCCAGCCCCCTGTTCTCTTTTCATAGCTTGGAATCTCTCACATCTTTAAATATGTATACAATTTTTCCTTAAGGTACAATAGTCTCTGCCTCAAATACTCGATCTGGCAAATTACTCCATATTCCAAAGTGTCTCATTTTAGCTGAGCTGGTAAATCTAACAATTTGGCTCAGACCTCAGGAAACAGCCTACACCAATCAGTTCAGTGAATTCATTTATAATTCCTTCATTTGGAAATGTGTGTTGTACCTTTTGTTTTCAAAATTAAATTGTTTATATTTTTTGTTCGTGTTAAACGACTATCTGGACACTGCAGTTAATGTAATGGGGGAAAAGAATGGTGGTTCTCAGTTCTAGCGAGCGGAAAATTCAGATAAATGTTTTTATTTATTGATCTCAAAATATTTCCTTGTTCTTCCAAAAACAGGAGAGGAAAGTAAAATGGTATCAGCCAGAAGCAAGTCCAGGACAGGAGTTTTATAGAATGGAGCAACATAGATTGAAGTATCCTGTAATATGTGCTAAAAAAGTCTCAATCTGAGCTGCTTAATGGCATCCAGTGACTTGAAATTAATTTTCTACACATCCATTGTTGATGAGATTCCATATATTTGTTAACTTTGCACCATATTTTGGAAAACTTTTCTCCCCCAGAGCTTTGGCTGACTAGAATCTAGGTTGAAATCTTCCAGTCATATTCAAAACAGGACAAGTAGAATTGATAGAAAGTAAATATTTTTACCTTATCAACCGCATATTGATTTGTGCTCTGGATCCAGAGTTTAAATAACCTTGTCACCTAGTCTACCTCATACAGTAATTCGTACTGTATGACGTTAAAAACCAAATGATAGATGCTGCATTTGTTCATGTTGCAAATGTGTATGCATCTGTCTCCCCAGTAGGATTCATCCAGCAGTTTTTAGTCAGTAAGAATTTATGACCGAATCAAATCAAATTCTGAATGATTTCAAGCAAGCTCTGAGCGCTATTTGTCACCATGTTGATGAACTTGTCGACTAAAAGCAGTAAAGAAGGTATGATGGCTGAAAAGGTCTTGTGGTAGAGAGGTTAAGGAGCAGGCTTCACAGCAATGTCCTTTGTGGGTGGTGGCAGACGCTTGAGTTGATATGTCTGATGTCTGAGGGGTTTTGTCAGTTCCCAGCAGGACTATTTGCTGGGAATGTCTTGGGGACACCCATCCCAGGGAAAGGACTGACATTTGATCTGCATTTTTAACATGTGTGCCTCTTGTCCACTAAATCACAGCATAACTTCGACAATGAAACGCAATCCTGCAACCGAAGAATACCAAAAGCAAGCAGAGATGCAGGCAATGAATAATATTATGTAAAAGCAAAAAGGACAAAGTTGCAAAGTTGTGTTTTGATGAGAGACAGATTTCTATAAGTTATAACTTTAATGGATCTATAAAAAATCGGTTTAATCATATAGGGCTTTTAGCATCATAGAGTTCTAGTCATATAACTTGGAAAGAGGCCCATCAGCCCAACAAACACCTATTTATTGTCATCCTTTTTTAAAGCACATGATACCTAGCTTTGTATGCTGAGTTGTTTCAAGTGTTCGTTTTAATACTGCTTGTATGCTGTGAGGGCTCCTGCCTCTTACACCCTTTTTTGGCAGTGAGTTCCACACATTCTCCACCCTTGATGAAAACAATTTCCTGAAATCTCCTCTAAACCTACTGTTGCTTACCTTAAATCTTAATCTCCTGGTTATTGAATATGTTTATTCTAATGTACCTTGTCTATGGTCTTCATAATTTTGTACATCTCAAAGAGCAGCACCCCACCATGCTTTGTGTTTTAAGAAAAGCAATGAAGAAAAGTCTAGGCTCGAAACATCGGCTCTCCTGCTCCTCTGATGCTGCTTGGCCTGCTGTGTTCATCCAGCTCTACGCCTTGTTATCCCAGCCTATGTATTCTGTTTTCTTAGCTGCAGTGCTCTGGCCCATACACTATCCCAGTAGATCTCGTCTACATCTCATCTAGTGCAACCACATTGTTTCTGTATTGCAGCAACTTAGATCCACACACTGTACTCCAGCTATACTCCGAACCAATGTTATATACAGCTCCATCATAACTTCCCTGCTGTTGTATTCATTGCCTTGACTGATAAAGACAAATGTCCGTTATGCCGCCTTAACTACTTTATGCATCCATTCTGCTGTCTTCAAGGATCTGTGGACACTAACATCCCTCTGATCCTGTATACATCTTAGGATCTGACCATTCATTATGTACTTTCTTGCCTTGTTAGTCCTCCTAAAATGCACCACCTCACACCTTTCAAAACTAAATTCCATTTGCTACTGTTCTTCCTGTCTGACCAGCCTGTCTGTGTAATCTGTAGTCTAAGTCTTTCCTGCTCACTATTTACTAATTTTCATGTCATCTGTGAACTTCTGTTTGCATCTCTACATTCAGGTTTAGATCATTAATATACAGTCAAACTGTAAGGGATGCAGGACTGAACCCTTTAGTATGCTACTGGACACAGACTCCTTGTCACAAAAACAGCCTTCAAGCATCACTTCCTGCCTCTCACCATAAAATGAATTTTGGATGCAATTTGCCAAATTGCCTTGGACCCTATGAGTTCTTAACAGCTTGACTGGTTTCCCATGTGATCCCCTGTCAAAAGCCTTAGTAAAATTCATGTAGACTACATCAACTGTGCTGCCTTCAACACTACCTATACATCTCCTTGAAAGCTTCAGTCAAGTTTGTCAGATATAACCCCATCTTGATATAACCATGCTGATCATCTTTAATTCATCCCTGCCTTCCCAAGAGAAGATTAATTCTGTCCTCCAGAATTTTTTTTCCAGTAGTTTCCTTACCATTGATGCCATACTCACTGGGCTGTACTTCTTGGTTTATTCTTACCAGCTGTCTTGGATAATATTACAACGTTAGCTGTCCTGCAATCCACTTGTATCTGTCCTGTGGCCAGAGAATTTGAAAATTTATATTGGAGCCGTAGAAAACATCCTATCTGGATGTATCACTGCTTGGTATGGTAACTGCTGTACCCAGGATTGCATGAACAAAGCCCAGTCCATCGTGAAAGCCAGCCATAGAACATAGAACAGTACAGCACAGCACAGGCCCTTTGGCCCACGACTTTGTGCTGAACTTTTACACTAATCCTAAGGTGTGTCTAACCTCCACCCCTACCTCACACTATCATCTACATACCTAATAACCGCTCAAATGTCCCTAATGAGACAGACTCCACTACCCTCTCCGGCAATGCATTCCATGCCCCAACCACTCTCCGAATAAAGAACCTACCTCTGAATTCCCCCCTATATCTACATCCTTTCACTTTAAAACAATGCCCCCTCATAATAGCTACCTCCACAATAGGAAAAAGTCTCTGGCTGTCTAGTCTTATCTATACCTCTGATCATTTTGTACACCACCATCAAGTCACCTCTCGTCCTTTGTCATTCTAAAGAGAAAAGCCCTAGCTCTGTCAAACTTCCCTCCATTCCAGGCAACATTCTGGTAAATCTCTGTACCTTTTCCAATGCTTCCACAACTTTCCTGTAACAAGGCGACCAGAACGGGACACAATGCTCCAGATGTGGCCAATCCAGGCTTTTGTTTAGCTGGCGCAAAACTTCACAGCTCTTGAACTCCATCCCTCTATTAATGAAAGCTAACACACCATACGCCTTCTTAACAATTCCATAACCTAGGTGGCAGCTTTTAGGGAACTGTGGACATGAACCCCAATATCCCTCTGCTCCTCTACACTACCAAGAATCTTTCCATTAATCCTGTATTCTGTTTTCAAGTTTGTCCTTCCAAAATGAATCACCTCACACTTTTCAGGGTTAAACTCCATCTGCCACTTCTCAGCCCAGCTCTGCATCCTATCCCTTTGTAAACTAGAACAGCCGTCTTCACTGTCTACAACTCGACCCACCTTTGTATCATCCACAAACTTACTGATCCACCCTTCCACTCCTTCATCAAAATCATTTACAAAAATCACAAATAGAAGAGGACCCGTAACAGATCCTTGTGGTACACCATTTGTAACTGAGCACCATGTTGAATATTTTCCATCCACTACCACCCTTTGTCGTCTAAGGACCAGCCAATTCTGAAGCCAGTGTGCCACATGTTTAACCCGTCTTTCTAGGAATTAAAACCAAAGGAACTGTGGATGCTGTAAATCAGGAACAAAAACAGAAACAGCGGGAAAAGCTCGGCTGGTCTGGCAATGTCTGTGAAGAGAAGATCAGATTTAATGTTTTGGGTCCAGTGACCCTTCCTCAGAACAACAAGTTCTGAGGAAGAGCTACTAGACCTGAAATGTGACTCTTTTTGTTCTTTCTTCCCATTGACTTCATTCATACTTTCTGATGCTTTGGGAAAGCAGCCAACATAATCAAAGACTCCTCCCACTCTGGTTATACTCTCTCTACCCTCTTCTAACAGGAAAAAGATACAATCGTTTGAAAACCTATCAACAGATTTAGGAAGAGCTTCTTCCTGCTGTAATTAGACCAATGAATGGACCCCTCATATATTAGAGTTGATCTTTCTCTGCACCTTTTCTGTATCTGTAACACTGTATTCTACATTCTGTTCTATTACCCTGAAGTACTTATGTAAGATGATCACACACAAAACAATACCTTTTATAATGTCTCGGCACATATGACAATAATACAGCAAATCAAATCAAATTAAATTGAGCTCCTGAAATCTGCATCTCTGCATCCCACAATAACTAAGGATACATTTAATCTGGACCTGGAAGTTTATCCACTTTCAATCTTAGTAAAACTACAAATGCCTCCCTACTGTATGTGATAATCTGTTCAATATATCGCAGTCCGCTGTCCTGATTTCTGTAACTACTCTTAGCCTTCCAATATCTGAAGAATGCTTTTAGAAAATTACTACCATCCATACTTACCATCTGCCTTGCCATAAATTTAGTTTTGGATTGAAAAATTTAAAAACACCTAGCTAATTAAGGAACTTTTTATCTTTTTCGTCTTGTTGATCATTTTTGTCATGACAGTTCCAGCATGCTGCTTCCATAAAAGACAAGTTTGAGGACTAATTGTAATTTATTCATTCCAGGAGTAATTTATCCTGTTGGTAGTTATATTAGTGTCCTGCACATTGTGAACAAATGTTTTTTGCAGGAGAGAGATTGGGCCATGAGTAATTATCCTCCAATTCACTATCAGGTGAACTGATTGTTGAAACATTTTGTACTCAACAAATCTTAGCCAAATATCAAGGTTCCATTGTCAAGCAGAGGTCAGGCATATTGTCACAAGGAGGAATGGATAGAAATGACACACACATCTCCTAACATCAACTTGAATAGAATGTGTTGCGTATAGTTTGCGGCACTATCATTGTGTTCACCATTCTGGCCTGGGGAAGGAAAAAGTAAACCAGTTTTTCACTCCAGTTGCTCTTCAGAGAACTGAATTGAATGTATTTTTCTTTGGAAGTCAAATGAAGATGGTTCTGGATGTGATTGAGATACACTCAATGTCAAATAGTCTGCTGACGCCAGCAAAACTTGCACAAAGAGAATGGGCACTTTGGTACAACGTAAAACACACAGAATACTATATTTCACAAGTCAGTGCCTTCAGGAGAAGAGGAGGAAAAAATTATTGAGAAAGTGAAGAGGCAAAGTAATATCCAATTAATGAAAGCTAGCCAACTTCTAAGCAGATTTGTGAGTTTTTGCAAAAGTGCGCTGTTTAATTTACTTGCCATGAGTAAGGCATTGCATTTCATCTTAGCATCTACACCATAATGAGTTAAGATGACTTTTTTCTTGAATATCCATTATTCTATAACACCAAATAAAAACTGAAAGAACTACAGATGGTGAGGAAGGGTCACCGGATCCGAAAAGTTAACTCTGATTTTTTCTTCACAGGTGGTGTCTTTTGCTGATATCAGCAGACTATTTGACATTGAGTGTATCTCAGTCAAATCCAGAACCATCTTCTGCTGCCAGACCTGCAGAGCTTTTCCAGAAACTTTGTTTTTGATTCTGTAACGCCATCTAGTTTGAATAATTCAAACACATTTAATTCAACTTACCCAAAAACGTATATGAAGCCAGATCAATAAATCGTACATGTGAGAAAATGGACATTTGGCAAACAGGTAACCACCACAAAAGTGTAAAGTAACTACATGTTATATCTCCACAATCTTACAAGGTTTCTGGTGTGGCATTTACTTTTCTTCATTTAGGTGATACTGGTTTCACTGATTGGCCTTGCATTTATTACCCAACCCTAACTGATCTTGATGAGATGATGGTGCTACCTTTTTAAACTGCTATAGTTTATTTGGTGTAATGACATCTACAGTGCTATTCGGGATTGAGTTCCGGGTTTTGACTCAGTGACACTGAGGGAACAGCACATTTTACTCAATCTGCTACATTACCGTCTACTGACTTAACCTATCTATATCTCTTTGGAACTTGTTTGTGTACTTGCAGTTTACATTCCCACCTAAGTATATTGGCAGCAAACTTAAGATACTCTTAAGCTCTTAACTTAGATTGAAAATAACTGAGGTCCTGAAACTGATCTTTGTGCAATCCACTAATTGCAGTTTGCCAGCTTGAAATATTCTATTTATTCTGGCCTTAGCTTTCTGAGCATGAACCAGTTTTCACTCCATGGCAGTAAGTTACTTGGAACTCCATAAGCCCTTTAGCATTTTTGTGGCACCTTATCAGAGGTCTTTTTGCAATCTAAGTATGCTGCATCTGCTGATTTCTCCTTTATCTGCCTTACTCACCTTTCCGCAAAAAATTCCAACAAATTTGTCAAACACAATTTCCCTTTTGTAAGACCACATTGATTTTGTCAGATCACGCAATAATTTTCTCAATGTGTTGTTAGGTGTTCCTTACTAATTGATTCCAACAATTTCTAAACAACTGATTTCAGGCTGATGGGCCTCGTTTTCTTGCAGAATGGTTTTATATTTAGTAACTTACAATTTGCTGGGGCCATTCCAGAATCTCCAATTCTTAACCTGCCATTTTTAGAACCCTAGGATATAAGTCATGGAGATCTGCTTGCCCCTTGTCCTTGAAGTTTCTCAATACTTTTCATTCCTGCTGATATTAATTATCTTGAGGTTTGTCACTCATATTAGCCTCATGTTTAGTCTGATTTGTAATTTGTACTGTCTACTGCAAAGACAGACATTACACATTTGTCCAAGGTTTCTGCTGGATATTTTTACATCTATTCAGGGATATTATTGCACGCATCTGGAGCAGGCAGGTCTTGAACCCAGGTGGTCCAGAGGTAGGTACAGTACACCACAAGAACCCTCAAGATTTCTCCTATTTCTTAATTCACCATTACTTTCACACAGTTCTGCTTCTAAGATGCCAACATTTGCTATTTTCCTCCATTTTATAAACTCGTAAAACCTCCTTTATGTTATGGTAAACCTGCTGACCAATTCTATTCTTTCACTTTTTAAATGAATTTTTGAACTGCCTTTTGCTGGCTTCTAAAATTCTCCTAATCCTCAGACTTACAGTTTTTTTGTAACATTTAAGCCTCTTTAAATCTAATATTGCCCTTAGCTTCCCTAGTAAATCTGGATGGGTCATTCTGTTTCCCAAATCAATTGGTCTTTATATTCAATGAAACTTGTAGTTACATAGCACTTTCAACATCATGATGTTACTTAGTACACCAAAATTGGGCTGAATGATCAATTAAAGGCCTACAATTATTATAACATGCTGCCAAGTCATTGAGATTTTTTTGGGGTGGGTCCATTTAACCAAAACCCTCATCAGGACAAAATATTTATTTTGCGAGGGTCGCAGAGTTTACTGAATGAGTCCCAGAAGATTGGGCAAAGTTGGCTATAAGTTCTGATTTGGTAAAGGAAGAGGGATACAAAAATGCCAAACCACCTGGTAAGGTCGCGACTGCAACCTAAGATTGGAAGATTTTTCAGAGGTTGGCCGAAACAAGACATTTGACAATCAGTTTAACTTCGCTATATTGAGGTCAGGGAACCAATCTAGGTCATCCAACACTGGCAGATGGTAGATAAGAGAAACTTTGTATAGTCATGCAGTGCTTTGCTAAGTTTGAGTTGTTTAAGGATATAATAGGGGCACAATGTAATAATCAAACCAAGAATGACAAAAATATGATTTTGGTGATGGTATGGCTAAGATGAACGTGGCCAGATGATATTGTGTAGGTGAAAGTAGACATTTTTGTAAGGTTTGTTGCTTGGTGATTAATGTTTCCGTCATTATTCAAATCCGTACAGAGTATTGTCTATTTTAGATAATACACATTTCCTCCTTGGAAAGTTGCTTTGGAACAAATTTTCCTCTCGCCTTCCCTCCCTAAAGTTTGAGAGTCTTGTTCTTCCTACTGCCATTTGCCAACCCTCACCCAACTGCCTTTCAGAATGCTGGCACCTTTCAGAATGCTGGCACCTTCCTAAGCTCTACTGCCTCTACCTTTTGATGTTCCTTGGCCCCAAGCTGAATGCTGTTACGTTTCTTTCTATTTCCCAGCGCACCACCTCCACTACACAAATGTCATTGACAACCTGCAGCTCTTTCTTACTATTCCCAATATCATGCAAGTGTCACTGCTGTCTATTGCACCTACACTTTAAACCTATGCTTAAATTGACCTACTGAATGTTTCATCCTCGGGATGTATTTCATGCTTTCATACCTTACACGACCCTCTCACATATAATTGTCTCCAGCACCATTCCTGCTTAACTGCTTTTGTGTTAGAATTTCTTGTTCAAGAATTTAAAGGCATTCATAATTTAACAGCCATTTCCTCTGTCATAAAATATGGACACAGCCCTGTACCAAATGCCAGTAATCTCTGTTGTACGAACAGAATCATAAGTTGCTGGAAAAGCACAGCAGGTCTGGCAACATCTATGAAGAAAATATCAAAGTTAACGTTTTGGGTACAGTGACTTCTGAGGAAAAGTCACTGGACTCGAAACATTAACTCTGATTTTTTTTCTTCACAGATGCTGCCACACCTGTTGAGCTTTTCTAGAAGCTTCTGTTTTTGTTCCTGATTTACAGCATCCGCAGTTCTTTCCGTTCTTGCCTCTGTTGTAAGCATTGTTTTTGTCTTCAGGTCCCACCTTGTCCTTACTGTCGATCAGCTAGATCTTTTCTACATCCTTTTCTCTTGCAGTTTACCAAGCCAAAACACTTTACCATTGATGAAGTACTTTTGAAGCATGTTTACTGTTCTAGAGAAAGAGAATAGACAGAAGGAAGAAAGGATTTAATGGAAAAATTTAATGAAATAAAGGAAAGGTGAGAGGAAGAGTAGAGTTGCACAGAGGCACAGACAGCAAGTAGTAAAAAAGTTTGGAAGTTTAACACCTGTAGAACCTTAAAGAAATATAACTGAAACAAAAGCAAAGCTTTAAAAAGGGAAAGGACAGGTAGGAAGACATAGAGACGTTTACTTCCGCTCATAAATCACGTGGAAGAGAAACTTTTATCATCTTAATAGTAGTGAAACCACAAGAATAAAATTTTAACCAAGCTCTCTTTTCATTTACTTCCCGTTTTCATGGTAACCAAAGAGCTTCCTTTTGAACAGATGACCTTGGTTTCCAGATGAAAACAAGATTAAAAATAGATGAACTGCATTAAAATTGGCCTTGAAAGATGCAACTAACACTAAAACCTGCTTGGAAATCTTTATCCATCACTGGTTTCTTCATGTTGGTTGCCAGGCTGATGGATTTGGAACAGAGAAGAGAAAGATTAGTTCAAAGCCTCAAAGTGGGATGTGTAACTTCTGGACTGTGCATCAGTCATGTGTGACATTAAGCTGAACTTCTAAGCTATTTAGACTCTGTGAGTTAGTTCAATGAAGAAGTAAAATGTAGTAATGAGCCCATATCATTTCCTTTTCCAAAAAGTTTACTTGTTTTTGTTTAGATTAGCTTTTTTGGTTCCTTAATCTCCATCATTATGTGACTCAAACTTCAGTGATATTTTTATGGACTGATGAAAGTGCTGCTTTTTGCATTTGAGTATCAGGGAAGAGGACAGTTTTGGAACAGAACAAATAAAACTGCGTCTCTCCTCTTCATCTCACAGTGCACTATACCAGATGAACTTGTTGCATCATTTAAGATCTGACTGACAAAGATGCAACAGAAAAACATGTCAGAGAATTGTTTCCAAAAATCATGTTTGTGAACTTTATTAACTTTTATAGTAAATTTAAATTTAAAATTGCTTGATCAGATATGTAAAATATAATCAAATGGCCATTGTTTTTATTTCAATATTTACTCCAACTGTTGTTTGTGGAGGAAGTACACTGTAGTTCAACCTGAACAAGATATTTTTCTCAAATAAGGATGGTATTTTGTAAAGATGTGAAAAATCACATTAGTGTTAATTTCTACTTTGTTATTATGGCTAATAGTTGCATAGAGATTAATTAGTGTGGAGTTTTATTTTACTGCTGCATGAAACTTTGGCCTCATGTTTTAAAACATGCTTTTTTAATCCACCCACAAGTGACTGTGAACAAAGTCGATTGCATTGTACTAATTGTTGCACTTGAGATGTGAGGAAATGTATGCAAGACCCTAGGTTTTCCAGCTGAAGTCCCAGGATATTAAGAGGTCTGCAAAAGTATTTCAATGAATTCCCAAACTCAGCAAATTTCTGATTGGCTTTGTTTATTAATGGTGGTAATAAGAAAACAGTATCGTTGTTTCCTTTGGGTTCCTGACAGTGTTTTAGGATTTAGGAGGGGGAACTCCTTGGGCTGTGTAAATATTTGTTGAAACCCTTCAAAGAAGCATAAGTTAGGAAAGTATGGTTTAATTTACTTTAATTTTTAAAATAAATTATTCTCTAGGCATTTCATTTCTGGAAAGAAGCTTCAGAATGGTCTACATCATTTTTGTTGTAGTTATTGATCCCGATTGTTTCAAAACAATCTTAATGGATGTCTGTTGTCTAACATGCGTTATAATCAGCCATGAGATCTGACGAGCCCGGATTGATACAAAATTCGCGATCCGAAGACTGAGTCTTAATGCTGAGACATTTATCTGTTTGCAACAAATCTTTTCCATTTGTTTCAAAGTAGAAAATGGAAGGAAATTTTCTTTCCTACCAGAACACCATGGCATTCAAGTAATAACAAAGGTAAAACCAGCCCACTCATCCCTTCCCCCCACTGCATCCCAAAACCAGCCCAGCCTGCCCCCGCCTCCCTAACCTGTTCTTCCTCTCACCCATCCCTTCCTCCCACCTCAAGCCGCACCTCCATTTCCCACCTACTAACCTTATCCCGCCTCCTTGACCTGTCTGTCTTCCCTGGACTGACCTATCCCCTTCCTACCTCCCCACCTATACTCTCCTCTCCACCTATCTTCTTTTCTCTCCATCTTCGGTCCACCTCCCCCCTCTCCCTATTTATTCCAGAACCCTCTCCCCATCCCCCTCTCTGATGAAGTGTCTAGGCCTGAAACGTCAGCTTTTGTGCTCCTGAGATGCTGCTGGGCCTGCTGTGCTCATCCAGCTCCACACTTTGTTATCTAAGTAACAATTTCCCCACTCTGGAATGAATCATGGAAGAAATTCCACTTCAGTTGAGGGTACAAAATGAGCAATTGCCGATCAGCCACACATAATCCACATGGCCACTATACATGGATTTCCTTTACAACAGCTTTGATCCAAAATCACCATATTGTGAGCCCAGTGCTCTCTGTTTGATCTTTAATCTTCAGGAAGCGTATTTTCTTAAAGAACATAAATAATTTTAATGTGATTTTTATTGCTTTCCTCTCAAAAATGATTTACCATTAAGTATACCATAACTGATCAGAATTCGTGTTTGAATTAAGGCACATGCTTGAGGGAAGACAAAAATCTCTCAAGTATTCTTCACAATATGTTCTATTCTGTTCTATATTCTATATATGAATAAGGCAAAGAAGACAAGATAGGGAGTGATATGAAGTTGGACCACATTTCTTTGTTTTGGTCCAGTATTGCTGAGCCAGTTGTACAAGTTTGTTACTGTATTGTGTTCTTATGTTTGAAGTAGGAACATTCTCAAATTTTCTTGAGCTTGCATGTGATGCAGTTTTTGAAGGCTCCCATTCGAAACTTTTTCAACTGGAATTTCAAAACTCAATTCTGCTTACTTAAATGAGTTGTAACACTTGCGAAATATTAGAAAAAATTTAGATGCATCGTTTCAGGTTTACAAAAGGTTGAATTTGCAATAAATTTGAGAATCACCAGGAACATAGTTTGAAAAATATGTTGGAGACCACAGCACAAAACATGTCAGTTGTAAAAATGAGCACATTGTATTATTATGCCATGCATCTGACGCTTACACAATCATAAATTACATTTGTAGTGCTGTTCATATTATTAACTTTTTGCTTCATACATTTGCTTTATACTCTACAGTTATGTATTTCACTGGTTAAAATTTTGTAAAACTGCTCAGATTATGGGCTAAATTTTCATGGAACAGAGCCAAATTTAGATATCTTTAAAAATGACAGATGGGATTTCTGGCAATTCCCATTTTTATCGGCCCTGGGAAAAGGAGCACGGTGTGAATCCACAGGTAGGAATTCCAGATTTGAAATTGTTGTATTTGTCGTGTTTGCTGGATAGAAATTTTTAAACCTGATTGACCTGATTGAATGGAGTTCGCTAACGAGTTTTTAAAATATTAAGTTTATATGTATGTGAGCTCTTTTAGATTGTAATTTTTTTTTCTTCTCTATCTGACTTCTGAGAATTGCCAGAAGTGTATATAGGGTGAGTGTTTATGGAGGTGGCATGTGGCTGTGAGGGGCCACGGAGGTAACACATGGATATGAGGATGCATAGAAGTCAAATGGGGTTTTGAGCGATGAGGGTTAGAGGCCCTGACATCCTTTATTACAACTGACTGAAATCTCAAAGAACCAAGGTAGCTTTTTTAATAAGTGATAATGGGAACTGCAGATGCTGGAGAATCCAAGACAAAAAGTGTGGGGCTGGACGAACACAGCAGGCCAAGCGTCATCTCAGGAGCACAAAAGCTGACGTTTCGGGCCTAGACCCTTCATCAGAGAGGGGCTGATGAAGGGTCTAGGCCCAAAACGTCAGCTTTTGTGCTCCTGAGATGCTGCTTGGCCTGCTGTGTTCGTCCAGCCCCACACTTTGTTGTCTTAGCTTTTTTTAATAAGCTTACTTCAACTTTAACCTGCCTCTAGCTACTTCTGACTGCTTCAAAACGTGGTAGGTCTATCTCCAATATACCCCCAAAGAAAAGGGTCTGCAGAATGAAAATATGAGCATGAGCACTTGTTAAGGAGATAGAATGACTTGAACTTCTCCACTTCAATGGTGACAATTGAGCCCTAGGAGCTAACAAGATTATTATTCAACAAGCTGTTGTACGTACTCAGTACTTAGAGGAGCCTTCCCAATATTTCTAATTCAAAGGCTTTTACTTTCACCATTTCTCTTTCATTGCTGTTGCTATTTTCCCAACTTCTCATTATTAGGTTTGCTTCAAATGATGTTCTGAAGTGATAGCCTCTGTTTGCAGTCAGTATGATATTCCACTTAGCACACACACACGTCTTTCTCACCAGTAACACTGGACTATATTTGTGAGTGAAAACAATATGTATGTTTTAATTTCTCTTTTTCCCTATCTAAACTCACCAATAGGCAGTTGCAGCTCCATCACCATTTACAGTTATATGTCTTTGTGTCACAGCGTGAATTACATTTATTCATCAGAGAATCTGCTCTGCTGAATTTAAACTTCCTACTTGTTTAAATCACCAACTGGACAATTGATATATGAGGCAAATGTTAACTTAAATGACCTAGGAACTCTCCACTCTTTCCAAAGACTAGTCCTGTTATATGCTTTGCAGCAGTGCCTAACCTGGGTGGAGGGGTTTCTGTATGGGTAACTGTTTAAGGGGGAACCACTGAGAGCATTGAAATGCATTTCTTTGTTCTTATATATTTAATTTTCATACGTGTCTGAAATCTTTCAATTAAAACAAATATTCTTTGTGTTCTTTTAATTATAGACATGGATGGAATTTCATTAGGCATCTAAAAACATAAAGCAATGTTTTGAAAAGTTTGTAAAAGCAGTAGTTTATATTTAAGTAAGTTATCACCCGCACATTGTGCACCTGTAATGCTATACTCTGGGAAAACTATAAACTACTTCTGAATCATTAAGCATAAAATACTACAGGACAGTAGTGTTTGTTTTCTAATTGACCTACATATCAGTTCACATCCAGTAAACCCAAATGCAGGTGGCAACACTAGCTAATACGAACACAAGAAACGCCAGACTAGTAATATAATTATGCATCTCTTTTCATTGTGAAGTGATTCTCCATAACTAGCTGCACTGAACATCTGGAAGTAGTATGGTATTTGGCAATGGAATAAAGAGTGCAGCAGTGTTGTTTGCAAACAAATTATTCTCATATAAAGAAGATGATTAAAATTGTGCTTGGAAAAAACTTTAAATTACTCCCTTGCAAACATAGTTTGATAGATTTGTTCTAAATATTTTGCTGTAGTTTTCCACTACAGTGTGTGCCCCCACCCCACCCACTGAGCATACTGGAGCTATTCAGAGAATTTCTGGAAGTGATGGTAAGCCCCCTTCAAAGAAAAACGTTTATTGTCCAAATTCATTCTCAGTTGTAGAAACATACCTAATTGCCTTTTACTTGATGCCTGAAAGCAGCCTAAGAGCTGAAGCAGCAAGCTGATTTTGTGCAGCAGGTACTATGAGAATGTGGTTCATAAGAGCAGTTAAGATAAGAGCTTCCCTCAATGTGTTTGATTTAGAGTTCACAGAAATTGTTCAAAAGCAAAGTACTTGAAGTTTGAACCATATGCCAGACGCAGTCGACAGTTTAATCCCATGTATGTTTGACTGGGAGGCGTTCAACTGTTTAACCTTTAAACGTAGGGAGCTCTGGTTGTTTAGGAGATTAAGGATTTGGTGCCTGACTGTAATGATGGGACATTAGATAAGATTACTGTGCCTACAGCAGCCTATCATTTGCCTCTCCCCATAAATCTCATTGATGGGAAGAAACAAAACTCTATCTATGTTTTGGTGTGTTGATCCTCATACATAAGGGATATCCTTCTGGTGCCAGAAGGAGTACTGGACAGGGCCACAGATTATTATGTTGTTTGCTTCAAATGATGTTCTGAAGTGAGAGCCTGTATTTGCAGTCAGTATGATAAGGTTACTGTTCTTTAAAGGCAACAAATGTGAAAACATCTTTCCCATTTTTAGTTTCTGTATTGGCAGTACATCATTACTGTCTGTAAGCAAGAGCCATAAAGTAATTATGCCAGGAAAAGTGGTCATTTGGTCCATCAAATACAAGAGAGTGGTTACGCAGCTATTCTACAGTTGATGACAATGTTCCTGCACAATTGGCTAACAATTGTGGAAAATTAATTAAAAAAAATTAAGCTACCAACAATAATTTTTTGATGTTTTGCCTAAGTTAGGATAAAAATGTATTCAGTGAAACACACTTGATTGATGTACGTTTACAGGGCGAGCATTTATGAGACTGAAATGCTTATCTTGTATCAAATGCCACTTCAATAGTGTAAAGAAAGTCATGCACTGTGCTAGAAAAAAATTGAAAGCAAATCAGAGTTATAAAAATGTAAAACAAAACATGAAATATTGGAAAAGGGTATAATTGCTTATATTTGTTGAAGAGACAGCCAAATTTACGATTCAGAGGTGAATCTTAAAGAATGCTAATAATGATCTCATTCAGGTGTAAATATCTGTTTCTCAGTCGGTCTTTTTCTCCACATGGCATGATATTTATTTGCTTTCAACCACATCCCACCCAGAGTTTTAAGGTCGTGAAAAGGACTCAAATGGTGATAGTAAATGTACACTAAAAGTTAATGGTGACAGCTAATTAGTAATAATAAATGGATACTAAGGGCTGAAAAGAAGACAGCACTGGAGCAGTCTGAAAAGTCTTTTGTAAGTTGTAGTTCCTCATCAAATATTTGAGTTCAGAGCTGAACTTACAATTATAACCAAAATTGAGAAATGATGCCCAGGAGTACCGGCTATAAATCAATGCCATTATACGATGAGTACTGTACCTGTCTGCCTTTACGAAGGGGAAAGAAACATAAGAGGCTGCTGCTGACCTAATCTTTATATAAACTCTTAAACGGTCGTGAAAGGACAGCTGTAAAGCTCTCATAGATGAAAATATCACTAAAATTGCTTACAACAGTAATTTGTTTTGCATTAAAAAGGCTTGCCTATATCTTTATTTTGTCAGTTTTGTCATTTTTGTTTTCCACAAATGTGCAAAAATTATATAAATGTCCATCTGATATTTTGGTGCAAATGTTACTTCCCTGACACTTGGAGATAGTATGATAATTTCACTCTACCTTGGAGGATCTCCCGTCTCCTTACCACTCATTTCCTGATGGGCTGCCACCCTGTAATGATGTTGGATGTGCATTGATATTAAAATTAGAATTCGGTTTATTACGATATGTACTCACGAGTGCAGTAAAAAAGTTTACAAAGTTGCAACTTATGCTGCTGTTTTTTTTCATTCATTCATGGGATTTGGGCGTCTCTAGCTAGGCCAGCATTTATTACCCATCCCTGATTGCCCAGAGGGCAGTTAAGAGTCAACCACATTGCTGTGAGTCTGGAATCACACCTAGGCCTGTGAGGATGGCAGTTGACTTCCCTAAAGGACATTAGTGAACCTGATGGGTTTTTCTGACAATTATCATTAGATTCTTAATTCCAGATATTTTATTGAAAAATAAAGAAATAAAATGTTCTGCATTACAGTCCTTCAAGCAGACCCAGCATGGCCTTCCTTCCGGTCCATGCTGAGACCGTACCTCCTGCCTGTGGTGGGACCTCACCTCCAGTTCATGCCAAACTTAACCTTATACTATACAAAGTTTGCAGCCCCACTGCTGGCACCAAGCTCAGCTGTAGACGATGACATATCACAGCTGATGACCCATCTGTTCCCACTGTGGGCCTATCGCAGCTCTGCTGTGGGCACCAAGCTCCGCCACAGCCGATGGCCCACTAAGTTCCCGGGTCCAGGCCCCAGGCATACCAAAGACATGAGTCCTTGATCTGGTCACTACCATCGTTCCTGTCGATGACTCTCTAATACCGTGCTGGCTTTCGCATGATGTGAGAAGTTGAAACAAAAGGGGAGATAAAAGGACAGAGTGGGGGAGAGAGAGAAGGAAGGATGTGGCCAGCCCTGGAGCATGTAGACTCAGGAGGCCTAACGCTCACTGCTGCTGTCATCCATCCCGAAAAACTGCTGATGGTATACTCCTCCATCCGGTAAAGTCCTCAACCTGGGAATTAAAAGTGTGTTTCTTGAACAGGGAATTAAGACCATGTTGCTTTCCTTCGCCACTTTCAGTGGCTTGGATATGTGATCTCAATGCTGACTCCTCCACAAGTGATAGTGAAATGGTATTTTCCCTTGGCTCCATGGTTCTCTGGTACGCGGTGTAGAGCTGGATGAACATAGCAGGCCAGACAGCATCAGAGGAGCAGGAAGGCTGGATTATGTTTCGGGCCTGGATCCTCCTTCAGAAATGTAAGGTCATGTGGCTGTAGTACCTGGTTTGCTTCAGGATGTGGTTGAGCAGATTCAAGGCCGAAGAAATTACGAGAGAGTTGCAGTGGGAGAGAGATCCACTGACGTTTTTCTGGAGGGAGGAGTGTAACGTCTTCAGGGTAGGCATCCGTAGAAGAGGCTTCGCAGTGGGGTTAAAATTGTTTGAGATGATGGGAACTGCAGATGCTGGAGAATCTGAGATAACAAAATGTAGAGCTGGATGAACACAGCAGGCCAAGCAGCATTAGAGGACCATGAAGGCTGACGTTTTGGGCCTGGAACCTGCTGCAGAAATAGGGGAGGGGGAGGGAATTCTGAAGTAAATAGGAAGAGAGGGGAAGGTGGATAGAAGATGGATAAAGAAGTAGGTAGGTGCAGAGGAGACACTCCGGTCAAAGGCCGGCTGTGTTCATCCAGCTGTACACCTTGTTATCTCAGATTCTCCAGTATCTGCAGTTCCTACTATCTCTGTTCTCTGGTACACATCTTTTGTTAATAATCTGCAGCCCAACAAGCAATTAGGCTAGTGAATAGGTTGATCAGTGTAGAGCTGCTGTCATGTCATGTCATGTCATGTTCTATGGCACTGGGCTTATCTTGGCAGCCCTCAGAAGATCACTGAAATGCTTGCAGTACTGTGTCCACGTCCTAGTGACAGTACTGTAACTGCATACTTCACAGGCCACCTGTAGCCATGCCAGTTTTGTTGAACTTGCAGCTTTCTGGGAAATGTATGCTCCACTGTTCAAACACAGTCTCCAGAAGAATGTAAGAGAGATATCTGAAAATTGTCAGTCTGCCTTTGTGTATGGGCTGCCCTGGTAATAGCATGATACCGTCCTCTATCCTTCACTAGCTCTCTTCCCACATGAATGATTGCCTTTAAGTTCATCCTTTAAATTGCTACCACATTGAGTCTGCTATCTCTAATTGAACAGCAAATGCATCATCTGACTATGAATTTGCCATTATATTGAAAATCACAGCTAGCCTGGTGTGGGCTCAGTACCCAGAATTGGCCCTGTATCCAAGTGCCCAAGTGTCAGTAACTGGATGAAAATATTTAACTCCCAAGTGAAATGTACATTGCATGGTGTAAGTGAAAGAGCAACAAAATTATGGCACTGCATCGAATCAAAAAGATGTGAGCACCAACGCTAAGCAATAATACTTCAGATCTTAATCATACATTACAATGATGCTGCTTGCCAGATCTTTACATTTGGTCAGTAGTAGTAGATGGTTACACTTCTCTGCATTTTAAAGGTTTGTTTTAGTCAAAACTTACACAGCGACTTGCATTTCTTCCAGGCATTGTTTGACTTGCTCATTAATATGTCAATGGGTCTGCCATAGAATTCAGTTCCAATAAAACCGTTTAATTTTTTTCATATAGTTGGAAACATTGTCATCTTGTAAAGTAGAAAGCTTGAGGTTATTCCTACACTAGGTCTGGAGCAGATATTCTAAGTTAACACTATATTGTTTGGCTAAAAGATTGCTAAATTGTAATAGGTACTGTCCTGTGTTAGGCTATTGTCCCCTGTCTGATCTGATGATTTAGTTGGTGCTCAGAACTCCCTCAAACGGTGTAATCAAAAACAGTTAGGAAATAAACACTTCATAGTAATCTATTCTGAAATGTTTCAGAGACATAGGGCCTTTTTATTGTTCTCCACATCTCATACATTCCTAAAGTGGGTAATTTTCTGATTTGAGGTGTCAGCATCCCCTTTTCTCTGTCTTCTCCCCTGAGCTATTTGTAAGCTATAATTTAAGGCAATATTTGTTGGTCCAGCTGGTTGTCTTTGAAGTTGAATCAAAATGAAACCCTCTTATCTATGCTTAAACCTAAAGGCACACTTTTCAACAGAAGCCATAATCAGGAAGAGGAACTGAGCTGATTTTCTTCCTGACTCCTCTTCATCCACTGATACCCACCTCCCTATCTGAAGCCTACAGGCATGAAAGCTAAATATAGTGCTGTTAGAGCAGCAGTGGCTGCTGGAGACTAATGTGTTAAGGGCAATCTTGTGTAAGTATAGTGTCTAGGCAAAGTGTTTATCCAGATGACCATCAGATGAAATTTAGATATCACTGACATTCTTACAGCAAAGCTCACGTGATTATGCACCAGATTATCTTAAATCTATTAATACATCTGGTGAATTTTTGCACTCCCTATGTCCAACCTGCAAAACGTTGCTGAAACCTGAATGTGCTGGAGCCACCCAGTAATTATGGGTGTGGATGTTACATTTGAGAAAGGCTACAGTGGTCAATTCTGTGATTAACATTTTTGTGTTAGGGGAGAGCACAGCACAGAGAAATGGAATAATAGTACAAGCCTGCAGCTTTTCTGAGAGATTGTACTGCATAATGAACAACATAGTGCAAGGTTATATTGAAATCCTGACAAAAACTAAGAATCTTCCATAACTGATCGAATTAAATCACCCAATAAGCTTTATTTGCTAATATATTTGGGAGTCAGAGTTTTGAAGAATACATAATTAGGGAACTTTATAAATTTCTAATCTGACTCCTGTATCCAATGGGTATATTGACCAAAATTTGTGGTCAGTCCAGGCGGAAGGGTGCTCCATGTCAGTAACTTCCATTTTCCTATTGGTAGTTTAAATCTGGTTTCAAGTCAAAGCCATGTTTTGGCATGCAACAATAGTGTCAGCAAGCAGATGACAAATCAAATCAAAATATTCACGTGCAACAGCTCAGCAAGTTAAAAACATTAAAATCCTTTATTTTTAACTCAAAGTTTTAGGCAGGTAAGAAGGTATAAAGCTTGAAGGTAGCAAAAAATTGTTCTAAAATATTTTTTCAATCTGACAAAATTGGATATTCCACAAATAAAAACTAGTTTTCCAGAGCCAATGAGGCTAGTGAGCCATAATTATGAACCTCAAGCACTGATTAAAAACCCAGTTACACCTCATTCAAGAACATGTAACTTTTTTCAAGGATTAATAGAATGTGACTCAGTGTAGAAGTGGAATTTTTCATCAAAATATGACTGTAATGTGGATTGAAGACTGTGGGAACCTCTGCAGCATATCCTATGAAGGAGCTAGACATACTGACAGCAACTCCTGGACTACTGCATTATTCTTTGTATGTCTGATCTTCCAAAGTTGCTGTAAATTTCAGTGGATAATTCAGCTGACCCTATCAAATCACTTCAGAGTATGTGTGAAATTTGTCCACATTGTCCACTCTATTGTGGATGAAGACACTAAGTTGGTATGTTTGTTCCTTTTTGTATGTTAAGATTCATGATACCTTTTGATGTCATAAGGATTATACTCTAGATAATCATGTTGTTACTTTCTAACTTCTATAGAAGCTGTATGTTTATCGCAGCAAATAATGTGATTACTTATATAAAAACGTGTAAGTTTTCATTTTTCATCAAATTAGCACAAGTATAAAAATGAGTATGTTTATTATTTCGAAAAAGACTTAGGTTCTGACATCAAGGTTAAAACTTGTTGATAATTGGTTTTTATACGTTCAATCCAAGAAATAGACCAATGTTTAGAAGTTATGCACATGCTTAATGTATTTTACATGTAAACCTTAGTATATCCATGAAGTTTGTTTTTTTAAAAAAGTAACGTACAGGTTATATTTTTCTTGACCTAGGAAGTATCAGAGGGAAGTGAGAGTACGTTTGAAACTTGTTGATCTGGAGCTGACATCACGCTTCCTTGGAGCCAAAACAGATACAACACTGCTAGAGGCAGAAGCTACACTCCTGGGGTTGTTGGACATTAAGGATACAAATCAAAGTGGTTGAAAGTTATGAGCAATGATGTAATTTTGTTTCCATAAAGAATATATGTATCTTGCTTACTATTTTATAAGGAATAAACTTTTACAGGGTACACGTGTGTGTGTTGGTCAATTCAGACATTGCAGATATTTTTATTGATACAGCTTCAAAACGGCAAATGTGAAACAACCGTTCACTTCTCTGAAAGAATGATGTTTTCCTGCTCACTCTGATATAATCCTCCTGTTGTGTACACACTGCTGTGATTTTCGTTCAAACAAAGTTCCAAATTCTTATTGTTCCCCTGAAATACTGGTCTCCACAGAGGTAAGCTTTTCCAAGTTCTGTGTTAAGAGGCTGTTCATCTCAGCAACATCCAATCATACTGCATATCCAATCATACCTATGCAATTCCTAACCTGACCACTGTTCAGAAATGTTCTTGGACATGCCATTCGATTAAGATTAACATATTAACTGACTTGGGTTTTGCTTTAATGAAAACAAAGAAGTCTGTAAATACTCGACATGTTTGACAGTCTGTAGAGAGAGAAATATTGTTAACATTTCAGATTGATGCTTTTGTTTAATAGGTATGAAAAAATCCAAAATATTTGTGCTTGAGCAAATGCATTTCCATTTATTCCATTGATTAAAATGTGCACTTGAACAGTTTATTCTTTGCCACTGAAAGGATTGATGGTAAAATGACATATATCCAATAATCCTATGACAATCGGCTGGACAAATAACCAATTTTTTAATGTACAATGTATTTACCTAAACTGTACCTAGAAACTGATTTACTGTATGTAACTTTGTCATTGTCCTAGTCAATATTTTGGTAATTCTATTGCAGTCTGTTGAGATAAGCTATATTGTCTGCTGTTATATTTTGGATTATCATCACACAGGGACATTGCTGATTGTGACGTGGACCTCTGTTTTCAAATACAGAATTGCAAAATATGAAGGATTTGACAAACAGTTCATTTTAAGAATTAGTTACACAATGAAAATTGTAGTGCAAAAAAAAATTTGTAGTGAGACTATCACTGTTTGCCCTTTTTTTTCTCATTTTTGGTTTGGAATGATGAGCTGAAGTTGAAACTGAAAGTTTGAACAGAGCTTTTTTTTTGAAAAATGGAGAGAATGAACAAACTGATGTTTGCAAATGGGATCAGGCCTGGAAAGATAATTGCAGGATAATTATTGTCCAAAGGCAGCTGTTAGGATGTTGTATTGGTCGGCCAAGGAAGGGCAGTGCAGGCAAGGCAACCATAGAGAATGCATTAGACCATAAGACGTAGGAGTGGAAGTAAGGCCATTTGGCCCATCGAGTCCACTCCGCCATTTAATCATGGCTGATGGGCATTTCAACTCCACTTCCCTGCACTCTCCTTGTAGCACTTGATTCCTTGTGAGATCAAGAATTTATCGATCTCTTGAAGACATTTAACATCCCGGCCTCCACTGCGCTCCGTGGCAATGAATTCCACAGGCCCACCACTCTCTGGCTGAAGAAATATCTCCTCATTTCCATTTTAAATTGACCCCCTCTAATTCTAAGGCTGTGCCCAGGGGTCCTTGTCTCCCCGCCTAACAGAAATAACTTCCCAGCGTCCACCCTTCCTAAGCCATGCATTATCTTGTAAGTTTCTATTAGATCTTCCCTCAACCTTCTAATCTCTAATGAATACAATCCCAGGATCCTTAGCCGTTCATCGTACGTTAAACCTACCATTCCAGGGATCATCCATGTGAATCTCCGCTGGACACGCTCCAGCGCCAGTATGTCCTTACTGAGGTGTGGGGCCCAAAATTGAACACAGTATTCTAAATGGGGCCTAACTAGAGCTTTATAAAGTCTCAGAAGCACATCACTGCTTTTATATTCCAACCCCCTTGAGATAAACAACAACATTACATTCGCTTTCTTAATCACAGACTCTACCTGCAAGTTAACCTTTTGAGAATCCTGGACCAACACTCCCAAATCCCTTTGTACTTCTGCTTTACGAATTTTCTCACCGTTTAGAAAATAGTCCATGCCTGTATTCTTTTTTTCCAAAGTGCAAAACCTCGTATTTGCTCACGTTGAATTTCTTCAGCCATTTCCTGGACCACACTCCTATACTGTCCAAATCTTTCTGCAGCCTCCCCACCACCTCAGTACTATCTGCCTGTCCACCTGTCTTCGTATCATCGGCGAACTTTGCCAGAATGCCCCCAGTCCCTTCATCCAGATCATTAATATATAAAGTGAGTAGCTGCAGCCCCAACATTGAACCCTGCAGGACACCACTTGTCACTGGTTGCCATTCCAAAAAAGAGCCTTTTATCCCAACTCTCTGCCTTCTGTCAGACAGCCAATCCTCAATCCAAGCCAGTAGATCACCTCGAACACCATGGGCCCTCACCTTACTCAGCAGCCTCCCATGAGGCACCTTATCAAAGGCCTATTGGAAGTGTAGATAGATAACATCCACTGGGTTTCCCTGGTCTAACCTCTTCCAAGAATTCCAGCAGGTTTGTCAGACATGACCTCCCCTTACTAGATCCATGCTGACTTGTTCTAACCCGACCCTGCACTTCCAAGAATTTAGAAATCTCATCCTTAACAATGGATTGTAGAATCTTATCAACAACCGAGGTTAGGCTAATCGGCCTTTAGTTTTCCATGTTTTGTCTTGATCCTTACTTAAACAAGGGGGTCACAACAGTGATTTTCCAATCATCTGGGACTTTTGAAAGATCACAACCAAAGCCTCCACTATTTCCTCAGCCACTTCCCTCAGAATTCGAGGATGTAGCCCATCGGGGCCTGGAGATTTATCAATTTTTAGACATTTTAGCTTTTCTAGCACTTTCTCTTTTGTAATGCCTACCATGCTCAACTCTGCCCCCGGCTCTCCTTAATTGTTGGGATACTGCTCATGTCTTCCACTGTGAAGACTGACGCAAAGTACTTATTAAGTTCTTCAGCTATTTCCTTATCTCCCATCACTAGCCTTCCAGCATCAATTTGGAGCAGCCCAATGTCTACTTTTGCCTCTCGTTTGTTTCTTATATATTGAAAGAAACTTTTACTATCATTTCTAATATTACTAGCTAGCCTACCTTCATATTTGATCCTCTCCTTCCTATTTCTTTCTTTATCTTCTGTTTGTTTTGTAGCCTTCCCAATCTTCTGATTTCCCAGTGCTCTTGGCCACTTTATAGGCTGTCTCTTTTCCTTTGATACATTTCCTGACTTCCTTTGTCAGCCATGGCTGTCTAACCCACCCCCAGATAATCTTTGATAATGGGAACTGCAGATGCTGGAGAATTCCAAGATAATAAAATGTGAGGCTGGATGAACACAGCAGGCCAAGCAGCATCTCAGGAGCACAAAAGCTGACGTTTCGGGCCTAGAGCCTTCTTCAGACTTTTTTTTTAATGTACCGGAGGAAGAGGTGGGGTTTGGGGCCTGTGTCGGTGCAGAAGAGGGACTGTTCCACGTAACCTACAAAGAGGCAGGCATAGCTGGGCCCCATGCGGGTGCCCATGGCCACCCCCTTAGTCTGTAGGAAGTGGGAGGAGTCAAAAGAGAAGTTGTTGAGTGTGAGGACGAGTTCAGCTAGGCGGATGAGAGTGTCGGTGGAGGGGGACTGGTCGGGCCTGCGGGACAGGAAGAAGCGGAGGGCCTTGAGGCCATCTCCATGCGGAATGCAGGTGTACAGGGACTGGACATCCATGGTAAATATGAGGTGTTGGGGCCAGGGAATTGGAAGTCCTGGAGGAGGTGGAGGGCGTGGGTGGTGTCACGGACGTAGGTGGGGAGTTCCTGGACCAAAGGGGAGAAAATGGAGTCCAGATAGGTGGATGATGAAGGGTCTAGGCCCGAAACGTCAGCTTTTGTGCTCCTGAGATGCTGCTTGGCCTGCTGTGTTCATCCAGCCTCACATTTTATTATCCCAGATAATCTTTCTTTTCTTTGGGATGAACCTCTGTACTGTGTCCTCAATTACACCCAGAAACTCCTGCCATTGTTGCTCTACTGTCTTCCCCGCTAGGCTCTGCTTCCAGTTTTTTTTTGTCAATTCCTCTCTCATGCCCCTGTAATTACCTTTATTTAACTGTAACACCATTACATCCGATTTTGCCTTCTCTCTTTCAAACTGCAGACTGAACTCTACCATATTATGATTGCTGCCTCCTAAGTGTTTCCTTACTTTTAGATCTTTTATAAAGTCAGGCTCATTATAGATGCAGAAAAATGGGAAACCATAGATTGAATTGTTTTTGACTTGGTCTTTGGTTAGAAGATTGTTTGCTGAGAAACTGCTGAACTGTAGCACTGTGCTAAAGATTTACCTCTAGTTTTATATTCAGTCAAAGAATTGTTAAAGGTTCTGAAAACAAAATCCCAGATTATAAGAAAGAAGTGACTATTCCTAGGATCCTACTGGAAGTTGTTTTCATTGTCTGGTGATTTCAGAATTCAAACAAGATACAACTCCATGTAATACAATGGATTGTTCAAGGATTCTACAAAGACTGGTACTCATCATCGAACTGGCAAATTACAACTCTTATTCTCTTTTAATTTATCCTTTAACTGTATGTGTCTGTGTCACAGTCAGGGTTATGTTTAAAAAAGATTAGTTTTGATCATGGACATTAATTAGATTACTTTGTTTAGCTTTGTTCTGCTAATGTTTCAGTATTAATAATAAATTGTTACTTTTTGATTAAGTTATAAACTTGGTGTCTGACATCTAAAGTCTGGTTAATTGGCCAGTTTTGAGGGTCATTGAATATTTTACTTTCAGTGATAATAAGCCTGATTTAGTTTGGCTTGCTATTGCTGTGTTGAAACATTATTTTTGAAGTTATTGTAAGATGCAAAGAAATATATAATCAATTAAAGTACACATTGTTAGTTTTTTCCAACTTGGCTACCCTTTTTATTTTAAATGAAAACTTCCTACTGAACCAATAATTAAAATCAACTCTGTAAAAGAAAACACTTTTGAAAGATGACACAAGTGATAAACCTGATATGTATGAGGTCTCATGAAGTTCATTTTCACGTGTTTGGCAGACTGGTCAAAACAATTGCTAACAACTAGTCTTCAAGGGGGCAAAAAAATTAATACTTAACATTTTGCCCTAAAACACTTTATTACAAATTAAAGTTTTGAAACTGCGAATTTTCTTTCAGAAATGCTGGTCCTTTCTCACCTCCGTCTCACCTAAATTTTTGATTCCAGTATGTGAGATGTGATGCAGAGTATCTTGGTATGTCTAAAGTGCCTCACCCATGTAGCCATTTTACATGCAGAAGTCTGCATTGTTGATGTTAGCAAGCTATTTGACTTTAGGGGCATCACAGTCAAATATTGTCCTGTTCTCTTCAGTCGAAGCACTAAAGAAATTTGTTGCATTCTGTGTTAGCTAGAAAGCAACCTTGTTTTATTTAATAATTTGAGTAGCTAAGAAAAATTGAGAACAATTCTGATAGGTAGTAAGTGAAATAGATATCAAATGTAAGGCAGCAGGCCGAGCAGCATCAGAGGAGCAGGAAGGCTGACATTTCGGGCCTAGACCCTTCTTCAGACACATTTCTGAGGAAGGTTCTAGGCCTGAAACATCAGCTTTCCGGCTCCTCTGATGCTGCTTGGCCTGCTGTGTTATCCAGCTCTACACCTTATTATCTCAGATTCTCCCGCATCTGCAGTTTCTACTATCTCTAGATATCAAATGTGTTGATTTAATAAAGAAGTGAATTTTTATGAATGCTGTAAGATTTATTATCTGCATAAAAGGATTACAATTATATGTAAATTTTCAAGATCAGTGGACATCGCAAAAACTTTCACAGGCAATGAAGTACATTTTGAGGCTCAATCACTCCTGCAATGTAGAAAGTGCAGAAGTTAATTTGCACTTAGCAAACTCCCACAAATAGAAATGTGAGTTGAGCAGATAATTTTTTTTGTGATTTTAATTGATGGGTAAATGTTGACTGGGGTAGTGGGGCCAGCCCCTGTGTTCTTTGATCTATTGCCATGAAATACTTTAAATCCACCCAGACAGGCAATTGAGACTTTAACTTCCTAACTGAAAGATGGCACCTGCGGCAGTACAACAGTTATACCTGTTTGGAATGTCCACCTTGATTTCTGATGTGCTTAAAATTAGATTTCACACATCATTACCATTAATACTGAGTTCAACAGGCAAGTTTGTATTCCATAATCTATTGACTAAAATATTATTTTGGATACTGCATCATGTTGGATTCTTTATTGTGTTCCTATATTGGAAAAATATACTACACTGCTTGTTTTAAACATTTCACAGTTTTCAAGGAAATTGATCAATTTGCTTTAGCCATTACATTGTATATATAGTGCTATTTCTTAACTATAGTCATTAATTTATTTGCTATCTTTCTTCATTTATACATCTATTTACCCAAGTTGTTTCTTTAACATTATATAGACATGATACTGTGTCATATGCAGGAGGAAATAAGTGGTAGAAAAAATAAAGTGAGCTGTTAAAGAGCAGCAATTGTTTGGAATATTTCTCCCTTGCCCTTTGGTCTCTGGTCTGGAGCATCCATGCACACGCTAGATCACAGGGGAGCAGCAGTTTCATTTACCGATTCAACGACTTTGAAAAAAGTCCCTGTTCCTAATTAGTGTTGCAAGTTGTACAGATCAATGGTGGGTTAAACTGAGCTGCCCACTCAAGTGGTGGGTGTACCATTTCATAAAAGGAAGAGGTTCTTCTCTTTCATGGTGCTGGGTTCTTTCAGTTCAGCTACAGTGGGCTTGATTCTTGTGTGAAAAACAACTGCCACAATGCTTAAATCCTAACCTCCTCACCCCTGACGGCATGGGAAAGTGCACTCCTCAGCTGTTAGTTATATAAAGGCTGTTGCAGTCATGAGAAATGTTGATAAAAGAATGCAGTTTAACATCTCTCCTCCTACCCTCTCTGTCAGCTGGTCTAGCGAGCTGCTTAATTAGAAAAATGCTTTTCTGGGTGTGTTTGCTGTAATTAACCATGGTGCAAAATTATTGTGGCTATTTATTGTTTCCAAGGAAAATATGCTACTCACTCCATGTTTATCCTATAGTTTTTTTAAAAATCTCACAAATTTCAGATTTTTTTTGGCAATCTTGATTCTTGTGACATGTTGATCTAAGATTTGAAATAGGTAGTTTAACTAGACTTTGTATTTTAAATGTTTGTCAAAACCTCTTGTTTCTGAAATTCTGAAGGGATCTCCTGAAGTGTAGTGGTTTATAGTGTAAATTTTGTTTCATTCCAATCCTCTTGTGTGATTGTAAACAAGGTGTATTGTTAAAACAATTCTAGAAAACAATGGCTACAAAGACAGCAGTTGCTGAAAGGTATTTGTTAGTTTATTACTTAATGTTTTGAAAATGAAAGTTAATACAGAACTACTTTAAAAAGACTGCAGGATTCAATGGCACAGCTCATTGGAGAACACAGTGATACAGTAGAATGATGAGAGTATTCATTTGAAGTACCACTGAAGGAGCCGTTGGAGAAGTAATGGTTATATAACACTAAATTTCTATTTATTAGTTTCCTATTTGTGCAAGTTAAGTTGTTCCAAAACTTGTATCTTGATTCTAGGAAAACTTGAATCTTAATTTTCAATGCAGCAATTGCCATGCTAGTCAATTTACTGTACACGGAAACACAGCTTCCCAAATGGCCAAGGATATAATTGGAAACCCTTTAACTTTTAACTGTTCTTACAAGTTCATCAAGCTGTGATCTCGGAGCAGGATTCCATTTAGCCTCCTTGGATGGCAATGTTTCATGACTTTCATCTGTAAAGGCTGTAACTTGCAGTGCATTTCTAAAAGACTAGAGAAGAACATTGAGACCTGATCTGTTCAAGGGTGGATTCTTGACTCACTTGCACTGTTACAACAGGGAACATAGCCATGTAGAATCAAGCTACTTCTCCAAAAAGACAGAAACCATCTGGACAAACAGAAATGCTTCCTGAAGGCAGTTTACATTGTATGTGTATTTACTCAAGGGTATTCATGGACTACTCGATAATCTAAGCAAGAGCCAAGAATATGACTATCAATACTTCCCTGCAATTGCCAAGTAAGAGACGTGACAAACAACCTTTACTTACAAAAATAAAATCCCAGTATTTGGAAGACCTGAATATTTTCAGAATTTTCTGTTTATATTACTGTCCTTGTTCATTTACTTCCTGAGCCCATTGTCAACCCAACCAAAATCATGTATTCATTATGTGGAAAGCTGACAATAATACTGTCATATCACCAACTGCTGATTAAGAGCATGGTGTAATCAAAGCGATTTCCTGTTCTCAAATCAAAACTGATTAAGACCTTATCTGAATTGACAAAAAATCACTAAGAGTGTCCACCTGTAATTAAGCATGTGGTGAGTGGTAGACATTAGCTTGATTTAACGGAGAAAAACAGATGAACAGTCAATTATTAATGGGCAAATGCTGGACTAATGTGAGTTAATAACTTAGAATTATTTCAAAAACAAAATGTCATCTTTATTCATCATAATTGTATAGAGTGAGATGTCAAATGTTAAAATGAAATAGCAGTTTAACATTAAAACATTTTCTTCAGTGAAATGGATAGCTCTCGGTCACATTTTTGATGTAACACAACAACTAATTGTTAAATATAATTTTGAAGTTTTAAAATTCATATACTATCAGATATTTCAAGTTTTTGATAATATGGTGCAATTCTACTGATCTGTTGTAACCAACTTAAAAAATCATAACAGTGCCGTTAATATTTTACTTTGGTATGTGTGCTGAGGTGCTTGGTACAGCACAGAGTAATTAACTGAGCACCAGCACAGGTTGAGTAATCAAGCCTGTGGCCCAACAGCGTATTTTATGACAGTTACACAGTGCAGGGTAAATAATCGAGCTGGAGGAGTCTGCAGCTTTCTGGCAGTTTCATTGCACAGTCGGTAATGGAGCTGGCAGGGCGGAATCAATTACTGGCCAGTCAAGATTTTCCCACAGGTTGGGGCTTGGGAAAAGACATTTACTGCTGCCTAGACAGCTGGCATGGAGTGTCCACTGGGAAAGTGGTCTGCTGAATGTGAGACGGACAGTTCCATGTGAGAAATCTGGTGGTAAACTGGTGACAGTTCATAAATTAAAGAACAAACAGCAAAACTTCTATGTATTCTACTCTGAACAGTGCCAACTCTATTTATAGGACAATTAGAAACTTGACTCTTACTTTTCAGTGTTTCTTCTTTACACACACACCAAACTTTCCATTTCAGTTTACATTTTAATTTTTTTATATCTCTATTTAGGCTTTATGTAATCTAGACCAATATCATTGCTTAATATAAAATAAAGTTCTCCAGTGTAATAACCAATCTTACTACCAGATTAGAAAGAATGGTATGTATTTGAGGCTGGAATAGAATTAAAACCAATTTTGGTGAGGAGGGACAAAGGATTCCATGTTTTTGTAATTACTTCCCTGTAAACAGACAATTACTGTGTTTCTGTGTTATTCTATCTGACATAGAAAATCTAGTCAACATAGAGAATGAAAAGAAAACTTAATAAATGACCAGACAAGGTAGTGGTTAAATTGCCAAGGACACATTTTCTGGAGAAGCCTTGATGACTGAGATATATCTCCAAAAGTTTTTAAAAGCAAACAGTTCTGTCTGTCCATCCATCTCTAATCATTCACTTGTCAATGCAGAGGGTTAAATATTTTATGGGGCTCTTAAAGCCTGGCAATCCTTTGGTTGTTATATTTAATGAGTTAAATGGACATGAGAAAATAGCTCGTGAATGACAGATAAAAGCAAGACATTGACCTTTTCTTGTAATCATGAATCAGAACAAGAGGAAGCCATTCAGCCAGTCAAACTGATACTTAGAGATAATGAGAACTGCAGATGCTGGAGATTCCAAGATGATAAAATGTGAGGCTGGATGAACACAGCAGGCCAAGCAGCATCTCAGGAGCACAAAAGCTGACGTTTCGGGCCTAGACCCTTCATCAGAGAGGGGGATGGGGGGAGGGAACTGGAATAAATAGGGAGAGAGGGGGAGGCGGACCGAAGATGGAGAGCAAAGAAGATAGGTGGAGAGGGTGTAGGTGGGGAGGTAGGGAGGGGATAGGTCAGTCCAGGGAAGACGGACAGGTCAAGGAGGTGGGATGAGGTTAGTAGGTAGCTGGGGGTGCGGCTGGGGGTGGGAGGAAGGGATGGGTGAGAGGAAGAACCGGTTAGGGAGGCAGAGACAGGTTGGACTGGTTTTGGGATGCAGTGGGTGGGGGGGAAGAGCTGGGCTGGTTGTGTGGTGCAGTGGGGGGAGGGGATGAACTGGGCTGGTTTAGGGATGCAGTGGGGGAAGGGGAGATTTTGAAACTGGTGAAGTCCACATTGATACCATATGGCTGCAGGGTTCCCAGGCGGAATATGAGTTGCTGTTCCTGCAACCTTCGGGTGGCATCATTGTGGCAGTGCAGGAGGCCCATGATGGACATGTCATCAAGAGAATGGGAGGGGGAGTGGAAATGGTTTGCGACTGGGAGGTGCAGTTGTTTGTTGCGCACTGAGCGGAGGTGTTCTGCAAAGCGGTCCCCAAGCCTCCGCTTGGTTTCCCCAATGTAGAGAAAGCCGCACCGGGTACAGTGGATGCAGTATACCACATTGGCAGATGTGCAGGTGAACCTCTGCTTAATGTGGAATGTCATCTTGGGGCCTGGGATGGGGGTGAGGGAGGAGGTGTGGGGACAAGTGTAGCATTTCCTGCGGTTGCAGGGGAAGGTGCCGGGTGTGGTGGGGTTGGAGGGCAGTGTGGAGCGAACAAGGGAGTCACGGAGAGAGTGGTCTCTCCGGAAAGCAGACAGGGGTGGGGATGGAAAAATGTCTTGGGTGGTGGGGTCGGATTGTAAATGGCGGAAGTGTCGGAGGATAATGCGTTGTATCCGGAGGTTGGTAGGGTGGTGTGTGAGAACGAGGGGGATCCTCTTGGGGCGGTTGTGGCGGGGGCGGGGTGTGAGGGATGTGTCGCGGGAAATGCGGGAGACGCGGTCAAGGGCGTTCTCAATCACCGTGGGGGGGAAGTTGCGGTCCTTAAAGAACTTGGACATCTGGGATGTGCGGGAGTGGAATGTCTTATCGTGGGAGCAGATGCGGCGGAGGCGGAGGAATTGGGAATAGGGGATGGAGTTTTTGCAGGAGGGTGGGTGGGAGGAGGTGTATTCTAGGTAGCTGTGGGAGTCGGTGGGCTTGAAATGGACATCAGTTACAAGCTGGTTGCCTGAGATGGAGACTGAGAGGTCCAGGAAGGTGAGGGATGTGTTGGAGATGGCCCAGGTGAACTGAAGGTTGGGGTGGAAGGTGTTGGTGAAGTGGATGAACTGTTCGAGCTCCTCTGGGGAGCAAGAGGCGGCGCCGATACAGTCATCAATGTACCGGAGGAAGAGGTGGGGTTTGGGGCCTGTGTAGGTCGCCCACGGCCGACGCCGACGGAACCCCGCCCACGGCCGACGCCGACGGAACCCCGCCCACGGCCGACGGAACCCCGCCCACGGCCGACGACATCATCGCTCCGCCCACAACCTCCACAGCCTGCAACCCCAGAGGAGACAGCCACCCTGAGCCCTGCCGAATCTTCACCATCCCCCCAGACCTCCCACTGACTGAGGACGAACGGTCAGTCCTGAGCAAGGGGCTCACCTTTGTCCCCCTACAACCACACATCAACGAATACCAGTCACGGTCGGACATAGAGCAGTTTTTCCGCCGTCTTCGCCTGCATGCCTACTTCTTCAACCGGGAACCCAACCCTCCTTCCACTGACCCCTTCACCCGCTTCCAACACAAGTCCTCCTCCTGGACACCACCCCCAGGCCTCCTACCCTCCCTCGACCTCTTCATCTCCAACTGCCGTCGAGACATTAACCGCCTCAACCTCTCCACCCCTCTCACCCACTCCAACCTCTCCCCCGCAGAACGGGCAGCCCTCCGCTCCCTCCGCTCCAACCCCAACCTCACCATCAAACCCGCAGACAAGGGTGGCGCAGTGGTAGTATGGCGTACTGACCTCTACATCGCCGAGGCCAGACGCCAACTCTCCGACACCACCTCCTACCGCCTCCTCGATCATGACCCCACACCCGAGCACCAAACCATCATCTCCAACACCATTCATGACCTCATCACCTCAGGGGACCTCCCACCCACAGCCTCCAACCTCATTGTTCCCCAACCCCGCACAGCCCGTTTCTATCTCCTTCCCAAAATCCACAAACCTGCCTGCCCTGGTCGACCCATCGTCTCAGCCTGCTCCTGCCCCACCGAACTCATCTCCACCTATCTGGACTCCATTTTCTCCCCTTTGGTCCAGGAACTCCCCACCTATGTCCGTGACACCACCCACGCCCTCCACCTCCTCCAGGACTTCCAATTCCCTGGCCCCCAACACCTCATATTCACCATGGACGTCCAGTCCCTGTACACCTGCATTCCGCATGGAGATGGCCTCAAGGCCCTCCGCTTCTTCCTGTCCCGCAGGCCCGACCAGGCCCCCTCCACCGACACTCTCATCCGCCTAGCGGAACTCGTCCTCACACTCAACAACTTCTCTTTTGACTCCTCCCACTTCCTACAGACTAAGGGGGTGGCCATGGGCACCCGCATGGGCCCCAGCTATGCCTGCCTCTTTGTAGGTTACGTGGAACAGTCCATCTTCCGCACCTACACAGGCCCCAAACCCCACCTCTTCCTCCGGTACATTGATGACTGTATCGGCGCCGCCTCTTGCTCCCCAGAGGAGCTCGAACAGTTCATCCACTTCACCAACACCTTCCACCCCAACCTTCAGTTCACCTGGGCCATCTCCAACACATCCCTCACCTTCCTGGACCTCTCAGTCTCCATCTCAGGCAACCAGCTTGTAACTGATGTCCATTTCAAGCCCACCGACTCCCACAGCTACCTAGAATACACCTCCTCCCACCCACCCTCCTGCAAAAACTCCATCCCCTATTCCCAATTCCTCCGCCTCCGCCGCATCTGCTCCCACGATAAGACATTCCACTCCCGCACATCCCAGATGTCCAAGTTCTTTAAGGACCGCAACTTCCCCCCCACGGTGATTGAGAACGCCCTTGACCGCGTCTCCCGCATTTCCCGCGACACATCCCTCACACCCCGCCCCCGCCACAACCGCCCCAAGAGGATCCCCCTCGTTCTCACACACCACCCTACCAACCTCCGGATACAACGCATTATCCTCCGACACTTCCGCCATTTACAATCCGACCCCACCACCCAAGACATTTTTCCATCCCCACCCCTGTCTGCTTTCCGGAGAGACCACTCTCTCCGTGACTCCCTTGTTCGCTCCACACTGCCCTCCAACCCCACCACACCCGGCACCTTCCCCTGCAACCGCAGGAAATGCTACACTTGTCCCCACACCTCCTCCCTCACCCCCATCCCAGGCCCCAAGATGACATTCCACATTAAGCAGAGGTTCACCTGCACATCTGCCAATGTGGTATACTGCATCCACTGTACCCGGTGCGGCTTTCTCTACATTGGGGAAACCAAGCGGAGGCTTGGGGACCGCTTTGCAGAACACCTCCGCTCAGTTCGCAACAAACAACTGCACCTCCCAGTCGCAAACCATTTCCACTCCCCCTCCCATTCTCTTGATGACATGTCCATCATGGGCCTCCTGCACTGCCACAATGATGCCACCCGAAGGTTGCAGGAACAGCAACTCATATTCCGCCTGGGAACCCTGCAGCCATATGGTATCAATGTGGACTTCACCAGTTTCAAAATCTCCCCTTCCCCCACTGCATCCCTAAACCAGCCCAGTTCATCCCCTCCCCCCACTGCACCACACAACCAGCCCAGCTCTTCCCCCCCACCCACTGCATCCCAAAACCAGTCCAACCTGTCTCTGCCTCCCTAACCGGTTCTTCCTCTCACCCATCCCTTCCTCCCACCCCCAGCCGCACCCCCAGCTACCTACTAACCTCATCCCACCTCCTTGACCTGTCCGTCTTCCCTGGACTGACCTATCCCCTCCCTACCTCCCCACCTACACCCTCTCCACCTATCTTCTTTGCTCTCCATCTTCGGTCCGCCTCCCCCTCTCTCCCTATTTATTCCAGTTCCCTCCCCCCATCCCCCTCTCTGATGAAGGGTCTAGGCCCGAAACGTCAGCTTTTGTGCTCCTGAGATGCTGCTTGGCCTGCTGTGTTCATCCAGCCTCACATTTTATCAAACTGATACTTATCCGTACTGTTGGAAAATTCAGCCAGTCCCACTCACACCCTTTTGCTATAACCTTGCAAGTTTTTTCAGGTGTTTATCCGATTTTTAATTGAAAGTTGTATTTTAATCTGCCTCAATATAACTGTCAGGCAGTGCATTCCAGATTGGAGTGCCTGGCTGTGTAAAAGATTTTTCTTTACCTTGTTACCTTTGGATCTTCTGCCAATCAATTTAAATTTTTGTTCTGTACTTCTTGATCCTTCCACAATGGGAACCGCTTTTTTTTAATCTATCTACTCTGCCTAAACTGCTTCTGATTTTGAATACCTCCATCAGATCTCCTCTCAACCTTTGCTAAGATAAAGAAGATTCATTTTTTCTTTGTAACCCGCTCATTGTCAGACCATAAATCATCTTCCACCTGTTCTAACACCTGGACATCCTAATGTTGGGTGCTCACAATTTGACACAATACTTTTGTTGAGGCCAAACCTGTGTTCTATAAAGGCCCATCATAATTTTGTATTCTCTGCCTCAATTTACGAAGCCTAGCATTCTACGTGCCTTTTTAACCACTTTCAGTGATTTATATGCATAGACTCCAGGTCTCTGCTTTGTGCATTCCCTTTAGAATTTTACACTTTATTTTGTTTTGCTTCTCTTGTTCTGACCACCAAGTGTATCACTTTATGTTTCTGTGCTGTATTTTTTAAATGCCTTATTTATTCCTATCCCTCTAAAATAGATTTGTACACATTAGCAGTAATGTTTTTAAAAGGTGAATTTAATTATTTTAAAGACATAATGAAATAGTTCTTCAGCTGTAAGGAATCATTGAAAAGGTGAGTCTTTATTTCACCTGAAAACTAACATTAGTGAACTTTAAAGGGAAACGTCATAGTTGTCATGAGAGACGTTTGGAAGCAGACAGTTTCTCAGTTGGATAGCATGGTTACAGCAACTAATTGTGATTGTAATGGCAAAAGAAGTTATTCAAAGAGGCATGACAGGTACATGGCTTGTAATGAGTGTTAAATGCCCCAATTGACATGACCATCACCTGAATTCCTGGATTCAGGTCAGCTACAACCTAAGTTACCACATTGATTTAGGATAGTTAAAACTATTGTTTTAAAAGATGCATCTTTTTATATTATCAAAAATTCTCTGGCTGTAACATGTTGACATGCATTGCATTTGTTGTGTACTGCAGATGGAGCATCGTGAGATTGAGCAATCTTTACTGCGTAACTTGCCGTGTGTATAGCCCTGGATACTGATTCCATGAAGTGACTGTGGCTGAGGTTGTGCAGCCAAACTTATTCAGTAGAAACAGAAGGTGTTCCATAAGTTGGAGATTCAAATATATGACTAAGCAGTTTCTGGAAATGGGCAGAGAAGGAGACAAATATTCAAGCATATCTCCTGGTTCATGAGTTTGTTGCAAAACCCCACACTGGCCACATGAGATCATTCTCTCGTCATCATCCTAAAATCAATCAACGATGTGCAGTTAGCTGGAGCCCAGTCTTCCCTATGTAGTATTGCAAGGGATTCATTATGGAAGGCCTGTCTTTCAATTACATACTACTGTTGGGTGTTATGCACCTCAGGTTGCCAGTAATTGGATATTTGGGAAAAACCAACAAATGTGGCAGGCTTTCCCTTCTGACAATCCGCTTTCACAAATTTACCATTACTGTCATGTTTCACAGATGTAGATTGGTAGAAGAATGACATATTCTAAAGGTACCTTGATGCCTGTAGGATGCAGAATTAGCTTCAAACTGGAGCTAATCTTATGTGGTAGGTAAATGAGGTATCAAGGCTTTAACTGAAGTGAATTAGAGTCACACTAACCACTCGACTTCCCCCACCCCCCCCCCCCCCCGCCGCTTCTCTGTAGTGAAAAATAATGGTACCTTTCACCAAAACTCAGATATATGGATGCATTCTTAATTTACCCTTTTAATTCATTTAATTTGATTTATTGTAGTCACATGTACCTAAGTACAGGGAGATCATAGCAAACAAGACAGAGTGAGACACACAAGATTACAGCTGAACAGAAGTGCACAAAAACATTATGAATATTAGCTTTGAAATTAGAGAAGCCCAGTCAGCAATCAGGGAAGAAGCTGTTCTTTAACATATTGGCGTGTATGTTCAAGCTTCTGTATCTTCTATCGGACAGAAGAGAGTATTACCGGGCAAGGAGTGGCCTTTGATGATGTGGGAAGCCTTTTCATGGTAACGTGACGTATAACTGGAGTCCATGGATGGGAGGTTGGCTTCCATGATGGTCTGGGCTGTGCATGTAACTTTCTGTAGTTGCTGTACCAGGCCATTTTGCACCTGGATAGAATGTTTTCTGTGATGCATCTGTAAAAACTGGTGAGGTTATTTATGGACTTGCCAAATTTCCTAAGCTGCCTGAGGAAGAAGAGGCATTGTTGTTGCTTCTTGACCATTACACCTAATTGGGATGTCCAGGAAGATTTGTTAGTTATTGTCACTGTTTTATTACAGGTTGCAATTTGATGTGTCAAAGTGCCAAATCTCCTATCACCTGGACTGTTCGGTATTGAGCCTGTTCCTGAGGATTTTCATAATTTGCAAAGCAGTGTGTGACTTTTTTGAGGCTAATTGTCAAATTTTGATTAGTTTATAAACCGTTTGTACTGCCGTGCTCTTTTGATAAAATCCCTCGGGGTTTCAATCACTTGATGCTGGTTGTTGAATTATCAAAAGAGTAAGGATGTTCAGGATGTACTTCCTCTCACAAGGTATTGGCCAATCCAACTTTATCAGCACAGTTCCTGTAAACTTTGTTTTTACTGAACAATGTACAAGTATAATTCCATAAACTTCAAAGAAAGTTAAACAACGAGAGATCAGTTTCACATGAGTGATACTAGATATAGGAGACTTATAAACACAAGACTTGTATGGGGTATCTGTTACTACGTGCTGTGTGAAGAAGTGAAATAAATATGGTGATCAAAGATTTAAAAGGTAATTGTTCACTAGAAGCACATATCAAATCTTTGAATGACCTATATCTCGAGGATTGAAAAAAAGAGGTACAGCACAAAGCAAGATTTCAGATATGAGATAGCAAGAATTGCAGATAACAGTGTGGAGCTGGAGGAACACAGCAGGCCAGGCATCAACAGAGGAGCAAGAAAGTTGATGTTTTGGGTCGGTTCCCTTCTTCAGAAATGGGGGAGGGGAAAGGAAGCTCAGAAGTATATAGAGAGGAGGGCTGGTGCTGGAGGAGTTAGGTGGGATGCTGATAGGTGAGTTTGTCAATGACCAAGTGCTTTACCAGAAGCAAGATGTTGGATAATGACAAAAACAGAAGTTGCTGGAAAAGTTCAGTGATAATGGGAACTGCAGATGCTGGAGAATCCAAGATAACAAAGTGTGGAGCTGGATGAACACAGCAGGCCAGGCAGCATCTCAGGAGCACAAAAGCTGGTGTTTCGGGCCTAGACCCTTCTGGAAAAGTTCAGCAGGTCTGGCTGCATTTGTGAAGAGAAATCAGTTAACGTTTCGGGTCCGGTTACCCTTCCTCAGAACTGGTGTTGAAGGAGGCGTTCTTCAAAAGCTTGTGATTCCAAATAAACCTGTTGGACTGTACCCTGATGTTGTGTGTCGTCTGACTAAATAAAACTTGTTTGAAGTAGTTCTCTGGACTATTCTGGTAATGGATAGTAGATGATACCATCATGGAGAATCTACTGAAAAGACACCATTCCCACATAACAAGATGGCTTATTGCCTGATAGGAATAAGTACAACTATATTTGATTTGGCTTAATTACTAGGACATCAGGGAGCTGGTGCAAATACATATGTTCCCTCCAAAAGCCAGAGTAATACCCCTTGCTTCTATGCACACATGGTGTGACATTATTAGAATGTGTGGAGCCAATGCATTACAAACATTAACACCTTCAGAACCATTACATTTTACAACAATTTATAGCTCTATAAATCAGTTTGAGCTATGCTACATGTATAAAAATGAAAGCTATCACTGTAATCAGTAATGTAATGCTAAATGTGTGATAATTTATTTTGGATAAGATGGTTGTAAGTTTGTTATATTTTATTAATTAGATTTTCCATTTTATTTATGCAAGGTACATCTAACTAACTGACAGCGTAAATGCAGTTAAAACTGACTGGTTTATAGCATATGTTTGAAAATTAGTCTAAGATTCCACCAATATGAAAGTCTATGTTAATTTATTTAAATGTCATAATGTTGTATCAACTCACATTGCCTTTGAGCTCTTTCTAATTTAAGCCTCAATTTTCTCAATATCTGCATCCTTTGATAATTCAGTTTGTCCAGACACAAGGGAAAATGCCTTCAGACGATGTGTAAAGTACTGAGAGTATGCTTAAATCATGCTGGCACAATTATCTCCTTGCTTCCTACCTATCTACCGACTCCTCCTCAGTTCCAGGCTCAATACTCAGCAGTCCTGGTGATAAGAGGTTCGGCACCTTGACACATCAAATGCCAGCAAGTTCCTATGGGAAGGGCAGAGGTAAAACACATCAACGTAGGTCATCTGCTTGGCTCTTACAACAATTAGTTTTGAATGCTAGAAATACACAAAACCTGTAGCATTCACATGTACACTTGAAGATTGGGCTGGTGACTGGCAGCCATCCTGTAGGGATTAAATTACACTTCGGTCAGGCATTTGCTAAAAAGAGTGAGACTGGTTCAGGAATAAACAGATTTTTCTAACCACTGTGGACGAGTAGAAATCTTTTAAGCAGCGCCTTTCAAAATTTCAAAATGAATTTGCCATATGATCCCAGAAACCTCTATTCTGTTTAACTGTACCATGCAATGAACAAATGGTAAGCCCAATCTTTGGTAAGCTCCACTTATTTCCATTTGCACATTGATTTTTAAAAAGAGATATTTTCAACTCGGAACTGAACCTTAAATGAGCACATGGGAAGGATTTTGTTTACACCCAGAGTTGCAAACAGGAAGGCACATGATCTTTCAATCAGAAAGTTAGTTCAACATGTCTTGGCTGGCCCAAGCTTGCCTGCCACTTTGATCAGTGCTGATTGATGGGAAAGTGAAAAACAGTGTCTAGTTGTATCGAGTGTGATTGACAAAAGTAGCTGTCAATTTTCTGTTACCATCGGAGGCAGATTCCAACCTCACTCCCCACCCCCCTCACCCCCCAGGTGGTCATGGGATCACTGTTGGAGACAACTTGGGTAAATTAGTCCCATAACTCCTAGAAATCCACCTTAGTGTCTCCTCCACTGGTCTTCTATGCTCTCTCTAATCATTCCCCTGCTGCCCCTAACTCCATCCACTCTCCCTAATGGGCTTTAGGCTCACCCTTGCTGGCCTCCTTCATTCAATTCCTGATTGACGAATCAGAGTGTTCTGACAGAATGTCTCTGTGAAATGCCTTGGGATACTTTACTATTTTAAAGAGACTATAATAATACAAATTGTTGTTCTTGTTGGGTTGAGAAAAGAAAACTCAATTGTAATTCCCTTTCTCTCACTACCACCCCATCAATCCCTTATTGGGAAATGCTTTTATGGATGTAAAGGGACTGAACCTACCCTCCCTTATGTCAAATGATATGTCAATCACAACTAACAAAGTGTGGAGCTGGATGAACGCAGCAGGCCAAGCAGCAACTCAGGAGCACAAAAGCTGACGTTTCAGGCCTAGACCCTTCATCAGAAAACAGGACATGCAGTCAACACTGAATCTCTGGTCTCTCTGCAACAGCTCTGGTGTGTTCTGGTTCCACCTGGAGAGAAGACTCTCTTAAGGGACATGCAGTCAATTGCAGCTTGCTGGTTTTCACTATCAAAGCAGAATAGAGTGTTTACTATCATCACATTCTATACAAGTCTATGACTAAAGAATGAAAGCTGTTACAAGAGCCATTATAAAGCCCAATCTTTCTGCATTTAGAATAAAAATACGGCCCAAGGAAAGAAAGGCCTGCATTTACTTAGTGCCTAATCACTCCAAAAAAAGTTGCAATGCACTTCATGTGACTGCATTTGAAGTTCAACAGCTATGTTGACAGTCAAAGATGCCCGTTCAGGTACACATATTTTGTACAGCAAAATTTTGTAAATTTTTTTCCTAAAAATGTTTTTATAAATCATATCTTTTAAAGGGAAATTGGGTTATTCTCTTAATAAATGAGATGTGCAGGACTAGTAGTAAATGACAGGGCTATCTGAGTTGCACTATGGGAGACCTGGTGTTGACACAAACAGCCAAATTTGGAATCATTCTATAATTTGATTTTCTTCAATGAAAGAAGAAAGCTTTGATGGAAGCCTTCAATGGCTGAATCAAGTTACAGTTCCACATTTACTTTGTACCTCTTATACTTAGCCTAGAATGATATTTATTTATGTGTAAGCTTTAATGGCGAGACTGCTTAGCCAAAAGGCCTATCTTCAAACAGCATCAGGCCGGCATAGTGGCTCAGTGATGCTGCCTCAGAGTGCCAGGGACCTCAGTTTGATTCCAACCTTGGGTTACTGTCGGTGCGGAGTTTGCACATTCTCCCCATATCTGCATGTGTTTCCTCCAGGTGCTCATGACATCTTAGTGTTTGGAACTAGAAACACCTGCCTGGTTTTCATCCTCCAATTTAGGGGCACTGATACTAATTGCTGTTTCTCTATTAGGCATCAGTTGAAAGCAATTAATTCAGCCTAGATCAACAATCTTTCTGGACCTAATTTGGCCTGCACTATTCACCTACTCACTGAATAAACTCACTAGTGGGGATCAGTTAGCTCAGTTGGCTGATAGTTACCATATGATGTGAATTGCTGCCAACTACCTGTGTTCAATCTTCACTGGCTGTGGTGATTCAAGGAGGCCCTATCTTCTTGCTGTGCCTATGTTTATAGAGTGAACTGCCAGTTTCTGATTAGTTAGTAACTTTCTTCTAGAGTGCATGATGTCCCTCAAATTATGAGTAACTGAGTTTTTTTTATCTAATGGAGAGAAATACCAATGGTCCTTTGTGGCTATGGTTTGATAATGGTGATAGATAAACTCATTGCAGAGTGGCAATACTGATGATATTGTTAACACTTTCAGTTTCCTAAATGGAAACACCCCATTCATTGATATATGAGAACAGTTTTGTGCAAAGCAAATCATATCTGACTGACCTAATATCTAACAAACATTGACAGAGATTCAATGGTTGTCATAAATGTGGATTTTCATTTAAAACATTGGTAGATTCTGCATAATAGACTGAATTAACCTGACCGCCATTATAGTATATCATAGAACTGGACAAGCTACAGAAAATTTGTCATTTCAAATGCTCATTAGTTAAGTTGTACCACAATAGGCAATGATATTAATTTTGAAAAACCTGATCATTTGTAGGACTAACATCAGATCATAGGATCCCTAGAGTGTGGAAACAGACCCATTAGCCCAACAAGTCCACACCGACCATCAGAACATCCCACCCAGACCCATTTCCCTAATCTACACATCCCTGACACTATGGGAAATTTAGCATAGCCAATCCACTTAACTTGCACATTTTTGGATTAAGGGAAGAAACCCACACAGACAGTTGCCCGAGGGTGGAATCGAGCCCTGGTTCCTGGTGCTGTGAGGCTGCAGTGCTAACCACTGAGCTACCAAGCTACCCTCAGTACAGTAACTATGAAAATTTTCAGATTGCTTTGTGACCACATTTACTTCACTAATATCCTGACTTGGAAATCTGTTTCCAAAACATCCAAGAAAAGACACCAAGTGAAATAAGTGCACCGAGGCTGGTATCTTATCACAAAGTCACTCTTTATTTACACATTCAGAGTCAGTCACTGAAGTGCAGAGAGTCTGAATCTTGTATTTATATCTGTCAGCCAGGGCTACGTGATTGGCCCAGGTTGACAACCTCAATCAATGATTATGTAGTCAATGGACCCACCTGGCTCCAATCGCTGTGCCAAGGATTGCCTTATAAGGTTTTTTTTTAATATTTACTCATGTAATGTAGGAGTCACTGGCTGGGGTATAGCATTTATTGCCCATCTGTTGTTGCCTTGGAGAAGGTGGTGGTGAGTTGCCTTCTTGAACAGTCTATGTGTTGTGGGTAGAACTACAATGCAGTTAGTGCGGGAGTTCCAGGATTTTGACCTATTGACAGTGGAGGAATGGCAATATATTTCCAAGTCAGGATGGTGAGTGACTTGGAGGGGAATTGCAGATGGTCATAATCCCATGTATCTACTACTGTTGTCTTTCTGGATAGAAATAGTTGAAGGTTTAGAAAGGGCTGAGCCTTGGCGAATTTCTGTTATGCACCTTTTAGATGGTACACACTGCTGCTACTGAGCCTTGGTGAAAGAGGGAATGTTAATCAAGCAGGTAACATTGTTGTGGATTGTGTCAAAATCCTTGAGTGTTTTTGGAATTCATCAACGCAAGTGGGAAGTATTCTATCATATTCCCAACCTGTGCCATGTACGTGGTGAACAGGCTTTGGCAAATTGGAAGGTGAGTTACTCACTGCAGGATTCCAAACCTCAAAGCTGCTCGTGCAGCCACAGTATTGATATGGCCACTCCAGTTCATTTCTGTTCAATGGTAAAGCCCCAGGATGTTGATTGCAATGCCGTTCACCGTTAATGAGTGATGGTTGAGTAAATTCTTGTTGGAGATGGTCTTTGGGGGACGTGAATATTAGTTGCCTCTTGACATGCCCGATATTGTCCAGGTCTTACTGCATTTGGTCACGTGTCAGCAATAGAAGAGTTCCAAAGTCAAAGCAAATTGATTGCATAGATATAAAGCTGTCAAGAAGGTAATAAGGTGATAGCCAGTTTAGAAAAGACATTCTTGGAAAGCAGATTAGTTATTCATCTTTTGCCAAGGCCACCATTTTTCAATGCATGCTTGTAGTTGATGGGAATTTGTTCTTGGCATGTGACAGGAAATTGTGTTTTATATAATGTTGCTGTCGGACATGCTTTTGCATCAGAGGCATGACAGGAAGTGAGTATTTATTGCATTAAAAAGGAGCTCCAGCTGCATAATCCCAGCCACCTGCAGTCTGACTTTGTTTCCCAGGCAGCAGACAGGACAGACCTCACTGTCACGTCTGTTACATTAAAGATACAGAGACAGGATAGACTAAAGTGGGACAATGTTATTTTAAGGCAGCACCGCTTAATCCTTCGCTCAATTACATAATTGAGAAGCCATGCTCTTCTTTAAAATAGTCTCTAGAAAAATGAAAGTAAATAAGTATATTTTTTTCAAACATGCTTTGAACAAAAGAAAGCATACTTTCATCAAGACAAATTCTCAATGGCTGTGGCTCTGCAGTCAGCAGATGAAACAGCAATCATCATTGACCATGAAGAAAGCTGCCTACAACAATCAAGCATTTGTTGGAATTGGTTTTTGCCTTTCCCAACAGCTGGTAGAATTAATACCAGATCAATATCTGGTCCTGCAGCAGCAATTATATTAACAAGCGTATAAGCAGCTAATCACATTAAAATATTTGTACGCAGCAAGCTAAGAAGTTAATTTAAATTTCATTTGCCATACACGTGTATTTCTAAACAGGAATTGAATTTTTATTGTCATTGTAGATGAAATAACTCCACAAGGCCAGCAACCCGTCACCAAGTCACCCTTTATTTACAGAGAGATAGCAAGAACTGCCAATGCTGGAGTCAGAGATAACACCGTATGGAGCTGGAGGAACGCAGCCGGCCGGGCAGCATCACAGGAGCAAGAAAGCTGACGCTTTGTTTCAGGACTGTTCTTCAGAAATGGGGAGGGGGATGTGAGCTGGGAAATAAATAGAGAGAGGAGGGGTGGGGCTGGGGAAGGTAGGTGTGATGTGATAGGTGAGTGCAGGTGGAGAGGCAGGTGGGGCTTGGCCATTGGGAAGGGTGGGGTGGATAGGTAGGAGAGAAGATGGACAGGTTGTGTCCGGCCGAGGAGGTGGAGATGAAAGAGAGGGTTGGACACGGGATGAAGCCTGGGGTAGGGAGATTTTAAAACTGGTAAATTGGGCTGTAGGCTCTCAAGGATGGACATGTCATCCAGGGAGTGAGAGGGGGAGTTGAAATGGTTCGCGAATTGAAAGAGTTGTTGTTTATCATGTACAAAGTGCAGATGCTCTACAAAACAGTCTCCAAGTCTACTCTTGCACTCACCGATGTAGAGGAGGTCACATCGGTAGTAGCGGATACAGTAGACCTGTTATTTACATATGCCCAGTACATGGACTGTGACTAGCTGGCTCAGAACCAGTCCCTACAGTGAAGAGAATCCCTGAGATTCTTGTTTATATCTGTCAGCCAGGGGTCTCTGATTGGCCCAGATTAACAGCCCCAATAAGGGAACTCACAGTCAATGAAATATGTCTGGCCAGCCATGTTCTAATCACTGCAATAGGGAAAGTTAATGTTCAGAAAACAAAGAAGTTAGGTCACAGGGCCAATGAGGGTGTTTCACATTAATTACGAAGTTAGGATTCCATTAGAACACAGTTACGCCTCATTCATCAATTTTTGCAAGGGTTTTGCACTGAATGGAACAGCGTATGAATAGATATATCTGGCAATTCATTTCATGTATTGCTTTCGCTTTGGTAGGGGCAGGCGGGAACTTAACAGGCCATCCTCTGACCAGATAAATCATAGAAACTCTACAATGTGGAAACAGGCTCTTCAGCCCAACAAGTCCACACCCACCCTCAGAGACCACCCAGACCCATCCCTGTATAACCCACCTGATCTACACATCCCTGAACACTATGGGCAATTTAGTATGGCCAATCCATCTACCCTACCATATCTTTGGACTGTGGGAGGAAACCAATGCACCTGGAGGAAACCCATGCAGACATGGGGAGAATGTGCAAACTCCACACATACAGTTGCCTGAGGCTGGAATTGAACCCAGGTCCCTGGCACTGTGAGGCAGCAGTGTTAACCACTGAGCCACATGCCACCCCCAGTGTAGAATCACTGACAGCAATGTATGGGTTTCCACAACACAATGCATCTGGTGGACCTTAGAACATTTACATGGTTACTGTTTGCTTTTGTTCATCGATTGATATTTTGAGTGAATGGGCCACACCCATCATAACAATGATGATGAAGGATGGGTCAGCATCTGCAATGGTTTCGAAGTCACTATTAATCTGATACGATGGGCTGAGCACTATCCTTTGCTGGATTAGCTGGACGTCGGCTTTTTAGTAAAATTGACCTTAGTCAAGCTATCTCCAGTGGAATATAAATCCCGAGTCACAGAAATGCTTGAAAATTGTAACACATAAAGAACTTCTCAAATATAAGAGATTTTCATTTGGAATCATATCTGCACCCATGTTATTCCAACAAATAACACAGAATAGGAAAGATTTAGAGGCATGAATGAGTTGAACAGAAGAAAATCTGTTTCTGTGCTGTATGATTCAATGACTCCATTTTCTTTTACCTGAATCACATGCACATACAACCTAAGCTCATTCACAATGATAATGTGAACTTGTCTACTTTGGCAGGAAGAATAGAAAGGCATCATATTACTTAAACTGAGAAAGATTGGAAACCTTCCAAATACAGTGGGATCTCGGTGTCCTTGTGCATGAATCATAAAGTTAGTTTGTTGGTACAACAACTGACTAAAAAGGCTATCAAAATGTTGTCATTTATTTCAAGAGAAATGCAATGTAAAAGTATGTAAGTTTCACCAAATTTACACAGGGCATTGGTCAGACTACATACTGTGTACAGTTATGGTGTCCTTCCAAAAAAGAGGTTTAAATTTGCTAGAAGCAGTCTAGAGAATGTTCACTTGACTAAAAACTGGGGTGAGGGGGTTATCACATGAGGAATGGTTGTGTAGGTTGAGAAGTGGTCAGTGGATGTTTGAAGAATTAGAGGTAATCTTATTGAAATAGCTGAGATCCTGAGGGCACTAGATAGGTGGATGCTGTAAGGATGTTTCCCCTTGTACAAGAGACCAGAGCAAGAGTACAGTGTTTAAAAATGAGGAGGTTTCTATTTCTGGTGGAATGTGAGTTAAGAAAACAAAGATGCCCATTGTCAATTGTGCTTCATCAGAGACTACCAGAAAGCTCCTGGACTAAGATAAAAGATAGGATTGACAGCAGCACTCTATTACAACCTCAAATTTTTGGGACATTGTCCTTCTTATCACTGCTACACACCTTTTATCGCCCTCCCTCCCAAAAGAGCCATGAAACTTTTTGAATTTCAATACATTCAAGGATAGTGAAGTGTGAAAGGTCAGGAGCAAGCATTTCGTCTTTGTATGGGTTTTCAAGATGTAAGATTGAAATTTTCATTAATATAATTTACTGTGTTTTGAGAAAAATTGGTTCTAATTTGCTTAATTTATTTCCTCAATACCAAGGACATTTAGGTTTAGAATTAGACTTAGGTTTTATTGTCATGGGTACTCAAGTACGGGTACAGGAGTACAGTGAAAACTCTACAATGTCACCACACAGAGTGCCAACGTAGGTTCAATGTACCTAAGTACAAAATCTTATTACAGAAGTAGAAAAATAAAGAAATAAGTTAAAAAGTTCAGCACTACAGTCTGCTTAGTATAAAGATAGAAAAATAAAGAAATAAGGTTAAAAAGTCAAATGTTACAATCTTAAGACAAGGGCCTGCAGATGCTCCAAACTGGGCTTTCTCCAGAGGGCTCACTCTCCCCTGCGCGCGGCATACTTTCACCCACACTGGACTAATTGTTTTCAAGTTGTTTATTTGGTACTTTAACTATGAGCTACGAGGGAGGAAATTAGTAGGTTGATGAAGATGTGTAATTAGCTGTTTTCTGGCTCATTGTTTTTATCCTGTGGTGGTTGAGCTATTTGAGTACATTAAGAGCTAAGTTGTGTCTGCAAAGCACAAGCTGCCAACAAAGAAGTGAGCTTATGCTGCCTTTGCTCTGGGTGTTCAGCCTTGAGATACTGTTCCACAGGATATTTCCCAACAAACATTAATACTTGTGCAAGGTAAGTAAGAAGAGTTTGATTCTTATAGTGTTTAGTATGAATTGAGTTTGGACAAACGTACAGGTGAGACACAGAGTAAATCTTGGTGCTGTTTGTGTGATATGTGAATCATCATCGAGAGTATCTATGGTGGGACGTTTACATTGTTTTGAAAAACTTACTCCGTTGAACAGTTTATAACCATCTAAACAGGGAAATAGCCACTTTCTGCAGCATCAGAGAAAATGAGTAGTTTCTGGATTGATTTTCCAAAGAGATTTGTCATCAGAGAGGCAGTGCAAATACTATTCTGGGCATGTGGATGATGTTTAAAGAAGGAAAGGCACCCAAAGGGGGCAAGAGTTAAGATCCTTGAATTATCTGTTAGAAAGTTAGGCTTGGATAAGTCTCTTTTTCATATTTCAAGGCACAGAGTAACCATATTCCTCAGAGTTTTGTAGGATTCCTGAGGGTATGTCGTTAATTGCTAAAGCCAATCTGCACCCAGAATGTTTTGTTGCAAAGCAGACAAGATACCACTGATGATTGAATTTTGGATAGCTTGTTAGCTTGGGTTTCCTCTCCTTGCATTTTCACTGTACCTCTGTACTGCATTTGCTTTTGAAGGAAACAGCACCAATATTTATTTGTGTCAGGTGCAGCAATCCTGGGCAACTTTTGTCCATATGAAGCCTTCAAAGTTCCTTGCCTTCTGTTGAGAATGCACCCCAGAATTTGTATGCTTCATAGATTCACATCGGTGAGTGAGTGTCAGGCATTCTGGCTACAACCAAGCCATTTCAGCGGTGATGTAGAACACAGAACAGTACAGCACAGTACGGGCCTTTTGGCCGATGATGTTGTCCTGACCAAATATCCTACTAAGATCAATCTACTCTGCATACCCTACATTTTACTATCCTCCATGTGCCTATCCAAGAGTCGCTTAAAAGTCTTTCAAGTATCTGACTCTGCTACCACTGCTGGCAGCACATTCCACACGCCCACCACTCTCTGTGTGAAGAACCTATCGCTGACATCTCCCCTATACCTTCCTCCAAACTCCTTCAAATTATGTCCCCGCATAATAGTCATTTCCGCCCTGGGCAAAAGTCTCTGACTATCCACTCTACCTATGCCTCTGATCATCTTCCACACCTCTATCAAGTCACCTCTCATTCTTCTTCACTCTAATGAAAAATGCTCGAGCTGCCTCAAACTTTCCTCATAAGACCTGCCCTCCAGTCCAGGCAGCACCCTGGTAAATTTCCTCTGCACCATCTCTAAAACTTTCACATCTTTCCTACAATGAGATGGCCAGAACCGAACACAATATTCCAAGTGTGGCCTAACCAGAGTTTTATAGATCTGCAGCGTAAGCTCACAGCTCTTAAACTCAACTCCCCTGCCAATGAAAGCCAACACACCATACGCCTTCTTTACAGCCCTATCAACTTGGGTAGCAAACTTTGAGGGACCTATGGACATGGACCCCAAGGTCGCTCTGTTCCTCCAAAATCCACCGAAAATCCTGCCATTAACCCTGTATTCTGCATTCAAATTCAACCTTCCAAAATGAATCACATGTCTCTATATTGGTGTGGACAATTGGATTACCAGCTCCAGAGAGTACCCTTGTGTTTGACATCATGTCTTGTCAATTGATCTTCAGAAGCTTCTGAGGGCAACTCAGGTGAAGGTTGTTGAGCTTGGTGTAATGCACACGTGGAGCAGTGGGAAGGACTACTGTTCTGCAATCTTTTGGTTTAGTAGGCAGATTTGCTTCTCCTCATTCCTAACATTTGAAGCCTACAGTTGTTTTGGCAACTCTTGCACATGTCTCATCATCCATTGAGACAGCTTGAGAGAATTGATGCTGGAATATACATTTAGAGGCCTTGGTCTTTGCCTGGAGTCATTTCAAATGGAGCAAGTTTCTGTTCATGATATGTCTGATTTTAATGCCATGATCACCATAATAGACAATATGACAATAGACAATAGGTGCAGGAGTAGGCCATTCAGCCCTTCGAGCCAGCACCACCATTCATTATGATCATGGCTGATCATCCACAATCAGTATCCTGTTCCTGCCTTATCCCCATAACCCTTGATTCCACTATCTTTAAGAGCTGTATCTATCTCTTTCTTGAAAGTATCCAGAGACTTGGCCTCCACTGCCTTCTGGGGCAATGAATGATGAAAGGTATTGGAAAGCATGATGGAGCAACAGCATGTGTAACAGGATTATCATGAGCATACAGCCTAGTTTAACTCAGCTAATGACTGAGTATGGTCTGAAGCTTCAACATTATCCAACATGTGTGAGTGGATCATCATGGAATTGTTGAAACATTGTAATGAATTTTTCGGGGGAGCTAAATTTCTCCATTAGTTTTCAGAGGCCCTAGTAGCTGACCGATGGTTTCAAAGGGCTTGGTCAAGTCAGCTTGGAGGTAAATATCATCTTCAGTGAATTGGTCCTGAAGCTATCCATCTAACTACAAACACCTTATCAGTGTTCCTCAATCTTTGCTGACACTGCACTGACACTTTGACATCAAATGTGTTCATTACACAGCACTAAGTGTTTTAGAAAGATTGCGGCAAAAATTTCACCAGTGGCTGAGGAAACTAAGATTCCTGTACGATTATCATAAGATTGGCAAACCCTTGTCCACTTTAACAATAGAAGAACTTTGTATTCTTGCAAAATGGTTCCTTGCTGCCACAAGTACTGAAAGGGTTCAGTAAGCCACTTGACTAGGCATTATATCCCAGCCTTGCAGACATCAGCTGGGATTGTGTCAGATCCTGAAAGCTTGCCGTTAGACTGAACTTGAATTTCATTTATCACTCCTGACAATGTAGAAGGTAATGAAGAGGACAGTCGATGGCAATCTGTTGATTAATTCTCCTTGATTGAATGAAAACTGGGTGAAAATGTGGTTAAGGTATGCTGCCCATTTGCGAGCAATCTTGGCTGACTGGCATTGAGGATTAGTGATGATGAGCTTATAGACTTGAGGTGTATAAACAGATTTCAGAGCATCATAGGGTCTCTTCCTGAATTTAATGTGCTGGTCAGTGCTAGGGCTGCTGCTTTATTTAATGTATAACATGTGCATAGGATTATGTAGGATGTATTGCACAGAAACAGTCTATTTACCCAACCAGCCTGTCCAAGTACACCTCCTCTTATCATTGAATCTAGAGTCATAATGTTCTACTCTTTTCACCTTCAATGTTACAACTAATCTTTGTGGTACTGAGATCCACATTCTGAACACTCTTTAGCTCCAAAGGTTTCTTGAATTCCCTATTGGATTTCTTGGTGACCATTTTATAGAGATGGTATATTTTTGTGCAAATTTTCTAGTGCCTCTATATCTTTTCAATAATAAAGGGACAAAATTTTTCCTTGAATATAAATGTGATTTATAATTATATTCCAATATTACAATTATTATGTATTAAATATAGAGTAAAAATCGAAACTTGCCAACAATACCAAGCTTGAAGTTATGGTAGATAGTGAGGATGATAAATTGACTGCAAAGAGAGATCATTAGGTTAGCAGAATGGAAAGTCTTAAATGGATTTGATACAGAGAGTGTGTTGTGATTAATATTGATCAGTAGGAGCTGTATAGGGATAGTCTTAATAGAATGATTTGAAAGTTTAAGCAGGGACAGCAGGATTCAGTGACCCATGTGCAAAGATTATTGAAGATGGCAGGACATACTGGGAGAGTATTTAGCAAAGCAATTGGGACCCTGGACTTTGTAAATAGAGGCACTGAGTACAATAACAGGGAAGCTATGATGGATCTTAATAAGGCTGTGCCCAGATAACAACTAGTGTGTGGCATCCAGGTCTAGATGTTACACTTTAGGAAATCTGAGGGAAGTGTACAAAATGATGTCAGACTTGTTAAGGTAAACATGGAGAAACTATTCCCATTAGTTACTTGTAAAATGACAGAGGACACAGATATAAGGCTTTGGGAAATAAATGCAAGGGTTGTAAAGAGGACTTTTACATGGAAATTTGTAATTATCTGAATTTTTGTGCTAAGGATGGGAGAAGTGGATTTAATCAGTGGTTTGATTTGTGGAAATGAGAAATTGAAAGTGCATTTGTGGGAAGTAGACCTGCAGAATGACTGACTGGAATAGAGCAGGAGAGTGGAATTGATTGAATTGCTCTAGAGAAAGTTAGTATAGACACATTGGGTGGATTCTTCTGCTTGGCCAACTTGGAGGCAGGGAGGATATTTAATTAGGCACACTAGGTACCAGCCAGAACTAAATTATAGATAGGAAACCCCATGGTCAAAGTTACTGCCCTAATGCCAGTTAATGATTATTTAAGGGTCACTTGCCCCTCTGGTATCAATGCAGTTACATGCAGGCCTATTGCTAAGCACCGTATATAACAAATAAGGTCACTAGTTTGTCACCTCCTGGGTGTGGGTCCTTTGATCAAACTCGGTGCCTGATGAAGGGATGTAGGGATGGGTGACCCACTGAAAACCGTGCCCTTGTTCTTGTTGCCAACACCTCTTCTCCCTGAACTCCTTTTTCCCATAACCCCCAGCTACACAAGACATCTCACCACCTCCCCCCACCGTTCTGGTTTACTGCTTGTGTCTGAGTCACTCTTTGTGTTCCTCTGTGGCGCTGCTGAGCTCCTGGTAAGTGAGATATCCACCCAGCCAAGTGCACTCATATTGCTGTCCTTACCACTGCCTGATTGGTTCAGTGAGACATAAACTTTTTTAAAAAAAGCAGTGTGGGTCCTTGCCATCAGGCCAGCTGACAGTCAAGACGCCTAAGACCACCACAAGATTCTATACCATGAGCCAAATGCCATGATGACTCAATGACTCTATGCAAGGCAGGCACAGGAAGGAAGTGTTCACATTCTTGAGGCTTTGAAATTATTTCTGGTGCTACATCATCTGCCTTCCCCTGAAACAGTATCCTTGTGATGGCAGTACTTAGAGTAGTGCAGGGTATGGAGAAAGTCTGTTACTAAAGGAGGGAGAGAGAGCGAGACTCGGATTAAGAAAACTATTGAAAACGATGCAGAAAGCCTACATTAAATAAATGGAAAGAAGTGCATTGAGGAGGAAGGGAAAGAGACAGAAAATTTTAAAAAGAGGCAAGGATTGCGAAGAAAACCAGAATAATGAAAAACAGTTAACATTCAAAAAATAGCATCAATATTAAGTAATATTGATGTGAATACTGAAACTAGGCAAAATTTCAGAATCTACAATTCAAGATAAAATTTAATGCTCAATTAGACATGTATAATTTTAAGAAGGATAAATGGCGTAGATTTTGTTTTCAAAGGTCAAGCCACGCTTGACAATGGGTATTTTGAAGAAGCAAATAGGTATTAGAAATAGCAGGCAATTTTCATAAGGTGCTTTGGAAGAGGCTGATTAGAAAAATTCCCCAATTTAAAGTTTTTGTGGTGGGCACCATTCCACAAACTGGGGCATGTAGGTTTAAAACACATCCTCCTATTTTCCTAACACGCCAACATCTTCCTCCCTCAGCATTCCCTAGGCCTTTGGTAGTTGTGGGATTTGAACTCCATTTGTGGCAAGCATCGAAAGAGCCTGAGACATGACAGACAATTTTGTGTTTAGTCAGGTCTAAGTGTAGCAGCTCACAGAGTTATGCCCCATGTTAACATCCTGTTCAAATAGGAAGCTCCCAGCTGCTGACAAAACTGTATCTTTTAATAGGTATCGCAGTGAAAATGTCACAAAGTTCTAAGGTTGAGCTGCCAATGTGCAGAGCTTCAAATGTTTCCAGCTGAAGGAAGAGTTAGGTGTTTCAATTGAATTACACAAAACCAGCAATTGGATTATTGGGACTTCATCATCAAGATTGGTGCATTTTGTTTCTATCATGCTTCAGGAATCTTACGGATGTTGGTTGGAACATGCATTGTTATTAACTCTGTTCCCTCAACTCCCACTGTCTCTCATTGGACATAATTTACCTATGGCCAGTGTCACTCCATGATCCTGGGACTTTAGCGTACATCCTACTCGAGCAGTGATGTCTTTCCCTGTGACACTGTTGAACACGCAAGCTTCAGTTACAGCTGTTTTAATGTGCTGAGATAGTAGGAACTGCCGATGCTGGAGAATCTGAGATAATAAGGTGTAGAGCTGGATAAACACAGCATCAGAGGAGCAGGAAAGCTGATGTTCTGAGTCTAGACCCTTCTTCAGAAGTTGGGGAGGGGAAGGGGATTCTGAAATAAATAGGGAAAGGGGGGAGGTGGATAGAAGGTGGATAAAGGAGAAGGTAAGTGGAGAGGAAGCCAGTAAAGGTGAGTGTAGCTGGAAAGTTAGGGAGGGGATAGGATAGTCCAGGGAGGACAGACAGGTCAAGAAGGTGGGATGAGGCTGGTAGGTAGGAGATGGGGGTGGGGCTTGAGGTAGGAGGAGTGGATAGGTGGGGGTCAGGTTAGGGAGGCTGGGATGGTTTTGGGATGCAGTCGGAGGAGGGGACATTTTGAAGTTTGTGAAGTCTGTATTGATACCATTGGGCTGCAGGGTTCCCAAGCGGAATATGAGTTGCTGTTCCTGCGACCTTCAGGTGGCATCGTTGTGGCACTGCAGGAGGCCCAAGATGGACATGTCGTCCAAGGAATGGGAGGGGGAGTTGAAATAGTTTGGGACTGGAAGGTGCAGTCGTTTGTCACGAGCCGAGCGTAGGTGTTCCACAAAGCTGTCTCCAGGCCTCTGCTTGGTTTCCCCGATTGTAGTGGAGGCCACATCGGGAACAGCGGATGCAGTATACCACATTAGCAGATGTGCAGGTGAACATCTGTTTGATGTGGAAGATTTTTCTTGGGGCTTGGAATAAGGGTGAGGGAGGAGGTATAGGGGCAGGTGTAGCATTTCTTGCGGTTGTAGGAAAAAGTGCCGGGTGTGGTGGGACTGGTGGGGAGAATGGAGCAGACAAGGGAGTCACGGAGAGAGTGGTCCCTCCGGAAAGCAGATGAGGGTGGGGATGGAAAAATGCCTTTGGTAGTGGGGTCGGATTGCAGATGGTGGAAGTGCCGGAGGATGATGCATTGGATCTGGAGGTTGGTGGGGTGGTATGTGAGGATGAGGGGGATTCTGTTTTCGTTGTTTTTGCAGGGACGGGGTGTGAAGGTTGAGTTGCGGGAAATGCGAGAGACACAGTCAAGGGCGTTTTCGACCACTATGGAGGGCAAGTTGCGGTCCTTGAAAAACAAGGACATCTGGGATGTCCGGGAGTGGAATGCCTCATCTCAGGAGCAGATGCGGCTGAGATGAAGGAATTGGGAATAGGGGATGGCATTTTTGCAGGAGGGTGGGTGGGAGGAGGTACATTCTAGGTAGCCGTGGGAGTTGGTAGGTTTGAAATGGATATCTGTTTCCAGGTGGTTGCCAAAAAGAGACAGAGAGGTCCAGGAAGGAGAGAGGGGTATCAGAGATGGTCCAGGTGAACTTAAGGTTGAGGTGAAAGGTGTTAATGAATTGGATGAAGTGTTGGAGCTCCTTGTGGGAGCACGAGTCGGCGCCTATATAGTCATCGATGTAATGGAGGAAGAGGTGGGGTTTAGTGCCAGTGTAGCTATGGAAGAGGGATTGTTCCACATAACCTACAAAGAGGCAGGCATAACTTGGGTAACCATGGCCACCCCCTTTGTCTGTAGGAAGTGGGAGGAATTGAAAGAGAAGTTCTTGAGGGTGAGGACAAGTTTGGCTAAGCGGATGAGGGTGTCAGTGGTGGTGGACTGTCAGACCTGCAGGACAGGAAGTAGCGGAGGTCCTTTAGGGCAAATGCTTAGGGATTGCAGGTGTATAGGGATTGGATGTCCATGGTAAAGATGAGGTGTTGGGAATTGGAAGTTTTGGAGGAGGTGGAGGGCATGGGTGGTGTCATGGACGTAGGTGGGGAGTTCCTGGACCAAGGGGGAGAAAATGGAGTCAGATAAGTGGAGATGAGTTCAGTGGGGCAGGAGCAGGTGGAGACAATGGGTTGACCAGGACAGGTTTGTGGATTTTGAGAAGGAGATAGAAGTGAGCGGTGCAGGATTGGGGAATGATGAGGTTGGAGGGTGTGGGTGGGAGGTCACCTGAAGTAATGAGATTGTGGATGGTTTGGGAGATGATGTTTTGGTGGTTGGGGGTGGGCTCATGATCCAGGGGGTAGTAGGAGGACATTTCGGAGAATTGGCGTCTGGCCTTGGCGATGTAGAGGTCAGTGCGCCATACTACCACTGCGCCTCCCTTGTCTGCGGGTTTTATGGTGAGGTTGGGATTGGAGCGGAGGGCTGCACGCTCTGCGGGGGAGAGGTTGGAGTGGGTGAGAGGGGTGGAGAGGTTGAGGTGATTGATGTCTCGATGGCAGTTGGAGATGAAGAGGTTGAGGGACAGTAGGAGGCCTGAGGTGTTTCTCAAAGATCTATTACTCCGTATAAATGCATCTCTTCCAACCATGATGCTTCTTAAATTTCAATGCAATATTACTTAATAATGGTACAAAATTACATTTGCTTTATACTATATATTATTAGCAGCATATAATGATTCAATATACTTGTTAAAATTCATTAGATTTTATGAAACTGTTTGCTCAAACTGCACTTCATTTAAGAAAACAAACTTTGCCCATGTCTCAGTCTAAGTAGCAAGATAGATAAAGATAGATCGAGACTTTCAGATCTCTGACAACTCATCATGCAATTATTCAAATGTGAGTTTACAAAGGAAGACCTTATATTGAATACTAAGTAGAAACTGAAAGAACTACAGATACTGGAAATCAGTTTCTGGTCCAGTGACTCAGGACCATGGTGCAGATGCAATCAGTGAGAATAGGCAACAACATCTCCTTCACAATAATCCTCAAGACCAACACCCCGCTAAGCTGCATACTTGTACCACACTCCCTATACAGTCAGGACAGTGCAGCCAAGTTTCATTCTAATTCCATTTACAAGTTTGACAAGCTGACACTGCAATTATAGGTTAGACTTCAAATGACAAAACAGAATACAAGAAATAGATAGAGTACTTGATGGCATGGTGTAAAAATAACTATCTCTTGTTCAACATCAGCAAAATGAAAGAGCTGATCATTGGCTTCAGGAAGCAAGATGGAGGACACACTCCCATCTACATCAGTGGTGCTGAGGTGTAGGTGGTCGAGAGTGTCACGTTCTGAGGAAGGGTCACCAGACCTGAAACGTTAACTCTGATTTTTGCTTCACAGGTGCTGCTAGACCTGCTGAGTCTTTCCATCAATTTGTGTTATTGTTCCAGATTTAGAACATCCGCAGTTCTTTCGGTTTTTAGTTATTGAATTTACGTAGTCTGCAGTTATTTTTTCCAAAGTAATCCTTTTAAAAATTTGGAAATGTAAGTAATATCTATAAATACTTTGGGGTTCTGATCTGTAGTTGTAACATAATTCAGCTGACACTATGGTGAGGAGCACTTCATCACATTTAAACTAATCCGAAACATGTTAATGTTTGACTCTATCAATACAGATCACATAGTCAACTCTTCAAGTATTTCCTTGGCAACAGAACTCTTTGATTTTGTAAGACAAACTCCACAGGTACCAGTTCTTTTCTTCGTTCTGTTTCTCACTTGAAACATTTTTCCAAGTAGAACATTTGCCTTTTGAGCTTTCAGGGAAATTAGCAAAAATCTAAAATGAAGATTAACATTAATTTAGTTGAATTTCACAGAATCAGAAGTCACACAACACCAAGTTATAGTCCAACAGATTTATTTGGACTTCACCTGATAAAGGAGCAGTGCTATGAAGGCTTGTGATTTCAAATAAAACTGTTAGACTATAACTCAGTGATAGTAGGAACTGCAGATGCTGGAGAATCTGAGGTAACAAGGTGTAGAGCTGGATGAACACAGCAGGCCAGGCAGCATCAGAGGACCAGGAAAGCTGATGTTTCGAACATATGATGTGACATGTTTAGTTTTCCCATAGTCTTTATTTAATATTCCATGCATTGTTCCCTCCACCCAGATTCTCACATGCTGCCCTTATGGTACTGATTCATGATAGCGTGTGATCCAGGACCTTGTGTGAAACAGTCAATGTTTGCCTGTTGTCCAATATCAAGACATCACAGTGAAGTCAATCCTATTGCTGTGTTCACAAATGTTCTAATCAAGATTTCTGAACAGCAAGGTATGTTATTGCACTGGAATGGTCCTTTAAGAAACTATACATTCAGAAGAATATATAAAGGTGAAAATGATGTTGACATCTAAGCTGCCAAATCTGTTGACACCAAAAATGTGAAATGTGCTGTGGGACAACTTTTCCAGGTCAGAACAGTTTGATGATGGACGAACTTAAGTCATGAAATGTTTTGGCAACATGGCGTATTTTGTATTTCTGGTAAAGAAGAATGACCTTGAAAAGGTAAAGGATATAATTGTGATTTTTATTTAAAAATGAGGCTGAGTGTAGGACTGTCTTTCCAAAAGTTCTTTTTTTGTCTCTGACCTGTGTGCACTGGTGGCATTAAGAGTCCTCTGTGGGAGTCTAGCAAAGCAAAGTGGAAACCCTTTCCAGGGCCTTCGTTTCAATTTCCAGCATTTGGTTAGGAAAAAGGACAAGATGATTTCTGTGGGGCGAACAGTGCAGCAAACCTCAAATATTCACTTCAAACTATGAGATGTTAAAAACAGAAGACATTAATTGATTTTAAAAAATATGATGAATATATAAAATTCAATTGGAAATCAACATTCTGTAAAATTTTGCCCTGATTAAGATGTTTTACTGATCAGTAAAATAAGATTTTATTGAATCTTTGAAAGGCAAGCTGTTAGAGGATTATTTAAAGATTACAATATGGATCTTTCAGCATTTTTGAGAAACCAGAAAGAAAAAACTCTGGATAAATTTCTACTGGTGTCTAACAATAAATGGTATTTTACTTTAGTAGAAAATTCCAGCTACTGATCCAGTTATCTCTCCTCCAAGAATGTAAGAAGCATTCATTTGAATATTTTCTGAGTGGTGAGAAGTTAGAATTGTCGAGCGTCAACATGCAAACCTACAATTTAGGAGCATAAATAGGCTACTCAGGGATCAAATGTTCTCCACCGTTCAACAAAATTGTAATCAATCTGATTTTGGCCTCAACTGCGCAATCCTGCATAGCCTGATACCTTTGTTGCTTTTGTTAGTCAAGAAACTATCTAACTCAGCCTCCAATGCATTCAATGGATCTGCATCCAGTGCCCATTGCAATGAACCTCCTCTGAAAGCTTCTAATGGAATATGTCCTTTCTTGAGTGAAGAAAGCAAAACTGTACACAGTACTCAATGAATCACCCACACAACTGCAGGAAAAAGTCACTGCTTTTATAATTTATTTCCATATAAATGACACCATTCCATTTACCTTCCTAATTACAAGTTGTAACTTCAAATTAACTCTTTGGATAGTTTATCAGGAGACGCAGATCGCTCTGTAATTCAGTTCTGCAATCTTTTCCATTTAAAAAATGTTTTTTTTTCTACTCTTCCTGCCAAAGTGGACATGTTTACATTTTCTCATGCTGCATTCCATCTGTTAAACCTTCGTCCATACTTAGACACAGGCATAATATTTTTGTATCCATAGAGTCTTTCTCATTGGGATATATCATTGTTGAGTGTTATGAAATGCCCCCTTAAATATGCCCCTTGATGGGCAACATTTTGGTGGTTCGTGTGTGGAATGAACTTCCAGAGGAGGTGGTGGATGTAGGTACAGTTACAACATGTAAAAGACATTTGGAGAAGTACATGAAACAGAAGTATTTGGCGGGATATGTGCTAAGTGCAGGCAGGTAGGACTAGTTCAGTTTAGGATTATTTTCGGCATGGACTAGTTGGTCTGAAGAGTATGTTTCCGTGTTGTATAGCTATGTCTCTATGACTATAAATATTTGCCACTACATCTCTCCTGCCCTATTTCTTAAATTAATTTCTCTATTCACTTTAGCCTTTCCAATTTTCCTGTCCTTATGAAATGTCCCAGAGCCTTAAACATTCAGATCTCAGCCTTTATCATCTTACACCCTCTCTCCGAAATACTATCAGATCATAGATATTTATTTCCATGTAAGCTGTTAATCCATATACTATGTTACAAATGATAAATTCATTTTAACTTTAAGTTCTGTCTTTTCTGTCATTTTCAACATTTTAGCCTCATCTGTTGGGACGCTCTTAAGCTTGTGTGCTCTTTCCCTTGTTACCACTTATTACTTTACTTATTGCAACTTTGGGTGGGGGACGGGTGAAGCTCTAACAAAAACAAAGTTGCTGGAAAAGCTCAGCAGGTCTGGCAGCATCTGTGGAGGAGAAAACAGAGTTAACGTTTCAGGTCCGGTGACCCTTCCTCAGAACTCACCGGACACAAACCTTAACTCTGTTTTCTCCGCCACAGATGCTGCCAGACCTGCTGAGCTTTTCCAGCAACTTTGTTTTTGTTCCTGATTTACAGCATCCGCAGTTCTTTTGGTTTTTATCAGAAATTCTAATGTCGGACCCAGCAAAAGAGATAGTTTACTTCAGGGGATGCAGTTTGGTGTGGGGACCATGGGAATGGCCCTGCATGGGTAAAGCGCGTGATTGATGTGATGTCAGGACCAGTGACATATAAAGTTCAGGTTTTTGTGAAGGTCCCGAACAAGCACTTGGACCATATGAAAGCCACAAATTCTCAAACAGTACAGGAGCAAAACAGGCCTTGCACTTCGGATTAGTTGGAAATGCTGCTCAAACCTGTGGGTTTACCATTTTCATCAAGTGTTGACAACTCCTCTGGATCAGAGATGGACATGATGGAAATAGCCACTTTGACACCTTTGCTGCTAGAAGAAGAGATTTAAATTCTACCTTATATTACACGCTGCCTGCATTGGACATCGAGTTGGAGGAACCTGACCCGGTGCTAAAACACCCCAGGAGGGTCTCCAAAAAAAACCCCACCTGTGTCCATGGACTCAGAGAGGAAAGGATGTAGACATTGTAACAAGGTCTGACAGCTAGGCCTTATAGAATATGAGTTCCCTTATTGGGGCTATTAATCTGGTCCAATCAGAGTGCCCTGACTGACAAATAAAAAGTATCAGAGATACTGACACACTGGCGTCTGACTCTTTATGAGGCTGTACTACATTCAAGGACTATTTGTATGTAATTAAAGGGTGACCTTGTGATGGCATACTGGCCTCTGCAGTGTTATTTCACTTCAAATATCTTTCAATGTCTTCTTTGGCTATTTGACACTGTTATATTATTGTTACTTGATTTGTAAAGAGCTAGGAACAAATTGTTACATCAATATACTTCCCAGAAAGCCAGATTCACTGTTGTATATGAGATGATTGACAATGTATCAGTCTATTTCCACCAGTCACAAGGGGAACTGCAAGAAATAGACTTGATAAATCGCTAGCATTTTTGAGTCTGAAGTGTTTATTTTCGACTAATGGGAAACAGAAGCTGTAACAGACCCTATTCATGGACTCATGCATTGTCCATGTTTTCCATCATCTGTAGTACGTTACACATGTCAACATTACATTTCACCTGCCATTTTTCATCCAGTTACACATTTTGTTGCATTCATTTTTATATTTCCTAAGCTGTATCACCAGACTCAACTGGCTCCTATTTTTTTCTATTAATCTGTTACTTTGAACAATTTCTATTGAGCTCTGAATTTAAATTCTTAATGTTATTTTGTACAATATGGATCCGACATTTGTAAAACATGAAAATCAGGAAACATAGCAGCTGTTCTATTCTGTGGGCTTGACTGTATAGAAATATATTTTTAAAGTTCTGTTGGAGACTTCAAATCCCATTGGAGAACAGATTAAAATCTGCAGGAAACAGTTGCTACTATTTCAATAATAAATCCTAAATTCTAGGTTTGCAATGAATTAGGATTACTTTTACAAATCTGTTTCTTGCTTTCTTGAATGCAAATCTTCACACAGCAACCTTGTGATTATAGTAATGGACTAGCAACCTACATGAGTTCAGTTTCCACCAAGGCAAGCTGTGAAATTTGACTAAAATTAACCTAGAAATTTGTGGGTTGGCACCCCTGGAAACTGACAGATTATCATAAAAATGCTTGTTCAGTAATGTCCTACAGGAAATACAACCCACCACATCTGTAGAGTTTACTCGACACACGGTGACTTCAAAGTTTGTAATGTTCCCTTTCCAGCTCTTTCAAATTCTCCAAACAATTTTGAAAAATTGTGGACTGACATGGGCAGGAATGTGTGATGCTGCTTTAGTTTAGAAGGATGAGGGAAACAGCTTTTAACCACTTTGTTTTAGCAGAGTGACTTCTCCCTATTTTATTTTTGAATGACTTTAACAGGATTGCTAATCTAATTCTGTGAGGACACCCGTATCCTGGCCAGATAAGAGCCTGAGTTCATTACAAGAAGTGATGTGAATGATAACGATAAAAAGCAGCAAGGAGTTGCAAGGCCAAGCGTGGGAAAGCCGGAGATCTCCTCCTGTCTCAAGCCAAACACAAACAAAAATACACACACAGGAAAACAACAAAGCAATGAGCCAGCTCAGGCCTGCCACCCTGAGAAAGACTAAAGCTCCATTTGTGATGGTGATCAGAAACAGTTGACCATCGAGTTCAGCCATTTTCACTCCATTAAATAAGAAAAGGCTTTCTGTTTGTTGAGTCTCCGCTGTGTTTTGACAGAAAATATGTTTGGGGAGTGCAGGTCGAGCGGGTCATGCGACTCTTGCAAAATGAGACAATAACAACGGCCCCGGCGACACCTCACAACCAGATGCCCCATGCTGTCCGGGCAAGCAGCTTTTCTTATATTTACGATCTCCTGTCTCCATGACAAACCAAAGTGACTCGACCTCAGCCCATTGTTCAGCATGAAGTGGACACTTTATCCAGCAGGGATCACGGGATTCTGGGCAGTAATGGATACTCACTGGAGAGGATTAAACACATTCATTGCAGATGCATAAGCTGTCAAAGCCTGCAGTCTTCAAAGCGGAAAAAGCAGCTACCGTAGTCCAAAAGGATTGAAAATGATCTTGGGCAAAAAAATGAACCTCCACTTAAATGATTATCTGTCGATGTTTAATTGGTAATGTCTTGCAGGCATGTCAGTCAGGTAGATTTTGGTAAGTTTTTGATCCTTAAAGAACTGCTGTAGTATTCCTCAGTGCATGAGATAAAGGTCTCCTTTCCAGGCAAAATACCATTATTGACAATGGAACATAAAACACACACAAAAAGTAGGAACGTGTGCTCCTGCACAATGCACGCAGTGCCATAGTTAAAGTCAGTCAAGAAGAACATATAACAGACAGGCCTACTTTTCTTGGTATTGTGTAAAATCAATTTGGCATTTAACACTTCACATTTCATAAAATGTTATTACTATAGGCTGATAAAACATTATTATCTGACTGCTTGAAAAGACTAGTGGATTTTGCATTCGGATTTGGATGCAATACTGAAATTCCTCATGTCTCTTTATTCAGTTTTAGCCATTGGGTGACCCATGTCGAATATGCTTGGACTGTGATCTGGCAGAGAACAGCATTTTCTGAGCAGAAGTTAGAACAGGCGAGAATAGGAACCAGATTTTCGGGATAGGGTGGGGGTGGGGACTTGGGGGCCCAAAATCTCTCCTTATATGATTATATCAAATTGCATTCTAATTGTATTTTTTTATACCTAATCCTAAAATTGTTTCTTTTGTCCCTCCCCCGTCCCATTACTTTTCTTCAAATGGCATAGATTATGTGCTTCCATGTTCCACCATGCGATTCCAGTAATCTGGTTGGCCTTCCAGTGCTTTTCCTTTTATGATTCCAGCCTGCGTGAGCGTTTTCCAGATTTTACAATAAAATACTGAAGTTGAACTTTACCTAATACAGTTGTACGTCTTGTTAGGAAAGGTTTTAAACACTGCTAAATGATTCCTCATGATTCAGACTTGAGCGTGTTATCCCACGCAAAATTATTATTCAGACATCAATAGGACAATAAATAGCACAGTTATACAAGAGATTTATCAAACCTGATTTCTTACAGACCTAAGGCACCAAACGTGATCTTGGACTTCTGACTTCTGACCTAGAAGGCTGTTCCCTAATATTTTGCATAACCAGGATGAATACTGAAGTGATAATAAAATGTGAGGCTGGATGAACACAGCAGGCCAAGCAGCATCTCAGGAGCACAAAAGCTGACGTTTCGGGCCTAGACCCTTCATCAGAGAGGGGGATGGGGGGAGGGAACTGGAATAAATGGGGAGAGAGGGGGAGGCGGACCGAAGATGGAGAGTAAAGAAGATAGGTGGAGAGAGTGTAGGTGGGGAGGTAGGGAGGGGATAGGTCAGTCCAGGGAAGACGGACAGGTCAAGGAGGTGGGATGAGGTTAGTAGGTGGCGGGGTGTGTGGCTTGGGGTGGGAGGAAGGGATGGGTGAGAGGAAGAACCGGTTAGGGAGGCAGAGACAGGTTGGACTGGTTTTGGGATGCAGTGGGTGGGGGGGAAGAGCTGGGCTGGTTGTGTGGTGCAGTGGGGGGAGGGGATGAACTGGGCTGGTTTAGGGATGCAGTAGGGGAAGGGGAGATTTTGAAACTGGTGAAGTCCACATTGATACCATATGGCTGCAGGGTTCCCAGGCGGAATATGAGTTGCTGTTCCTGCAACCTTCGGGTGGCATCATTGTGGCAGTGCAGGAGGCCCATGATGGACATGTCATCAAGAGAATGGGAGGGGGAGTGGAAATGGTTTGCGACTGGGAGGTGCAGTTGTTTGTTGCGAACTGAGCGGAGGTGTTCTGCAAAGCGGTCCCCAAGCCTCCGCTTGGTTTCCCCAATGGTTTCACCTCCGCTCAGTTCGCAACAAACAACTGCACCTCCCAGTCACAAACCATTTCCACTCCCCCTCCCATTCTCTTGATGACATGTCCATCATGGGCCTCCTGCACTGCCACAATGATGCCACCCGAAGGTTGCAGGAACAGCAACTCATATTCCGCCTGGGAACCCTGCAGCCATATGGTATCAATGTGGACTTCACCAGTTTCAAAATCTCCCCTTCCCCTACTGCATCCCTAAACCAGCCCAGTTCATCCCCTCCCCCCACTGCACCACACAACCAGCCCAGCTCTTCCCCCCCACCCACTGCATCCCAAAACCAGTCCAACCTGTCTCTGCCTCCCTAACCGGTTCTTCCTCTCACCCATCCCTTCCTCCCACCCCAAGCCGCACCCCCAGCTACCTACTAACCTCATCCCACCTCCTTGACCTGTCCGTCTTCCCTGGACTGACCTATCCCCTCCCTACCTCCCCACCTACACTCTCTCCACCTATCTTCTTTACTCTCCATCTTCGGTCCGCCTCCCCCTCTCTCCCTATTTATTCCAGTTCCCTCTCCCCATCCCCCTCTCTGATGAAGGGTCTAGGCCCGAAACGTCAGCTTTTGTGCTCCTGAGATGCTGCTTGGCCTGCTGTGTTCATCCAGCCTCACATTTTATTATCTTGGAATCTCCAGCATCTGCAGTTCCCATTATCTCTGAGTACTGAAGTGATTCCCTTTTCACTGACCCTCTAAATTTGCTCCAATGCCCATCTTGTTGGATTAACTGTTAAACAGTTTAAATTACTAAAAGGAACAGGGTAACCTGGATAATCTCAAACAATTAAGTGAAATTGCTTAGGTATTTCCATTGTTCAGACCGATTACCCAATGCTCATACCTGACCTGGGACATAGCCAACATGTCTTGTTTACTTTTAAGTTCTATCATTTGGACCAATGATTGACATGAGCACAAGTTCAATCTCTGATAATCATACTGAGTTGTGATTAATTATAAGACTCAGACAAATTCTAAAAGACTTCTTTATAGATAGCCAATAGCATGGAAATGCTGAATATTAACAGCATCAGCAGCTCTGGCGAGAGGGTTCTGCACTTCAATACACCATGACAGTGACCATGTGCCAAAACTACGTCATTGGGTGTGAACTGCTTTGCACATCCTAAGATCAACCTGGAGAGTCTCATAGCACTTGTATCAATCAAAGCAGGTTCCATGTTCAGCAGCAGCATTTCTATTAACAGATCCAGAGTGTCTTTAAATAGTGTCACAGGGATGTGGTTTTCTGGGTCCTCTTAATGTGAGCTGATAATGAATGTCATGGGTAGTGCTGGTCTCTTCCTCTTCTTCTTTGCAGCCTGTTCAACGTTAATGCAGCACAAGGACAAATTCCTCCACTTAGTGACACCAAAGCTTTCAGACAGAGGTAGAATGCAGATTTAGGGCCCAGAAACAGACACAGACCCCTTCATGCCACCCTAATGTTCCTTTCTTTTTTTGAATGAAGTTAATGGTTATGGTACATAGATAGTAACTGAAAGATCATAATTTTCAAACCCACCATGGCAAGTTATTTCATACAATCTTAAGTCTTAAAAAAATCCCAATTCGCACTGTGAAAGTTTCATAAACATTTTTTTTTGTTCCATGCCAGCTGCCCACATTTGGTGGAATGGAAGCTCTTACAATTAGCAAACATTCCTGGTTGATCTGGGAGGTGCCTGGACTGCTGCATGGGTGCAGTCAATGGGACACAGCACTTGTGGAAAAGTTTTCAAAGATGGCCTGGGCAAACAACACATTGGCCATCATTGGCTCTCTGATGAAGGGTCAGGCCCGAAACGTCAGCTTTTGTGCTCCTGAGATGCTGCTTGGCCTGCTGTGTTCATCCAGCTCCACACTTTGTTACATTGGCCATCTAATATGTTTGTGAGCTGCTGACCAGGATATCCTAAACATGCCTACAGCAGACCCTTGAAAGGATCTGGAAACCATTGGTCATTGATTGTAAATTTCAAGCACACTGCGAACTGGAGCAGGTTTTTCTCGAAGAGGCTATAGATATCTATTGCTACCTTCTGATGTGCCTTGGGTCTATTGAGTCATTACTATTCATTATGAGAGAAATTCAGGTTTTGCCTGACATAACAATGATGAGATTTACAAGAATATTATTACTGTAACATTAAATTTAGGATAAGCACAATAGATCTTGTGACCTGTTCTGCAATCTGCCCAAGAAAAATGTTTGATTTTTTAAAAATTCATTTGCAGACTGAGGGTGTTGCTGCCTGGCCAATATTTATTGTCCAAGCCTAACAGTTAAGAGTCAACTGCATTGCTGTGGGTCTGGAGTCACATGTCAGCCAGACCAGGCAAGGATTGCAGTTTCCTTCCCTAAAGGGTATCAGTGAACTATTTTGGTTTTTCCCTGACAATTGATTCATATTTTTTAAAAATTGAATTCAAATTCCACCATCTGCTGTGGCAGGATACGACCCTGGGTCTCTGGAACAGTCTTGGGTCTCCTGGATGAACAGTCCAGCAATAATATCAAATAAAACCCAAAAGAACTGTGGATTCTGCAAATCAGGAACAAAGTTAAAGTTACTGAAAAGCCCAGCAGGTCTGGAAGCATCTGTGAAGAAGAAAACAGAGTTAACGTTTTGGGTCCAGTGACCCTTCCTCAGAACGGTTCTGAGCAAGGGTCAATGGACCTGAAACGTCAACTCTGTTTTCTTCTTCGCAGATGCTGCCAGACTTGCTGAGCTTTTCCAGCAACTTTGTTTTTGTTTCAGCAATAATACCACTTGGCCATTGCTTCCCCTTGATTGTTAGAGGTCAAAGAAGTGCTTGGATTCAATTATCAATAGGAAGATGCGAGGTATTTATGTTTCTCAAGAATGGAAGCAATTTCTGAGTTTACTGTGAGTGATCCATTCCCAAGATTTTTTTTAACCATGAATTACCAATGACTGGATTTCCCTGCCGCCGCCCCCCCACCCCAAAGTCCTGTTGGTATCAAGCTGTAAATTGTTATACAGTGATCTATCCTTTAAATTCTAAACTAATTGACATTTCTACCCAGAAACAAGGTTGATGTGTTTGACATTCCCATTGGAAAGATAGCAGGAAAAAAAACCCATATTTTGAGATCAGGATACAGGCTTCCCTTCTCTAGATCTGGGAGATTTATTCAGGCATATCTAGAGGAAGTATGAATCAGGCTGTACTGCTGGTGGCGGATTGAAGGTATTCTCAGAAAACTGAGAAAATTGCTTGGATATGGTCATTCAAACATACTTTTCAGTGAAGTGGGAATATAGAAACCCCAATGGAAGTTGTGATCAACTGTGGACTGTTTCCAAAAAGGACAATTCTGTGGAAAATGTGATGGATAAGTATACATGGGTAACATCACTTGCTGCAATTTAAAGTATAATTTGTTACAAAAAAGTTCAGTCAATTTTTTTAGTCACTTGTTACAGTAGAAAATTTAAATGTTTTCTTCTTGTGTCATTCTTTCAGCAAGTAATTGCAAGTTCATATCTTGTTTTAAAAGTTATCAATCTCTGCAGAGGTGTTTCTTTTAAAAAATACTCAATTCTGTAAGTAATACTTCCTGAGAGATAAATCTCTCTATACCTTCCTACTCTCCTGTTCAGCTATGGATGTGTGGTGTTACTGCCAGTCATACTAGTTCTCAACTGAGGTCCAACCAAAAGGAACCATATTATCACCAACCTGACGTGAATGAGAAAATCTCCAAAGTAAGGAAGTAAACTACCAGTAAAAATACTGTGGACAATCCCTTTCCTGTAAGAAAGGAAATGGCAGAGTGCTATGGATTTATGACTGTATTTTCTTTGAGGTTGATTCATTCCCCTCTCATAAGCTCATGTCATTTTCACCAGTGAGTTTCTAGAAGGCTGCAAAATCTTTGGACATGCTGTTATATTTAGAAATGAGTTGAATTATGGCTCCAGTTGAGCTACTAATTTACGTTAATCAGAAATCTGCCTCTCTTGAAGGGATGCACCTGGAAGGAACCAGCTTCCTGATGTGTTGTCATTTTTGCTGCTTTTAATCTCCACCCACATCCAAACACACATACACACGCTGCTCCAGATTAAAATACCCCATGTTAACTCTGCTCCTCACTCTACTATAGTTGGTTATTACTGCATCAGAGGTGAGATTTCCACCCCTCAGAGCAGTTCACTGGGGTCAGACCAGCAAGCTGTGGTGAGTCACATAAGTAAGTTGGAGCAAGAAGTGAGAGGCTGGGAGTGGAGGATGTTGTATGCGTACCTTGCCTTTAAGAGAGTTCTTGTTTAAGGACTGTTTGCAGTGTTAGTTTACAATGTTGTAAGTCTGTCTGCTTGTGTCTGCAAACTATACACACAGAAATCAGTTGATTTGCTTGAAAGTCTGTTTCGTAGCTTGTAACGTGTTTTACTGTTTTAAACAGAATTAATTAGTACCTGATGAGCAATTGATGACTGGACCATCATTATTAACTTGATCGCAGGGAAAGGGAAGTGTAGTTTTGTCACGGTGTCTCTGATGGTTCACTGTCCTTTGCCCAACATCTAAAACTAAAGCTGTCAGGTATTCACTTGGCACAGCCTTCCTCCTGCCATGATAAAATAGTTGTGGGGGTGGAATGAGTTCTTTATGAGGATTAATTAGCAATTTAAAGATAATTGATGAGGGAAGAGCTGTGTATGTAGTTTATATGGACTTTAGTAAGGCATTTGATAAAGTCTCACATGGCAGATTGGTACAGAAACAAAAATCACATGTGATTTGAGGTGGGCTGGCTAGATGGATACAAAACTGGTTTTGTCATAGATGACAGAGGGTTGTGGTAGAAAGATGTTTTTCAGAATGGAAACTGGTAACTGGTGGTGTTCCACATGGATCAGTCTTAGGTCCTCTGTTATTTGTAATATATATAAAAGATTTGGAGGAAGATGAGGGTAGTTTGATCAGTAAGTTTGCAGATGACATGAAGACTGGTGGAGTTGATGATAGTGTTGATGATTGTGAAGGGATATGACAGGATATAAGTAGATTGGCGATTTGGACACAGAAATGGCAGGTGGAATTTACTCCAGACAAATGTGAGATGCTGCGTTTTGGAGGATCAAATTTAGGTGTGAATTATACTGTACATGGCAGATCCCTTAGGAACATTAACCTACAGATGGATCTGGGTGCACATGTCTACAGTTCCTTAAAAGTACCAACACAGGTAGCCAAGGTGATTAAGAAGGCAGATGGCATGCTTGCCTTCATCTGCTGGAAATGGAGTACAAGAGTTAGCAAACCATATTGCAGCTATATAAAACCTGTGTTTTTCTGCATTTGGAGTATTGTGTGCAGTTTTGGTCGCCACACTACCAGGAGGACATGGAAGCTTTGGAGAGAGTGCAGAGAAAGGTCACTATGACGTTGCCCGGTCTCAAGGGCATTAGCTAAGAGGAGCATCAAAAAGACTATGATTGTTTTCACTGGAAAGATGGTGGCTGTGAAGAGATCTAATAGAGATCTACAAAATTATGAGAGGCACAGATAGGTGAATAGTCAGGATTTTTTTAAAATCAGGGTTGAAGTTTCAATTACAAGGGGGCACAGGTTCAATGTGAGAGGGGGAAAGTTTAAGGGAGATGTGCGAGGGAAATTTGTCACACAGATAGGAGCCTAGAATGAGCTGCCAGAGGAGGTGGTGGAAGCAGGCATGTTGACGACATTTAAGAGGCATCTGGATGATTATTTGAATAAGGGGAGAATAGATGAATACAGTGTGAATAAGGGATGATGGTTTGTTCTTTTGTTTCGTTAGGGCCTTATGATCAACACAGGTTTGGAAGGCCAGGGGGCCTGTTCCCGTGCTGTATTTCTCATTTGTTCTTGTGCTCTTTTAAGAGCCTCAATAGACCCAACGCTGGATGGGCTGCCTGGCAGGTCCATAGTCACCTATGCATCCCAATGTATTTCCACCATGACCCTAGCTTCCAAACCCCAGAATGTGTGAAAGCATAAAACCAATCCAACACTTCGTCAGAACTGTGAAAAGTTCAAGTTGCAATAAGTTCTGAACAAAAGCTGGGTGATGCAAGGATAAAAAGCAACTCTGTGATGGGTTGGAAGACAGGAGGGAATTGAATAACAGAGGATTTAGTCTGACAGTGCCAAAGGAATTGGTGATGTGCCAAGAAAAGAAGCAAAGATACAAAAGCCTGATATCTGTGGTTGGCAAGTTATTGGAGAGGATACTGAGGGACAGGATCAACCAACATTTGGATAGTCAAGGTCTGATTAGGCATGGTCAGCATGTATTTGTGTGTGGGAAGTCATGCCTGACAAATCTTTTAGACCTTTTTGAAAAGCTAACCAAGAGGAAGATGAGGGTAGGACAGTAGATATTGTCTATGTGGACTTCAGCAAGGTCTTTGACAAGTTCCCACATAACAGGCTAAGGATAAAAGTTAGGCTGCATGGGATCTAGGGAGAGGTAGCTAATTGGATTCAAAATTGGTTCAAAGGTAGGAAGCAGAGGGTGCTGGCTGAAGGCTGTTTCTCAGACTGGAGGCCTGTGACTCATGGTGTGCCACAGGGGTCAGTGCTGGGACCTTTGTTATTTGTTATTTCCAAAAATGATCTGGATGTGAATGTATAAGGTATGATTAGTAAGTTTGCAGTTGATACAAAATTAGGAGGTATCATTGACAGCGAGAAAGGCTATCAAAAATTACAGAGGGATCTTGATCAGATGGGGAAGTGGGCTGAGGATTGGCAAATGCAATTTAATGCAGATAAGTGTGAGGTGTGGCCCTTTGGAAAGTCAAAGCAACGTAGGACGTACACAGTAAATGGTAAGATCCTGAGGAGTTTTGTGGAACAGAGGGACCTAGGAATACAAGTACATAGTTCATTGAAAGTGGCATCACAGGTGGACAGGGTAGTGAAGAAGGCATTTGTCATGCTAGCCTTCATCAGTCGAGGCACTTTGTACAGGAGTTGGGATGCTTTGTTACAGTTGTATAAGTATTGGTGAGGCTGCACTTGGAGTATTGTGTACAATTTTGGTCACCGTGTTTTAGGAAAGACATAATTAAAATGGAAAGTGTGCAAAGAAGATTTACAAGGATGTTGCCAGGACTAGTAGGCCTGAATTATAGGGAGAGGTTAGCCAGGATAGGATTTTATTCCTTGGAACATGGGAGACTGAGGGGTGACCTTAGTGAGATGTATAAAATCATGAGGGGCTTTGATAGGATGAATGCATATAGTTTTTTTTCTCCCTAGGGATGGGGAATTGAAAAGTAGAGGGCATAGATTTAAGGTGAGAGGGGATAGGTTTAAGAAGGACCTGAGGCGCAACTTCTACACGCAGAGAGTGGTGCATATACGGAATGGGCTGCTAGAGAAAGTGGTTGAGGCAGGTACATTAGCAACATTTAAAAATCATTTGGAAAGGTACATGGATGGGAAGGGTTTAGTGGGATATGGACCAAACGTGAGCAAGTGGATCTAGCTGAGTGGGCACCATGGTCAGCATGGACCAGTCTGGGCTGAAGAGGTCTATTTCCATGTTGTATTACTCTAGACTCTAAAAGATCAATGTCCAAGCTTGCAGACTATACAAAGCTGGCTGGGATGCTGAACTGTGAAAAGAACATAAAAACTAGGAGCAGGAGTAGGCAACTCAGCTCCTCGAACCTGCTCCACCATTCAATACAATCATGATTGATCTCATCTCGCCTTCAACTCCACTTTCCTGTCTGCTCCACATAACCCTCTAACCCGTTATTAATTGAAAAAATCAATCTATCTCACCACTCCCCCAGTAAATTAATTCTAGTGTCCCAGCATCCACAGATTCATGACCCTTTGAAAGAAGTAATTCCTCCCAATCTGTTTAAAATCTAACTTTAGCCTAAAACTGCAACTTCTCATTCTGGATTGTCCCACTGGGGGAAGCATCCTCTCTATGTCTAATTTGTCAATCCCTTTTTGCACCTTATATATCTCAATTACATCTCTCATCCTTCTAAGCTCTTAACAATCATATATCTCTTCTAAATATCTCCAAATAAAGAGCTCAATATCTCTTCTCATAAGACAAGCCTTTCATCTCTGAATTAACATAGTGAACCTTCTCTGAACTGTATGTAAAGTTGATGAGGCTTTTTGACAGTACTTGATGATTGTGGCTACTGGATGTCGTAGCCTGAGGTCTGCTCAATGCTGAGTTGAATACACTGCATAATATATTGGGAAACCCTTTGTCAGTGAAAACTATTAGACTTTCAGTGGTAGGGTTGTTCACGTTGTCAAAAATATAATCATAAAGACATAGGCTCAGAATGTGAAGCAGAGCAGAATCAACAGGATGGATATTCAGCTTTCTAGACAGCAGGCAGCTTTACCACATTAGACAAACAGGAGGCTAGAAAAACACACCAAGCTAGGCAGCATCTGGAGAAGTCAATGTTTTGGGTATTACCCTTCTTCAGGACAGGCTTCACTGAAATCATCTCGCCCAGTTCTATTGGCTTCCCAAGATCCGCAAACCCAACTACCCCGGCTGACCCATTGCCTCCTCATGCTCCTCCTCGACCAATCTCGTCTCACTTCATCTCTTCTCTGCCAGTTTTACCCACATTGATGGTTTTTGCTGATAGTGACTCAAGTATCGCATTGTTGCCAGTAACAGTTGAGTTTGATTACATTGATTTTCTATGTTCTTTTTGCTGATTGAGGTACTTCCCAAACTGAGCTTACACACATTTTTTTAAACCTGTATTTCAGTTGCTCTATGCACCTTTACCCTAGAGAATGATCATGTGTCCTGTCTAAATAGATCATGTAACTATTCTCCTTGTCAATTCATTTTGATTGCAGATTCTGGAGGAATAGTATCAGAGAATGGGTGAGAGCTGGTTTTGTGCATGTGTTTCTTAAACTATTCTGGGAAGATTCCTCCTAACACAGCCACTCCCCATTCGAGTCAGGACAATTGTTACTGGAAACAAACCAAAAAACATATATAGAGACAATTATACCACAAGAAAGGCCTGTCTGATCTTACAGTCAGAACCAGTAATTATTCCCATGACAGGAACAGTCCTCTATTGAATATTATTGTGATGCAATTGCCCTGCAATTGTGCATTCCTGAATCCTTCCATCAGGTGAATGTGTGATATTTCCAAATTTTACATTGCTGACTCATCACACAGGTGACTTTTTAGCCCAGTCAAATAATTACTTTTTCATAAAAATGGGAATAAAAGCCTTTTTAAAATCTCTCTGGATTCTGTAAGCTGCAGGATGTTATTGATTGAAAGTATGTGGTGATGCAGGCACTAAACAAACCACACGATCCTCCAAGAGAAGTTCTGTTTTATGTTCATAGATATCAAATGATGTGTATCACTGCTTAATGTTATAGTCCATGGTGAAATTTCAGGAGATAACATAGATGTCGAAGATTCTTGGAAGAAGTTAAAGGATATTTGGATTTGTCATATGGAAGCATCAAGGTTGCTTTGATAAGAATGAGCAAGATAAAGCCATTCTATTAGATGATGTGCTTGATGCTCACTGATCCCACATTTCTGATAATAACAAGTACAAGGAAAGTCATATACCATAAAAAAAATGTGCTGCAGGCCAGTCTAAGAGACAATGAAAAGCCAATGCTTGGCAAACAAAGTTGCAGAACTTCAGAAAGATGCAGTTAAGCATATCCAGAAGGCTGTCTTTGAAGTTCTCCAATCTATGGCCCCAAAATAAATTGTGCAACACTTGACCTCTTAGCAGATAGCAACCAGCTCCTAATGAATGGACATGAGACTCTATCTCATTGAGCAGAACCCTATAGCATTCTGCTCCCACTCTGCATAATCACTTCCACAGCTTCACATTCTGAATGAACTTGCTCTCAATCCATCTCAAGCTGAAGTCACCTAAGTCATACAGCGACCATCTATGGTTCTGTCTCTGGGAGACCGTGACATTTCCCTTAAACAATCCAGCATGAAATCAATCACATGGCTTGGAAACTCAACACTTTCTACTTAATCTGGAATCAGGGTGTCATGTTCCAAGAATACCTCACTGATACAAACGGAAGGGAAGTAAGGTTCTTTGTGACAATTGACATGGTGTTTAATCTCTCCATGATGGAAAAAAAATTCTTGCCAGTGTGATTCTCAGCAGGACTGATACTCACCTGATAAATTACACAGTTAGAAATCCAGTGTGGTTTTCATGTTGGACAAGAAATGAACAGCTTGGTCTTTATGTCAAATTCACAAAAAGTGTGCAAACAGAACAAAATTCTCTACGTCTATCCTCTAGTCTGTCTACCTGACCTAGGCCACCAGTAAGTCATAAGGAACAATGGAGGGTGCTATACAAATATGGCTGCCCTAAAATCCCTCATTTTATTGTAGAGCGACAGCTAGATTGATGGAGAGTTGTGCTTACTTGAAGTCTTTTTCATCATCCAAATGATCAAGCAAGGTTTCCTAATCACTTCGCCTCTACTTGTCATCATATTTCCAAATGTTTGTACTCAAAGATCATGATGCAGCAAAACACATTTGCCCAGGGCATTTGCCAGTCTCTTTCATCTGTAAATCTGCAAAGGCTCAAGCATCGCACAAAGATCACAGAACAGCTCCTAAGCAAACCTGCATTCACAGACAGCTGTACTCTCATAACACACAATTTGGAGGCCATCGGCTACGTTGTAACCACTTTGTTCAAATCTCAGAATGCTTTGTGCTTAAGTCTGACAAACCTGTTCTGGGCCACGAACTCCCCTTGGCTCAGTTCAGAAGTTCTGTTATCCTATGAGTTCCCTTTTCAACAAGACCACATTGGGTAATGAAATCATCCATTGTCAAGACAAAGCAAGCTCAGCATTCTGCAACCTTACCCACAAGCTTTGTAGAGAATTCACGGACTTTGTCTCAAAATAAGTATTAAAATCTCAGCCAGTGGTTCTCACACCACTCCTCCATGGCTGAAAGAGATGAACAGTCGACTGGTGTCACCTGAAGCCAATAGATGTATTCCACCTTCACTGATTAAGACTTATCTGCAACATAGACTGGCAGTACAAAATCCTGAACATAAAGTTCTCACAAGATCCTGCATACCTCATAATAAGAGCAAGTCAGCCTTGGTGGTTTATATAGAATTTTTGCATACCATAGGCATTATTATAGAGGCAGCCTGGAACTTAAACATTGAATGTCCCAAATATAGAAACAAAAATATTCTGAAAGCCAAGCGCAGAGCCAGTAAATTACACTAACAATACATGGGAAAAAGAAACTCAGACAGATTTCAATGCAGAAGTTTCAGAATCCCAGAATTTGAGGACACGTTTATGTGCCTACAGGACAAGTTGGAATGGTGCAGAGCCTCTAACTTTATTCCACTCTCTAACAGTTATTTCATACATAATATTTGCAAATCAAAATTCAGTTTAACATCACATATGAGTTTACATCAAACTAGACAGTGAACAATTAGATTTCTTGCAGAACAATCATCCGTTGAAATGAAAGGAGAATCCGTCACAGTGTAATGCACTTGCCACCATACATTTTTACATTTCATCACCATTATCTCCATCGGGATCTACAAGGATGATAGTAGCACGGTGGTAAGCTCGTTGGATAAGTTATTCAGAGGCCCATCTTAGTGCTCTGGGACCACAGCTTCTGATCCCACTGTGACAGCTATGCATTGTAAAATCAAACAAGTAATTAATCAATCTGGAATTGAAGTTATGAAACTATCACAAATTATTTTCTTAAAGAACACTGATTCACTAGTTTTGTTTTAGGGAAGGAAATCTGTCACCTACATCCATGTACATGTGATTACAGACCCACAGGAATGTAGTTGACTCTTAAACATCCTTTGGAATAGCCATGCAAGCCCCTTAGCCAGGAAAAGTTAGGGATGGATCTCAAGTGTTGTTCTTGATATCACTGAATATATCACTGTCAGTGATGCCCATTTCCTACAAAGAAATAAAAAAGATACAGTAGCATTTTGGATCACAGATGATTTCAGCACAGAAGGAGGCCATGCTAGAACAACACAGCTAATTCCATTTCTAGCCCTTTCCCAATAACCCTCATCCTTTTTTTCTTCAGATAATTATCTAATGTCTTTTGAAAGCCACAGTTGAATTGGTCTCCACAATACACTCAAGCAGTGTTTTCCATGTCCTAACTGTGCATGTTATAAAAATGTTTCTCCTCTGTGATCTTTCATTCCTTTAGCATTCACCTCACATCAGAATCCTCTGGTTGGTCCTCTTCACCTATTCTGTCCAGGCTGCACATGATTTTGAACAAACCTCTCACCCCTTTCTTTTTGTAAAGACAGCACACCTGACTTCTCGAAACGATCTATTTAAATAAAGTTCCTCATCCCTGGAACCATTCTTGTGAATCATTTCTGTACAATCTCCATGTTTTCACCTCCTTCTGGACACAATATTCCGTTGAGATTGAACTAGTGATTATAAAGGTTTGGCATAATTTTCTTGCACTTGTAATCTATGCCTCCACTTTAAAAAGTCCTGGATTCCATTCTTAAAATGTGGGATGTGAGCACTATCGGCAAGTCCATGGTTTGTAACCAATTCTTAATCGAGAGGAGTTAAGAGCTAACCACATTTCTGTTGGTTTAGAGTTGTATGGGCAGATAAGGCAAGCATCTCTCAAGGACATTATAGAACCAGATTGATTTATACAACAGTCAGAGAGTTTTATGGTTAATGCTACTAAGGTTATCTTTTCTTCTCGTTCTTTCATGTGAAGTGATAATGGCTGGCAATGTCAGCACTTGTTGCCCATCCCAAACTTCTCTGCAATAGAATGGCTTGCTAGGCCATTTTGGAGGGCAGTCAGAAATCAATTACATTACTGTACTTCTGGAGACACATGTAGGCCAGACCAGGTAAGTGCACCAGATGTCCTTCCCCTATTGGACATTCATAAACCAGGTGAGTTTTTTATGACAATCAATGATGATTGCCATTGTCACCATTACTGAGAGTAGTCTTATATGTCAGAACTTAATTTCTACCAGTTGCCAGGGCGTAACTTGAATTCATATTGTCAGAGCATTAGTCTAGGTTTATGCAATTATATTCAAGTGGCATTGTCATTAAGTCACTTGTTACCTGAGATATTCCAAATTTATTAATTACATTAATTTTAAATGACAGCAATTGGTCAGGATTCTTTATCTGATATTAGTCACTTTTTGAACCTGCCCTGCTAACTTCAACAATTTGTACACATATGCCTTCAAAAGCTTTCACCCCATTCCTAACACCTTTTTAACATAGTTACCTGTAATTTAAGAGATAATGGGAACTGCAGATGCTGGAGAATTCCAAGATAATAAAATGTGAGGCTGGATGAACACAGCAGGCCAAGCAGCATCTCAGGAGCACAAAAGCTGACGTTTCGGGCCTAGACCCTTCATCAGAGAGGGGGATGGGGAGAGGGAACTGGAATAAATAGGGAGAGAGGGGGAGGCGGACCGAAGATGGAGAGTAAAGAAGATAGGTGGAGAGAGTGTAGGTGGGGAGGTAGGGAGGGGATAGGTCAGTCCAAGGAAGACGGACAGGTCAAGGAGGTGGGATGAGGTTAGTAGGTAGCTGGGGGTGCGGCTTGGGGTGGGAGGAAGGGATGGGTGAGAGGAAGAACCGGTTAGGGAGGCAGAGACAGGTTGGACTGGTTTTGGGATGCAGTGGGTGGGGGGGGGAAGAGCTGGGCTGGTTGTGTGGTGCAGTGGGGGGAGGGGACGAACTGGGCTGGTTTAGGGATGCAGTAGGGGAAGGGGAGATTTTGAAACTGGTGAAGTCCACATTGATACCATATGGCTGCAGGGTTCCCAGGCGGAATATGAGTTGCTGTTCCTGCAACCTTCGGGTGGCATCATTGTGGCAGTGCAGGAGGCCCATGATGGACATGTCATCAAGAGAATGGGAGGGGGAGTGGAAATGGTTTGCGACTGGGAGGTGCAGTTGTTTGCTGCGAACTGAGCGGAGGTGTTCTGCAAAGCGGTCCCCAAGCCTCCGCTTGGTTTCCCCAATGTAGAGGAAGCCGCACCGGGTACAGTGGATGCAGTATACCACATTGGCAGATGTGCAGGTGAACCTCTGCTTGATGTGGAATGTCATCTTGGGGCCTGGGATGGGGGTGAGGGAGGAGGTGTGTGGACAAGTGTAGCATTTCCTGCGGTTGCAGGGGAAGGTGCCGGGTGTGGTGGGGTTGGAGGGCAGTGTGGAGCGAACAAGGGAGTCACGGAGAGAGTGGTCTCTCCGGAAAGCAGACAGGGGAGGGGATGGAAAAATGTCTTGGGTGGTGGGGTCGGATTGTAAATGGCGGATTGTAAATTCCTCCGACACTTCCGCCATTTACAATCCGACCCCACCACCCAAGACATTTTTCCATCCCCTCCCCTGTCAGCTTTCCGGAGAGACCACTCTCTCCGTGACTCCCTTGTTCGCTCCACACTGCCCTCCAACCCCACCACACCCGGCACCTTCCCCTGCAACCGCAGGAAATGCTACACTTGTCCCCACACCTCCTCCCTCACCCCCATCCCAGGCCCCAAGATGACATTCCACATCAAGCAGAGGTTCACCTGCACATCTGCCAATGTGGTATACTGCATCCACTGTACCCGGTGCGGCTTCCTCTACATTGGGGAAACCAAGCGGAGGCTTGGGGACCGCTTTGCAGAACACCTCCGCTCAGTTCGCAACAAACAACTGCACCTCCCAGTCGCAAACCATTTCCACTCCCCCTCCCATTCTCTTGATGACATGTCCATCATGGGCCTCCTGCACTGCCACAATGATGCCACCCGAAGGTTGCAGGAACAGCAACTCATATTCCGCCTGGGAACCCTGCAGCCATATGGTATCAATGTGGACTTCACCAGTTTCAAAATCTCCCCTTCCCCTACTGCATCCCTAAACCAGCCCAGTTCGTCCCCTCCCCCCACTGCACCACACAACCAGCCCAGCTCTTCCCCCCCCCAACCACTGCATCCCAAAACCAGTCCAACCTGTCTCTGCCTCCCTAACCGGTTCTTCCTCTCACCCATCCCTTCCTCCCACCCCAAGCCGCACCCCCAGCTACCTACTAACCTCATCCCACCTCCTTGACCTGTCCGTCTTCCCTGGACTGACCTATCCCCTCCCTACCTCCCCACCTACACTCTCTCCACCTATCTTCTTTACTCTCCATCTTCGGTCCGCCTCCCCCTCTCTCCCTATTTATTCCAGTTCCCTCTCCCCATCCCCCTCTCTGATGAAGGGTCTAGGCCCGAAACGTCAGCTTTTGTGCTCCTGAGATGCTGCTTGGCCTGCTGTGTTCATCCAGCCTCACATTTTATTACCTGTAATTTATATTGCTGTAATGTGTATACATACATTTAGCTCTGAAAAAGGGTCACTGACCCAAAATGTTAACTCTGATTTCTCGCGACAGATGCTGCCAGAATTGCTGCGTTTTTCCAGCAATTTCTGTTTTGTTTCTGATTTCCAGCATCAACCCTTCTTTTGTTCTTTTAAACAAATATGGGAGATTCCATGCTGTTTTGCTGGTGGTATATTTGACTGTGAATGTATCACAGTTGAGCTGGGGTTAGAGATGCTCATGATGACTGTCCAGAAACTTTCCATTGGAAATGATGCTGGAAGTCTAAAACTGAAACAAATTTTTGGAGAAACCCAGCAGGCCTGGCAGCATCCATAGTGGGATACAGAGTTCGAGTTCAATGACCCTCCTTCATATTGATGTATAGACGGTTCTAGGAGAGATTCCAACTGACTTTCTTTCTTTCACTAGTAAAGTGCTAAAACCTATCCTCCAGGCCTACACTGACATTGCTGAACTCTATGCAATGGGAATTCACCTTTGGTGCTCTGATAGTTTGTATCTATATTTTAACAGACAAAGGTAAATTTGATAACGTCAGTCCAGGGGAAACAACGGTATTTTCAGATTTTGACCCCTGAAAATATTGCAACTCCGTTACATTTGACGTGCGTGGCTGTAAATTAAATAGACAAGGGTGGTCGTGAAAATAATGCCTCCCTGATGTTGAACAGCATTATCCTTCGGGCTTTGGCACAAAAACAGAAATTGCTTTTGGAAAAGCTCAGCAGGTCCGGCAGCATCTGTGAAGAAAAAAAATCGGAGTTAACGTTTCGGGTCCGGTGACCCTTCCTTGGAGCTTTTTTTAAAGCAATTTCTGTTTCTTTAGCACTTTTGATATATATTTTACGCCAGGCTCAAAATCAGCTCTTCGCACACACAACAAAGTGCTGCGCTGTAGCGTTCCCACTGAGTATCCTTTACATAAATAGAACTGGCAGCGGGGAGGGTTTTAGTTCCTTTCTGCCTCAGCGGCGCGGCTTGTCTTTGCAGACAAACAAGAGAACGAGGTCTTGTCATGTGTAAGTGTATGTGAGTGTGTGTGACCTCAGTGTGTGCAGACAGGACACAATGCAGTGAGGGTGGAATGGGGATGGGAGGAGGGACGGTGCTCTCTGGGAGCGGTATAAAAATGCAGCAGGAACTGGCCCTGGCGTGGGCTCTGCAGCGGCTCATGTTGCTGTTCACACGGTCCCGCCGCAGACCCGCAGTCGCCCGGAGCGAGTCGCTACTTTGCAGTCCGCGCCGCCGCCACTTTCCCACGCTCCCCACCAGCTGCGCGCGCGCGCACACCCGCCCGCGCGCAGCTCACACAGGCTTGCCTCTTTCCCGCCGCAGCGCACACACCGCGGCCAGCGGCGGCGCTGCTGCCTATCAGAGCGCGCTCCTCCTCCCCGTCTCAGCCGCCCTGGATGGGGGCGCGCGCGAGCTGTCAATCAGCGCCCCTGGTGGAGGGGGGCGGGATGGACAGGTCGCGGGGGGGGGGGGGGGGGGGGGGCCCGAGCTGGTAAGCGCGGTACCGTGGGAAAGCCACTCAGTACAGCCCAGGCAACCGAGCGCGCAGGAGCTGCTGGGCGCCCCATTCATTCCTATGTTGCACCGCGACAACTGAGAGCGGCATGAAGCGGACTCACGACTACAGCTCGTCGGACAGCGAACTGGACGAAACGATCGAGGTGGAGAAGGAAAGCGCCGATGAAAATGGGTAAACCGTGGCCAGTAGAATTTCAGTGTGTGCAAATGTAATCTGCAGATTACAACTCTCTTTGCAACTCCCGGAGCTGATAGCTAACAACGCAGTAAAATGACAGAAGTCCTGCTGCCGCTGCACATTCACTTCTAGGACTTGCATTTTGTTAAACAAGCTTGCACAAACAGAAAGTGAGGTTGCTGGAAAAGCTCAGCAGGGTCTGGCAGCATCTGTGGAGAGAAATCAGAATTGACGTGACCCTTCCTCGGAACAGTTCAGATGCTGCCAGACCCTGCTGAGCTTTTCCAACCCTTTATTTTTGCTTCTGATTTACAGCGCTCACAGTTCTTTCAGTTTTTACACATTTCCGATTAAAGTAAACTTTCTGTAGAACTTTCCGTTTTGTACCTGACTGCTGATCCCAATTTGATGGATTGGATTTCAGGAACTTCAGCACAGTCACAGGCTCCATGTCCCCCAGTCCATCCTCTCAGGTCCTGGCTAGGAAAAGGAGGCGAGGGGTAAGTTTGACGCAGCCCTGCTGAGAACTGCTTTGTTTCGTTGCGTGTAGCCTAAGCGAAAATTTATTCCCCTCACTTTGCCTGGCTCATTGCTTAGAGGAAATCTATTTCGTTTTAAACAGATCATCGAGAAGCGCCGCCGCGATCGTATTAACAACAGTTTGTCAGAACTACGCAGACTGGTTCCGAGTGCTTATGAGAAACAAGTATGAAAACAAATCCTTAATTAAAACATAATTTGAAAGTTGAGAAATAAACAGCTTGCTTTATGTAAAAATGTTCAAGTATTTATTAGGGTTAAGTAAACTTAAATTCCAATGAAACCAATTCTATGCTGTCAGAATGCAAATCACATTTTGTGTCGTGCTGGGACACAGTTGACTGGGAAATTGACTGGGCAAGGTCGGTCTCACACGAATCTTTAATTGTGAATCGTTGTTGCCTTTGGCAGGGTTCCGCCAAACTGGAAAAGGCAGAAATTTTGCAAATGACTGTTGATCACCTGAAGATGCTGCATGCGGCCAGCGGCAAAGGTAACATTTTGTTGGAATTTCTAGAATAGATCTCTTGGAAATGTCATTGATTCGGATATACTTAATAAAAGTTAGGAGGTACATAAAAAGTGTAGGACCACTCCCCCACCCAAGTATTAAAAGGCTTTAATTCTGATGTTGAAGTGCTGAGTGATCTGAAGAATCTAAAAATGTTAACCCTGTTTCTCTCTCTACAGATACTGGAAGGCCCACTGAGTTTCTGCAGCAATATCTGTTTGTTTTAGTTGATTTCTAAATTTGTTCCATCATGGCTTTTGAGTTGTGAAAATCTCAGAGAACAGCACTATCCTAAGCCATGTCTCAGATCAATCATCTGTCCAAGATTCCTCAACATGGTATCTCACCATTGTGCAGTTTAGCTGTTGTGTAAACATTAATTGGTTTTACATTCCATAAGATGTAGCAATGAACTTCCACTGCGTGTGATGACAAAGACTATTTTTAGATTGAGAAGATGGAACTGTTTGAAGTTTAATTTTATGTAATTACGCAAAGATAAATAAACCTCAGATCTAGAGATGTATCTTTATGAGCTATCTCCATCACTGTAAGATGCCTTTAAAATCTTTCTGTTTGATCAAGCCATCCTTGTAGCTATGTTTTTTGGTTCTGTGCCAGTTTTTATGTGTTTACTCTAGTGAACACTTGCAACCTTAAAGGCACTACATACATGTAGTTTGTTGCTCTAAGATGTTGCACAGGAGACTCCTTTTATAAGCTTGACATTTTTATAAAGTAAAACTTTGAAGGTTGCCTGAAACTGACTTCACAGTTGCTATAGTCTTTGTAACTTTCAAATTAAATTTGTTTTAATTTTATTTAATTTAATAGGTTATTTTGATGCTCAGGCTCTAGCTATGGACTACCGTAGCCTGGGATTTCGAGAATGCTTGGCTGAAGTGGCTCGGTATTTGAGTATTATCGAAGGCCTGGAGAACACTGACCCTCTCTGTGTGCGTCTGGTCTCTCACCTCAATAACTATGCATCTCAGAGGGAAGCTGCAAGTGCTGCAACCCCTAACATTGGACACCTTTCCTGGGGGACTGCCTTCAGCCAGCACCCACATCATCATTTGCACCCGCTCCTCCTGCCACAGGCTGCCCACAGTAACAATAGTACTACTGCCTCAACGGAGCTGCACCATCAGAACAGAATCGGCACATCCTCGCATGCAGATACCTCTCCACTTAGAATGGGTCCTAATTGCAGTGTCGGTCCAGTCATCCCAGTGGTCACCTCTTCCACAAAACTGTCCCCACCTTTGTTCTCAATGTCATCCTTGTCTGCATTTCCTCTGTCTTTTAGCACTTTCCCCTTGATTTCTCCCAGCAGCTTTGGTTCATCAGCTCAGACTCCAACAAATAGCATTGGCAAGCCCTACAGACCTTGGGGGACAGAGATTGGGGCTTTCTAAAGACTTTTCTACAGGATTGTCATGCCTTATGAAATGCTGAATTCTCAGCTGAGCTGAGGTATTACCAACATAATTGCCATGGAATATTCAGGATGTGCTTCCATTCACTGCAGACAAATAGTGTACAATGGCAAATCAATCTGAAATCCTGTGAATATGGCTACATAATTGGCCTCTTTGGCTCAAAATTATACAATAATGTTCTTATACGGGCAGTCTGACTCTTTCATTCTTGAAGTTGTCAGTATTCAGACAAAAAAAATTCTAGAAGTTGATTTTAATAGTGAGACTAGTCAAAACAAGCAGTATGCCAGCTCGCTTCAAGGCTCCAGAGACCATTTCAGACAGTTTTATCAGTTTTCTAGGAGCTTTGAGTATAAAAGTTATTCATTTGTTTAAGAGATGTCTAATATAAAATTGGATTAAATTTATTTGTCTTAAATTCTTATTCTTTATTCCATAAAGGGATAAGCAGTGGTATGTTTAAAAAGCTGCATTTTTAACTTAACGCAGGTTGTGCTTAGATATGGTATAAAATCTTCCTGTTACAAAGGCCTGTGTAAGTAATTGTGGCATTGTGCACAGCCTGTGGTTAGGCAGTTAAATTTTCCATGTCTTTGTCATTTGGTTAGCTAAATGTTGCCTGAAACTATTAAGTTACTACCTTTCAACTGTTTCAAATGGAACAGACTTATTGTTAATCACAAGTGGCACCATCCATCTATTTATTTTATGCTAACATCTGTGCTGTACATGACTATCTACAAAGTCAACATTACATGCCTTATACTCGACAAAAAATATAGAAGTAACAAGATCAACATGTAAAGACCAATACACTGGTGTCCTGAATTACTAAAATGCCTAAATAATGTAAATATCTTTTTCAGTGATATTTTATATTATTAATTTTGCTGAATGGAGCGATGACAAATCAGATTTACAGTTTTGTTTTCAGCGAGTGTTAGATACTAAAGATTTTTCAATGCTGAAACTGTTAATTTTTACAAGGTAATAGCAGGTGCAGTGTTCATTTACTGTGTATTGGTTTGTGCTGACTTTACTAAACAGGAGAAGTAATAAACTATAAGTGCAATTGAGTATAATTCAATTACATGCGTCTTCTCTGAGAATTGTTGCTGTTTGTGATTTGTAATTATGTACAGTATTAAAGTTAATAGACTGGTTATTTAATGGTGAACTTCAGCCGTTTTCATCATAATGTTGGTGAGTTCTCTGTTGCTGCAACTGTAATTTAAAAACATGTAGACAAAGGAACAACTTATAATTCGTTTTATCTTTAATGAGCAATGATCCTGTGGCCCTATAGAAATAAATTGCATTCATTTAACTGCTATTTTTTCCCTAGTGCTGAGGAGTAAGTTCATACCAATGACAGAGTTGATACAGATTAGTTTGTATACATAACAACATTTGGCAGTCACCAGCACAATGCTCTTTGGATTCAAATGTTTCCTGAACAGGATTAAAATTCAGTATTGCATCTGCTGGTGAACAGAATACTTAAGATGTGTAACCCACAAATGGGAATTTTGTGTGTGTGGGTAAAAATCTTCTAGATATTACCTCGTTTTTTGGCAATGGATGAGTATCTTTATCTACGTGGAACCTCTGCTCATGCTGGAGGAGGTGGGCCTCTTCTGTATATTTCCATTTGAACACTGGAGGAAGGTGCCCCAGCTTCTGCTGCCAACTAATGCTAGACAGTCAGTGGAGACTTTCTGCTTGAACCAGGGGAAAGATGACCACTGAGTTGCCTGCAAAAACATCGTTTTTTTTTAGCAAATTGTATTTGTAGGATATCGACAAGGCCTGAATAGGCTATGTTACAGGATGTCATGGTAGACCATGACTATTTTGATATTGTAATCCTGGACCCCAACATCCAGTGGTCATTCTTGACCATCAGGAGTAATTATTACCAGAGACTCCATTTTCCTTAATCCCATTGACGGACATCTGTCCCATACAGGTAGGCATATTTGGAGTCCCTGGATTAACTCCTGAAGGATTAGACCATGTAAACGTGCTTCTGGCCATGCCTGCCTGTTAGATACTTTCAAGTACTGTGTGACATTTGGAATCTGTCTAACATATGAGAGGTAAGGGTTTTATTATACAGCATTTGAAAGTGTCTGTAGCAATTTTTAACTGAGAAGAGAAACCTTTCGCAATCTGAGGTCATCCCAAAGCAGGTTTCAAGCAAAGAATTTCACTTCTCCTGGTCACTATTTGGAAATATAGCATCTAATTTGTAAATGTAAATGGCTCACAAACAGTTAAGTGATAAAATCAGCATATTTTATTTACGTAGTGCCCCTAATGCATTCAATTTTACGCCAATCACTAAAAATTATGCCATAGGTTTGCAAGACCAAGTCAAAACAATCAAACCTTGATTATGCCATACTTAAAGTACCATGTGCTGTTCTAGTCACCATACTGCAAAAGAGAATAGAGACATTGGAGAGACTGTAGAGAAGATTTATAATAATGACACTAGATATACATGAGCATATATATCAGGAAATAATTGACAGGCTGGGAATAATTTCTGCTGGAGGAGGTGACCTAATAGACATCTTTTAAAATTATAAAAGTTTTTGTTAGATAGAATACAGAGAAGTATTCTTTTGTTCTTATTTAGGGATAAACAAATGCTGACCTGTTAGCAATGATCCATCTCATGAAAAAGCAGGAAAGATTAATTTGATGTAGACACCAAAAAATCAGTAGGGAATTTGGAAGAAACCTCTTTATCCAAGCGTGGTGAGAGATTGAACCTTATTGCCACTAGGAGTGGTTGAATGGAATCGTTCCAATGCATTAAAGTGGAATCTAGACAAGCATCTGCAGGAGAGGGGAATAGAGCATTACAATAGTGGATTTAGATGGAAACATATAGCGGGAGGCTTGACTGGCATGTAAACAGAGGCATGGGCAGCTAACATTTGTTTTTGTGCTGCATATCTGTAATCAGGAAAGATATTGGAGAATGTGCATTCGAAGTACATCTGGTAGATGGGTGACTCGGAATCAAAGAGAATATAGTTCCATTAGAAACCCATTTCATGCAATACTGTTTGATCTGATTGTAACCTCAAATTCACTTTTACTGCTTACCCCTGAAAACCTGTCACTCCATTGCCTGACAAGAATCTATCTACCTCTAACTTAAAAATCTTCAAGGACTTTGCTTCCATCCTCTTTTCAGGAAGAGAATTCCAAAGACTGAATACCCTCCAAGAGTTAAAAATAGCCAAATCTGTTTTAAATGGGTTACTATGATTAATGATCCCTAGGCCTAAACTCTCCCATGAGAGGGAATATCCTTTCACATCCAACAAGACCTCTCAGGATTTTTAATGTTTCAGTCAAGTCACCTCTTACTAATCTAAACTCCAGAGAATATAGACCTAGATTTCCAGGCAGCTTGCCTGACATTGGTACTGGAGAAGCCAGAACTTTAAAGACTGGGAAAACCAAAACATTCAATCCACTAGGTACTGAATCTGCTCCAATATTTAAGTTCTGATGCAGCGTGAGTATCTATAAAATAATCCTAGGGAGCAGGACCCTCTGATGCTGCTTGGCCTGCTGTGTTCATCCCGCTCTACACCTTGTTAGCTCAGATTCTCCAGCATCTGCAGTTCCTACTATCTCCATAAAATAATCCTGGACTTATTAGCGCTGTTACTACACAAGGAAGCGTGCGCCCTCTGGTGGCCAAAACTATTTCTTTTCGCGTGAATAAACCTGTACTTTGCAATTGACGTCAGTGGAGACCGGAAACTTGCACCTGGGACTGTGCACAAGAACAATCTGCACGGAATTACTTAGAATATGCAGCACAGAAACGGGCAATTCATTTCAAATAGTTCGCACTCCATACAAGCTTCCTCCTATTGTATCTACTTCATCTCAATACTAATATGGTGCCATTATTTAAGAAACGCTGTAAGGAAAAGCCAGGGAACTATAGACTAGTGATCTTAACGTCAGTGGTGGGTAAGTTGTTGGAGGGGATTCCGAGATTCCTCCCTCGGCTTCAGTGGCCTTTGTTGTGGTCAGTGGGAAGAGGTCTGACCTTCTGTCTGACACCCTGCCCATTGGCACCTTGAAAAATTTCCCTAGGAAATGGGGAGCTAACTTATTTTTTTCTTCTGTGACATGAGTTAGAAAGGTGAGCACCCAAGTGTGACGAGTAGATCATGGCTTGCAACCAAACTTCAAATATAACACAAAAGCTTCGGAAACCTGGAAATCCCAGCAGTAATAAGTACTTAAGTTTCATTTGCCATCTGAATCACTGAATAACATGCCCAGGAATGATGCTATGGAATCCTCTCACCACCATCATTTAACTTCAAATGTGTAAAATCCTGGTCAATATGTATATAGGATGTCGGCTGTAGATTTTCCCATAAGTCATCTATCTGGTCAGTCTAAATTTTTCTCCTTACTTGAAGGAGCAAAGGCCCCACCTGTTCATTCTTGCCCAGCAGTTACATTCTTTCTGTTGTAGTATTCAGGAGGCCTGGCTTAATTCCCACTTGCTCCAAAGGTACCCCCAAGAAGGTCAGTTGGAAAGTATCTCCTTATAAAGCTTCATGGCATTTCCACTACAACAGTAGTATCCTTTCTATGCCCTGGAGACCAGAACTTACAGGGCTCCCTGAAGTGTATCTTAACCAGGATCCTACAGTCATACATCACATAAACAGATCCTTTGGTCCAGCTCATCTGTGCTGACCAAGATTTTTTTTCCTCTTTCTTTCACTTCTGCTCTTTCTTTTCGTTCCTTCCTCAGCAGCAGTGGTCCCTGGAGCCTCGGCAGCAGCATGTGTGCTCCCCTACCTGGAGTCTCAGCAGCAGCGAGAGTGGCCTCCTTTCCGATGTGGTTCCTGGGTATGTTGGCAGCGGCGGGGATGGTCCCCTTTCCAGGGGGTCGACAGTGGAAGGTTCCTTGCTGAAATGGTCCCAGGACGCGCGCAGACTCATGGCGCTGACAACGTCGGTGGAGGCGAAGGATGGTAACGCAGGTCCAGTGGCGCGGCTCCAGCATATGTCTGGGCCTGGGTGCCAGATGTCGGAGGCAGTGGTGTTCTAGCGGTAGCAGTATTCGGGGACTTGGGGCATTTCAATGTTTGCAAATGGAGGGGATGGACTTTGTGGCTTTGCTTTGCTGGCAGTGAGAACTCAGCGGGGAGGGAGTGATCTGGACGTTTCCTTTTCTTTTGGATGTTTCTTTTATTTCTGCTTCTGTTTTTAATCCTGTCTGTTGTATACCAAAGATGGCACAGTGATTGGCTACTTTGTACACGTTTCACTGTACACCTGTATTCATGTACTGGAGTACTCGTGCTGATAAAATCCAAATGTAAATTTAAATCTAAATTAAATCTCAACCTGAATCTACATTTAAGTTTCCCAAACTAAATTAGTCCCTGTGTCTGGCCCGTGTCTCTCTAAACCTTTCCTATTCATGTACCTGTCCAATGTCTATTAAGTGTTATAACTTGTACCTACACGTATCTGGCGGTTCATTCCACGTACAAACCATCCTCTGTGTGAAAAAGTTTCCCCTCGGGTCCCATTTAAATCTTTCTCTTCTCACCTTAAAATTAGCCTGTCTAGTTTTGAACTTCCCGACCCTTTACTATTCACCTTATCTGTACCCCTCATGATTTTAGAAACCTGTATAAGGTCATCCTTCAACATCTTGTGCTCCAGGGAAAAAAAGTCCCAGCCTATCCAGCCTCTCCTTATAACTCAAACTCTCTATTCCCAATAACATCCTGGTGAATCTTTTCCACACCCTCTCCAATTTAAAAATATAGTTCCAATTGCTGGGTGACTAGAACTGTACCCAATACTTCAAAAGTGACCTCACCAGTGACTTGTACAACAGAGACATGGCATCCTAACTCTTATATTCAGTGATCTCAGCAACAACGGCAAGCATGCTAAACACATTCTTTACCTCAACCTGTGGCACAACTTTCAAGGAGCTGTGTATCTGAACCCTTTGGTTTCTCTGTTTGGCAACACTCATCAGGACCCTACCATTAATGGCCTTGTTCATCTTGTTAAAATGCAACAACTTGCTTTGCTTAAGTTTAACATACCTTCACTACTTTTTAATTCTGTCACCTGGGAATAAATTCCATTCCTTAGTTATTAGTTACTTTGTGGACCTGTGATGCAGTTTTGGTCACTGAATGCCATTAACCTCCTTCTCTTTTTAAGATACAAGTGATGTTTCAGTTATTTCCTACCATAGTGCTTCACTCATATTTAACAATGCTAATGTTCATCTATCCATCAATAGCCCAGTTTGCACATTTTTAAACATTATTTTGTATTATGCTATTTTCTTCTTCCCTTGGCAGCTATTTGTACAAATTTGATCTACCTGCAAATTTTGACTTTCACTTACTTGTCTCTAAGAGTAAATCGTTGATGTACATTATGATTAACTGTGGTCCCCACACTGATCCCTGTGGAACACTAGTTTCCACTGCCCTCAAATCTGAAGACTTACTCCTCACCACTGCTACCACAAGCCAATTTAATAACCATTCCAATATTCCACATGCCCTAAACTTTGTCCTGAACCTACTGTGTGTTACCAAAGCTCATGTCATAGGGTCATAGAGTTATACAGTATGGAAATTAGCCCTTCGGTCCAAGTAGCCCATGCCAACCAAATGTGACATCCATGCATTCCCCAAATCTACTTTTTGGTACCTCTTCAAATAATTTTAATAAATTGATTAAAATGACTGAGTGGTTCAGAATCCATGTTTCCTTTTTTGTTCATTTTGTCTCTGGATTCTGTTCTGTGCTTTCTTCTTGTATAGATTCTGGTATCTTTCCTACCATGCACAGTAAGTTGACTCATCTATTGTTCCCACATAGTGGTACTTTGAATGAAAATAAGCTGTGCCCGAGAATTCTGGCACCATACCACCTCTATGGAACTTGTGTACGTTTGTAAATCAGTGACCATTTCCTCTCTGATGGAATTGGTTTTGGGTGAGTTTGCCATCTGGAGCTGGAGTTCAGCCCTTTGTGCTTTCGCTCACTTGAAATTATTTTATTCCTTTCTGTCTCAACTCCATTAACATTCTTTTTAAGATCATTCTCTCGTCAAGGATTCTCCCACTGGGACTGATGGGTGCTTTAGTAAAAATTGAAGTGAAGTTGTTATCCATACTCTGGTAAGTTTATTCATTAACACACTAAAGGCTTTGGGATCTTTAAACAATTTTTCAGTGTTAATGAGATAAGAGGGTTGGCATGGTGACAGTGTGGTTAGGGTTGTCAGGTTGAAAGGTTGAGTTAGGTCAGTTTGGTGGGGAGCTGGAGAATTGGTATGAATGGGATGGCTTGCAGGACTTCAAGAATGGCTTTAATGGCTTGAGGTTGGGTTGGTTATCAGGTCGGGGAGTTGGTACAGTTGGAGCGGTTTGGAGGGGAATTGGAGAGTTGGGGTGGGGTTGGCATTGGGATGCCACTTAAATAGTTACCCAGGAATTAGCACTGTTTTCTTATTTATCTAGCATTCACTAGGCAACTTGACAGTTACGCTCTGAGGTCTCTGACTGTAGCTCAGTGTTGGATAGATTTTCAGAGGGTTCTGGATTTAGGATAAATAGCCACTGGAAGTCTAAACTGTACTAAGAGTTACCTGTAGCTGGTATTTGGATGTAATAGAATCTTTGGATAGTGATGCAGTCACCAACCATTCCTTCTAATATTTGTCTACAGGACCTACTAGTGTTAAATACTTATGGATTAACCACTAGTGGGTCTGGCAGAAGAGACATGTGAACTTGACGAAGAAGAAAGACTTTATTACACAACGGTCTGGATATTCTGATAGCCAGACAATTGGTGGGGCACCACAGACTATAGTTGTAGTCAGGACCCTGTGGAATCCCAGATGCCGTGAACTGGAGCCTTCTGAAAAAATCAGTTAAAAGGTAGAGGGTTCAGAAAGATTGGCTTCACTTAAGGTAATTGTTCCGGGGAAAGTTGAGATAATTAAAAACCACTCTCACTCCTGGTTAATAGTTAAACTTACCCCACCAAATCACCTGCCCCACCCTGGACACCCACTTCCCAAAGTGATCCCTCACAGCCCCCACTCCAAGGCTAAAACCCCAAACCGGTATATTTCCACCAACTCACTGGAACCTGACACCAGCCCCTGCTGCTGGCTTGGACTCTCAAGACTCAACGTTTCCCATTGGTCGGGCCTTTCAGTCCGTCCTTTGCTGGATCTGATGTTGGTCCCCCAATGGATCCAATATGCTTTTTCTACCCTCTGCTAGACCTGATACCTCCCCTCGTCCATTCCTGGACCTGATAGCAACCCTGATCCTGGCTGGAACTGACTGCCTGCTGGACATGAAAGATGCAATCTCCTATTCCAACCTGTGCTAAGCACTCCATCACTTAGCATCCTGGACGCTCTACCTACTTGGCACACTAGCACCCGACAAACCTGGGAAATATCCACCTTACAGACTACTTAACTGTTATTCCAACCACTATGCACCCTACCTACCTGGCACTAACATTCCCTTTAAACTGCGCAGTGTTGATAATTGCACAATGTTCAACACCATTTGCAACTCCTTAGCGTTATGGATAAGACCAGACCAGAACCCCCTCAACATATTTTAAGGAAGTAGCCTAGCCCCTAACTTTTTCCTATTTTAAAGGTAGATATGAACTGGGTGTTTCAGGTCTGATGCAACTGGTCTAACCACTCTGCTTTAAGCAAAACAACATTTATTTAAACTCTGCAGTTGAAACATGAACTAAAGAAAGCAGAATGTAGAGTAGCTTAACTATTGGAAAATCTAACCGACCCTATCCAGCAATGTAACCAATTAACTGTTCCGGTATGGTAACATCCCAAAAACACTGCCCTTGACAAAAAAATGGTAAATTCAAACACACATTCCTACAGGCAGGAGGGATGAATATCTAAAGAGAGATTTCAGAGAAAGTCAGAGGAATTCTTTACTGAAGCTTGCAACACTTCTGGTACTCAAAACATCTTGTGCCTGCTACAGCTGAAAAAAAGCTACAAAAAACCTGAACTGGGAGAACTGATCGCTCCCCTTCCTTTGTTAAACTGTTACTCCCTCGCCTCTTTGGCATTTCTGCCTTTGCAACCTCTCGTCAATAAAACCAAGGACAAAATAACCTTTTCAACGTGACAGCATCATCACATCACACACAAACAGTTCATGTCCAAATGCAGCAGAGTCCAGCAAGTACCCAGGCTTGAGGTGACAAGTGGCAAATAACAGTTAAGTCCCAACAAGAGGCAATCTAACCATTGCCCCTTGACATTCATAGCATGTACAACTCTGAATCCCCTCACTATCAAAATCCTCATGTCAGCACTGACCAGAAACTGAACTGGCTAGGTATATAAATACAGTGGTTACAAGAGGAGGTCAGAGGCTAGGAATCCTGCAGTGAATAATACTCCTAAGACCCCATCGTTTGTCTACTGCTTGCAAGGCACACATGATGGGTGTGATGGAATACTCCCCACTTACTTGGATGACTGCAGCTGAAACAACACAAGATGCAGTGACAATATCCAGGACAGCCTGCTTGATTGGCACAAAATCCACGAACATTCACTTGGACCCATCACTAATATCCATCAACAGCCTTGTGTACCATATTCAAACTGCATGGCAGTCAGTCAGCAAGGCTCCTTAGACATTTCCTTCCAAATACATGGTCACTACCATCTAGAAGGAGCAGCTACATATTAACACCATCATTGCCAAGTTCCTCTTCAAGCCACTCACCATCCAGGCTTGGAAATATATTGCCGTTCCTTCAGTGTGACTGGGTAGAAGTCCTGGAACTCCTCCTTAATGACATTGTGGATCTACATACACCACAGACTTGTGCTTCAGCCCATCAAGTCTGTACTACCAAAAATATACTACCTATTTTCACTTTCTCACACTAGCCCTATAGCTTTGTTATGGCACTTCGAGGGCTTGTCCAAGTAATTTTTAAGAGTTAGTGCAGGGAGATTGCATCATTTTTGCTATTTCCCAAAGGCTGAAGATGCATTAATTAATGCAACAAATACCAATGTGTGCTTAGCAACTGTTAATATAGAAGTGATGAAGTAAAGGAAGATAAATTGGTAATTTGAAATTAGTTTCTGCACAATATTTCGGGCCCAACTGATTGAGAAGATTGCCAGCATTTCTGTATTTCCACACCTTGTCCAACTTCTAGAAATCTGGATAATCAGTTTTCCTCTGGGAGTGCTGTTTGGTTTTTGTTTTGTTGAGGAAGGGTGGTAGCAATGGGAGAATGACAGACAAACATGGGAGAATACAACATCAGAGAAATACGCTCAGTTGCCGCTTCCCACCACCTAAAAGCATTGACATTAATGTATGTTTCCATGGGTAGTTTGTAGGGTGTGATTTTCGAATGAAACCCCGACATTACTATTGACCTGTTGATGTCTACTTTCTAAGGTCAACCTCTTTCTATTAACACATAGCCTTCTCTGAGATAACAAGGTGTACAGCTGGATGAACACAGCAGGCCAAGCAGCATCAGAGGAGCAGGAAAGCTGATGTTTTGGGCCTAGACCCTTCTTCAGTTGCTTTTTGGAATTGCAGGGTTTAAAAACAGGCAGCAATTTAAAGGGGCTCACATCATGAAATTGCTTTTGCCCAGTAAGGGAGGAATGCCAGGAGGGCAGTGGATGTTCTATTGCACAAAATGAGGCAGCATGTTAGCTAGGGCACACCACTTCTTCTCTGCTGTCTGGTGGGAATCCATATGATGGAATGGTAAATTATGGCACTGCAGTGCACACCACAGGGAGTTTGAAGGAGCTGAATGAGACCTTCCTCAATGAGTTAAGGTTCGGATTAATGTACAATAAAAAAGACAAGGTTCAAGACGAGGTATTGGGAATGGAGTAGGAGTGGAGGAGGATCTCCCAGATGAAATTGGCCCTGTGGATGGCTCAAAAGGGAGGGTGGTATATGTCTAGTGGTGGCATCCCACTGGAGGAGGCAGAAATGGTGATTAATATCCATTGGATGTGGATGCTGGTGTCGTAGAGAGGGACGATCAGGGAAACCCTATCACCGTTGTAAGCTGGAAGTAGTGAAGGTAAAAGTGTGGGGAATGGGTTCAGACCTGGTTGAGGACCCTGTCAATAGTGGTGGAGAATCCTCAGTTGAGGAAAAACATGGACATTTCTGGTGTCTCCTCATTGGAAGGTGGCATTGTCAGAACAAATGTGATAGAGATAGAGAAACTGGGAGAATGGATTGGAATCTTTACAGGAAGCTGGGTGTGAAAATGCTTAGTTCAGCAAACTGTGGGAATTGGTGGGTTTATAGTGGATATTGGTGGGTAGCCTATCCCCAGAATTGGAAACAGAGATATCAAGGAAGGAGAAGAGAGGAGACAGTGATGGGCTAGTTGAAGCTGAGAGTGGGGTGGAAATTGAAAGCGAAATTGATACATTTTTCCAGTTCCAGATCACAGGGAGAAGCAGCACTGATGATGTCATCAATATTCTGGAGAGACTTTGCTCGGGCGGGACCCGAATAGGATTGGACCAAGGAATGTTCCATGCACTCCACAAAGAAACAGGCGTAATTGCAGCCCACATGGATACCCTTGGCCACCTCTTTGACCCGAAGAAAGTGAGAGCATTTAAAGGAAAAGTTGTTCAGATTGCGAATGAGCTCGGCCAGGTGGGGAAGGGTTGTGGTGTGTGGGGATGGGTTAGGCCTTTTTTTCCAGGCAGAATTGCAGAGCACTGAGACCATCCTGATGGGGGATGAACGTGTAAAGGGATTGCACATCCATGGAAAAGAGGAGGTGGCTGGAGCCTGCAAACTGGAAATTTTAAAACTGACATAAAACATCAGAAGAATTGCAGATATAAGTGGTGAGGGGCTGGATGAGGGGAGAAAGAAAATTGAGTCAAGGTAGGAAGAGATATATTCAGTGGGGCAGGCACAGGCAGAAACAATGGGTTTGCCTGGGCAGCCCTTTTGTGGAATTTGGGGAGAAGGTAGAAGCGGGCTGTATGGGGTCTCTGAGCTTGGAGACTATGTGGAGATGAATTAGTGATCATTGTGGACACAAGAGTGTGATGTTCAATGATGGGGTCATAATCCAGGGGGAGATAGGAGAATGTTTTCAAGAGCTGGCACTCAGCCTCTGCAATGTAGAGGTGGGTATGCCAGACAACAGAAGCCCCATCTTGTCACCCTTGACCTCTGTTTCTTGTTTGCATTGAGCTCCTGGAATTTGCCAGTACCCAGAGGCACTCGTGCTTAGGACATAGAATCAGCAAAAAATCTGCTGCATGATACTACCATGCTATTTACATTTTTGACAAAGTTTCATTTTTGGTTGACATATATCTTGGGCAGAGAGGTGTTTTGCTACTCTCCTGTTCCTACAATAAACTTGCATTACCAGATGTTGAGGTGGGGAAAATTTGAGATTCCTGTCCTTCGAGAGTGAGACTGACCTGATACCTGAGCGGGAATGTTTATTATTCACATTACATTTGAGGCATACAGAGCAGTAATGTTCCCAGGTTTGTTTTGTGACATGCTAATAACCTTGGCTAGGACGTTAATGGCAGCACCACTTTTAGCCTTTTGTATTAGACAACAATCAAATTGGTCAAGGTTTCCACACTTGATTGTTGTTGAGGAAAGTGCATGAGATAACATCAGACAAAACAGCATTGCCTTTGCTTGTGCTACACTCTGTCACTGAATAGGCTATTGCAATCACTTTCTAGACATGTACCGCAGGAGATGAAGGCTGCTGCCCCTCAGCTGGTGAGCAGAGGGAGGAACATGGGGAGGCATTGTTTACACAATTTGTTATAAATGTTTCAGCTTGAATTCTAAAGACAAGGTTGGTGACCAGGGAATATTGATAGGATAGGAGGTAACATTTGTGAGCCTTTTAGCCACTTCTTTATTTATGCTATTACTGAAATAATAACTAGTCATGTAAGTTTTGTAAGTGAATAAGAACCACTTCCTTGGAACTAGGTTAATACAATTAAGCAGAACATATGAAATGGAAATACAATTTGAAGGAAGTGACATGGGTGTGGGAATCTGAGAGTGCCTGGTTCACGTAAACAGTCTGAACATGTAACGGGAAGTTTTGATCACTTTTGAATGTATTGTCTTCAATCTGTATGTATGGTGCAAGTTTTAGCATTATTTTATAAACCTTTAGAACTGCTTAGATCTACGCAAATTACACATTTGAACCTAAGTTAAAAATGCAATGAATAAACTTTCCCAATGCCTGATACCTCCTTCACAGGGTAACTGTCTTGCCGGTTTTGTTAAGCTCTATGATTTAGAGATGCCTAGTTTGATCCCCATTCTGTGTTGGGTTAGCTGATCTTTGCTGATATGCCCTTTTCCTGGATAGACACACAACATAGGGAGGTGGTGGGGGGGAACCTTCACTGCCCATATCACCTCATGATGGAAAGCTTTGTGTCCATATAGGAAAAGGCCAGATTGGCTGCAATGATTGTAAACAGCCTGTACGTGTTCGCAATGAGCGGCTGTATCCATAAGATGCTTGTTAGTGGTCACCGTTGTCATGTGATAGAAAGTGAGAGACCAACTTTAGGGAGTGGAAGAGGTAATTAAAGAAATGAGGAAACATTAATTTGTATACTCAGAAAATGCTCACAGACTGTGACAGAGATTTCTATTCCTATGCCTTTGCTGCTTTTCCCATTCTTTTTTCGACCAAAGAATCTTCCTCTGAGATTCCGCTTTGCCCTAGCCACCTCTTTCTTTAGTTCCTCTCTCATCTGTACTCTCTGAGAGCTCATCCACTTCATGTGATTTCTCTCCTGCTCTTTTAACTTAATTCCACTAAATTATTTCACGGGACAATTGTTTGCACCACTCCTAACCTTGTTTTCCTGTCCTGAGCCATGTTCACAAATTCTTGCCCATCTTGACATGTTTGACTTTATCTAGTTAGTTTTCTGTTCATGCCCAAGCATCAAAAACTTTCCAATGAAAATTGAAAGTCATATTCTCTGTGATGTTTTCCGTGGGGCACTGTTCCTTTTTGCTGTTATAGAGTCATATAACACAGAAACAGGGCCTTTGCTCCAACCAATCTGTGCCGACCATAGCTGTCTGTAACTTCTGTCTGAGATGACTATACCATTCTTTTCCAATGCCTTTCCTTTGTTGTACAGCTCAGTGGGACTGCCTGAGCTTTTTTCAGTTTTTAACTAATCAATCATTGCTAGAGAACTCCCAGCAATCTCACTTTCTGTCTCAGCAGCATTCAGTCCAGAATTACCCAAAGATCTAGTTCAGAACCTACTTCTTCCTCATCCATTTGATGCCCCTTGGCAACATCGTCCACTGACATGGCATCAGCTTCCAGATGTTCACTCTTGGCACCTAACTCTGTCTCTCCACCAGCTTGCTCAATCCTGTTGCTGCATAGGTTATGTTGCTTGACTGGATATCCAATATTGCGTTTTGGTTGAGAGACTGTTTATTCGATTGGGAAAACAGACGTATTAACTTCTGCTCCCACTGCAAATACCAACTTCAACCCAGTGATACAGCCCTCCTTTCCTGTTATTGCTTTGGGTTGAACCAGATTATTTGCAATTTCTGTATAAGGTTTACTTTGAGTTGGACTCCTGACCTCATGTTTTCTTTATCTTAAAGATTATTTCCATCTCTACAAAGTCACCCAGCATGTTCTACCTCAGAGTTTCTTCTACCAAATTCCTCATTGTGTTATCGTCACTGCCAGGTTTGCCTGTTCCAATGCCCCAGAGTGGAGCCAAACATCCCTCACTGTCTGTAAACTTTCAAATCGTGCTCCCTTTATGTAACTCCATACCTGGTCCTGCTCACACATCAAACCTGACTTGCTGATATATGTTGATTCTTGACCTTCTAACATTTCAAATTTTAAAAGTTCAACTTTCTGAGCAAACATTTTCCTTGTCTCGCATTCATCCTGCCAGGAGACCAAGCTCCCTTGACCCTCAAAAATTTTCCATTGCTTTGAATTCAGTCTCTTGAGTAGTCACTCTGGCTTTACCTGGTCAATGCTTTTTCTCAATTTTTTTTCTATGACAAATGTGCTACTAAATGTAAATTATTGTTGTTGAAAAGAACCACAAAGATTTTAGATAGTTCCTTCATTGTTTGGAGATATCTCTCTGTTGTGCTAATCATATCTTGCGACATGTTTCTGTTTCTCGGTAAATCATCGAACGCTGCAGTGCAGAAGATGTAGCACATCATTTGGCCCGTCAAGCATTTCTCTTCTCAAGTCACATTCTAAGTTCCTTTCAAAATAATTTATGGATCCTGGTGTTTATTATTTTTCAAACTCGAACAGACAACATGATGGCAAAGTGTGAAGCTGGATGAACACAGCAGGCCAAGCAACATCTTAGGAGCACAAAAGCTGACGTTTCGGGCCTATCCTCTGATGAAGGGTCTAGGCCCGAAGCGTCAGCTTTTGTCCTGCTAGGATGCTGCTTGGCCTGCTGTGTTCATTCAGCCCCACACTTTGTTATCTTGGATTCTCCAGCATCTGCAGTTCCCATTATCTCTAGACAACATGATGGGCTTGATTCCTGGTGATTGTACTCAGGTTAAGGGACACTGATCAGTCTTATTGTATACTATCCCACACGATGAGGAAAGAGAATTGCATTGATAAAAGGAAGACACGATAATTGAATCTGCCTTCTTGTTGTTAGTGCATTCCAGAACAAGGGAAGCCCAATTGATTGGCAGCACATTCTCAAATATCCACTACCTTTATCCAAAAGCGCACACAACCCAGAGTTACATGGACTTCCAATCCCTGTTCTTGTGTATTCTTGAAAGGGGAACATTTAAAACAAGTATCTCACCCAGTTTGCTGCCTTTTCTCCCATCCTGTTCACAATCTGAGATAATGTCCAGAAGTTGACAGTTCTTGTATTGCGTTCCTCCCTTATAAAGTCCATCCCTTATTTAAATGTCCAAGATACTCAGTATTCCCAAAGGATAGACAAGTAGGAGCAGGAGGTGGAATTGCTTCATTGGTTAAGGATGATGTTAAGGCTGTATTAAGAAATGACATTGGCACCGCAGACCAAAATACTGAATCACTCGGAGTGGAAATAAAAGGCAGGGCAAGAAATACGTCAGTAGGAGTAGTTTACAGGTCTCCACACAGTATTTCCAAAGTTGAGCATAGTATAAACTAGGAAATAATGAGGGCATTTGAGAAGGGCACATTGGCACATTAGATAATTTAAACATGCATATTGACTGGATTAATCAACTTGGCAAGGGCAGCCTCAAAGACAGGTTCATAGAGTGTATGAAGAACTTTTTTTCAAGTAACATATCATGGAGCCAACCAGAAAACTGACTATTTAAATTTGGTGTTATGTAATAAGAAAGGGTTGATAAATGGTCTCGTAGTTAAGGATCCCCTTGGAAGGAGTGACCACAACATGCTAGAATTTCAAACTCAGATTGAAAGAATGAGAACAGAGTTGCATACGAGAGTTTTAGGTTTGGGTGAAGGCCTGACGAAGGAATTGCTCCTGGTGGACTGGGCAAAAATACTAAAGGGCAGGAGAGTTGAAGAGCAATGGCAAATGCTAAGGGAGATACTAAATACCTCTGAATTAGAGTATATTCTTGAGAGGAAGAGGAATTGTAAAAAGGTGAAAAATCATCCATGGCTAAACAAGGAAGTAAAGGATGACATAAAGGCAAAAGCTAGGGCATATCATAGTGCAAACGTTAGTGGCACTCTGGAGGATTGGGAGAACCTTAAATGTCAACAAAGGGTTACTAAAAATGAAAGAGTGAGGATGAACTATGAAAGGAAACTAACAGAAAACACTAGCATTGATACCAAAACCTTCTATAAGTATATAAAAAGCAAGAGAATAGTGAAAGTCAGAGATAATAGGAACTGCTGATACTGGAGTCTGAGATAACAAGGTGTAGACCTGAATGAACACAGCAGGCCAGGCAGCATCAGAAGAGCAGGAAAGCTGATGGTTTGGGTCTGGACCCTTCTTCAGAAATGGGGAAGGGGAGCTCTATTTCTCTCTATTTCTTTCAGAGTGCCCCTCCCCTTTCCCATGTCTGAAGAAGGGTCCGGACCCAAAATATCAGCTTTCCTGCTCCTCTGATGCTGCCTGGCCTGCTGTGTTCATCCAGCTCTACAGAATAGTGAAAGCAATGTGTTGGCTCTTCTGACGACTAAATTGCAAGGTAATAATGGGAAACTCAGAAATGGAAAAGGCACTAAACCAATATATGTCTGAATTTTCACAGTGGAATATAATAATTTTTTCCCAAAAACTGCACTTACTGCAGTGGAGCTTGATGAAATTACTATAACTAGGGAGAGGGTATTACCTAAACTGATGGAATTAAAAATTGATAAGTTCCTGGGATCTGATGGCCTGCACCCTAGGGTAATAAAAGAGGTGGCAGTGGTGACAGTCGATGCATTAATTATAGTATTCCAAAATTCCCTGCATTCTGTAAAGGTAGTATTAGATCGGAAACATGCTGATGTGACACCCTTGTACAAAAAAGGAGATGGGCAAAAAGTGGGAAGGTGTAGACCAGATAGTTTAACATCTATAGTGGGGAAGGTGCTAGAGTCAATCATAAAGGAGGAGCTAACTGAACACTTGGAGAAACAAAATGCAATTCACCAGTTTCATGGTTTCATGCAGAGCAAGTTGTGCAGTCCAAACGTGCTTGGAGTTCTTTGAGGATATATCCAACAAAGTGGATAATGGGGATCTGGTGGATGTGATATATCTAGACTTCCAGAAGGCATTTGTTACGGTGCCACATAAAAAAATTGAAGCAGAAGGTTAGATCCCAGGGGATTAAGGGTAGACTATTGGTTTGATTAGAGGATTGGCTGACTGACAGAAAGCAGAGTGTCAAGTTAAATGGGTCCTTCTCTAAATGATGAACCGTAACTAGTAGGATTCTACAAGGTTCAGTTCTTGGACCTCAAGTATTTATAATTTACGTGAATGATCTGCAAGCAGGGACAGAGTGTGACATAGCAAAGTTTGTGGATGGTTAATAAGTGGAAAAGCAGACTGTGATGAGGATATAAAGAGTTTAGAGATGGATATTGATAGGCTTTGAAAATGGATCAGAATCTGGCAGATGGACTTTAATGTGGACAAGTGCAAGGTTGTCCATTTTGGCTGGCAAAATAAAGAGCAAGTTATTTTTTAAATGAGAGTCAGATTCAAAGTGTGTCAGTGCAGAAGGATCTGGGTGCCTTTACACAGGAATCACAGAGTGTGGGTATGTTGGTACAACATATAATAAGGAAAGCATGTGGAATCCTAGCATTTATTGCAAAAGAACTGAATTGTAAAAGTAGACAAATGTTATTACAATTATGTAAGGCATTGGTGAGACCACACCTGGAGTAGTGTGTCCAGTCTTGGTCTCCATACTTGAAGAAGAATGTGGTGGATGTGGTTCAAGTGAGGTTTATCAGATTGATTCCAGGGATGAAAGACTTTTGTACAAGCAGCTGTTGAATAGTTTCGACTTGTAATCACTAGAGTTCTGAAAAAATAAGGTGAATCTGATTGAGGCCTATGAAATGATAAAGGAAATTGAAAAGGTGGATATTGACAGATGTTCCTTCTTGTGGACAGTCTAGAACCAGAGATCATAGAATGAGAATGGGAAGAGGTAGGTTCAAAACTGAGATAAGAAGAAACTAATTCTATTAGAGGGTTGTGAATCTGTGGAACTCACTGGCCCAGAGTGCAGTGAAGGCAGAATCAGTCATCAGATTCAAGAAAGAAATAGATATGTTTCTGATGAAAAGTTGGATAAAAGCCTATGGGGAGCAGGCAGGAAAGTTGAGACCAGGATAAGATCAGCCATGATCATGTTAAATGGCAGAACAAACTTGAAGGGCTGAGTTGCCTCTTCTCACTCTTAATTTCTGTGCTCCTATGTTATCCCTTTGAGTCTTCCTTGTCAACCATGACACTTCAAAACTGAAATAATATGCACAGTCATTTTGTTTGGCCATAACAGTCCTCTTTAAAAAAAACTATGTAAGAATTAAAAGTTCAATGTGTCCGTAGGGAATTGTGTGCAAAATCCAATCCATGGTCATGACACTTCACGTTAACTTTTCTTCACAATCTAAAATTGCTCGCCCAAATAAAGCAGAATATTTTGTCACAAATGTGTACTTACAGAATCAAATAGAAACTATTTACATAGCTCACTGCTGTGGAAAGGCGGTCAACATCACTGAAGATCCATTGCACCCCAGTAATGTGCGTAACTCATTAACCCAGTAACTCTTCTGTTAGGCAGAAGAAACAGAGGCCTGAACACACGCTCAAACAGGTTCAGGAGCAGGTTCTTTCCAGTCATTATCAGACTGTCGACTGGACTCTAGCCTCAAATAATGTAACCTGCAATGTAACCTGTATGCCTTTAAGTCTTTTTGATCTATACATCCTTTGTTTGCTGTGATCTGCCTGCATCGCTTTTCGCTGTTTTTCAGTACACGTGACAATAAAATCACTCAATCAATCACTGAAACTTGACAGCAAAAGTTTTCTGTTATGGAGCTCACTCTTTTTTATTTCAATGGCCACCAGCAAAAATGTTACTTGTTCAGTTTTCTTGTATGGTTCATTCCGGAGAATTTTATTACCTGCCTCTCAGAAAGTTAGCCTCTCAGACATCGCTTGAAATTATGTTCGCTCCTACTTTCAAGTCATTTAACAGTCAAATATCCATGCAGTTAAAAGTGTTAATCCTACTCTCAACTGCAGGAAACTACAGGAAATTAAGCAGAACAGAAATGTTGCATTGACAGTCACTTCCTGACCTTGAAAGGCTGAGTTACAAGATCTGGAGACATTTTCTGTTAAGTGTGTAATTAACCGCTATGTTTGAAAGCAGTCTAGCTTAAGCTACAATTAAGTTCTTAAAGATTGAGTGCATCTTCTGCTTGTGTGGCTTGTATTAAAAATAATCTCCTGGAATTTCCGTCGAGGGTTCTCCAGATCTCTGGCTGTAACTTTAGTGGAGGATCAAGGGCATTTGATGGGAATTGTATCCCTTTATTTAAATGAATACAATTTCCTAGTTTATTTCAAAAGTGTTGTATTTTCATTAACTAAACAAACAAGTTTTGAACTTCTTTATTTTCAAGATATTTGAGCAGGACATGGAAAATTTGGAGTTTGTTTAAAGTGCCTGTGTGTGAAGAGCTGTCAAATTGAATAAGTTATGAGTCATTGAAGGTCTTTGTAAACAGTCCTTGTTGGAAGGGATGGCTTGAGTGGAATCTTGTGTTCTTTGGAAAAAATGGGGGATGGGTATAGAGGCCAACCCTTTGTCCCAGTTCTGAATGGGTCAGAGGTGGGCTGAAAGATGTCAAACTTGAAAGGGTTCAGAAGAGATATACAAGGGTGTTGCTGAGATTGGAGGGTTTCAGCCATAGGGAGAGGCTGAATAGGCTGGGCCCTTTCTCCCTGGATGGTTGAAGGCTGTGGGATGACCTTGTAGAGGGGCATGAATAGGGTGAACAGCCAAGGTCTTTTCCGCAGGGCAGTGGATTCCAAAACTAGAAGGCATAAGTTTAAGGTGAGAGTAGAAAGATTTAAAAGGGACCTGAGATGCAACTTTTTCATGCTGAGGTTGGTGCATCTATCGATTGAGCTACCAGAGGAGGTGGTGCTGGTGGGTACAATTATAACATTTAGAAGGTACATGAATTGGAAGAGTTTATAGGAATATGGGCCAAATGCTGAATCTGTTTAGAATGTCTGGTCAGCATGGACGAGTCGGCCTGAGGGGTCTGTTTCTGTTATCTATAACTCTGACTCTGTTTGGGAGACGTTTACATAACAAGCCTACCTGTACTTGCTGTCCAGTTACTGCAAAGGCACCTGAAATTGAATGCACTGTCTCAACAAGCATGAGAGTTTTAAGTGCTCACAATTGTCAGGAAAGCAATTGCACTTCACAGGATTGCTTGAAGCTAAAGTGGTGAATTTCTTATCCCAGAGGCTCCTTGATTGACTGATGAAGAAGGGGCTCCCATCCTCCTGTAGCTGCCAGATGCAGCCTCCAATAGGAGGCCTGCCCAAATTTGGGACGGTGCAGATGGGGTATGGAAATTTAGTTGTCTTGAGTTGCCAGTATCTGATGTGCAGGCTGCCAATTCCTTCGGCAGCCCATCTCCAGCAAGAGTGAATGGAAGACTTTGATATGAATATCTGATTTTTCAGGAAGCAGAAACAGAAGAACCTAGCGAGCAGATACCTGGCAAATGACAATTAATGCAGAAAAGTATGAAGCAATGCATTTTGATGGAGGAAGAAGATATATATTATCAAATGATAGAACTTAAAAAAATGCAGGTAAAGAAAGTCTTGGGCATAAAACTCCAACAGGTAGTGCAACACAGCCAATTCTTCATTGTAGAAGCAGTGGTGTGCAGGCACAGCTGGCTGGTCCTGCAAAGGACATGCCAATTATGACAGGGCATGAAGATTAATGTCCTGCAGGTGCCAAAGAGGTTGAAAGGGTATGATCTGGATGGGCAGATACAACACTTGAATGTTAAAATGGCAAATGAATGTACACTCCTAAGCCAAAAGTGTTATGGAATAAAATTGGCTCTGTTCTGGGACTAAGAATTTACCTGATAATTGGCATCTTAGGTGATTGTGACTTTTCTGCAGTCAGGGAAAGTCAATGAAAACACAGGGATGAACAACTGGAGCAACTTGAAATTTCCTACTGACCATAGAAATGCTGAAAGATTGATTTAACCTTTAATCAGTATGGGTTACCATGCCATCTATTCCAAGAGCAGAGGAATCAAAGGACGAGGCAGACAGAATATCTGCACACAGAGAGAGGCACGAGGTGAAGGATGACTGTTTAAAGGCTTTACCCAATAGCGAATTTGGGTGGCACGGTGACTTAGTGGTTAGCACTGCAGCCTCACAGCACCAGGGACCCAGGTTTGATTCAAGCCTCAGGCGACTGTCTGTGCGGAGTTTGCACATTCTCCCCTTGTCTGCGTGGGTTTTCTCCGGGTGCTCCGGCTTCCTCCCACAGTCCAAAGATGTGCAGGCTAGGTGGATTTGCTACGCTAAATTGCCCGTAGTGTTCAGGGTTGTGTGGGTTATAGGGGGATGGGTCAGGGTGGGATGCTGCAAGGGTCGGTGTGGACTTGTTAGGCCGAAGGGCCTGTTTCCACACTGTAGAGATTCTATGAAAAGAATCCTCAGGGAGTCCCACATTACCAGAGCAGGGGCTGTGTCTTGGGAGACTTCACTTTAAGAAGAAGTAAGTAAAGAGGAACTGCTTCTACCAGCAATGAAAAGCTAATTTCAAGGCACAGATTTAACTTTCTGCTAATATAAATAATCAGCAAGAGTAGCACTCATCACTACAGACAAAATGGGCATTCAACAGATCTTTAGAGCTCAGTAATGGTACCTAAGAATTCTTGAACCATTTGAGCCTTCCCGTAGAAGGGAATGAGGATTAGATTAGATTAGATTAGATTACAAGCAAAAAAAAGGGCATGTTATTCACTTGAGGCTTTAAAGCAATGTATTGACGAGGCTTAATTCCACATTTTACCACTTTCCTTTATTCTATTTCTTGTGTCTGGATAGTTGCTGGAGGCTAGTCTCAGATGTATTCAGCAGGCAATGACTGAGTGACATGTGGAGCACTGCAAATCTCTTCTGGCACGGGTGGTGTTGCCAATTCAAGTTTTAGATTTGCTTCATTAAGATGAGCAGATTTTACAAAACATGAAACTGCAGATTTTTGTTTTTCCCATTGCTTTAGGCTCACCTGCTTTGTTTATCCTCTTAGGATGAGCATCAATCGATTGTATAGTCTGCGCTTTATGGCCAAGGGCTACATTTATGGGTCATAACCTTGAGCTACTTCCCGCAACACTTAGAAGTTCATGATGTTGCTTGAAGCATGGTTACCAACTAACATTTCACTTTCACTTGATGCTCTCCTTTTGCAGTCATCAATCTCACATTCATAAACTATCTCTCACCTCTATCACTACACCCACCTATTGTTTAGTGTGAATTGACTTGTCATAATTATTTCCAAACATCTCTCAGCTTTATAGACATGCTTTGTTTCTTTCCAGCTAAATGCTTGAGTTCAAAGTGATGCAGCTTCTTGGAATTAGCATGTTGCTTTCCACGTGCTGGATGTTTTTCTTAAGTGGTGATCTGTGCAATATTTATAACCTATACACTGGCTTTGATATTTCTGCTGGCCCTTTTGCAAATATTCCTTTCTTTTCCATTGTATTGCTCTTGTTAGGCCTGGAATGTTTCCCAGTATAAAGAAAAGCCTTATCTTTTCTCCCACTGATACTCTGTATTTGATGGGTGGCCACTTTAGAGCTTCCACACATTGATAGCTCTCTTTGCGAGTAAGTTTCTCCTCTCACAGTAAGTATGCTCTTATAAAATGAACTCTAATGCTTAAGACAATCCTTTTTCATTCATTTGTGGGATGTGGGTGTCACTGATCAGGCCAGTACTATTGCCCAAAGGGCAGTTAAGTTTCAACCACATTGCTGTGTGTCTGGAGTCACGTGTTGACCAGACCAGGTATGGATGGCAGTTTCCTTCTCTTAAAGGGCATTAGTGAAGCAGATAGGTTTTTCTTGGCAGTCAACAATGGTTTCATGGTCATCATTAGACATGTATTGAGTTCAAATTCTACCACCTGCCATGGCAGGATTCAAACCAGGACATTGCCAGCGTCCCTGGATTAATAATCTGGCAATAATACCAATAGGCCATCACTCTCTTTGATGAGATAACATCCAATCTCTCAGGTTTCAGCTAGGTGTCTGTGCTCTCACATAATGTTTAATATTCTCCTTCTCCCAATGACCTCTGATGTTGAACAATTACGACTCATAAGTAATGTTAATAGAGGGTTAAAAATGCATCTTCAAGATTTCTCCAAACTGGCTATTCTGTTCCTCAGAGAGACCTAGTGTGCCAACAGCTTGTAACACTCCTCAGTATTGATAACAGAGTTGCATCTCCTACTTGTGCAGGCATTTTATTCAATTCCCTACCTACTTAATAGGTATGCCACTGAGACTGGTAGAAATTCCAAATCAGTCTTCTATCATTTATATATCATCACATGCATATTTTCATTTCAACAGCACGAAAGGCTGGAAATTTCACAAACATTCTGATTTACCCAGTAGTTCAAAGCCATAGACTGTTGTCCTAATGCTTCCTTGTCGCTTCTTACAGTCGCTGTCTCTCTTACAGATACAGTTTCAGCTGGACATGTTTCATGGAAATGTATATCAATGGTTATTGTTTTGAAAGTGAAGCCTGTTACAGTTGAGGTTCTGTGACTATGGTACATCACAGATTTCCTTGAAAGCATGTGCTCACTTGTAAGAGCTTGGACTGCACTTCTTTACGCAAAAGGCAGTCAAGGTCTGGAACTGGCTTCAACTAATTGATGCTGGATCAGTTGTTAATTTTAAATCTGAGATAGACACATTTTTGTTAAGCAGAGCTATTAAGGGATATGGGTCATAGGCTGGTATACTGAGTTAAACACCGATCAGTCATGATCTTATCAAATGGGAAAACAGGGGAGGCACAGTGGCTCAGCGGTTAGCACTGCTGCCTCACAGCACCAGGGACCCAGGTTTGATTCCAGCCTTGGGCAACTCTGTGTGGAGTTTGTACATGTTCCTCTGGGTGCTCTGCTTTCCCCCCACAGTCCAAAAATGTGCTGGTTTCTTGAACTGGCCATGCTAAACTGCACATAGTGTCAAGGGATTTGCAGGTTACATGGTTTAGCCATAGGAAATGTAGAGGTACAGGGTAGGACTGTGAATTGGTGTGGTCTTGTTAGGCCAAATGGCCTGTGTCTGACTGTATAGATGTTATTAAACAGGCTTGAGGGGCTGAATGGCCTACTCCTGTTCCTATATTCTATGCAATAGTGGTGCTGTCCCTGGAATTTGAACAGATTGTCCAATCTAGGAGGTCCATGTAAACGGGAAGCCTGCTTATTTTTTGTGAATAGAGTGAATTGAATTTTAGCAGCTGATTTACTAATTAAATAATCTTTTCTTTCATCCTGTATCAAAAACTCTGGAAGAATTGACTCTTCCCAGTGTACCCTTTCACAAACGTTGGTTGTTCTTTGGCACCCAGGGAGTAAATGTTTGAATTTTGGCAGCTTTTCAATCACAGTGACCATCACTGTGTGGCCTATCCAAACATTTCCTCACCAACAACAGTCTTGTGTAAAAGTAAAGTGTGTAAACCATGATGAATTTTCTCTCCGGTTCTCTGCAAAACCTGAGGGTTATTGCATTTTCACCCCTCTCAGCTTACAGTTTTTCATCTTTTAGCCTCTGCACTTAGTGATTTCTCAACGTTTGTGAATTCAACTTCCCTTTCAACTTGTGTTTTCTCTTCACTGCCCTCTTATCCTTCAGGGAAACACTCCAGGTAAACACTCCAGCCCATATTCATCACCATCCCCTTTGGTCTTTCCATCTGTCACGTCCTCACTTCTTCCATTGTGTCAGTCACAGGTGATGTTACCTCTGATCATTTTCTGGGCCACTGTTCAAAAATGTAAGAACATAACAGCTAGGAGCAGCAGTAGGTAATTTAGCCCCTTCAGCCTACTCCATCATTTGATATGATCGTGACTGATGTGATTTTGGCCTCAATTCCACTTTACTGCCCACTAACCCTTAACACATTGCTAATTAAAAATATGTCTCTCTCCTCCTTACACTTGCTCAATGTTCCAGCATCCATTGCACTCGAGGGCAGTGAATTCCACAGATTCATGACTTTTTGAGAGAAGTAATTTCTCCTCAGTTCTGTTTGAAATCTTCCACCCCTTATCCTAAAACTGTTGCTCGTTCCAGATTGCCCCACACAAGGAAGCATCTTTTCTACATCTACTTTGTCAATCCCCTTTAGTATCTTATATCTCTCAATTAGATCTCCTCTCATCCTTCTAAACTCCACACAGTGTAGGCCTAAACTGCTCAATCTCTCCTCCTAAGACAAACCCCTCATCTCTGGAATCAGAGTGTAGCAGCTTCCATGTTCCAGGCTAATTTCTCTGCCAGTACACCACAGGATCAGAGTTTTGTGTCTCACTGCCGTTGAATTTGGAGGCAGAGGTATGGCTGGAGTAGCTGTAAAATTCCCCAGCTGGTCTTACACCAGTCTCATATCTGTCCCCTTCTCTCTGTAATTTTATGTTGGGATAGTGGACGCTTAGGCCAGTCATCCTGCCATTTCCCACTTAATGCCCTTACATAACTGGTTATTGACTGACAGGCTATACACCATCCATCCTCCATTTTCAGGCAAGCAGCAGGGTTTCAGGGCTAGCAGGTAAGCTTGTGAAGTGACCCTACTCAGACCTTAGTCTGGAAAGTGGTAGGTTGGAGCCTCCACAAATGATCTGCTTTCAACATTGAGTAAAGATCTGATCCCTTTGGATGCTCCTGCATCTCATGGTCTCTGCAGCATCCACCAACCACTGAGCCTCACCCTATTCCTCTGCCCTGAGACCCCACTTACCTGGCCATGCACTCTGAGAATGCTTGAAGTCCCACTCCTGGCCACTGCTGCTTCTGTTGCTGCTGGATGTAGAGATCTGCTGGTCAATCAGATTGGCTGATACCCTTCTGAGGGCAAGGGATGGGACAGCCAACTCCAGCCCAATTAACACAACTTGGAGCATTAAATGATTGCAGGAAAGTGCCTGCCACTGACTCTTCAGGTTGAGGAAGGCAAATGCTACCATTCTAAAACTCCTGGCCCTAGACAACATTCAGCCTTGGGCTGGTAAATGGCAAGTAACATTTGTGCACCGTGCAATTGCCAGACAAAGACCATCTGCAACATGAGATAATCTAACCATCTCCTCTTGATATACAACGTCATTATAAACACCAAATCTCCAATTGTCAATATCCTGGAGTTACCATTGACCAGAAAATTAACTAGACCAGACATATAAATACAATGGCTATATAAATGGGTCAAAGACAAGGGATTCTGCAGTCAATAACTCACCTCCTGACTGTCTGTAGTCTGCCTGCCATCTACAAGACACAAGCCAGGAGTGGATGGAATACTTCCCATTTTCCTGAATGAGTGCAGCTCTAACAACATTCAAGAAGCTTGTCACCAAGCTTGATATCACCTTCCAAATCCTCGACTAGCTTGATGGAAAAGGGTGGCAGACCATAGGCTATATTCTAAGTAAGCAAGTATATGCTAAGTCACACGTTTTCTTTGTCTGCACTATCACTGTATCAATTTCTGGGAACGCCTTTTCTAAAAACATTACCCCACTTAGACTGCAACGGTTGAAGGACACTCACTAGCACCTTGTCAACGCTGATTAGGAATGGTAGCAAAGTCACTCACATCTCACAAAATAAATGAAAAACATCAGTAACCTCGGTACCTCTGAGTACGGCAGCTCATTGACGCTTTCTGTAGACAGCTATTATTGATCTTCAAGCGATGTGGAATAAAGGCAGACAAATTAAGGCCAAGTAAAGATCAGCCATGCTCTGGGTGAATGGTAGAGCAGCTATAGGGCTGTATGTCCTTGGACTACATTCAGCTGAACCATCAGGGAGTGTTTTGCTGATGCATTGGAGAAGAAAACTGTCTCCAGATGAAATACCTGTCATTGAAAACAGCCATGTCCAGAGGAGAATAAGGCAATGAATAGACTGTACATTTTACAGTTCACAGAACTCCATTCTTTATTATCACAGCTTGCTCACAATGACATACATGAAAATACCACTAATGAAGATTAGAATAAACAGGCAGCAACCTTCTTCGGTAATAACTTTAACAGCTGGAACTAATTGTCAGGTTGTGGGTGCTCTCAGTGACCTTACTTGGCACAACCCCACCCCCCTCCCCCACCCCCCCAAAAGACCAGTACAACGCCCTGCTCACAGATCAATGGGATTTGAACAGAGTAAAAAAATACCATGTTGCTTGAGAGTGAAGGGTCAAGGCCAGCGTGTGTTGTGGAATACAGAACATGGAAGTTCTGGGTAGACGTGTATGCAGGAATCACTAGCACCATTGACTATCTGACCTTGATATTCCTTAGGTTCTCCCTTTATACTGATGAGTACAGAGCTTCTAAAGAACAGATTCAGCAATGTTAAATCAGTGAAAGAAGACAACATAAAAGAACATGTTGCAGGACGTAGTAAGATATGAAACAGCTTGTATATTGAATGATTGTTAACAAAAAGTTGGTACTTATAAAACAAGACCCAAGTTGTGTTTCCACATCAAGCAAATCATTTTGCAAATTGATTGGTTCACTTTCCTTTGTGTGTTTTTTGAACTAAAAGTTGGATTATATTAATTGACTTATTGATTTTATTTTAAACCATGTCTTATGACACCCATACTAATGTATCACTATCCAGAATATACGGGCGGAAGGCTTTGTTCAGGATGGCGAAATGCATTAGACATTATCTCTCAGCCGGAGATTCCCTCCCGAAGTTCCTTGTTCCTACGGACTTCTGTGGCATGTCTCTCCTGCAAAGATAAAACAAAGATAATAAGATATTTACAAAATCTGATGCTGCAATGGTCTCATGGAAGTTGGCTGTGTGACCAATAGTATGTGATTATGGTGTGATCTAATCATTGCTTGTTGGAAAGTCCAGGGTACCAGACAATTCATCATTCTCTGCTGACCTCATCATAAGAGGCAAACTGTGTTTCACGTCTAAGTAGACTCTGAGAAAAACAAAGCAAAGTAGATGTCAAACAAAACTAACCTGAAACAAAGAATGATGAATAGTCACCTCAATGGAAAATTCAAAACATTCAGTAATATTCAAGTTCGACCACTGTATGATCAGTAGCACTGCTAATATTGCCAATTTATATATCTATTAAATATTCAAAAGATAGGTGGGTCACAATGTTCTACTTCGAAATGCATTGAGAACTCTAATTTGGACCATCTCCCTTAGAAATTTCACAGTGAAAATGGTTCCAGATAACCACAATACCCAAAAACACCTGTAGATGGCACAGTCAGAGAGGTTTTGAGACGTTTGGTTAGTATCGTATGACGCTTCGTCACAGAATGAAGGTAGTAGTGATTTTTGCAAATAGCGTAAAATGTACCACCCATGATATCTACATTTACATTTCTGCTATTGTCTGTTGAGGCAGGAGCTGATCTGATATAGCTCATTTTAGACTATTCCTCAAAATACATATCACCTCTAAGGAAAAACATCTTTTTTGGAAATAGAAGTGGTGATGTGGTCAATTTGCAACTGATGGATGAACCGTTTTTAATCTGAAAATGGAGCGAGGGTCATATCTTGGCCAGCCCATTAATGCTGAGATCTGCCTGATGCAACTTCTTGCAGCCTGTCCAGCTCAGATAGAAAGGATGCTGCACAAATGAGGTGCCTGTATTGGTTCAAACACAAAGAATGTCAGAGAAACTTCAGCAGGTCTGGCAGTATCTGTGGACGGAGAAACACAGTTAACTTTTTGAGTTTGGTATGAATTTTTTAGAACTGATCTAGGCTACTTATAGTTATGAAAGTGTGAAACATCTATAGTGTCTACTCTACACATCCACATCTAGCATAAGGCTGTAGCGTAACCTCAACAGCTGTCCTTTGAGGTTTGCTCTGAAAACAGCCTAAAGCTTCATAGGGTGACTGGTCCACCACCTTCTTTACCCAGTCTCCATAACATGGTAGTCACTGAAATCACCACCCTGCCTGCCATTTTAAAAAAAACGTCAATGGGAAATTTAATGTGTTAACAAGCCAACTGGCTTGAATATTATGCTGCCCGTGTCATAATGCCATTAGCATGTGCATTGGAGCAAAAGTGAGGAGGATGTTTTTTAAACAACTTTATTGAAAAGGTGCGAAGGAAATTTGGGATGACCTGTGTGCATTGGGACACATAACCCGCCAAAAGTATTACCCAGCCTTTGTATCTCCATGCCTGGCCTCCAAACACCCTTCTTTTCCAAATTCCCCTGTACCAATTAACTCTTCTTATTTGATGTCCTTTTTTTAAAAAACATTCATTGCTATGCCATCTTGTAATGGCAGGGGAAAGGAATACACCCTTTCCTCGTCCCACCTGTTCACCAACTAAAACTCAACCCTCACTTATTTACAGCTCTGTGTGCCCCCAGACACCCTTTCTTCTGCTCTGGCACTGATAGACAAATTTTCTGCTCCATGGCCCTGAAGAGTTGTTTCCAAAATGAGACATCACCCTCTTGTCCCATCTTCAGTGTTTTGACAAAACCTCCCACCTCATCCACAGCTTTGACCACTCTCTTTACCACTTTCAGCTCTTTCCCAGCACTTTTCTGTAAAGTGACTGTTATGTGGAAGGTACTATATTGTGGAAATTGCTGAATAAATTTGAAGGTGGATCATCTCTTGAGACCTCATGAAAGAACGACGAACCTCTTGAAATTTATAAGCACATGCTATTGGCGATAACAACATTGGAAGGATTATGTTGCTGTTCTAAGATTTTAATGGTTTTTAAAATTGTTGTGAAGAGTTTATCTTTAAATATGAGCTATGTTTTGACCAGATGGATAGTTTTCAACTGCACTTGCTGGGTGATAATATGGGAGTGGATTGACTACCCATTATACAGCTCATCATAATGGGATGAAAATCACATTGGTTTGACAACAGACAGTTGACATACTCTGCTATACTTACACAGTGAAGATGAATATAACCCCTGAATGTTTGAAAGTCTAGATATTGCTGGCAATAAGGAAATCTCTGCTCAATATTTACCCTCTCGCGGAGACGTTCCATAAGAGCAGCTAAATGAGCCTCACGGTTTTCCTTGTTCAGTTCCATCTTTATGATCAGTTTCTCTTCTGCAGTTTTGCTGAAATTATTATTCTCTTCCATGGCCTTTTGCAAGACCTCTCGCTCATGCTCTCTCTTCTCTGCAAGCTGCTTAAGTACCTGGGCCTCCTGAGACTGCAAACAACAGAATATATACAAAACTATAACAGTTTTGTTTGACTGTGCGTTTACGAGTGCATGTCATTAAAGCAATCCTGCGAAGAGCTACAAGATAAACAAGATTTAATTCTACTTTCCTATTAAAATGATCAGTTCAAAATCAATGGGTGATTTACTGGATTTATTCAGTTTTCTGATCATATAGCTTGATTTTGAAGAAATATCAACATATCGATTAGAAGGCATTCATGTCATAAACTGCAGTTATTAGCAGTTAATGTAAGACACTGGTATAGAGGTGAAGCCACATTCATTAGCAGACATGCAAAAAAGCAAAAGGAGTCTGATTAGGAGAACTGTCCTCTTAAATATACGAGCAATCAGAAATGTATAATTCAGTAAATCCGTCTCCAAATAAACTGATTCAAATTCATCCATAATTACATGCATCTTACAATAAGGTGCTGGTGAAAATTCTTTTTGTTGGCTTATGACGAATTAAAAATAAACAAGCTTGTTTATCCCTTGTTTGGCAGTAACCACAACTGCGCTCTTTGTGAGAATAGAGAAAAGTAAAGCAAGTGACTAGATTTGCAAAAGCCAATTATATTGAATTTTTTTTTAAAGAAAGCACCTTGCTTCGAGCCTGGATAATTGGAGAACTGGTAAACAGAGCAATAATATGAGGCATTTAAAACAGCATTTGGCATTGTGAAAATCAAGAATATTTGAATAGAGAGTGACAAAGAATACTGTGAAGGGCCTGATAATTAAGAAGAGCATCACAAAATAAATGGAAGGATGGATCAATGTACAGTATATAGGAAACTGTAGAACAGGAATTCTATAAAAGGAGAGAAAACATAGAGAAGTTCTTCTCAGCAGAACATTAATAATATAAAGAGATAATTGAGTAAAGGTAGAACTGATAAAGACAAAGGAGGCTGAGGGCTGACCTTATGGAAATTTATAAAATCATGACGGGCAGGGATAGGGTGAATAGGCAAGGTCATTTTCCTAGGGTGGGGAAGTCCAAAATGAGAAGGCATTAGTTTAAGGTGAGAGGGGAAAGATTTAAAAAGGACTTGGGGGGTTACATTCTCATGCAGAGGGCAATGAATAAATGGAAATGATCTGCCAGAGAAAGTGAAGCGTTGGATAGAATAATAACACTTAAAAGGCATCTGGATCGATATATAAATAAGAAGGGTTTAGAAGGATATGGGCAAATGGGACTGGGTGTCTGGTCAGCATGGATGAGTTGGACCGAAGGGTCTGTTTGCCAGGCTGTACGACTATGATTGAACAAGTGGGCAGTTTGTAATGAAGCATGAGAGAGTAGTGAAAGTACTAAATAAAACTGGAGGCGAATTTCCTCAGAATCTCCAGTTGAGTCATGGAAACACCAGGAAAACAACATTTACACCTGTAAATATGGCAGTCCCTTTAAAAGGAAGTGAGGGATAAAGTAGGAAGCTATAGGCTAGTTTTTACTTCATTGCTCTCCAGTACAGTTGTAGGAAAATCATCGCCTCTGACTAAACAGAATTGAGTAACAGGAACTTAATTTCCTATCGATTCTTCCAATCCATGTAGAATGTTACTTAGGGTCTCTAATGCAATTAGTAATGTTGTTAAATTGGTCAGAACACCTAAATGCTCTGCTTCTCTGCTTATGTAACAGATTAGTTGAGCTTTATGGAGAGCTGAAAATTTTGTAAGAACAGTAGTATTATAAAAAGTTGAATTTCCAGCACAATGGGAAGGGTCCTTATTGTCACAAACCATGTGTTACAAATGAGTGGGTATTGAATCTGTATAAATAATGTATCATACTGAGGGGTTACTACATTCTTATTAATAATGTATCACATTGGGGAGCTATTGTAACATATATTACAGTGAGAGGTATTGCAATTAGTATATGTTACAGCACAGGGTAGTTTATTCCTATGCTATCGTTCAATGATTCAAACTGTTCTTTAAGGTCAGACTGACAAATTATTGCAGTGTGTGAAGTTGCATGGGGTCCAGGGGGTACTAGCTAGCTGGATAGAGAACCAGTTGGGCAACAGGAGACAGAGAGTTGTAGTGGAAGGGAGTTTCTCAAAATGGAGAACTGTGACCAGTGGTGTTCCACAGGGATCTGTATTGGGACCACTGTTGTTTGTGATGTACATAAATGTTCCGGGTGAAGGTATAGATTGCTTGATTAGCAAGTTTGCAGATGACACTAAGATTGGTGGAGCAGCAGATAGTGAAGGGGACTGTGGGAGAATGCAGCAGAATATAGATAGATTGGAGAGTTGGGTGGAAAAATGGCAGATGGAGTTCAATCCAGGCAAATGCGAAGTGAAGCATTTTGGAAGATCCAATTCAAGAGTGAACTATACAGTAAATGGAAAAGCCCTGGGGAAAATTGATGCACAGAGAGATCTGGGTGTTCAGGTCCATTGTATCCTGAAGTTGCCAACGCAGGTCGATCGAGTGGTCAAGAAGGCATATGGCATGCTTTCATTCATCGGACGGGGTATTGAGTACAAGAGTTGGCGGGTCATGTTGCAGTTATATAGGATTTTGGTTTGGCCACATTTGGAGTACTGTGTACAGTTCTGGTTGCCACATTACCAAAAGGATGTGGATGCTTTGGAGAGGGTGCAGAGGAGGTTGGTATGGAGGGGGCTAGCTATGAAGAGAGGTTGAGTAGATTGGGATTATTTACATTAGAAAGACGGAAGTTTGGGGGGACCTGATTGAGAGGTATAGACAGGGTGGATAGCAAGAAGCTTTTTCCCCCAGAGTGGGGGACTCATTTACTAGAGGTCATGATTTCAAGGTGAGAGGGGAAAAGTTTAAGGGAGATATGTGTGGAAAGTTCTTCACGCAGAGGGTGGTGGGTGCCTGGAACGCGTTGCCAGCAGAGGTAGTACAGGTGGGCGCAATAGCATCATTTAAGATATATCTAGACAGATACATGAATGGGAAGGGAGCAGAGGGATACAGATCCTCAGAAAATAGGTGACAGGTTTAGACAGAGGGTCTGGATCGGCTTGGAGGGCTGAAGGGCGTGTTCCTGTGCTGTAGTTTTCTTTGTTCTTTATCAATTTCTTGTAATCATTTACACCATAAATGTGGAATCGCATTACCAACAAGGTGAGTCAATTTTCAAGTATTCATGAAAGCTAATTACGAAAAAAGCAATCATTAAATTTCTGCTTATCTAATGTGCCAAATTAGAAAGAAACATGTTGTGAACCTAATCTAGTGAGGTGATGAAGGCCTAATGTTTGACTGTTGCATTGTTCATGCTACATGACTTCTGGTGCATTGTTATTTCTTTACAGTGCAGATTGAGCAAATGGAAACACTGACCACATGAGTTTCCTGAGAATAAAAGTGCTGGAGGAACTCTGTCAGCCTGGAAGCAGGGGTAATATCTGGAGTCCAATATGGCTTTTTGAAGAGGAGTTACGCTTCTATACCTGTTGAGTCAATCCAGCACTTCCTGCAAGGCAGCCGGTGCCTGATCAAGTGACTGGTCCTCTGGCAGGTGCTCAGAACCCTGCTGCACTCTTCCTGTAACCCCCAACATCACTTGCCTTTGTGTTGGCCCCCCCAGTGATGCTGGCATTCTGATCTACTCTTCTGGCACTCCTCATGGCCTCCTCTATAGTGCTGCTGTGCGCATCTGATTAGCTAGCATCTGCTGACAGGCAGGACATCTGCCCTGAGTTTTCAAGTTCAAGGGAAGATTCATTTGCAATTTTGCTATTATCTGATTGATCTGTTTCTCAGCAGACACCCCCTGTGCAAATGCTCTCTAACAGGCAGGCAAGACCCCCCAGTGCTTCAACAAGACTCTGCCCTTCAGGTTTTGTATTAGAGAGAGATGCCTGAAAAGCAGAAATAACAAGGTGTAGAGCTGGATGAACACAGCAGGCCAAACAGCATCATAGGAGCAGGAAAGCTGATGTTTCAGGCCTAGACCATTTTAAAGCATGTAGGTTTACAAAAGTGTCAGGATATCAGTTTGGCTCATCTTCCTTAGGTTAGCGGGGTGGTAATTTGGCTAAGTTGCACAATTCTGATCGCACAAGATATACAAAGACTGAAGTTCTAAAGTTGCTACCAATATTTCACGATCGAATAGAGTTCCAAAACTTATTACCAGGTGCACAGGCGAATAAAATTAATTTGGCTAGCAACACCATGACTCCAAGGAACACAAAATGCACTGCATGAATCAGACCCAATCTGGCAATAATTTAGCTCAATTTGAGCAGACTTATTGTCATATCTAAAGGTGAGTGCTAAACCAATCAGCCCAGTGGGAGGAGGGGGATTTCAGGTCTGAAGCTTGTCTGTTTACTTTGCTTGATTTTACATTGCATGGAGTCAAGGGGGAGATTGCAATACTGAGTTACATCCTGCTACAGTAAGCAAACGGAATATTAGCTTCAGCAGCATTGTACTGTCATTGATGGATCACAAAGTTATTGCGACAGACTTTTAAAATAAATCTTGGTTTGTGATTTCATTAACAGTGATCTGGCATAAAATATCACTGATATTGAAAGTTGGTCACATCTCCTCAGGAAAAATAAAACAAACTTTAATCCGTACAATCCTGAACATGCTGTGCAGACTCAATCTTGCCTAATATTTTATAAATGACAGTCATGTTAACAAAGTTTTTCATATTGCACTCATCAGGTCAAACGCAAGAATGCAAATTTCAAATGATCACAACATTTTCAAACATACACAGGTGCTGGCGGAACAACAAGTCAAGGAAGACCTACTAGCCAATCAGCAGCCTTTTCTTTTGTCATGTAAATAGTTGTGATTATTTGTTATTTAGCATTCTCGAGCTTAACCTGGTGACTACAAGATGAAGAGCTTCAGAAAATTCTTTCCTTTCATCAATATTCAGTTATTCTTATTGGGCCTTCAGCAACAAACTTTGATGTACTAGTTTAGATTCAATTCATTCAATTATGTGTGATGCATTGTCCAATAACACATAGCTCTCAGTCAAAACAGTGAAGGTCTGATATACAATATCTTTGCTAAAATTCATGTATTATTGATACAAAACTCAAATATGTGTTTTTGCTCTTAAATTCACTATGAGCTTAGACATTGCAATAATGAATGTGCCTGAATTATTCATAAGTAATAAGCAATCTTAGAATGGCAGAAAATTCTATTTTCTGAGACTCAGGTCTTTTCTCTTGGCTGTGTTGAAGATGCATTTAACTTAGCAGCCTCCAGTACCAAATAGAATTGAATATTAAAATTTTACTGATGATTTAAATGGCAATCAGAAACACTGTAATCAGGAGGCAGCAAACAACTTAAAGGAAAAAGCAGAGAGAACTGCAGATGCTGTCAATCAGAAACAAATATGGAAATTGCTGGAAAATCTCAGCAGGTTTGGCAGCATCTGTGAAGAGGAACCAGAGTTTCGGGTCTTATGGCCTTCAGAAACTTCTGTTTTTTAATCAACTGAAAAGGCATGAGAATGGTACAAGCTTTTGCCTGAGTACAGTGCATAATTTATCATTCAATACCTGAACTATGCACTTCAAATTATTTCTGCAGACTTTACAGAAAATATGGGGCTGATAGTTTGTTGTATTGCTGATATTGCTAAGCGATAGTATTAAATAATTCCATTAAAATGTGAGCTAATGGTGAAAATGTGTTTAAAAAATTCTCCTAAAGGCATTTTGTCAACTAATAGGCAGTTTCAAGTTTCTGATGGTTGCTCAGAACCTCCCACAAATATCCATGTTAGAACCTGAGTAGTGAGTATTGGTGAACTGACAAACATTGGGACAATGATAGTTCAGGCCTCCCCTGACATCCACATGCACATGGAAGTCAAATCAAATATTCCTATTGCTAACTGTAGCTGAAATTATCAATTTTTTGCAGATCAGGGATTAAAGTTGAATATCCTATGAGAGAATTAAAAAAGCCAAGTACCACACACAATCATCAATGAAGCCCTGTCATTTCATTTTGCAAGTTGAATTGTATTTGGTATGATCCAAAGAATTATTTTTACCTTCCTCCTGTCTTCAGCAGCCTCGAGCTTCTTTTGGATCTCATCCAGAGAAAGGTCCTTCTTCTTTGGAGGAGACAGAGGACGATCCAGTGCTGGCACTGCTTCTGGTGAAGGTGGCTTCAAGATCACCTCAAAGGACTGACCCGAGGCTCGCTTGTTGATTTGTTTAACTTGCATGTCTGAAGAAGATTTGATGTAATGCAAACATGTGCATTTTACAAACCAGTGCAGCAATTGGAAACAGAAAAATAGGTGCTTGTGGCTCTGCACAGTCAGAATGAATTGTGAACAACTAAAAACACTGTTTGATCTGACAAAAACTTTATGCCTTACTTTTTCCTGATGAGCACAAGTCGCTCTTAAACAATTTTTGTTGAATGTAATGGTCATTCTCATGCCACACAGTAACATTTTCCAGGCTTTACTATGCAACTATACTGAAAAGAGAAAGTGTTTTTTTTCTTTTAGGACTGTTATCTATACTAAATGATTACTTTTTGAGTCCAAACTAATTATCAGACGAACGCTAATTTTAAGAAAAAAAATCCATCTGAACTACCATCAGCTCCATAAAACACATCTTTTATTGCAATTAGCTCTGTCACCTCTTTGTAATTGTTATGAGCAACTGCTTCCTGTTAGACTGTGAGTTTAGACTGTCAAGAATGACTCACCATCATAGTTATAGAACGTGGCAGCATGTGGTTCAGAATAGAAGCAGGAACATATCAGAGAGAGCATGGAGAGCTCCTTCATTTTTTCTTTATATGCTGCAATAAATTAAAAGCAAACAGGATTAATTTTTACTCTTTTTACACAATGTTACACAGAAGGCTGACAAAAATACAGGTTGAACACAATGGAACTCAATGCAAAGGGCAGACTAAGACAAAATTGTTTATCTGGGGGACCACCTGTAACAGCAATACAGCCTTGGGCCTGAATTGGTAAGAACTTGTTTATAAGTTGAAAGTGGGATTTTATTACATTTAGGGAAATGTCTCATAGCTAAGCCTATTTTTCAAAAAGAGGCAGAATATTTTAGTTGAAATTGTCAATTTATAATCAATAATATGAGAGAGAAATGCAAAACATGCAATCAAGATGGAGAATAGTCTCCAAAAGCAATGTTGCTTAAGAAAGGACAGCTTATTTCCCAACATGCCCCATTAAGTTGTAGGAAAGTAGCTGACTGACTGTCTGTTATCACCTGTTAAAAGCAATAGCACATCACAGGATATGCACTGATACTGCAGTATGTTCCAACCATTCATAGAGGCATAGAGTTATACAGCACAGAAACAGACCCTTCAGTCCATGCCAACCAGATATCTGACCTAAATCCAGTCCCATTTGCCAGCATTTGGTCCTTTTCCCTCTAAACCCTTCCCATTCATATACCCATCCAGATGCCTTTTAAATGTTGTTTTAACTCAGTTTAAATAATCGATGGAGATCACTTTTGAAGTTGAAGGTCATGGGAACTATTCTCCAGTCTTTAAAAATCTACATGAACTAGCTCCAACTGCATTGCAAAATGAAAGTAAATGATCAGCCTATAATGCTTGATCTGTGAGATTGGGGACTGACAGGGTTAACAGATGGGAGCTGCAATAAAATAAACAAATATTACAATGACCATTGTTACAACATCTCTTGGAAACAGATACCATTTTTAATGGATATGCAAACCTGTCCTTGTGCTCTCAAACATCCCATATACGTGAGCAAATATTTCACTGAAATTCATTGAGGAACCGTTCAAACCAAAACACACTTAAGAAATCAATGCAATGTGAACATTGAACCTTTATTTAAATACATTTTGAACAGAAATACTTGCGTTATCATTTCATTATTTAAATATGGTTAGCCAGGGCTTATGTTGTGAAGTTCTCTTGGGTTTTGGTGATAATTTATTGGAAAGCTGATAACACACATGTTGATACTTTACATGAATATTATCTCTCTGCATCTAACCTAATGTTTATATGAAGCTGTACTCCACTATATTTCACAGTACAGTAAGAAAGGTTTAGTTTTACATTTGGTAATTTAGCTTCATCATCCAGTACTGCACTGATAAATATTTGTCACCGCTAAAGGATTTAATTTCCAGTAGTTAATTTTCACGACATTTGAAATAACTGCACAAAGACTGGTATCCCATCTCCAAATCACCCTTTATTTACTTGTGTACAGTACAATGACTGTAGCCAGCCTGCTCAGAGTCAATCCCCTGACCTGTGGAGATTTTAATCTTTTGGTTATATTAGTCAGCCCAGGTTAACAAGCCCAATCAAGAACCTTGTAGTTAATTAGGCCCACCTGGTTCCAATCACTACATGAATTCCCCACCCACGTAGTCTGGGGATGGAGGCCTGGTCTTTTGTTTGTAGCTTTTTTTGCAGTGTTTTCATCCCAGGTCTGGTTCCTCTGACTCAGACTCAGACATGGGTGATGTGTACCAGACAGTGGCCCGTCTCTTGCACTTGAAACGTCTTGGGAGAGTTTCCTTAACTTCTTTTGGTGATAATGGTATCAAGATTACATCCATCTCAGACTCTGAGATTTGCTTGACACTAGATGGAGGAGGAGCACCTATGGTTTCTGCTGGTCATTCAGTGTGTTCTGAGGGACCACGTATGTTTTGCTCTTGCTCCGTTTGTGAGGTAACAGCTTTTAGGTGATCCACATGTTTGTTCTGGACTGGTATCACCTACCTAAACTCTGTAAGTCACAGGACCTGACCTCACATCAACCTCGTCACATACCCTTGCTGGGCCATTTCCATGGTTCTGGCACTGAACTTCATCTCGGGAATTAAACAGTCTCTCTCTCACTTAGAGGAGGCCTGTGGTGAGCATTGGTGTTCCTGCTGCCACTTCTCCCCTTTCCCAGGTCTGGGAATATTAGGTTTAACCTGGTATGGAGTATTCTCCCCATCAGCAACTCTGCTGCAGCTATCCCTGTTGTTGTATATGGGAGGTCCTATTGTTGAACAGGGACTGACACAATTTGGTCTCAATTGATGCTGTCGGCTGCTTCTTTAAGCTGCCTTCAATGTTAGAAACGCTCTTTCTGCTTGACCATTGGATGAAGGATGGTAAAGAGATGTCCTTATGTGGCGAATGCCATTGGATTATTGGAAATATTGAAGTTCCTGCTGCTAAATGACGTCCAATTGTCCGTAACCAATAATTCAGGGAGTCTGTGTTTCGCAAATGATGCTCACAGCTTCTCAATCGTCATCCCTGAGTTTGCTGAACTAACTTTATGCACGTCTAACCATTTTGAATGGGCATCCACTATAACCAGGAACATTAGCCCTTGAAAGGACTGGCATAGTCAACATGCTAGAGTCCAGGATTTTCCTGGCCATTCCAATGAATGAGGTAAGGGGTGGTGCTGCTGGTAGCAATTTTTGTACTTGTTGGCACTCTGAGTATTGCCCCACCAATGCAGTTATTTTGGCATCCAACCCTGGCCACCAAACATAGCTTCTTGCCAGCATCTTCATCTTGGAAACCCCTGGATGATGCTGGTGGAGTTTGGCCACTATCTGGTAGCGACCTTTACTCGGGACAATCACCCTTGCTCCCCACAGTACTATGTCATTCTCCAGTGATCTGGTCTCGCTGTGTCCAAAAAGGTTTCAATTGTGGGTGCGATGGCCCTTCTGTTTCTCCCACTTCCACCAGCGGTTTCAGTTTCACTAGGATCGGATCCTTTTGTGTCCACAGTCTGATATTGTTTGTGGTGACTGGAAGGGTGTCCAGAAAGTTTAAAACCAAAATGGACTGTTCCAGGGGAGGCACCACCAGTGAAGTATCTGCCAGTGGGAGGTGGCTCAAAACATGCACATTGGCCACTTGGCTTCCTGGTTGGTGTTGTAGCTTGTAATTGCACGTGCTGAGAATAAGAGCCCAGTGCTGAATTCTATTGGAAGCTATGGGTGGCACTGCCTTGTCTTCCATCAGTAGCCCTAGCAGGGGTTTGTGCTCTGATGACAAATTCCCATCTGTAAAGTTACTGGGGGAACTTCCTCACGTCAAAGGTGACCACCAAACCTTCCTTCTCCATCTGGGTATATTTGCGTTTGATGTCAACCAAAGTCCAGGAAGCATACACTATCGGGTGTCCCTTTCCATTGGACCATCAGTGAGCTGATACCACCCCGATACCATATGGAGAAGCATCACATGTCAGCACGACTTCTTGCTTCAGATTTTAAGTGGCCCAACACCTCAGATGATGATAGTTGCTTTTTCACTTCCTTAAAGGCTGGTTCTTGGCTACACAACCATTTCCAAGCCTGACATTTTCCATAGCAGGTTTAAGGGTGCTGAGATGAAGGCCAGGTTATGAATGAATATTTGTTAATAATTCACTAACCCAACAAAAGATCTAAGCTCCAGTACAGACATGGGGGCCAGGGCACCTTTGATTACGCTCACTTTCTCTTCCAACGTGTGTAACCTGGTTTTGTTGACTCTGTAACCCATGTAGGTCATTTGGGGTGCCTAGAACATGTCTTCCCCTCTAAAAAGTGTTTGCCCGCCTGGGAGAAAGATTTAAGTACAATTCCAAGTTTTCCAGGTGCCCTCTATTGGTCTTCCCTGTGACTGGTACATCATCCAGATAAACTTGTGGTAGACCTTGTAAAATGCTCTCCATGTTCCGCTGGAAAAGAATGCAGGCTGATGATAACCTAATACCATACTTGTGTAATGGTATAAACCCTGATGGGTATTAATTGTAGTGTACTTCTGGGACTCCTCATCCAGTTGCAATTGCAGGTAGGCGTGGCTCATGTCCAGCTTCATAATGGACCCACCAACACTGTGTACAAGTCCTCTATGCGAGGGATCAGGTATTTATCCAGCTGTGAGAAGTGGTTTACTGTTTGCTTAAAAGGTGAACAAAGCCGTCAGGCTTTATGATCGGTACAACTGGAGCTGCCCTTTCTGCAAATCACACTGGTTTGCTGAATCCTTCACCTCCCAGTCTCCTGATTTCCCTCTCTACTTTTGTTGACAAGGCAAATGGTACTTGGCAGGCCTTACAAATCTTGGAATTGTGTCCTTGACAACATGTAAAATGGATTTGGTTCCCTTCGATAGTTCCAAGCCCTTCTTAAACTCCTAGGTATTTTGCTGGGACTTCACTGCGGCAGCCATTTTCCAATTGAAAAATGTTGACCCAATTGAGATGAATCTTTGTCAACCAATTCCACTCCAATAGGATTGGGCCTGAGACTTTTAGTACCATCACTGGTAACTGCACTAACTGTTTCTCATGGCAGACTGGAATCAAGTCTTACCTTTAATCTGCAATGGTTCCCCCGAGTATGTTCTCAGTCTGGCTAAGGTCTTACGCAAACTTAAAAGTTGGAGTCCTGAACAAATCTTATTAAAGATAATTCTGCAGCCACAGATACAGCTGCACTTGTATCAAACCCATGGGAACTGGGTGACCATTTAACGAAACAATGATTTTCACTGTCTCTAATTTGGGTGTCCCTAAGCAATTTACTGGCCGATGAGTTTTCTTACTCAAGTCAGGCCTTGTGGGACTCCTTTGCTGTCTCTAGTCCACATACAATGGTTTGCTAGCCCAGATGCTGAAGAACTGTTCAGTCACTTGGCCAAAGGCCAGCTTTGTTGTGGTGTTCTGCTTTGGGTTGTCCTATGGTCCTTCTGCTCAGGACATGTCCTACATGATGCTCTGATTGCCTATACTCAAGTGGTGTTCCCCAAGCTCAGTTGGAGAGGTCAGGATTCCACTTCCATTGGGATGCTCTGTAGTTCCCGTGCTCCACTTGTTGCATTTTCTAATGACAAGGTCAACTTCAGTACCTGTCTGAAGTCCAGCTGGGCTTCCACTGTTATCTGCACTTTGGCATGGTTACTTCATTAATCCCACATCCCAAACGGTCTCTTAGCATCTCATTAAGGGATAATCTAATATCACATGCCTCTGCTTGTTGTAGTAACTGTGTCAAAAATTCCGGTATGGCTCCCCTGGTTCTTTACTGGCTGAATAAAACCAATAGTGCCTCAGGATTAGAAGAGGTTTTAGGTTCGTAGTATTTCTGAACCAACTCTGTTAACTCTTGGAAAGTTAAGCTCCTTCTAACCAAAAATGCTATGTGCCCACATGCAGTCAGAAGGACTACTCATTGTTGTTCATCTGTTCCAATGTCATTTGCCTGGAAAAAATATCACATTCTTTTCACATACTGGGCCTGGTTTTCCATAGCTGGGTCAAAGGAGTCACGCTTCCCAAATAGAGGCATGATGTCAGAAATGCTTACCCCCAACTCCAAGATGACAGTTGTAAGTGAATGTTCTTCAGGCACAGTCTGTTTTCTCCCGTCGTTACTGAAATAACTGTTCAGAGGCCGGTATCCCATCAACAACTCACCCTTTATTTATTGGGGCACAATCCACTGGCTATGGCCAGCCAGCTCGGAGTCAGCTCTCAACTGAGGAGATTCTAATCTCCTGGTTAGATTGTCAGTCAAGGCTTTCCCTGATCGATTGGGGTTGTTAACCCAGGCCAAGGGCTTTGTAGTCTAAGAGGATCACCTGGTTCCAATCACTACAGTATCATAACTGGTTTAACATTATTTTAATGTGCAGTGGTGGATTGAAAAATACTTCAGTCTTGCAATTTGTTTGCCCCTTTTCTGCTGCCTGGTTAATTTTCACTTGTCCATCGTCAGCTACTTTAGGTTCTCTTCTTAATGTGCAGGATTTAGATATTCTCATTCAGAAGGCTCATTTGTATACCCCTTGAAACCAGGAGTTTCTGAAAATCTAATTTGGTCTATGTTTAAACACAGCCTACATGACCCAATGTTCCTAATGACTCAGAAAGGCTGCTTTTCTTTCCTGACATCTGTTTGGAGGTTTTTAAGATGTTCTGTGAAACGGTGGCTCAGTGGTTCACACTGCTGCCTCACGGTGCCAGGGATCTGGGTTCAATTCCAGCCTTGGGTGACTGATCTGTGTGAAATTTGCATGCTTTCTCCTTGTGTCTGTATGGGTTTCTTCTGGGTGTCCCAGTTTCCTCCCACAGTCACAAAGATGTGCAGGTTAAGTGGATAGGCAATGCTGACTTCCCTGGAGTTTCAGGGATGCCTAGGCGAGTCGGATTAGCCAGGGTAAACCAAGGTTATGGAGATAGATTGGGTCTGGATTGGATGCTCTTCAGAGAGTTGTTGTGGACTTGTTGGGCTGACTGGCCTGATTCTGCGCTGTAGGGATTCTGTGATACAAGATCAGTCTCAATATTGAGCCCAGAATGGCATACTGTGTGAATTTCAGTGTAAATCTCATCAATGTACAAAAGTAACAAAGTTTATCCTTATTTTAAAGTGTAGAGAATGTGGGAAATATTATGTAAGCTCTACAACTCAGAGCAAAAACTGACACATTTCTTTAAGTGCCCTGTCAGATGAGACAGATATTAAGGATAATCTGTTGCAGAGCTATTCTGTGACTGAGACAGTTGCAGTTGGTTATCTATTTATGAGAACCACGCAGATAAAAATAGAATGGGAACCTAATCCTGACATACTTCCAGACTTTAATTTACAATAAGTTAGAGGTAAAGTTGTTACTGAGTCATAGGGTTACTCTTGTATCAGGGAGAGATGACTGGTGGTGTTTTAGCCTGGGGATCACCAGGCCTCAGGCAAAACTAGGCAATAAGTAGGGAAGTCCTGTGTGGTAGACTTGAACCCATGTTGTAAGTGTCATGCACCAGCTTTCCAGCCAACTGAGCTAACCAAACAGTATCAGAGGAGCAGGAAAGTTGACGTTTCAGGCCGGGACTGTTCTTTGGAAATGGGGGGAGGGGAAAGGAGCTCAGAAATAAATAGAGAGAGGAGGGTTGGGCCTGGGGAAGGGAGGTGGGATGGTGATAGGCGAGTGCAGGTAGGCAGCGGTGAGGATTGGTCAGTGGGATGGGTGGGGCAGATTGGTGGGCCTCTTTCAGTGTCACAATGATAACACCTGCAAACTGGAGGAGCAGCACCTCATATTCTGTCTTGGGAGCCTACAGCCCAATGGCCTAATCATGGATTTTACCCGTTTCAAGATTTCCCAGCTCCGGCCTCATCCCATGGCCAACCCTCCCTCTTAACCCCGCCTCCTTGACTGGGCACAACCTGTCCATCTTCTCTCCCACCTATCCACCCCACCCTTCCCAATGACCAATCCCCACCACTCCCTACCTACACTCACCCATCACCATTCCACCTATTCTTTCCCAATCCCACCCCTCTTCTCTATTTATTTCCCAGCTCCCTTCCCTTCTCCGTTTCTGAAGAAGGTCCTGACTCGAAACTTCAACTTTTTAGCTCTTCCGATGCTGCCTGGCCTGCTGTGTCCCTCCAGCTCGACAGTTTGTTATCTCTGACTCCAGCACCTGCAGTTCTTACTATCTCTGAACTAACCAACCCCCTTGACTTACAGAGGCACATATTACAAGCACACACTTCCAAATCCAAACACCACAGTTTCAGTCTGATCCTACAAACAGGAACATGAGTGGATACTTGGTTAATCCTCAATACGTAAATACAACTAAACTCTTAATTAGTACACAATTAGCAGATTCCCATCAAATGAGCAAAAGAATCTAGCTTTGGCAGTTCTTAGATCATAGAATCCCTACAGTGTGGAAACAGGCCATTTGGTCTAACAGATTCACACTGCCCCTCCAAAAAGCATCCCACCCAGACCCATTCCCTTACCCCTGCATTTTCTCATGTCTAACCCACCTAACCTAAACATCCTTGGGCACCATGGGCAACTTAGCATGGCCAATCCACCTACCCTACACATCTTTGGACTGTAGGAAGAAACTAAGGCAACCCGGACGAAATCCACATAGACACAGGGAGAATGTGCAAGCTCACACAGGCAGTTGCCCAAGGCTGGAATCGAATGTGGGTCCCTGCTGCTGTGAGGCTGCAGTGCTGACCACTGAGCCACCGTGCTGGTAGTTCTTACTAGCTTTGGAAAAAAAAGGCACTGTTTATACATCATGAGGAGAGGGTGCTGAGTGGTCAAGGATTCATTGGCAGAGTAAATAAGGAAGTAAACGTAATGTATTTGGATTTCCAAAAGGCATTTTCTGAGGTATCTCATAAAAGGTTTCTGTACAAGACATGAACTATACCTATGTAAATATTATCTATTAGCAGGAATAGAGGATTGTCCAATATACCAGACAAAGAGAGTTGGGATAAAATGGTAAATTTAAGTTGGTAACTCTTACTAGTGGCGTGCCATAGGAATCAGTTCTGGGGCTTCAACTATTTACCATCTGTATAAATGACTTTGATGAAGGGGCTGAATATATCGTAGTCAAATTTGCTGGCGATACAAAGATAGATAGGAAAGTTAGTCATAAGTGAAGTTACGAAAAGTCTGTGTTGTGTCAGAGCTGTTCTCAATTTACAAACTAGTTGATCAGCCAAAGGTTTTGGCAACATTTCAACAAACACAGCATGACTCCATTCACAAAACGTATTGCTAAAAAACATTCTCTCAGCTGCTGTACTCATGTCAATGATGTATTTGCTTTCACACACAGCTCTGAACTCGTCATTAGAAAATTCACCTTCATTATTAATCAAATGGTTCACTGTTCTCCCAAGTCTTGCCCTATCAATTTATTCATTATTTATCTGTAATAACTTCCCTGTCCTTAGGATATCTGAAGCACAAAGGGATTTAGGAGTATTAGCTCAAGATTCTCTTAAGGTTAATGAGCAAGTTCAGTTGCTAGTTAGGAAGGCAAATGCAGTGTTAGCATTCATTTCAAGGCAATTAGAACACAAGAGCAGGGATGTACTGCTGAGGCTGTCTCAGGCTCTGGTCAGACAGCACTTGGAATATTGATAGATAATAAAATGTGAGGCTGGATGAACACAGCAGGCCAAGCAGCATCTCAGGAGCACAAAAGCTTTTGTGCTCCTGAGATGCTGCTTGGCCTGCTGTGTTCATCCAGCCTCACATTTTATTATCTTGGAATTCTCCAGCATCTGCAGTTCCCATTATCTCTGATACTTGGAATATTGAGCTCTTTTGGTCCATGTACATAGAAAGTTGGAAGGGGTCCAGAGGAGCTTTCCACAAACGATCTCAGGGGTGAAAGTCTTGCTGCATGAGGAGAGGTTAGGACTCTGAGTCTGTATTTGATTGAGTTTAGAAGGATGCGGGAGGATCTGACTGAAACTGGGATCTGATTGAAAGTTACAGACCTGAGCAGAGTGGATGTGGAAACAATGTTTCCACTGGGAGAGACGAGGATCTGAGGGTACAGCCTCAGAGTGAAGGGATGACCTGTTAAAACTGAGATGAGGAGGCATTTGTTCAGCCAATGGGTGGTCAATCTGTAGAACTATTGCCACAGAGGGCTGTGGAAGCAAAGTCATTGAGCCTACTTAACACAGAGATAGGTTCATGATTAGTAAGGGGACCCAGTATTACAGGGAGAAGGATGGAGAATGGAGTTGAGAACATATCAAACATGAAGAATGGTGGAGCAGGCTCGGAAGTCGAACGGCCTAATTCTGTACCTATATTCTTTGGTCTTATAAGTTATCGCAGAAAAATTAATTCTTAAAGTCGTCAATAAAATGTAAGATGAAAATTTTTTTTAGGCAATACCTTTGGATCCATGTCAATGATGTTGTTAAACACAAATGGAAGATTTACAACAGGACAAGGAGTGTCCTTTGATCCAAATTTCAAAATTCTGATAAATTTTTTCTTGTTAGTCTCATATAACTGTTGCCAACCACACCTGTATCTTCTATCAATACAGTTTACAATTAGAGTGAGCAAATTCTCCACATACGTTTGAAACAAATCTCTTTCCTCTTGTCCTCATGACCTGATTGTCTGGTACTTGGCTAATGTTTTGGGTTCGCATTTTGAGAAACATTGGGCTGAATCCACTATAACTTTGGCTAAGTGACGTTTTGTCGAGTTTCATGGCAGATTTCTTTCCAGGACATCCAGCAAGTGTTCTCATATGATCATCCCAAACTCACCTCATTAATGACTTCCTAAGGATGCCCCTCTCATCCCATGCTAATCCAATTCTTTCACACACCACAGTTGGAAACCATTAATGCTGCTGGGATATCCTGGGACACCCTGGGATCCCCAGCATTGTGCCATCTTTAAAAAGCAATTGTGCACCCAGTTGGGAGCAGTCAGCATGGAACTGCCGTACATGGTTCATGACATTACACCAGAAATGAAAAAAAACACACAGGAAAAATTGGTACCTCGCTTTGCAATCAGGAATCTGGAGAGCTGTCCTCTTCTCCTAGGGCTAGCAAAGGAGGCCATGCTACCAGACTCTGCTAGCCTGGTCTGAGGTTGCTAGTCAGGTCATTGCAGTTTGAACTATCTGGAGGAATGCCCAGCAATGCAGGAAGGTGGTCATTCACTTTCTCTGCTCCAACAGGATAAGTGTGACCAGATTATCTGTAACCACACACTCACTCTATCTCTGTTACTATGCCCACCTTCCCATAAATGTTCATGTTCTACCACTCTTGTTATTGCGGGTGATACCCTCCCTCACTCACTCTCACCCATCCAACCTCCCCTCACTATTAACCATGCATGCTGTCTACTCAGTCAGAATACCTAACCATTTTACCACCAGCTGAGCCAGCACTAACAGCTGTGCCACTCACTCTGACCATATTCAATCTCTCTTTCAATCAAAATGGTCCATGATAGGACAGAAAATACAGAGACAGGTGACAGGGTGTCTGGCATTTGGCTCCTCAGCACGCATAGGGAGACAAGCCTGACCCTGACTACCATGGGTGCCTGACTGACTGTGCCACACCCCTGGACAGATATTGGAGCTTCCAGGACCTGCTGACTGAAGGGCTTGATTCTGTGACATGGCCATTAATTGAAGTGCATTTTGCTTTTGTTTGTTGGCATCTGGTACAAATGTGAGTTTGCTGTAGCATAGTGCCTTACTGTAACATGTCCAGCCCTTGACTGATTGCTGCTGACTGCTTTGTGCCTATGCTAACAGGCAAGACAATACAGAAGGACAGTCAGCTTTTGCGCTCAGGCTGACGGGCAAAGCGCAAAAAGGCATGGCATGGCAAAATAAACCAAGGATGCTGCAAATATCCCAGACAGGTTCAAAATGAGAGCAAGCAGCCTGGTCCAGTTGGGTGCCAGTTCCTGTTTACAAAGTATCCTTGTAGCAGCATCACAGTGGTAAGTATTGGTATGCTACAACGTACGGAATTTTATTGTCAGTGTGTTGGAGATGTGCCATAATGGTGCAGAGAGGCTTGTATGTGTTGTATGTCAGTGTCTTTCGATATGGGGTGCATGCAGTCAATGCCCATTCAGTGTGCCCTGAGTGTTGGTGCTGGGTGTCCGTGATGGAGATCCGAAGGAATTAGTGGCGAGCTGGAGTGAACGGGTAACTGCCCTGACTTTTATGTTAGGAATGTTCAGCATCTAGTTAGTGTTCAGCGGGTGTTAGAATGGTTGGCTGCACATTAAATGAGACCAGATTAAGTAATAATGAGGATAATCATGAACATAAATCCCTGCTAGTAGACCTCTCATTTCTCAGGAGTGCTAATCATGACTTGACATCTGGAATTTATTTGGGAAATGCAACATTTTTGTCCCAATATCAAGAAAAGCCTTGTCTGACTTCTCATGTAATTTTCACAAACGTCTTGCCATAGTCACTTTGTTCAAGGCCTAGGAAGATTTGTTATGGGCAGATAATAATGTCCTGACTGGGTAAACTCTGCTTTTGACTTTCTTAGTTATTCACATCAAAGTCTGCTTGGTTGGAGAGATGGTCCTCTTCCACCCATCTTTGTGTGCTCATCTCACTGCAGCCTCTCTTCTATCCAGCAGGAGGAGCTCCAGGTTAAAATAAGTATTGGGAGCAGCATTGCCAGGTCTCCTTGCCATTGCCAAAGTTGTTTCCACGACAAGAAGCTTCTAACCAATTTGTCCCATCAGAAACCTCTCTTTGACAGTATGGAGGTACCGTCCCTCTCTAATTGGTCGGCTAATCTGCTGGTGCATGCTGCCTTTTATTAAATTGTTTGCCCAACCAAAAAACAAACAAACAGTCATGCTGAAAATCAAGAAGGTTCCGCTTGCTATCACATCAGTTACCCACTGCGCAAAATTACACGGCCCTATACATCATGTTATCATTTAAGTGTAAGCCGTTGAAAGAAAGATAGAGAAGCAACTTTCAACTTCAGGTGTGAAACAGTTCTAATTTGGTTTGCACTGTGTTAAGAGCATCTGAAATAGTAGCAGGAATAAATCATATAATCAATCAATTCAGCCCGCTATTCATTAAATTGTTGACTGATCTTGCCCTGCAACTCCGCATTCACGCCGGTATGCAAATACCACTTGGTTCTCTCCATGTTCAAAGGCACTGATTTGTTTAACCTGAACCCCATGTACTATAAGTATTAGACTTTCCAGTCACAGTCCTTCTACAAAATTGTTTATAACTCAGGGAGAGTTAGCATTAATAGAGCTGATAAATTAGGAAAATATCGTGCAATTCAAATTTTATAAAGTGTGTTGGCCATTCAAGGGAAATTTAATAAGAAGGTAGATCAAAAGAAAGAGACAGCTCGTGGAGAACATTAAGAAGCCTGTCAACCCATCAGTCCCCATTACAAAGACTAAATGGGCAGACCTTGGATTGGAACACATGGCAAAACAGCTCAGCTCTCTCTCTCTGACTTTAGTTTGCAGTGCACCTGCAGCGGTTAACTTTCCAAGCATATTTCTGTTGACTTCACCTTCCTACCACCAAGCCCAAGGACCCTGCCAGTAGATCAGCTGTCACTATCTCTCTATAGATGTCCTTCCAACATGGCCATTCTTTTGTGACCAAGGCCCTTGCCACCCATAACCTTCAGGTGATTACACTGGAATTTGACCTTAATGGAAACCCTTCCACCTGACTGAAGCCTCCCCACCTGGCTACACGTTTTATCATTTGTCCCATCAAGTCTGCCACAGTAGCACAGTGGTGCTTACCATCAGTTCACAACATTGGCTAAAACTCTACTTCTCTGTGGTAGTCTTCTCCATTGAGCATCTCACTTTGTTTCATCCCTCTCATCTCCTTTATAAATTGTCATTTTGTACTGACCCCATCGTCTGTAAAAATTTTATGATTAGATGTCTTCACTGCTTTTCTCCTTTAGTCTCTGCACCGAAGGACTCCTCATTCTTGTGATTTCGATCTCCGCCTGAACTCATTATTTTTTCTGTTACCTGAATTTGCTATCTTGTTTCCTCTTTAAAACTCCTACTGCATCTACATTTCAATTACAAATAAGTGTTCCTTGAACACTTCCTTGTATTACCATTTATGCACATTTCTCTTCCATGTCCCAACCATACGTCCTTCTGTGTTTGATCCTGGAAGTAACAAAAATCTGCCACCTCATTTACAAGTAAACTTTCAAAGTGCTAGATGCCCAGCTTTTGGGCCTCAATTCTGCAAACGTTTCTGCAGCTATTGATCTTTTTAACCATGCCTTCATCTCCATCTTTGATGTTTTCATCCCTAATGAGACATTACTTTTTAATCACCCTGCCTGTACCTTAATAAATGCCCTTGCCATTGCTCCTTATAGGTTAAAGGATGCAGATATAAAAAGGTGTGGTGGACAATTGGTCATCCACTACCATTTTAGCTGGACCACTTAAAGCCATTACTGGATCTTCCTGTTGACTGGTAAAACTGCTCACTGTTCCAAAGCCATCCCAGAATATAACAATAACCTTTGGCTTTTTTACACTACTAGTCTTCTGTTTTCTTATACTTACTCCCGTGTTTTCTTCACCTCTAACAAAAAATGCGAAGACCTCATGAAATGCTTTATCACTGATCTTGAGTTAATCTGACCATCTGCCATGTTCCTTTCTTGTACTTTTCTATCCACTCAAATTTTTTTTTAGCTCTCCCCAATCTCAGAGCTAAACATGTGTTGAGGTTGTACAGGATATAAGTGGGACCTCTTCTGCAGTACCGTGCGTAGTTCTAGTTGCCCTGCTATAGGAAGGATATTACTATATTGGAGTGAGTTGAGAAAACACTTGTCAGGATGTTGCCATGAGTAGAGAGTTTGAGTTATAAAAGTAGGCTGGATAGGCTGGGATTGTTTCACCACAGTGTAGGATGTTGAGGGATTAATTTATAGAGGTTTATAAAATTATGAGGGGCATAGATAAGGTGAATAGCAATGGTCTTTTCCCTAGGCTGGGGGGAGTTCAAAGCTATGGGGCTGTTTTTAAGGTGAAAGTGGAAAGTTTTAAAAAGGACATGAAGGGCATTTTGTTTTGCACAGATACTGGCTTGTGTGTGGAATGAACTTCCAGAGGAGGTGGTGAATGTAGGTACAGTTACAACATTTAAAAGACATTTGGATATGTACATTAATAAGAATGTTTGGAGGGATATGGGCCAAATGCAGGCAGGTGGGACTAGTTTAAGTTTGGGTACATGGTTAATGTGGAGTAGCTGGACTGAAGGATCTGTTTCCAAGCTGTATGACTCTATGACTCCATGCTGCTCTCAGCATATCATCTGAAAGCACAGTGCTAGATTTTACACAAGTATGGTGATGACCCCCAAACTCTGACTTCCTGCCATCTCTCTTGACACCTCCATCGTTGCTAAATTCATCAGTCTTCTAATCCAGTATTCAATATTTGATGAGTAAAAATGTTCTCTCTGTAAACCAGTGGAAGGCTTTGGTTTCAGTCCCCACTCCAAACTCTGCTCAATAGCTACTTGTCCCTTCCTGAGCTCATCTGTTGCTGAAACCTTTATTCATACCTTCATTAGCTGCACTCTTGGCAATTCCAATGCATTTTTGTCTGGTCTTGCACATTCTACCCTCAGCAAAACTGAGGCCATCCAAAACTCTGTGCCCCTGGATTTTTGTCACAGCAAGTCCTGTTCTCCTATGACCTCTATTGACTCAAGTTCAAGCAATATCTTGATTTTAAAATTTCCAGTCTTGGTTTCAAATTTCTCTGTGACTTCACCTCTCTGTATTTTTCTCCAGTCCTACCACCTTCCAAGATATCTGTGTTCCTCTAATTCTGGCCTCGAGTGTAGCTCTAATTTAGATCACTCCATCACTGCCGGCTGTGCCTTTAGCTATCCTCAATACAGGCTGCAGATTATTCTCCATAAATCTCTTCACATCTTTAACTTGCTTTCCTCCTTTATGACACTCCTCAAAATATGCTAACTCTTTGATTAATCTCATGGTCATCAGACCAAATACATGGTGCTACACTTTATTTTACAAAGCACCTTGGGATGTTGCATTACATTCCTGACATTATATAAATACAAATTGTCAGTGTTGTCAGATGCTCGTTAAATCTAGTGTAAGAACTGCCCAGCAACTGACCATCTTGAATAAATGACTTTAAGATGGTGATGCATGAAATATCTTCAAGGAAGGTTTTCCCTCGGTGCCACATTTGCACCATACTCCTGAGGGTCCGGATTACTGTCAGTCAGTCTTCAAGAAGGTAAATCCAAGTTTTAGGTTACTTTTTACCACTACTCTTCTCATATGAAGCATTTTGAGACAGATCATGTTTCAGCAGAAGACAAAATGTGGCCCAAATGATGATGCAAAATCCAGAAGATGGTTACCATGGGCACCCTCTGATGCCAATGGAGGGAATTCTGATTAAAAAGACCATGAAAAATGTATATGACTATTAGCGAGTGGAGAGGGGTGAGAGGTTGGTGGGTGAGGGGAGAATATGAGGAGGTCATGAGTTGGGAAAACAGAAAAATCTACAAGAAAACCTTGAAGATGCCTAATGCACTTGCTATTAGTGTTGATGGAACATTTGAAAATCTGTCTGAATGTTCCAGAAGAAAGAACACCAGAACATGATGTGGCACCGATTTCTATATTATGTTATGTCTGTAAGAAAGCTCCTATTTGATATGAGAGAGAACTTCAGGCTCAAACTTAGGACTAATTAGAACAAAAACTGGGCCTTAAACTAGGATTCTCATGGAAATGATTTCTGCTAGCTTTTCCCCTCTTCTGCTGTATCACCAACTCCAAAACTTATAGCAAGTAATTCATTTTGAGAGACTGTGGTTTTTGTTTTTAATACCATACTTGTGTCCGCCACTCCCTGTCTGAAGCGTTGTTTTCTGGCCTTCATCTTGAGCCTATTTTAACTAAATTACACCATGCCCCCTTGTTTTTCATTTGTGCTTTAACTTCCATAAAACCTGCAGGACAGAAATATCTTATTCTCATCAACCAGTTCACGCCTATTCTGATGCCACACTAATTTTTTAGCATTAATTTCTTGGCTGCTAGGTCTTCGCATCCCTCTATTTCCTGCGCCCGACTGCTTTTTAAATGCAGCAACTATTTTCTCTTCATTCATGGGATGTAAGTGTCACAAGTTGGGCTAATACTTGTTGTTCATTCCTAGGTTCTATTGAGAAGGTGCTGGTGAGCTGTTCTCTTGAACCACTACCAGTCCATCGGGTGTAGCTACCTCATAAGACTGTTAGGGAAGAAGTTCCAGGATTCTGACCCAGTGACACTGAAAGAATAGTAATGTATTTCCAAGTCTGGAAGGTTTGTTGCTTGGAGGAGTATCTGCTGGTGGTGGTACTCCCATGTATCAGCTGTCTTTGTCCTACTCTTTGTGGGTTTGGAAGGTCTTGGCTCGGGACCATTGGCGAATTCTGCCAAATATGCCAAATATTCCTGTTAGTAAGTGTTGGTGATGGAGGGGATGAATCTTTGTGGATGTGGTACCAGTTAAGAAGGATGATTCACCTTAGATGGCATCAGGCTTTTTGAATGTTTCTGGAGCGGCACACATCCAGGCAAGTGAGGAGCAGTCCATCACACTCCTCACCTGATTCTTATAGATAATGGATAGACTTTGGAGAATCAGAAGGTGATTGCCATCCACTTCATGTTCCAGCAAGCTGCACAATCCCAGCACTCTCTGTAAACAAATCCTTCCTAAATTCTTCATTCTTCACTGTTAGCGGCCATTTTTAAAATTTAAACCCATGTCTTCTGGATTGACTCACAACTTGAGCCTTGGGAAGAAGTTCAACAGTAACAATAGAGAATCAGCAGCCCATTTTACATCTCTCCCGATCTTTATTTCTATTTATGCGAATTAGTCGCAAAGAGTTCCACTTCTTTGGCATGTGACCTTGCGTTTAATTGTTATTAAATTAATCCAGTTTCTTCTGCAATGTTTCACCTGCTTGCCAATTTCATGCTGTGTGCGGATCTGACAAACTTTTTGAATGCACATTGTTGCTTTGCTTAGAAGTTGTAGTCGTCCCTGCACTGATTGAGGAATTACCATTTCATCCACTTCCTGCTCACTTCCTCCACAAAAATGAGCTCTCTTACCTCGTTGAGGCACACAGTTGGGAAGGAAGTTTTCCCATGGGGCTTGATGGTGGCCAGGGTTCACAACCTCCGCTGGGATTGGCTATTGAATCTTCAAACTAGAACTCTTAGACCTTGCGAAGTTGATGAGCTGTTCCATGGATTCCTCTTCTGATTGCCTAAGTAATCTGTTTCATGTATGAGACTATTATTTACTTTTGGTCTTTGGAGTACTGATGGAGAGATCTACAATTGTCCTGATAAGTCTGTTTCCGGGCCTGGCCAAATTCAATACTATCAGAGCCAGTCTGTGAAGAAGTTTCAAACTATTCTGTCCTTAGGATAAGCCATGTATTTGGCATCACTGGAACACAAATTAAAGTATTTTGCATCTCAGTTGCTGAAATAAGCAAAGGGACATATGTGAATAACTGGTAAAATCTTGTGAAGGCTATGAGATTTTGGAAGAATCAGCAATATGACTGATGTAACACTAATTATTCAGCCACTTTCAATAGTCACCTTTCATAGCACATTGCCATATGCTGGCATGTGTTTTTGTGGTTTACACACACAGTGAAGAAACTACAGACAGCAGCAGAGACAAATTCTATTTGCAGTTAATAGAATTGACATAAGATCAATCATTGTTTGAGTTTGAAATCATGAAAGGATGAAAAGAAAGGATAATTATCAGACTGTGTAAAGATTATGGTTCATATCCTGAATGTAGCTTTAGACTGATCACAACCATTTCTGCTCAAAAAAAAAGAGATCTGTGCATATACTCTACTTAAATAAAAGAAAAACAAAGAACTATGGATGCTGGAAATCTAAAACCACAACAGAAATTGCTTGAGAAACTCAGCTGGTCAGGCAGCACCTGTAGAGATGAAGCAGAGTTCATCTTCCTGAAGAGGGCCACTCAACCCAAAAAATTAACTCTGCTTTGTTTCGACAAATGCTGTGAGTTCTGCTGAGTTTCTCCAGCATTTTCTGATTTAGTCTCATATACCAGACTTGTTCAGATTCACCCAGTCTTCATACTAAGTGTATGGCTTTCCCTCATGGAGAATCTACAATCAATTGCCAGCGATATTCCACCTTCTTAATATGTGGGAATTGAGAGTTTGGATGACATTTTGTTTTAACTTATGGCCTTATGGTAAAGACCTTAATCATTGTGTATGTACAAAGAACAAAGAACAATTCAGCACAAGAGCAGGCCCTTCAGTCTGCCAACCCATTTTGCCCTTCCATACTAAAACTCTCTTCCCTTCCTATTCATATATTCATCCAAATGCTTCTTGAATGCTGCTATTATGTTTGCTTCCACAACCTCCTCTGGCAATAAATTCCAAGCATTCACCACCACTTTGTGTAAAAAAATTGCCTCACACATCTTTTTTAAACATTCCTCCTTGCACTTTGAATCCATGTAATCGAACCATCTTGATCCATGCCATTCATAATCTTATAAACTTCTATTAGGTTTCTCCCCCTCAATCTCCTACATTCCAGTGAAATTGAACCCAGTCTATCCAACATTTCTTCATAGCTAAAATCTCCCATACCAGGCAGCATCCTGGTAAACCTTTTCAGTCATGTCTCCAAAGCATCCATAATCGTCTAGTAATGTGGTGACCAGAAATGTATGCAATATTCCAAGTGTAGCGTAAGTAAAGCTAACTATAAAGCTACAGCATAACCTGCCTATCCTTATTTGCAATGCCCCTTCCAATGAAGGCAAGCATACCAAAAGCTTTTTTACTACCTCACCTACCTGTGCTGCTACCATCAGTGATCTGTGGACCTGCACTCCAGATCCCTCGCATATCAATACTCCTAAGGGTTCTGTCATTCACTGTATAAATTCCACTTGTACTAGACCTTCCAAAATGCATCACCTCACATTTGTCCAGATTAAACTCTGTTATTTTTCTACCAATTCCTCAAATTGATCTATATCCTGCTGTATCCTCTGACAATCCTCCTCACTATCTGCAACTCTACCAATCTTTGTATTTTCCACAAACTTACTAATTAGGCCAGCTATGTTTTCCTCCAAATCACTTATGCAGACCATGAACAGCACTGAGCCTGTGGAACACCGCTATTCACAACCCTCTATTCCAAAAAGCATTCTTCCACCGGTACCTTCTGTCTCCTATGACTAAGCCAGTTCTGAATCCATCTTGCCAGCTCACCCTGTGACTTCACCTTTTGTACCAGTCAGCCATGAGGGACCATTTCAAAAGCTTTACTGAAGACCATGTAGACAACATCAACCACTTTTCACTCATCAATCATCTTCATCACCTCCTCAAAAACTCAATCAAATTATTGAGGCACTATCTCCCCCATGTTTATTTGAAACAAATCTTAAAAGTTGGCGTTACAATGAAACTAACTTCATTTAAACTATTTCCAAAGAGAACCTCTATTATCAGGGATTCAACATAGCTGGAACTGCCTTCTATGGAAAATTTCACAAAGCATCAGCATATCTGACACTCTCCTGAGGCTAATTCAAGATTCCCATATTGACACACTCTGATAAAAGGTATTCCAATTTTGATTGGTTCCACAACAGATCTGAAGTAATGTTGCCTTCAATGTTGTACTACTGCGCAATTAACTGCTTCCATATCATAGCTCCACAAAAACTTGGCATTATCATTTATCAGACCTCCATTTCTAACTTGGATGGTTATCAGGACACAAAATGATGTTTGAGATGGATTGGAAGGATTTATCTCTGTGTTTTCACCTTCAGGTTAGTGGTTCCTTGGACAAAGGTGACAACCCAGGGTGTTGCACAAAGCCTTTTATAGTGATTGAGAAAAATTGCAGATGGGGACCCTTTTATCTACTTTAGTTACAACCGCTAGCTGGCTGTCAATATACAGCATAGATATTGCTTAAGCAATACATTATGACAGAGTAAGCACTTTGTATGAGCCCTTAGAGGTGACTTCTGGAAATCAGATGGTTAAATTTTCTTTGCAGTTCAAATGTAGCAGTGAGAATTGGATTGGGGAGGGTTGAAGTTGTTGATTTTCATTGCCACTGGGCCCTCTTTCCTCATGACGCTCATATCAGAGACAAAAGATCTTAAACATTTGTTAAGGCTCCTACTTGGGTGAGCAGGTCATGATTTTTGATCTGCTCATGGCTTCTCCCAAATGGGGCAATTTAATAAAAATCTCTAATGGCTAGAATGCAGTCATTGATGTTTGATGCCTAGTCTTTGTTTCTTTGTAATTGGTTGACAGCTATCAGACTACTAAAGAGATAGTATGAACTGCCGATGCTGGAGTCTGAGATAACACAACATGGAGCTGGAGGAACGTAGCAGGCCAGGCAGCATCAGAGGAGCAGGAAAGCTGACGTGTTGGGTTGGGATCCTTCTTCAGACTGCTAAAGGCACAATAATAATTTTGCTGCTTTCACTGCAGTGTTTGGGACTAAATCACAAATTTCATTGGGTTGAAATCAATGGAGTCAGAAGTGGCAGGTATTGGCTCAAATGGTCTGATTACTGATGTTCTGGTCAGACTCTTGGCAAGGTTCTCTAATTTGACACAGTTCCACATGGGACACCGACAGTGATATATATATTGATAATTATAGTGAGGTCAGCAAGCTAGACCTCGTGGAATGTGAGTTTCCTGATTGGACCAGATTAACAGCCCCAGTTAGCAAGCCCTGGCTGACAGATAAAAATGGAAGTATCAGACATCCTGTTCTCTCCGAGAGCAGGCTCTGAGGAAGTTGGGCTTGCCACGTGTAAATAAAAGGGTGACTTGGTGATGGGATACTGGCCTCTGTGGAGTTATTTCAATACCCAAACTGTAAAGCTTCAATGACTGGGGATGAATTTTTGGTTCCCCTTCTTTATTTACCTAACCTTCAGACAAGGTTAATTTTAAAACACTGCTTCCCTGGTGGGTACTTTTCTCCCAGGCCCAAATGAACTTCTGTGTTAAAAGGAGCCAATTTAAGTTGGCGTTCTTGACTTAACATTATTAATTATTAAATGCAAGAAGTAATAATGACACAATATATATTCTTACAGATTATAAATAAGGAGGGAACTCAAGCAAATAAAAACAGCAGAAGAAAAGTATTCAATCACAATTGTAACCTCATACTGCAGCATATTCCCCATACCATTACCACAAAGCTGGGGATCAAACCTGATTCAATGAAGGGTGCAGAATAGCATCAGGAATAGCATGCACCTTATGTAAAAAAAAATGAGATCTCAACCTGTGAAGTTACAACACGAGGCAATTTGTCAGCCAAATGGCAGAAGCAGCATGTGATTGAAGGAGAAAAGAAATCCCACAATCAACAGATCAGATCACAGCTCTGCAGTCTCGGCATGTCCAGCTGTGAATGGGGTGGATGATTAAGCAATTAACTGAAAGGGATTACGTGCCCACAAATATTCCCGTCTATGGTAGGGGACCTCAGCACTGGTTAAAGTATTTGCAACCATCTTAAGGCACTACTCTAAGGAGCTCCTATGTGATGTCCTGGAGTTGAGATGTTTGACCTCTAACAATTATGAACTTTTCTGCTGGGTGTAACTCAAAGTAATGAAGAGTTTTCCATGTGCTTCCCAATAACCACAGTTTTGCTAAGGCTCCATAATGTCATATTTAAATGTTACATTGATGTTAGGGGCATTTGATCATATTTGAAGCCTGAAATGCCATGCAATGATACACTTCAACGTCTTATGTGGTTCCCAGCTTTGTAGATGCCAGTATTCAGCCAATTTAGTTCACTCATGTGACAGTGAAATGAGTGAAACACCAGATACAGAAAAGGCCGCGCCATTCTTTATACTGAAGATATGTGCTCTGCAACTAGTTGCATTCCTAGCCAAGCTGTTCCAGGAGAGCTATAGCACTCTGCTCCAGAGCTAGCCACATCCCTAACTAAGCTCTTTTGGCATGCTATAACATTGGCATTTAGTCAACAATGTGAAAAAATGCCAACATTGGTTTCAACCAGCAAAATCAGGACAAGCCTGACCACTGACTGCTTTATCAGTCTGCCCTCTTTTAGCTGCATATCATGAAGGCTTCACTGATGATGCTAAACAATAATGAGCAATAATCTGCTCAACCATGCTCAGTTTGGGTTCTATTGGGGCAATGCTGCTTCTCATCTTCTTACAACCTTGGTCCAAACATGATCAAATGCCTGTGGCATTGACATTTACACTGCATTATAAATAACCTTGCCTCCATGATAAAGTTAAAAGTGGGAATGTTTGGTAATATTTCACAATGCTCAGTGGCATTCAACATCCCTGAATGTTAAGACTGTCCATTTTGACATGCAACAAGACCTGACAAGATTCTGGTTTGGGATGATTAGTGGTAAATAATATTTGTGTTTCACAAATGCCAAGTGATTAACATTGTCATTCAGAGATAAGCTGTCATTGATGTTCAATAACATTATCATCACTGAATGTTTGCCATCAATATCCTCGGGTTATCATTGATCAGAAACTTGGCTGGATCGGCGATATAAATATTGCGGCTCCAAGAGATGACCAAAAACAGAATTTTGTCGTGGAGATAACTCACCTCCTGGTTCACAGCAGCTTTTGAAATGCCTTCATTGCTAATGCCCATTGCAAAAGAAAATGATATATTACCACAAAATAGGATGTGTTTATTAGGGAAAGAAAGAGGAAACATGACAGTAAGTGCATACACATACCTACATTTTCAATTGTACAATTAGATTGTTAAGTTCTATAATATTTTAAATTTGAATTACATATGCTTCTTCCATGAGATGTTTATCCTGAATTATTATCCAGTTTTATTAATTGTGGTACTTTTTACTAATCATAGATGTAGAATTATTGATATTGTAATAATTGATTTCTTTATAAGTATACTAAGAGTGTTTATTCAACTTATGCTTACTTAAACTGAGATATTTGCTGAGTCCTGTTTTGAGGCACCCAGACTAGATGCCAGAACTGCATGCCTGAGATTTGTCTGCAGTTGAGCCTCAGATTTTATCAGCATATTTCTTGTGAGCTACGGATGCCAATTGTTTGTTTGGGTGCAACTTGCCAGTTGAGAAAGATCCAGATTGGCTTGGAGTGATCAGAGATAATGGGAACTGCAGCTTTTGTGCTCCTGAGATGCTGCTTGGCCTGCTGTGTTCATCCAGCTTCACACTTTGTTATCTTGGCTTGGAGTGATGCTGTCAATGGAGTTCAGGTACGTCCAGGGGGTTTGGAAAAGACCAACAGAAATGGCTGAGGGCAACAGGTGTAGCCTGGAGCAGGTGCTTTGGAGCTGGGACATGTATATGAAAAATTTAAGATTATTTATTTGTCATGGGATTCTTGAGATGGATGCTTAAAAGGGAGTTTGTCTTGCCATTACAACACGAGAGGCAGCCAGTGTCTATTTAACACAGTCTCCATGGATATCTCTGAACCAACATGGGATACTTTTCAGGCACCTGGGGTATGAGGATACAGTCCCCAAAACTGGGCATTTTTGTCTCTCCTTCACACGTGTAAATAGGCGCAGTCAGAGGTCCCATTTCTCCCACTCAGTCCAGTTTAGACAGTAAATAGATTAGTATTGAATACAGCAATGTATATTTTTCTCTAATTATTTCATTGAAGTGAGGAGAAAATGTAAAAATATTGAACACTAATGCAGATACTATCAGATGTATTCTTGCATGCTCACACAGACACTGAACTGTACAAATGTAACTGCCACACAATGACTTGTATATCTGTTTGTGTTGTGCAAATTTCCTTCTTGCTTGGCTTTCAAAATGAAGGAGGACACAGTTTGATTAGATTGCACATTCAAACATTTCTCTTTTGAGAAATTCTTGGAACATATATATTCATCTTATGTGGTGCAATCAAGCAGAAACTGCCAGGTCTGTCAGGTTCAGGTGGAGAAAATCATTTATTGAGATGCAGACTCTTCAAAAGGCTATTAAGAGATAAAACTCATCTCATTCTAGACAGGTTTAATGTGAAACTACTAAAACACAGTTATATTTAATAATTATTGAAACACTGCACTGACATGTAATGTGTTTGTAATTTAGAAATTCTTATAACAGTTCAGTTCTTGGTATTTGTTTTAATGACCAGCAGAAGAGACCCCAGAGACATGAAAACTCTGAATAGACTAACATGGTCTTACATTTAGGGTTTTGTATTGGATAATTAATGGTGTCATAATTTAACTGTCATATTATATTGACTTCTGCTATATAGCTGTTTATGATATCTGCATAAAATCCCTCAATGCCATCGCTGAGGCTCAATTTTTACGAAGAAGGGTTGCCAGCACAATATGCAAAACCACAAGGCCTAGTTTGACAAAAAGTACACTGCTATATCTACACATTTACAAATAAAACTACTTGTTAAAAAGTTATCATTGAGTGGTACAACGTTTGCTTGGAAATTAATAACAATTTGACGTGCTTCATGTAATTCCCACGGAAACTCTTCAATAATTTGGAATAAAGAGACAGCTTGTGATTTTTAAATTTTGTTAATTGTTGAATAATTTGTATCATTCAGCTGTTGGCTTCATAAAACTTTTCCTTCTCCATTTCTTCTCAATTCTTTTCTCCCCTCTATTTCCCCTTTTGTGCGTAATTTAATGGAAATTCACCCCGTTGCTTTTCGTAGTTATTTCTAAATATCATTGTTTCTGGAGATAGAGTTTTTCACCAAGAACTCCCTCCCCTGTAGGATTTTACACACTGTTGGCAACTTGTACTTGTGACAGGCAATTTTTCAAGCTGAAGGATAAGGGATAATGTCCAAATAATAGTCAAGTTTTCTCATTCCAACATTCCCTGTGTCTACCTTTACTGTTGAAAGTCAATTTTATAATGTGAACTTTGCTTAAAGATTTTGCACTAAACCTGTGATCTGAAATAAAGTGAGGAGAGGGAGTGGGATTGGTGGAATAGAGAAGACACTTCTGGCCATTCTGCCCGTTACATCATTGTTTGCTGGGGAAATGATTTGTAAATCTTCACTTTATAGAACTTGGGGCATAGCCTGAGAATTAGGATCAGGCCATTCAGGAGAGATATTAGGAAGCACTTCTACACTCAAAGGGTGATAGATGTTTAGAACTCTCTTCCACCAAAGGCAGTTAATGCTGGATCAGTTGTCAATTTTAAATCTTCGGTAGATAACTTTTTTGTTGAGTAAAGATAATAGTGGATATGAGCCAAAGGCAGCTACTTGGAGTTAGGCCACAGATCAGCCACTGAACGGTAGAACATGCTTGAAGGGCTGCATAGCCTATTTCTGTTCTTATGTACATTCATACACATGCATTTAAAGAGCTCCATATCCAAACAGAAGCATTCACTTGAATGAGATTAATAGTGGTTGATAGAAATATATAATGTTGCAAAATTGTGTAGCTACTTCAGTAAACTGAGATTTTAAAGTATTTTGCTGAGGACAGATTTGTCCATTGGAACGAACTTCAACGTTGTGAATAATTCTTGAGAAGGGGAAGTGAGATTGTGAACAAGAGCAATATGGCATTTAGACGCAAATTCTGCAAGCTACAAACAAATTGCCAATAGTCATCTGGGGCCTCGTTCTTTATAATTTTGCTACTGTTTCATGGGCCATAGGAACATTTTCATATTTACTTCATTTCAGGAACGTAAGGAAACACAATTTCTGCAAACATGAAAACGTGAGAAGTTGTTAAATCACTAGACTCAAGATGGGCAGGAGGAGACAATGTAAATTTTTTTTGCATGTAGGTGTCTATGTGTAAGTGCAAAGAAATAGCACCAAGATTAATTATTGTTTTGATCCTTTCAGTAGAAGAAAGGTTGGAAATGTTTGATTAGGATTAATGACTTAATAATTTGCCTCAGTACTTGAAATCATGGAAAAGTAGGATTACACTGAATATTAATGTCTGTTGGGATATTCATTACACAGTAGGACTGGTTGTTGAGAAGAAGATTAGCTCAAATATATTATCCATTTTTCATTACATATAATAAAACAGCCATAGAGAATGATTGTAGATTGTACTTTGAAGTCTGTAAGAGAAAATCTTTGGAGTCCAATATAAAGGTTTGAATTAAAAATATTTGTCAAGAGTAAGTGATAGAAACCCAAACCAATGAGAATATAATGAAAAATAAGCTTTCAAAAAGAAAACCTAATTCAATTCTTTGATCATGTAGCTGAATGGGTAGATAATGGTACTGTGATGGATGGGAGATAACTTGAATTTCAGTTGGTTTTGTTAAGATGCTTCACATTAAATTTGCAGCTGGAGTAAAAATCTATGGTAATACAGGAAAATATGGTAATTGGACAGAAAATAGGAAAAAAATGCATCAAGTATATTGGCTTCATCACATTGTAAGTCAATTTTAAGAGTGAATATGTAGATTCAGAGAATTTAAGTCAAATAAAATGGTGGCACTACACTGTAGTTATATTAATGGGTTCTCTAATGAATAACTATACAAAGCTCTTTAAACCTATTGATGCAAAGCCACAAGGGCAATGGAAAACGTACAAAAATTGTAGTTTCTTTGTTTTGCGAGGGGAAACAGTACCGGGTCTGTAGAAACAAAGTGTGGAGCTGGATGAACACAGCAGGCCAAGCAGCATTTTAACAGCACAAAAGCTGACGTTTCGGGTCTAGACCCTTCATCAGATGAAGGATCCAAAATGTCAGCTTTTGTGCTCCTAAGATGGTGCTTGGCCTGCTGTGTTCATCCAGCTTCACACTTTGTTATCTCAGATCCTCCAGCATCTGCAGTTCCCATTATCTCCGAGTCTATAGATAGTTTGCTTCATGCCCTATACCAATATGGTTTTGAGACAGTAGCTACAGGCCTACAATTATATACAAAGGACTTTCTCTTCTTCCTTCCAGTATTAAAACATAAAAGTAAATTGGAGAGAAATTGTATGTAGAGGAGTGCTTGGTTTAAAATGTCCCATGAGATAACCTCAATAATTTTTGATAATTGGAAAATAGGAAACAAAAAAAAACTCCTGAGAAATGCTCTTAAGTTTTTAATGGGTCAAAAGTTGGGCTCAGTTTTCTGTTGATAATTCTACGCCACCATCTGTAGCGATCAGTTCTATTAACTGGTCCAGACATCTTCATAGTAACTCTTCCTCACATCAGAACTCTTTCAACCCATATGTGGAAGGTATCTGCTGTTTAATTTCAGGGAATCAGCTGTTGTTTGTTTGTCAAACTGAACAAGCATTTGGGGGGCAAATTGAAACAGAAGTAACTGGAGAAACTCAGCAGGTCTGGAATCATCTGTAAAGAGAGAAAACAGCATTTGTGCATTGAGTCCAAATTACCCTTCTTCAGAATTTTGATGCTTTCGATTTTGTGCTGGATTTATCATATCAGGCTTAGCTGCTGCCTGTTCACTTGCAGTCATTTCGGAGATCCTACCAGCTGTTACAACCTTCCTCGTATTTCCTAATTAAGCTGTTCAGAGTTGTTACTGTACACTTCTGGAACACATGGGACTTGAACCCAGGTTTCCTGGTCCAGAGGTAGGGACTTTACCACTGTGAAACAAGGGTCCTTTTTAATCAGCTGTTTGCTGTGGGATGTTAGGAAATGTCATGCAGCCATCAGGTTGCATTGTAAATGGCGGCTGTAGGAAAGGCAAAATGGCTCCTGAGCTGGAGTCGCAACAATAATAAATCACCATTTTTTCAAAGAAATGTGTTTAACTGACCCGCGCGAGTGGCAGCCATACACCAAGGAGAGATTGCAAAGGTCCCAAGGGTAGTAATTGAAATCCACTGTATGGAGGCAGCTGCGCAGGTTACCTGCAGGAGATTGACCAGTACAGCATGGGTCTAGCATTGTAAGGCATTCAATAATTGGATATGATCTGTAAATGTGAGTGATAAACAACCCTTAGATAATGGCCTCCCTCAGTATCATGTACAAAGACTGGGTGCATGGAGCTCTAACACTACCACAGCAAGTTCCCAGTTGTATCATTGAGGACTAAAATCAGTGTGATCCTCACACAGGATCATATGGTGCAGAAAAGGCCCTTGGCTCATTGAATCTATATTGATACCTGAGAAAGACCTGACCTTCAACCTAATCCCATTTACCAGCCCCTGACCTGTAGTCTTGAATACTATGACATATCAAGTGTTTGTCCAGGGGCTTTTTAAAAAGTTAAGAGGTAACTCACCTCTATCACCCTTTGAAGCAGCACATTCCAGACTGTCGACACTCTCTTGGTTAAAAAAAAATTTCTCCCATCCCGTCAGCATCACCTGGCCCTCACTTGAACATTTTTCCCTCCTGATTGATCCTTCAACTAAGGGGAACAGCTGCTCCTTATTCACTCCATCCATGCCCTCATCATCTTGTATCAGATCATCCTTCAGCCTTTGCTTCTCCAACAGATAAAACTCAAGCCTGTCCAATCTTTCCTCATAACATAAAATTTCCATCTCAAGTAGCATCCAGGTGAATCTCCTCTGCAGTGAATTGCCTTGAGATGGGGCACAATTGATAAGGCAGTATTGAAATGTGATTGAAGAAGGTAACAGCTCATGTCAATGTTAAGCTGTAATAGGTGAGAGATGCCAGTTGACTTGTACATCATTCTCTCACCACCCTGCAGGAAAAGGGGCTCACAGTAGACATCAAATAGGTGGTGGTGTGGTAGACCTGTTTAAGCTTTAATCTTTAAATTTAATGGTGTAAATCAATGCAAGGGAGCCATCACAGCTGTCATGGATGATGAAACTGAAACTGTGAAGAGCACTCTCATTTTACTGCACTCTCTTTCAGTGAAAGATATGCAGGAGACTCCTACCTAATGCACACTGTGGCTCCTCAATCACTGTTTTTACCTATTGGGTTGGTTGTGTGGAGGGACCTGCTGAGGAGTGGGAGCCCCTGTGCTCATCACCATATTTGTGTATTTCCCACAGGGGAAACCAGATGGAGTTGAATGTCCCACCATAGTTGTTGCTGAACATCTGAATGGAAGTGAGTGGTGGGGAGAAGATAGAAAATACCATAGAGTGAACATATCCACACAGTGTCCCAACGCAGACACACCCAATTCAGTGGTACTGACCTTACCTTAGAATCAGGAGCACTGAATGAGCAGGAGGACGGAGAAGAATAAGACAGGGTCAACCTTTCACAGACCCCTTCAGGGGATGGAGGTCAGAACCAGCAATGCTCTACTGGGGTGAAGAAACTGGGTTTTAGGTGTCATGCATAGAGAAGTTCCCTCTGAAGAATCAAAGGCCAATGATTTACCAATTGTCAGAGATTGCTGAAGTGTTGCAAGAACATGGGTAGGTGGTGGAGGAGTCCATAAAGTGTTATGATCTAGGGATTTCAACACACTAGATCCTGAACTAAGAGAGTGGCCAAGGTCTTGAAGACAAGTACACAGTATTGTTCGAAGTAGAAGCAGGAGCAGCACAGTAACAATATACAGGAAGAATAAGATGCTCTCTATCTTTGCTGCTTAGTCTCATTGATGGCACAGAGTAAATGATAGCTGGTATCCTTACTGATGGGTTTATCCAGTAAGCAAGGACTGTGGCGCCTAATAAGCTTGAGGTCCAGCTACCACTTGTGGGTGAGGTGGGGCACAGGTATCATTCTTTATCTCCATGGGCCCTGTTTCCGAGGAATAGTCCAGCAGCAAGGTCCTGGGACAGACAGCAGTAGCTGCAATGAAACAGATACAGCAGGCTTTGGTGGAGTTCCAAAGTATAGAAAGTTCTGGAGTATAGAAAGCTACAAGTATCTAAGACATGAGCAAAGACAAGGGAGCACAGTGTCCCCACTTTACCTTCAGCCAGAGGAGGGCAACTCTGGATGAGAAGGCAAGGTACCATGCTGTTACTGCATTATGTTATCACTGGGAGGAAGATCTCTAAACTTGTTGGACTAATTATTTCTCCTGTGTTAATTATAATTGTTTATAAAATCAATCAGGCCTTTGTGTTTTTGAGTGGGACAGTTAATGGCAGTGGAAACCTGAATTGAATTGTTTTTGTGTGGCCATTGGATGATGTAGATGTGTGTGCCAGTTTGGCAATTTTTCTCTCTCTGATGGGAGTTGAGTTACAGATTCATCTGTTACAGGAGCTGAGAGCTGCTGAAGTGAAACATTAGTGAATCAGCACGAATCTTGTCAGTATGCCAACCCTTTCCTCCCTAACTTCCTCTGGGAAAAAGTGGTATTCCAGGTCCTCCTCACCCAGGAACAGCCCTTTTTTTTCATTGTTGTTATGTCACTCTTGACTGACCAGTACTGGAGAGCACCACCTAATCGGTCAAGGCAACAGAAACACGACTTCAAAATGGCAGTGGTCAGTTCAATGCAGGCAGTGTTCATTTGGGTTTTGTGCCTCTCTGCATGTTGGATGGGTGTCAGAAACCACCTATTCAGAAGGTAAGATAAGAGACCATGGTGTTAGCAACAACATACTGGCATGGACAGAGGATTGGCTGACTGGCAGAAGGCACAGAGGGATAATAAAGGGTTTTTTTTCAGGATGGTAGCCAGTGACTATTGGAGTTCCACAGCAGTCAGTGTTGGGACCACAAATATTTATGTAATGCATTAACCATCTGGCAAAGGAACTGAGGGCATTGTTGCTAAGTTTGCAGATGACACATAGACAGGTGGAGGGACAGATAGCATTAAGAAAGTGCGAAGGCTGTAGAAGGAGTTGGACAGGCTTGGAGAGTGAGCAAAGAAGTGACAGATGGAATTCAATGTGGGAAAGTGTGAGAATTTGCACTTTGGTTGGAAGAATAGAAGCAAAGATCATTTTCTAAACAGGGAAAATCTTTGGAAATCTGAAACACTAAGGGACTTGGGAGTTTCAGTTCAGTATTGCCCTAAGGTTAATACTCAGTTGGCAGATAGGAAGGAGAAAGAAATGTTCGCATTCATTTCAAGAGGGCGAGAGCACAAGAGTAGCGATGTATTGTTAGACTGTATAAGGCTCTAGTCAGACCATATTTGAAACACTGTAAGAAGTTTCAGGCTCCACTCTAAGGAAGGATGTGTTGCTCTGGATGGGTCCGGTGGAGATTTACAAGATATGATCCTGGGGGCGAAGGGCTTGTTGTATGAGGAATGGTTGATGACTCTAGGTTTGTACTTCATGCAGTTTATGAGGATGAGGTGGGATTTGATTGAAACATACAGAATACTTTAAAGGCCTGGTGAGTGGATGTGGAGAAGCTGTTTCCACTAGTAGGAGAGAGTAGGACCCAGGGCAAAGCCTCAGAGTGAAGGGATGACCCTTTAGAGTTGAGGAGGAATTTCTTCAGCCAGAGAACAATGAATCAATGGAACTCACTACTGCAGAAGGCTGTGGAGGCCAACCCATTGAATATGTTTAAGATAGAAGTAGGTAATTTCTTGATTAGAAAGGGGATCAAGGGTTTCAGGGTGAAAGAAGGAGATGGGGTTCAGACACATATCAGACATGGTTGTATGGCAGAACAGACGTGATGGGCCAAGTGGCTTAATTCAGCTCCTGTATCTTACAGTCTTATGGTCTTACAATAACTCTTATCCCCCAAAAGTCACCATGGAGCCTGGGTGTGGCCGGTAGGGGTGCAGCTGCTTTGGCATTTGCAGATTGAAGAAACCATCCAGGGACTTGGAGGAAAAGCATGTCTCAGAGGGTCCAACGACAGATTGATTTGGCTAGAGGTAAGGAGATTGGTGTAGTCTATTGGCCACCAGTCTGGGGGATAGATGTACAGAAATGGATCTGCAAGGAAATTACACAGAAGTACAAGCTATTTGGAGTCACAGACTCATACAATGTAGAAACAGGCCCTTCGACCCACCATGTCAATGCTGACCAACAATCCCATTTACCTGCACTTTGCCCATGGCCTACTATGCGCTGGCATTTTAAGTCCTCATCAGGCTACATAAATATTATGAGTATAGACGCCTCCACCATCCCATCAGGCAGGACGTTCCAGATTTCTACCAATCTCTGGGTGAAGAATGGATTGGTGTAGTTTGGTGTTTGTTGGTCAGCACTGATTTGGTGGGTCAAAGGGCCTGTTTCTACATTGTAAGACTTGGTGACTCAAACAATGTTATAAAGATTTTTGAACAGGCTGAGAAATTGAAACTAACTTGTTAGTTTAATTGAGAGATGTAAAGTTAAAAAAAAATTCTGTTGAATTAGTTATAAGTCTATTTTATAGCATTTCATGTTGAGTGTGATTGCGTTTCCTATCACCAGTACCAGACATTACGCAAGTTATTTCAGTCTTTGATTTAAAAACAATGTGATCAATACTTTTAAACATGTAAATATGTGAGAACATGGCATGTTGGATAGGTTTAGTTTAACAACATACCAGTAGTGACCATATTTCTGACAGCAGTATGAAATAATCCTGGCTATTTTCACTGCATTAAAAAGACCCAGTCTTGAAGATGCTTACCTTCCACTGATGTGATAAATCTTAACATAATGCAATTGAATTTCTTCTCTAAGCAGCTTGCAAGTTTTGTAAAGGCCATTATGGATTTTTCTGAGTATATAAATTGTCACAGAAAGCAATAAACCTTCCTAGTGTAAGCTTTTGGAACGAAAATGTAATTATTTTGGTCATCATGTAGAGATTGAAAAAGTCATTACCTGGGTCAAAATTGACAGCTCAGCTGAAACCCTGCTATTTGATGCAGTTAAGTGGCAAAATAGCAACAAATGTCTTTAAGACAATAAGCCAATAGCAAGGTAGTTTCTTTATCAACATTGATTGAATAAATAAGGGTAAGAGTATAACATGTAAAAAATCTACCAGCGCCCACAATATTTATTCGTTTTTTTGGTTCAAAATAATGTCTGGAAAATTTACGCAATATTCAGTGCTTTTAAATGATTACCATCACTTCATATTGAAAACGTAACATTGTTGAAATCTTTATTGACCAAAATTTGAAAGAAATTCAGTTATCCATTGTTTCTTGCTTTATATCAGTCAGTTTTCACTTTACAAGTGGGCCATAAGAATCTTACTTGCTGGTGTAACAACTTTTATCGTTGCAGATTTATATTCTACACTGTGGCAAGCTCATTTCAAGTAGGCTCATAAACTGACCGGAAATGTGCTGAGTCTTTCTGACGCCGATATGTGTAAATTAACAATTTTCAAGCGGTGGATTTTTTTGGGAGTATGTATCCCTCTCCCCTATGGTGAAAAGGTCAGTTGGAACCTTGCTGCCTTTAAGCCTGACTTCCCGCAGGCTTAATGCATAGCAGTTGGCCTTAATTAATGGAGTGGGGCTTCCTCTCAAGGATGGATAGTCTCATGCTTGAGTTACAGAGCTATAAGTCATACAGCTCAGAAACAGACCCTTTGGGGGTCAAGTTGACCAAGTTTCCCAAACTAAACCAGTCCCACCTGCCTGCATTTGGCCCATATCCCTCCAAAACCTTCCTATTCATGTACCTATCTCTTAAATGTCAGAACTGTACCTGCATCTACCACTTCCTCTGGCAGTCCACTCCGTACAGAAACCACCCTCTGAGTCAAAAATTTGCCCATCAGCTCTCTTTAATAGCTTTCTACTCTCACCTTAAAAGTATGCCTCCTAGTTTTGAACCGCCCCACCATTCACCTTATCTATGCCCCTCATAATGTTATAAACCTTTATAAGGTCACATTGGTCAAGAGCTCTATTAACACGGCAATGCCAGAAGACAGTAGTAGTCACTATTAGGTCTACAGGCAGTGCTCTAGAAGGAAGAAGATGTCCCCTGGACTTAAAGTTAACTCCAGATGCTTTGGCCAGGCAGAGTTTGCAGACCCAAGCACGGCAGGAGAGATGGCGGAGGTCACATTTAGAGGCTAGGGGAGAAGCACAAAGTGTGTTTACCATGTTGGACTATGCCTGATAAGCACAATGAAACCCAAAGGAGGTAACCCACTCTTTCTTCACCCCTGCTACCCTCAGCTGGGGAAGCCAGGACTGTGAAATATGTTGGGCTGGTCATGCTGTTTCTCCCTTCCTCAGCAGCACATCAGAGGCTGAATGAAGTCCTTAAGTGGCCACCAACTGAACAATTTACAACCTCAATAGACTTCAGGGCAGATAGGCTTCCCTCACGCTGCTGTAATGTGGTGACAGAGTGGAGATGAGGCAGGATGCAGGAAGGGGAAAGGGTGGTGTTGAGTCCATGGGTTGGCTGCTCAATTATTTTTTCCATGCCCTCTCCAGTGGAGGATGTAAAATCTAGTTGCAAATATTCAACACAAATTCAGAATATGGCTGGGTAGAACCACTAAATTTTTCTTGGAAAATCCAGAGGAAAAGAAATGGAAAACAGCGGCCTTTGACAGAAGAGAAAAGGTTGAAAGGCTCTGATCAATATTAATCTTTTCTTAAATTCACAACATAAACAATAATGTTTTCATATTCACGTGTAAAACATCTACTGCATTTGTGCAAATAGCGATCATAATTTCACTTCAAAGTAGATCACTACATGTAAGTGACTTACAGTTGGTTTCAATAGATAAGAGGTTACATTTAAAAAAAGCAACTGAAAGGGCCCTCTTGTGGCACAGTGGTAGTGGCCCTACCTATGTAGTGCATGGCCTAGGTTCAAGTCCCATCTGTTCCAAAGGTGTCTAATAACATCTCTGAACAGGTTGACTAGAAAACTAGATTAAATAAAATATAACTGCTTGATTTAGTCCTGTCACTCACCTTTGATAGTTGCACTGCCTTTAACAGATTTTGTATATGAATTAATCAATTGAAAAACATGGGTGCTTTACTGGTGGGGATTAATAGATCAAAAAAAAACTTTGGTGATGGAACAAAAAGACATCCAGTTGTGTGTAAGAGCACTTCTGGATATAAAAAAAATTGTGAGGCTCTTATGGCACAGTTGTAGTGTCACTATCTCTGAACCAGGAGACCTATATTCAAGGCCCACCTGCTCCAGAGATGTGTAATAACATTTCTGAACAGGTAGAGTGGCAAATATTAAACAAGAACTGTTTTTTCTTCTTTAGAGCATTTCAATTTAAATGGAATTGTAGGTGGTTAATTAGCAGTCGTAAAATCATTAGAACTCATTTGGAAATACTGGTAGAATTTGAAGCACTTTATTAGACTCATTGGACTCAGAAGTGAATGTAGAATAATAATTTTAGAAGGAAACTGTAGAGATAAATTGAACAATAATGATGACAGCTTCAGGAAGGTTAGGAATGGCAACCTCGGGAGGTATAAATAAGCGCCCTCAGGAAGAATAGTGATGAGCATCTTGGGAAAGATAATAATGACAGCGTCAACAATGAAAAAGATGTTAAGTTCCAGGAAGGATAGTGAAGATCTCCTGTAAAAACAATAAAAATAGCAGTTTTGGGACAGATGTTGATGGCAATGTACAGGAAAGATAGATATAGTTGTCTCCAGAAAGGAGGGAACAGATTAGAGATGAAATCAAGTATCAATGAAATGACCATGAGATTATTCAGAGATAATGGGAACTGCAGATGCTGGAGAATCCAAGATAATAAAATGGGAGGCTGGATGAACACAGCAGGCCAAGCAGCATCTCAGGAGCACAAAAGCTGACGTTTCGGGCCTAGACCCTTCATCAGAGAGGGGGATGAGGGGAGGGAACTGGAATAAATAGGGAGAGAGGGGGAGGCGGACCGAAGATGGAGAGTAAAGAAGATAGGTGGAGAGGGTGTAGGTGGGGAGGTAGGGAGGGGATAGGTCAGTCCAGGGAAGACGGACAGGTCAAGGAGGTGGGATGAGGTTAGTAGGTAGCTGGGGGTGCGGCTTGGGGTGGGAGGAAGGGATGGGTGAGAGGAAGAACCGGTTAGGGAGGCAGAGACAGGTTGGACTGGTTTTGGGATGCAGTGGGTGGGGGGGGAAGAGCTGGGCTGGTTGTGTGGTGCAGTGGGGGGAGGGGATGAACTGGGCTGGTTTAGGGATGCAGTGGGGGAAGGGGAGATTTTGAAACTGGTGAAGTCCACATTGATACCATATGGCTGCAGGGTTCCCAGGCGGAATATGAGTTGCTGTTCCTGCAACCTTCGGGTGGCATCAATGTGGCAGTGCAGGAGGCCCATGATGGACATGTCATCAAGAGAATGGGAGGGGGAGTGGAAATGGTTTGCGACTGGGAGGTGCAGTTGTTTGTTGCGAACTGAGCGGAGGTGTTCTGCAAAGCGGTCCCCAAGCCTCCGCTTGGTTTCCCCAATGTAGAGAAAGCCGCACCGGGTACAGTGGATGCAGTATACCACATTGGCAGATGTGCAGGTGAACCTCTGCTTAATGTGGAATGTCATCTTGGGGCCTGGGATGGGGGTGAGGGAGGAGGTGTGGGGACAAGTGTAGCATTTCCTGCGGTTGCAGGGGAAGGTGCCGGGTGTGGTGGGGTTGGAGGGCAGTGTGGAGCGAACAAGGGAGTCACGGAGAGAGTGGTCTCTCCGGAAAGCAGACAAGGGTGGGGATGGAAAAATGTCTTGGGTGGTGTGGTCGGATTGTAAATGGCGGAAGTGTCGGAGGATAATGCGTTGTATCCGGAGGTTGGTAGGGTGGTGTGTGAGAACGAGAGGGATCCTCTTGGGGCGGTTGTGGCGGGGGCGGGGTGTGAGGGATGTGTCGCGGGAAATGCGGGAGACGCGGTCAAGGGCATTCTCAATCACCGTGGGGGGGAAGTTGCGGTCCTTAAAGAACTTGGACATCTGGGATGTGCGGGAGTGGAATGTCTTATCGTGGGAGCAGATGCGGCGGAGGCGGAGGAATTGGGAATAGGGGATGGAATTTTTGCAGGAGGGTGGGTGGGAGGAGGTGTATTCTAGGTAGCTGTGATAGTCGGTGGGCTTGAAATGGACATCAGTTACAAGCTGGTTGCCTGAGATGGAGACTGAGAGGTCCAGGAAGGTGAGGGATGTGCTGGAGATGGCCCAGGTGAACTGAAGGTTGGGGTGGAAGGTGTTGGTGAAGTGGATGAACTGTTCGAGCTCCTCTGGGGAGCATGAGGCGGCGCCGATACAGTCATCAATGTACCGGAGGAAGAGGTGGGGTTTGGGGCCTGTGTAGGTGCGGAAGATGGACTGTTCCACGTAACCTACAAAGAGGCAGGCATAGCTGGGGCCCATGCGGGTGCCCATGGCCACCCCCTTAGTCTGTAGGAAGTGGGAGGAGTCAAAAGAGAAGTTGTTGAGTGTGAGGACGAGTTCCGCTAGGCGGATGAGAGTGTCGGTGGAGGGGGCCTGGTCGGGCCTGCGGGACAGGAAGAAGCGGAGGGCCTTGAGGCCATCTCCATGCGGAATGCAGGTGTACAGGGACTGGACGTCCATGGTGAATATGAGGTGTTGGGGGCCAGGGAATTGGAAGTCCTGGAGGAGGTGGAGGGCGTGGGTGGTGTCACGGACATAGGTGGGGAGTTCCTGGACCAAAGGGGAGAAAATGGAGGCAGATAGGTGGAGATGAGTTCGGTGGGGCAGGAGCAGGCTGAGACGATGGGTCGACCAGGGCAGGCAGGTTTGTGGATTTTGGGAAGGAGATAGAAACGGGCCGTGCGGGGTTGGGGAACAATGAGGTTGGAGGCTGTGGGTGGGAGGTCCCCTGAGGTGATGAGGTCATGAATGGTGTTGGAGATGATGGTTTGGTGCTCGGGTGTGGGGTCATGATCGAGGAGGCGGTAGGAGGTGGTATTGTTCCCCAACCCCGCACGGCCCGTTTCTATCTCCTTCCCAAAATCCACAAACCTGCCTGCCCTGGTCGACCCATCGTCTCAGCCTGCTCCTGCCCCACCGAACTCATCTCCACCTATCTGGACTCCATTTTCTCCCCTTTGGTCCAGGAACTCCCCACCTATGTCCGTGACACCACCCACGCCCTCCACCTCCTCCAGGACTTCCAATTCCCTGGCCCCCAACACCTCATATTCACCATGGACGTCCAGTCCCTGTACACCTGCATTCCGCATGGAGATGGCCTCAAGGCCCTCCGCTTCTTCCTGTCCCGCAGGCCCGACCAGGCCCCCTCCACCGACACTCTCATCCGCCTAGCGGAACTCGTCCTCACACTCAACAACTTCTCTTTTGACTCCTCCCACTTCCTACAGACTAAGGGGGTGGCCATGGGCACCCGCATGGGCCCCAGCTATGCCTGCCTCTTTGTAGGTTACGTGGAACAGTCCATCTTCCGCACCTACACAGGCTCCAAACCCCACCTCTTCCTCCGGTACATTGATGACTGTATCGGCGCCGCCTCATGCTCCCCAGAGGAGCTCGAACAGTTCATCCACTTCACCAACACCTTCCACCCCAACCTTCAGTTCACCTGGGCCATCTCCAGCACATCCCTCACCTTCCTGGACCTCTCAGTCTCCATCTCAGGCAACCAGCTTGTAACTGATGTCCATTTCAAGCCCACCGACTCCCACAGCTACCTAGAATACACCTCCTCCCACCCACCCTCCTGCAAAAATTCCATCCCCTATTCCCAATTCCTCCGCCTCCGCCGCATCTGCTCCCACGATAAGACATTCCACTCCCGCACATCCCAGATGTCCAAGTTCTTTAAGGACCGCAACTTCCCCCCCACGGTGATTGAGAATGCCCTTGACCGCGTCTCCCGCATTTCCCGCGACACATCCCTCACACCCCGCCCCCCGCCACAACCGCCCCAAGAGGATCCCCCTCGTTCTCACACACCACCCTACCAACCTCCGGATACAACGCATTATCCTCCGACACTTCCGCCATTTACAATCCGACCCCACCACCCAAGACATTTTTCCATCCCCACCCTTGTCTGCTTTCCGGAGAGACCACTCTCTCCGTGACTCCCTTGTTCGCTCCACACTGCCCTCCAACCCCACCACACCCGGCACCTTCCCCTGCAACCGCAGGAAATGCTACACTTGTCCCCACACCTCCTCCCTCACCCCCATCCCAGGCCCCAAGATGACATTCCACATTAAGCAGAGGTTCACCTGCACATCTGCCAATGTGGTATACTGCATCCACTGTACCCGGTGCGGCTTTCTCTACATTGGGGAAACCAAGCGGAGGCTTGGGGACCGCTTTGCAGAACACCTCCGCTCAGTTCGCAACAAACAACTGCACCTCCCAGTCGCAAACCATCTCCACTCCCCCTCCCATTCTCTTGAATGACATGTCCATCATGGGCCTCCTGCACTGCCACAATGATGCCACCCGAAGGTTGCAGGAACAGCAACTCATATTCCGCCTGGGAACCCTGCAGCCATATGGTATCAATGTGGACTTCACCAGTTTCAAAATCTCCCCTTCCCCTACTGCATCCCTAAACCAGCCCAGTTCATCCCCTCCCCCCACTGCACCACACAACCAGCCCAGCTCTTCCCCCCCACCCACTGCATCCCAAAACCAGTCCAACCTGTCTCTGCCTCCCTAACCGGTTCTTCCTCTCACCCATCCCTTCCTCCCACCCCAAGCCGCACCCCCAGCTACCTACTAACCTCATCCCACCTCCTTGACCTGTCTGTCTTCCCTGGACTGACCTATCCCCTCCCTACCTCCCCACCTACACCCTCTCCACCTATCTTCTTTACTCTCCATCTTCGGTCCGCCTCCCCCTCTCTCCCTATTTATTCCAGTTCCCTCCCCCCATCCCCCTCTCTGATGAAGGGTCTAGGCCCGAAACGTCAGCTTTTGTGCTCCTGAGATGCTGCTTGGCCTGCTGTGTTCATCCAGCCTCACATTTTATTATATGAGATTATTCAATCTGATTTAAAATCAAGACAGGAGCATTATATGGTTAAAGTAGCTATAGTGTTTTATAACTTAATATGGTGAATATTTCAGCATACCTTTACCCATGAGATAAAATAAACTACTTCCAAAGACAACTTCATCTTTGGTCCTGAGATTAGAAAAAAAAGTCAACATTACCATAACATTTTCCCACTATAGCACAAGCTATATGTGAAAGCATTTAGAGAGTAATATTCTGACTAAAAGTGACTAAGATTTCTACTGGAACAAAGAGTTTCAATAGATTAGAAAAGCATGCTATGACTTTCTGAAGAATAGGTTCAAATTGTAATATTGTTTGTACACTCTATGAGCATAGCTGGAATTTCAACAGAATTGTATAGAAAAAAAATAAGGAATTTATTGTATTTTTGGACAAAGAGATACAAATATCAAGGTCCAAACATAAAACCTGAAAAATATTGAGCAATAAGAAGCTTGTGTGATAATCAGTTTTTTGTCTTCCATTCCAACAAGGAATCTCTACTTCCTAGATTGTACCCAGACCTAAACAGGATTCAAAATCAAATACTTGGAGAAGAGTCCCAGAAAAATATCCTGAAATTGATACACCATTACTTTTTCCATGGTAATTATTAATGCTTTGCATTTACAATGATCGTTTTGACGATGGCCTTACTCTGATACAGGACCTGTGTCATAGTTGGGCCATGATTTTCCTCAATGCCAAAAGATTTCTGTCAGGATTTCTGATAAATGTAGTCAATATTATAAGAACCATCACATTTCTTTTTTAAAACATCATTAAGTCATGCATTTTTATTGATCCTTTTCCCCTCTTGAAAGTATTTGATAATGAGAATAAAATAAGATACCATTACTTAGCTAGCAGCAAAGGTCACAGTGTGGTTTCCCACTTTTTATGTTGCTTGGAAAACATTAGGAAATCAGGCAACTATTACAATGAAATACAATATACTGCAGCAATATGACTGACATAAAATGACAATTCTTAATTACAGTAGTATTTCTGTATTTCACACTGTTTTCCTCATTGTGACATTTTACTTATTTGAGCTTTCAAGCCATCAATTTCACATATTGATAGCAGATTTGGAGTTGACAAAACTCTTCAAAACCTTTCTTTTTGTCAAATGACAGCTCATTTTGGCATTTTCTTTCCTGTTCATGGTTTCCTGCACAACAGAACCATTTTGAATCAAAATGGCTGATAATCAAAAAGATTGCAGTATTTAAGGCTTGGCAGCACCACACTGTAATGTGTTGATTCAGGGAACCTCAGAGGAGTTGACTTTACTTTTCCATTTTGTTCCCCCTGAATGTGATGTGTCGTAGAAGTGTGTGATATGTGAACTTACCTCATGGGGAAATTGCAGGTGCAAGTCTGAATCTTGCCACCTTAAGACATAGCACGCACAAGCAGTGACTTGCTGTTCCACAAGCCTGCTCCTTTGTACTTAGCTCCAAATAGACAAAATAAAAGCTAAAATTCAAAAAAAAATCCACAGCATTTGACACGTTAAAAAATTCATTTTATCCTTTTTAAAATAAAAATCCTGCTTTGTTCTTCATTTTGATTGTGAGCTTCACTGGTTGAACCAACATTTATTGTCCATTCTCTCTTGAGAAGGTGGTGGCGAGCTGGTTTCTTGAACCACTGCAGTCCAGTTGGTGTGTGTAGACTCATAATACTGTCAGGAGGGAGTTTCAGGATTTTGACTCAGTGACACTGAAGGCTGATGCTTGTTGTCTCTCTGCTGGTTGGGCGTAGGAGCCCACCACTCTCTATATTAAAGCCTCAGCAATGCTATGTGACTATTGACACAGTCTCATAGCCTAACTCCCATCTGTTTAATTGCTCATGCATATGCATATGCATTTTCTGACAGGTGATCACAATAGGGTTGTCAGCTCTAAGTGATAATGGGAACTGCAGATGCTGGAGAATCCAAGATAGCAAAGGGTGGAGCTGGATGAACACAGCAGGCCAAGTAGCATCTCAGGAGCACAAAAGCTGACGTTTCGGGCCTAGACCCTTCATCAGAAGCTTTCTGATGAAGGGACTAGGCCTGGAACATCAGCTTTTGTGCTTCTGAGATGCTGCTTGGCCTGCTGTGTTCATCCAGCTTCACACTTTGCTATCTAGGGTTGTCAGCTCTGTTTAGATATCATCCCAGAGGTTTGATCACACGATCTCTTACAACTGCCTCACCGTTTTCCTATGCCATTTAGAAAGCAGCCACTTTGTTTCCTTGACATAATTACTGGCTGACAGCCTTTATTGTCCCTCATCCATAACCAAAGAAACAAAAACCGTTTGATGAAAATTAAAAAAATAGCATTTTTAAATGCTTCCATCATTCTCTCCTTGATTTTTGCAGCAGTTGTCAGGAGATTAATCACGAGTTTCTGTAGGTTCCAAGAAAATCCTGTATCTGAAATTGCTAGCAGGAAACCTGGAAGCACCGAAGCTTATAACAATAGACCAACTGTGGTAATCCTACTGTCATATCACAGCACAGACCAGGGTTTGGTACTTGGATCTTTCTGATCATGTGATACTGAATCAAACTGTGGAATGCACTTACAGCAAGCTATAATATTGGTATATATTTTACCAAAATCAGTTTAATGATGAAGTAAATGGAAAGTGTAAATAGATACAAGTCTTTTTAAATATAAAAGAAACACAACTTTTTTTTAGTATAAAACAAATTAGAATTCACCTTTACGTCAAAATGTTTATGAGTATATTAGCTCTTACATATAAAATATCAGTGAACTTCCTGATAGTTGTGATAACTTGCCTTGTACTAGGAGGTTTGATCAGTTTTCACAGGACAGGATGGCGTTGGGTGACAATCATAAATAGATGACTTGCAAGTTCCTGTAATATATTTTCTGTGAGCATCTTCTCTCACAGACAATGGCACATCACAGAATTGAACTTCAAGCTGAGTGGTTTGCTTAAAATTTGCATTTTTAATATTGCTGCAATTATCTTTATGTGGTTTTCAAAGTTTGAAGAAGAGGTTATGGCTATTGGATTGCCACACAGTTGTAAATTAAGTACATTCAGTTGTTAGATGAATCATTCCCGCATGTAAGTGCTTGGTATGTGTAGAATGCCACTCAGATGACCTCAAAGTTCTGCTCCAGACTGAATAATATTCACAGTCCATCCTCCCACATTGTCATAGCAGAAACAAGCCTTCATAATGTTAGATTAGATAGAATTCAAGCCAAACAAATAATTTTCTCAATGGCTACTTTCAGTGTAGAGCTTGGAAACATATCAGTAAGTCACTGATGCACTCTGTGCAGTTGTAAAATTGTGGGAAAATCTCTCTTGTAACCTACATCTGGAAAATTTCAGTACCATGTATACCCCGTCAATCAAAATTTAGCCTAAAGTCTCCATTTCCAGGCAAACTCCAGCTAGAAATTTTAAACTATGAAGGGTTATGAAGGGATTGAAAACCCCCCTGCTTTAACGCACTTGTTAAAATTAAAATTTATTCAGCAACTAAGTATAGACTATATTTCTGTAGCTTGTTGAATTGGAAGCAATTCCGTTTTTCTTTAGACATCCAATACTCTTGCAGCCCCCACTGACAGTCACCCTCCTGAAAGCTAGCTCAAACTCAATTATGTAGTATCCTGTTCAATTTCAGCTATATTTGTTTCCTTCCTTTCAATACCTCCACTGTGGCTGAATACTCAGTTGTGTCATTGTTACCACTAGTTTTGCCTTTTTCAATCTTTTTGTTGGCAATCTCCCAAGTTTTATCCTGTATATACTTCAATTCCTGTAGATTTTTGCCATCCACCTCCCCATCACTAATGCCACTCACTTATCACCCTGGCTAAACTCCACTGGCTTCCTATTTCTCAGCATTTTTACTTCAAAATTAGCATTCTCTAATATTATAATCCCTAGAACATCACTGCAACCACCTTTGACACTCCATCCAATTTATTGATAGTCTAACCAACTGAATATTCTCACTTGTCTTCGTTGGCAGAACCTTTATTCTACTCCTCCCCACACTTCAGAAATTGCATTCAAAGTTATTTGCTTTAATACATGTCTTCCTCCTTTTAAAAAGTCACCTATTGCTTTAGTCATACCTTTCAACGTCAGCCCCAACTCCTTGCTTGCTCACTCGCACCCTGCATGTCCCTAATTTCTTAACTGTACTGTGCCTACTTGAGGTTAACAACAATTTGCTATTCCAAAACCTTCAATTCTGATTAAAAGTGACTGAGCTGAAACATTCTTTCTTCACAGTTGCTGCCCGAGTCCCTGAATATTTTCAGCACTTTTGTTTTTAATTTAGATTTCCAGCACCTACAGTGTTTTGCTTTTGTTCTCAACAAATGTAGTTCTTGTTGCATTGTATTTAACAGTCAGAGAACACATTTTACTGCTATTGCATTACTTTCAATATATTAATGTTTTACTCCTGTCAATAATTTCCGCCGGTGAAATTTGTGACAGAATTATTTTCATTGAGAACATCAAAAAAATTTGAAAGTGCTCTCATAAAGGCTGAAATATTCTCTTAAACATCTAACTTCTGTTGATATTGCACATCACTGTGCGTTCCACTCAAGTGAGCAGCTTTTGCATTATTCGCAAGAACTAAACCTATTGTTTCATATGTATACTGCTCACTTTATAAAATGCCTTACAACAGAATTGTATTTCAGTCATTTACTAAAATAATTTTAAATATTATCACAAGAATGATTTTAGCAATTTTTTACAAGATGTCACCAGAAGATGAATTCATAATTAAATATTCATTGTACTACTGAGCAAAGTTTTATGGCAAAGTGCAGAAGAACAGGGGAAGTTAGAGATAAGATTCTTTGGAAGTATTTGAGAGAATGTGGAAGGCTTATTTTAAATTCATTCTCAGGGTTGGGACTTTGTTGCCAAGGCTAACAGTTTTGCTAATTTCATTTTTCTGAGAATGTTGTGGAATCACCTATGGTGGTTTGCTGCTATTAATTTTTTTGTTTAATATCCTCAGAGTGCTGCGATGAGCCAGCCATATTGGAAGGGAAGTATTTTGGCTGGGAATATAGTTTAACAGCATATTGCAGATACAAGTTTGTATATGTCAGAACATATTAATACCCAAGCAATAAAATCATAACAGCAGTGATCAATCTGTGTCAAACCATAGGTAGTTCTCAAAGACTTATTTTTACTCCATCTAATGTGTTTAGACATTTACTGATCAATGACAGTTCTGTATACTGCCACATAAAATAATTTCATTCATTTATTTATTTATTATGATTTAAAGTTCCAAAAGAGAAATTCATTTCTGTGGTAATATTTCTGATCTACTGTTAATTCTTTCTTACTGAGGTGCAATAATTAATGTCATTGAAATGAGAGCAATGCAGATGGAATCTCATCTTCCCCTGAAAGATTAGTATTCATGATATGCAAATAACTAAAATAAATTACCCCAATATTAATTTTGTTTTATGTAAACATAAACAAATGTGTTGATACTATTTTGACAATAAAGAAAATGGGGATTTGAATGGTGAGAATTAAATTGAAATAAGGCTACATTTTAATCATGTGCTTAAACACAACAACCTCTATTCAAGGTCATGCAGATTAAAAAGAAAATGTCAAATGGGTAAGAATTTGGTTAGAAATTTGCTTGCAGAGATTTGAAAAAAAAGATTCCAATATATAGTGGCTCAGGAATTGACTTACAGCTACAATTTGTAGGTTTTAGTCCAAGAGCTATCCATTACTTGAATTGCTATCCCCAACCAGGCAGTACAAAGGAAGAGCACCACGTGGAAGCATGGTGTCCTGCCTTGAATGGGAGGAGGGTTAATGATAATAAAATGTGAGGCTGGATGAACACAGCAGGCCAAGCAGCATCTCAGGAGCACAAAAGCTGACGTTTCGGGCCTAGACCGTTAATGAGTCTGTCCTGTTGATCATGACGAGCACTGTCTGGTGGCTGGTCATGGAATGACATGGGCAGTGATTTTTGAACAGTCAATAACCAAGATCACTTTTGCCTTCTCAATTAACTGAAAAAGCTTGGACGGTTTATGGCTTGCAAGAAAAAAAGTCAATAAAATGTTGAAAGTATATATGAAATTGTATAAATAGCATTTTATATGCTTTTATGTTAATAGTATATGTATATAATATATATACACACACACTTTGATTCCATTTCATGAGCCAATTTATGATAAAGTCTTGTATTCTTATCTGTACTTCTTATTAACAAGAGTACAATAGTAAATATTTTGGATTTTTATATTTATTCTGAGATTAAACTATAGAAAATGCAATAATAAAGTGGCAGAAGAGAATTAGCTACTTTTCTGAAAAACAAAATCTTCAGAATATCTGCAGCTTCAATAAAGAAATCAGTCAGTAAAATTAAAACTGAATAATACAAATATTCTTAAAGAACAACTGAGTCGAAGGTATTGCATTAAGGGAAATTGGAGAAGGTTTAATTCCTGTCTAATTGAGCCCAACATGATAAACAATATGATGATGGGGTTATATAACTGTACAATTGCTTTCATCCTAGACAACACCTGAGACTTGTTTTGGCTATCCAAATACAAAGCACATCTGGTATTTCTGTTGCCTTGAACTTTGGTTCACATTGGTGGTCTTTTTCAGCTACTGCTCATAGCAGCCTTATCTTTTGCCAAAACAGCAGGTTGCCACACATGAATTGCTTATTAATCAATTGAAGAGCTTTCCATGGCAACAGCATTCTTAATTGGGCTTTCTGCAGTGATCAGTCTCTCACAACTACAAATTATCGATTCTGATTACCAGATTGGTGCAGTGGGGAGGGATCATTGTTGTAGGCACTGCAGGGTTGGCTTCTCTCCCAGCGTTTAGTCTCAATGTATATGCAAACAGCTCCATTTCGGATTGAGAACCCAACCCTTCCCACCTTGTTATTTGCCGTTGACTGCACACGCAATTTACATACAGATTTCCTCTTTTCCTCAACAAGCCTAAATGGAGACATCTGTCTCTGAAGAGAGAACTAATTTCAGTGATGTGTTCATATTATTGAAAATCCCAGATGGTAATACTTAATAACAGGACAGAACCTTCTAATTAGCATCTGGTAGTTTTCTGAAACAATGTCTTGCTCCATCATTCCTTCTTTGAGATCTAAGCCATTGTTGAGTGTGAATAGCAAATATTGCAGCTATTGGATAGTTTGATTTTTTTTGAAATATAATTTCTCACTTATTAAGAGGTGGGCTGCTGTAATTTTGCAGATACTTGTTCGTCTACATTAATCTAACATATTTAATATTGTAAGTTTTTTGTAATATCTGCAATTTCTATAATATTGATCTTCATATCTCCCACAGGAATTCCAGCCAATTAACATGAAAATGGATAAATTTTGAATGGTATCTTCAATGCTGAAAGAGAAGCCACATGGGTGGGGTCTGCCTGCATTGTGTTGTGTTCTGTTCTGTCAAAAAAAAACGTAGCAAGCACACCACTGCAAAATACCCAAATGTACCTTTATTCTCGGAAGATGTTAAGGATTTTACAACCATTAAGGAAGGAAATATAAACCAATCTCATAGAACAATAAAGCAAACATTACACTATGTTGCTATTTTTTACACCGATGTTTTACACCTAATCGAATCTTTAAAACTTTAAATGTTTCCTTTTTACGTGACAGCCTTCTTCACCTACAGTTATAACATTTACCTCAAATTACGAGTAGTAAAGCTAATGATAATAATTTTCGAGGTGCTGCTGTCATGACTGGGCATTTTTGAATGCACTGTACTAACAGAACAGATATATTCGAGGAAATGCTGAAAAATGACTTTTCATTTAACGACTAGCAGATTTAATGAGTTACATGAATTCGTTTTGTTTTAGAAATAAGCCACCATAAAAAGATTTGTTTTTTTCATAAATCTACTTAGTTGAAGACACAAAATTTTCTGCTGAGAGAAATTAAAGACGGGTATGACAAAAAGTAAGGAATTCTTACCGATTGCTGTTTTAGACATGGTGGAGGTTGCAAATGCTCAGAAGCTGGGAGGGAAAGGGGTCCAGCTACAGCAGCGTACAGAGATGACTGAATAAGGCACTGAGTCAGCAGTGTGGAGCTCTGGAAGGGAAAGAATACAGGCTGACTTCTATGAATAATAATCATCTGCCAAGCAAAGCAGATTGGCTGAACAGATCCCTTGACACGACTGGTGCGTTCTCTGGATCTCCAGGTATTAAATATTGATCCACCAATGATGCTAAAGCACAAAGTGCCAGTATGCAGTTTGAAAATGGTAATAAATATGGAACCACCCCTCTTTATTCCAGTGGCACATTCCATGCAAGATGTTCAATGTCTGGTATCAAGAATTGATGTTTTGGAAACAGTACATTTTATAATTGCTGAAAATTCTTCCGAGTGCTCTTCTGGCGCCGTCATTAGGCGCTCTCCGTGGTGCTGAACCTCGATTGTTGAAAATGGGACGTTTTCAATACATTTGCTGCAATGTCCCAGCACTCAAAGGGGGAGGGGGAGAGACAGCCGCGCCCTAACATGCATTAAATTCTGCCTGAAAGGAAACTCTAAAGAAACACTTCGAGTTTCAATTAATCCATTGTGAGTACAGCCACAGTTGCTATGTAGTCTTCAGTTGTAGCAAATGCCTTGGTTTTGCGGGCTAACCGGCGGGGGGTGTTGGCATATGCTTGAAGTAAGGCTTTCAATCAGCTAATGCACTCTTACCATTAAAAGTCGTGTCAGCACACTGAAAACACAGAGAAATGATCGAGCAAGCCTCAAGGGTGCTGGCAGGTGGAAAATGGAAATTCAAGACAAATTCTGAACAACAGTGTTATGTGTAACGATTGGCAACGTATGTGGAGACACTTCCCCTTCGTTTCTGCTCATTTGTTTCACCGTTTCTAGCTTTTCCTACTGATGAAGGCAGGGGGTTACAACTGCAGCCAGATTTCTTTTTGTTTTTGCAGCTGTTTTTCCATAACATCGTGGAAAGCATGCATTATTTTCTGCTTGAGACCCAATCTATTGTAGGCAGCGCATATCACTTATTTGGCTCTGGGTTTATTAGTGTGTCCAAATATCTTGCAGGGTGACTGAACTCACCATCACCACCACTGCCGTCACTACAACAAAGTTGTTTGCCTTCCTTACTACAAAAGCTGCTTTCATTTGGACAGTGAGCGCTGTTGAAGGTGATTATTCAAAGTCCACTTAACTCTCTATTGTAATTGACGCAGCCTAAGACCAGTAAATGTCATTCTTCCAGTCCAACCAAAATCAATCCGAACTGGAGTCCTAGAAATTCCGTTCATATTTTTAATAAATATAAATGCAACCTCAATAGGTTTAAGTACTGGGCTGCATTTATTTCTTAACATATCTGCCAAAATGCAAATAGAAAATGTCACAATTCTAGGACCTGACTACTCAAAGCTAACTGCACTGAAGATTAGCTTAAAGTCTTGCTCTTGCACTAAAGCATTTAAGAAGAACTTGTTCTAGATGGTTTACAGATACTTGACATTAAATGATTACTTATTACCAAAATTTACATTACAATTGGCATTTCAGAGAAAAAGCTAAATAAAACAGATGCCAGTTAACTATGGCCCAAGTAGAAGTAACAGGCAGAGCTAACATTTTAAAAAATGGGTTTTAGCTGCAGTGCTGCTGTTTGTGGGTGGAGTACAGGGATTGCAGTCTTGTTTAAGAGAACTAGGAGCACCAAATGCTGCTGTGTGTTTCTGATGTGCCCGTGAATCTGAGCCTTATAGGCTTTATGATCCATAGTTCTGCACAAGGAATTATTTCCTGTCTCTCAAACCATAAGGCTAACCTTGGGAATTAATCACGGTTTTAAAACTTTGAAATAAATGCAGAAACTAAATTTTTGCAATATTGAATGCATATATTCATACAAAATAAATCTACATGCAGTGATGCATTTGTGTCAATGACTTTCATTAAACCAATGGATATTGCATTTTTGACTCCCTATCTCACTGTATGCTTGTCTAACATAATGTAATCACTAATATATTGAGTTCATTTAACTTCAATTTAAGATTTTTTCAGGGATAACTTGTTCATTTCATTTGTAGTTGAGATAATGTTCAAAATGATGTTTAAACTAATAGTAAAATTGAAACATAATTCACTAGATATTGGAAAGGTAGCATATTATGATTAATTGATAAAGTATTTATTATTTTTCCAAATAGTGAGGGTTAAACCTATGAATTGTCTTCACTAAAGCACATTGTCATATTCTAATGTAATTTACAGCAAAACTCATATATGTCTTAATTCAGAAGAAAAGATGGCTGTTAAATGTTTTTGATTTAACTGGGAAAAAGATGCAAGTTTGATAAATTTGAAGTAAAAGCAAAAAAGAGGAATATTTGGGTGTGGCCCTCTTCAGGAAATGTGAGATATAAGTTGAACTGGATTTTTTTTGCATTAAATGAGCAATTAATTGTGCCACTGTACATTTCAAGTATTTTGAAACTGGAATTTCACTTCTCATTATTATTGGGTGCTATGATTACCCTTATAGATTAAAACAAAATTAACCGCTGTGTGCACATATCTTTTCATGACATATTCTACTGGATGACATATTGGTGATAGTATTAGCTTGTGTGATTTGAAAAATATGCAGAGCAGATGAATCCTAATGACAAACAGTATGCTCTAGTGGTACCATTTTGGAGCTCAAATCTCCAGTTAACACTTTCTTAAGGCCACACAGCTGCACATTAATTCAACAGCAGGGAGAAACCCTCCACCATCACTATTTAAAAAGATCATCAAAAACCTGCAGGCTTATTGCTGATTAGTTTCACATTGTGACTTTGCTTATACAAAGTATTTCTTGCTTCGTATATCTTTGTTTATGGTTGAAAATTTTCACAGAATAACATGACAGAAGAAGTTTTTCTGCTAACTTAAAATTGTGCAGCAAACAGTCTCTCCCAGGCATAGATGCACCAATAATTATTATCCTCGTAATATAGCTTGACTTGGAGAAAAAATAGAGGGCATGCAAAGCAGGACAGTCAGTTGGAAGGGAGAGTGAGAGAGAGAAAAAGGGATATATGATATGCATTTATGGTATCAAACAGGAACTCTCCAAGCTGAACCTCAACAAGGAGGAACTTGTGAGCCATCTATGCTTCAACAAGAATGTTCTCACTGAAGTCTACCAACTGCTGCAGCCACATGTGCAACCTGAAAGTGGGACAAGTAAGGCATTACCAATGGATGTGAAGGTGACCCTGATAGTGAAGTTTTCTGTGTCTGGGTCTCCTTAGATTACAGTCAGGGATATTTTCAACATCCTGAGCTTTGCTGCCCACTCTCTTATAAAAGAGGTCTCTGAGGTTCTCTACTCATTGTCTCTTGCCAGAGACAAGCAGTTGGAATATGCTTATGGATTTTCTAGGATAGTAGATTTTCTAGATGGAGGATGCCATTGACTGCCTGGCTGCATGGCTGATATTGGGACAGAAAGGACTGTATCCCCTTGATGTCCAACTGTTATGTGACAGTGAGTCATTCAGGCCGATGTCATTCCTTCTGTGACATTTTGCATGTGGCATTTCACATACTGGTGCACTTATTTGGTACATGTTTTCCGTGTGCCTTAACCTGTCTTCGTGCTCCAATGCAGTGTGACCGCAGTTCTTCAGCTTGTCAAAAGGCGTTTGAACTTAAGTGGACTAGACTGCAGATGACCTTGAAATTTAACATCAGCTAGCTTTGGACTCAGATACTACAGATGCAGATTACCAACATTAGTGGTAGCTGTTTGGGCTAGCTTCTGAAATGTGACGGTAAGGGCTCTGGTTGAATGGTAAGGATGGGAGAGTGAATTGCAGTCTTTCTAAGAGGAATCAACATGTTTAAACTCTGTGGACCCACTGCCACTTTCCCACACTATGTCCCAATGATTCAAGTAATTTATTGAAGTATCTGTTGCTGTTATGCCATGATATCCTGCGAAACCATTTGTAAACATTGTCCACAGCCATGATGACAACAGTCTGAACCTGCAAGGTACAAGTTCACTTTGCTGGGTAGCAATCTGACATCGCACTGCAGTGTTCACATGTTGATCATTAGTTGGTGTATCACCGTTGAATTCACAAGTGTATAAATGGAACAAAAAGAGAAATAGCTGGAAAAATTCTGGCAGCATCAGTGGAGAGAAAGCAGAGATAACATTTTGGGTTCAGTTAACCTTCTTCAGACCCATTCTAAGAAGTGTTACTTGACCCAAAACATTGTTTAGCACCATTTGTGACTCCTTAGATACTGAAGCAAATCTATGATTAACTGTAGCAAGAAGTGAACAAAATCCAGGCTTGGGCTGACAATTGGTAAGTAACATGCACACTGCACCAGTGTTAGGTAATGAGCATTTCCAAGAAGAGAGAACCTAATCATCATTTGACATTCAATGGTTTCACTATCACTGAATTCCTCAATTCAACATCCATCAACACAGCAGAAGTCTACTCGAACTCAATCTGCTACATCAATCTGCTTGGTATATCCCCCATTCAACCATTACCATCAAGCCAGGGGAGTGACACTGGTTCAATGAGGAGTGTAGGAGGACATTCCAGGATCAGCACCAGGCATACCTAAAAATGAGGTATCAACCTGGTGAAGCTTCCAAACCGCCTCATGAGTATCTAGTCTTGAGTCACTAATTCTATTCCAAGTCCACCTCTTTTAGTACAATGACAATTACAGTGATAATGTCATGCAACACAATGTGAGGTATTATCAATGTGAAGATGAGACTTCAGCTCCACTAATATTGTGAGATGGTCACTCTTATCGATACTGCCATGGGCACATATATCTCTGGCAGGCAAATTGGTGAAGATGAGGTCAAGAATGTTTTTCTGTCTTGGTGGTTAGCTCACCACCTACTTGCATGTCAAGCAGCATAAGCAGCAAGTGATGGACAGAGCTAACCAATTCCTCTCTGCAGTCCTGCCATATCTACTTCCGAATGGTGATGGGCAGTTAAATAAGTCACTACAGGAGGAAGCTACACAAACATCTGCATCCTCAATGATGGATGAGCCAAGGACTTTAGAGCAATAGGTAAAACTGAAGCATTTGCAGCAATCTGTAGCTAAGATGTAATGTGGATGATCCATCTCGGCCCCCTCCAGTGGTCTCCACCATCACAGATAACCATCTTTAGCCAAGTCAATTCACTTCACATGATATCAAGATGGCTACTGCAAAGGCAATGGCCCTAAGAACATTCTGGCAATAGAATTGAATGCCTGTGCTCCACAGCTTATTGTTCTCCCAGTGAAGCTTTTTTAGTACAGATAAAACATTTACCTGACAATGTTTAAAATTGTCTAGGTATGTCCTGCACACTAAAAGTATGATGCATCCAACATGGCCAATTATTTCCTATCTGTCTGCTCTCAATCATCAGTAGAATGATACAAGTTATTCTTGACAGTGCTATCAAGTAGGAATAGGCTGAGCATTCCACTCAGTATCCTGTACTCAATTTCTCCCCAAACCCTTTGGTCCTTATTGCACTTAGAAATAAATCTAACTCCTTCAGTATTTTGGCCTCAATCACTTTCTGTGGTAGAGCGTTCCACAGGCTCACCACATTCTGGTAAAGACATTTCTCCCCTTTTAAGTTCTAAATGGTCTACCCTAATTCCGTAAGTTGTGACCCCTGGTTATGAGGTTGCTGGTTGTTGTGACCATCTTTCCTGTGCATACCCTGTGTAGTCCTGTTCAAATTTTGTAGGTTTCTATGAGATCCCCTTCATTCTTCTGAGTTCCAGTGAATGTACACCTAACCAATCCAGTTTCTCTTCATACATCAGTCCTGCTACCTCAGTATCAGTCTGATAAACCTTCTCCACACTCTTTCAGTAGCTAGAACATCATTCTTCAGGTAAGGAGACCAGACTGCACAAAACATTGCAGGAGTGGTCTGACCTTATACATTTGCTTCTATACTCGAGTCCTCTTATTATGAAAACTGACATATTATTGTCTTCTGTTCTGCCTTCATGTTAACTTTCAGTGAATAGTATACAATGATAAGCAGGTCTCATTGCACCTCCAAATATGGCAAACGAGCTGCATTGCAGGGGCGGGTTGATTGTGACTGCCTTTGACATCATGGCTGCATTTGACTGATTGTATTATCAAGGAAATCCAGAAAAACTGGAGTCAATGGGAATGAGAGGGATACCTCCCCACTGGTTTGAGTCATATTTGGCACTTGTGACCATTTCCAACAAGGAAGAATCTAACCACTGCCCCTTGACATTTAATGGCATTATCATCACTGGATCCCTCACTATCAACATCCTGGGGCTTACCATTGACCAGAAACTGAACTGGACTAATCATATAAATAATATGGATACAAGAGCAGGCCAGATGCTAGGAATCTTGTAGCGAGTTACTCATGAGTTACACACCAAAGCATGTCTGTATCCACAAGGCACAAGTCAGGAGTGTGATGGAATACTCCCCACTTACCTGGATCAGTGCAGCACCAACAACACTCAAGAAGATTGACACATCCAGGATGAAACAGCCCATCTGATTGGCACCATATCCACAGACATTCACTCTCACACCACCATTGATGCTTGGTAGCGGCAATGTACACCATCTACAAGATTCAGTGCAGAAATTCACCAAAGATCCTCAGACAGCACCTTCTAAAACTGCAACCACTTCCATCTAGAAAAACAAGGTCAGCAGATGCATCAGAACACCACTACACTCAAGTTCTCCTCCAAGCCACTCATCATCCTGATTTGGAATTTTATTTCTCTTGCTTTAGTGTCATTGGGTCAAAATTTTGGAACTCTCTCCCTACCACCAAATGGGCTATGGTGGTTCAAGAAGGCAGCTTGTCCCTGCTTTCTCAAGACCTACTGGCAATGGGCAATACCTGCTGGCCCAGCCTGTGATGCCCACATACCATCAGTGAATGAAAGAAATACCTTAGTGTCATCATCATGATTTGCTTACCACTTTGTTTTGTGTCTTCTGCTAACTTTGCAATACTCCATTCACTTCAGCATTCAAAGTTATTAGTATGTATTGTAAATAAATGTGGCACCAGCACTGATTCCTATGACACTCCATTAGTTATAGGTTGCCATCCTAAAAATACACCTCTTATCCAAACACCCTGCCTTCTATTAGTTAGCCAATCTATTCATTCTAACATACAATGCCCAAAACCAGGGGCTCTTACCTTATTAACTAGCATTATATGCTGTGCCTTACTGAATGCCTTGACTTTATGAATTGCTGTTTGAAATATACGCAATGACTGAAAATGATTAAACGATAAACCACACATTTGAGAATCCACACAGTGAACTAACCGCAGGACAAGCAACTAAACAAAATCATATTCGGGGTAGGCATCTGTCGCTATATCCATTTAATGTGTTAAAATTTTCTAAAACGAGTCTTTTTCACAGAGTAAGCTTTTCCTGTGTTTTGTTTTCATAGAGATAGCTATAAAACTAAAAAGAAACAAATTGTTAGATATCAGAAATTGTACATATCACTTGAGAAGAGATTGTTTATTTGTGATGAGCATATGTTAGAACTGAATTCATTGCCCTGTGCAAAAGCCTTCTTATTGGCAATGCACTTTCATTACTACACAGATGACATTAGCCTTCTCATGCTGCACCTTAGCATCCTGCCTGTAATCTCTTTGGCCTGCCACATTTCCAACCTGTCATTTTGTGTTGGTCTGTAATCTGCATTCAATGCAGTTGTTTCCTGTGGCACATTAAGTTTGAGCCTGAGATGGGGGAGAAGTAGTAATGGCTGTAATGCATTCACCAATATATTAATTTAAATTACTGTTTCCATGGCTACCACAGGCCAAAATCTGCTAAATTCGAACAAAGTAAACTGATGTAATTGTACTTAATTCTAGTTTCATTTTTGATATTTTTACTTTTCTACACATTCCTTTCTTACACTAGATTTTCTCTCGTTTTAAGCTCTTCTCAGACTTCTATCTCCTGGCTTTGGGAATATGAGAGACAGTGAGTGTGTTGCTAGCTCACTGCCTGTCCTGTTCCTGAGCAGCTGCTGGGAATACTGTAAAATTGACCAGCATAGCATCGTCATCGCTCAATGACACACATTCTGGGGAAGGTGGGACCTCTACAAACAGGACGATCTCCACTTGAATCAGAGGGGTACTAATATCCTGCGATTAGTGCTATTCAGGTGGATTTAAACTAGCTCAGAAGGTGGATGGGAAACTGAGGTGTAGTCCTAGTACACAGGAGGATGAGCGTAGGGAGGACATGGACAGGACCTCACTGTCACAGGAGAGTGCTGGCAGACAGCAAGCTGGGTTGAAGTGTGTCTACTTTAATGCCAGGAGTATCCGGAATAAGGTAGGTGAGCTTGCAGCTTGGATAGGTACCTGGGACTTCGATGTTGTGGCCATTTTGGAGACATGGATAGAGCAGGGTCAGGAATGGATGTTGCAGGTTCCAGGGTTTAGATCATTCATTAAGGTCAGGGAAGGTGGGAAAAGAGGGGGAGGTGTGGCTTTGTTAGTCAAGGACAGTATAACGGTGGCTGAAAGAACTTTTGATGAGTACTCATCTACTGAGGTGGTATGGGTTGAGGTCAGAAACAGGAGAGGAGAGGTCCCACTGCTGGGAGTTTTGTATAGGCCTCTGCAAAGTTCCAGGGATGTGGAGGAGAGGATCGGCAAAACTATTCTGGGCAGGAGTGAAAACCAATGTGGTCATTTTGGGAGACTTTAACTTCCCTAACATTGACTAGAAATGCTATAACTCTAGTAGGTCGGATGGATCCGTTTTTGTCCAATGTGTGCAGGAGAGTTTCCTGACTCAGTATGTCGAAGGGCCGACAAGAGGGGAGGCCACACTGGATCTGGTACTTGGTAATGAGACAGGTCAGGTGTTTGATTTAGTGGTAGGTGAGCACTTTGGAGGCAGTGACCATAATTCGGTTATGTTTACTTTACCAATGGGAAGGGAGAAGAACATGCTACAGGGCAAGAGCTATAGATGGGGGAAGGGTAATTATAATGCAATTAGGCAAGACTTAGGAGGCATAGACTGGGTTAGCAAAATGCAGGGGATGGGGACAATCGAAATGTGGAGCTGGTTTAAGGAACAGATAGGTCCTTGATAGGTATGTCCCTGTCAGGCAGGGAGGAAGCGATAAGGTAAGGGAACTGTGGCTTACTAAAGAAATTGTATTTCTTGTTCAGTGGAAGAGGGAGGCTTATGTGATGATGAGACGAGATGGTTCAGATGAGGCGATGGAGAGTTACAGATTAGCTAGGAAGGATTTAAAGAGATAGTTAAGAAGAGCAAGGAGAGGACATGAGCAGACATTGGCAGGTAGAATAAAGGAGAACCCTAAAGCTTTTTATAGGTACGTGAGGAATAAGAGGATGACTAGGGTAGGAATAGGGCCAGTCAAAGACAGAGTGGGAAGTTGTGTGTGGACCCTGTGGAGATTGGAGAGGTGCTAAATGATTATTTCTCATCTGTTTTCACTGAGGAACAGGAGAATAATGTAGATGAGATGACTGAGTTACGGGCTACTACAATTGAAAGGATTAAGGTTAATAAGAAGGAGGTGTTATCAAGTCTAGAAGGTGTGAAGGTAGATAAATCCCCTGGGCCAGATGGGATTATTCCAAGGATTGTCTGGGAAATTAGGGAGGAGGTGGCGGAGGCTTTGGCCTTGATCTTTGAGTCCTCATTGTCTACAGGTTTAGTACCAGAGGACTGGAGGATTGCAAATGTTGTGCCCTTGTTCAAGAAGGGCAGTAGGGATGACCCAGGTAATTATAAACCTGTGAGCCTTATGTCAGTTGCAGGAAAAATTTTGGAAAGGATTATAAGAGATAGGATTTATAATCGTCTAGCAAGCAACAACTTGATTGGAGATAGTCAGCATGGATTCATCAAAGGTAGGTCGTGTCTCACAAATCTCACTGATTTATTTGAGAAGGTGACCAAGCATGTGGTTGAGGGTAGGGCAGTTGACGTGATGTACATGGACTTCAGTAAAGCCTTTGATAAGGTTCCACATGGTAGGCTATTGGAGAAAATACAGAGGCACGGGATTGAGGGAGATTTAGCAGTTTGGATTAGAAACTGGCTTTCTGTAAGAAGGCAATGAGTGGTGGTTGATGGAAAATATTCAGCCTGGAGTCCGATTACTAGTGGTGTGCCTCAAGGATCTGTTTTGAGACCACTGCTGTTTGTCATTTTTATAAATGACTTGGACACAGGCATTGGTGGATGGGTCAGTAAGTTTGCAGATGACACTAAAGGTGGTGGAGTGGTGGACAGTGTGGAAGAATGTTGCAGGTTGCAGGGAGACTTGGATAAACTGCAGAATTGGGCTGAAAGGTGGCAAATGGAGTTTAATACGGATAAATATGAGGTGATTCACTTTGGGAGGAATAATAGGAAGGCAGAATACCGGGTCAATGGAACGATTCTTGGTAGTGTAGATGTGCAGAGGGATCTTGGTGTCCATGCACATAGATCCCTGAAAGTTGCCACCCAGGTTGATAGTACTGTTAAGAAGGCTTACGGTGTGTAGGTTTTATTGGTAGACGGATTGAGCTCTGGAGCCGTGATGTCACGCTGCAACTGTACAAAACGCTAGTCTGGCCTCATTTGGAATATTGCTTGCAGTTCTGGTCGCCCCATTACAGGAAGGATGTGGAAGCATTAGAAAAGGTGTAGAGCAGATTTACGAGGATGTTGCCTGGTCTGGAGTGCAGGCCCTATGAAGAAAGGCTGAGGGACTTGGGTCTGTGCTCATTGGAGAGAAGGAGGCTAAGAGGGGATTTAATAGAGACATACAAGATGATCAGAGGATTAGATAGGGTGGACAGTGAGAGTCTTTTTCCGAGGATGAGGACTTCAGCTTGTGCAAGGGGCTATAGCTACAAATTGAGGGGTGATAGATTTAAGACAGATGTCAGAGGCAGGATCTTTACTCAGAGTGGTAAGGGCATGGAATGCCTTGCCTGCCAATATAGTTAGCTCAGCCACATTAAGATCGTTTAAACAGTCCCTGGATAAGCATATAGATAATGATGGGATAGTGTGGGGTTGGGGGGAGGGGGATTAGATTAGTGCACAGGTTGGCGCAACATTGAGGGCCGAAGGGTCTGTTCTGCGCTGTGTTGTTCTATGTTCTATGTTCTAAGGTCTAATATTTGCACGTTCCATAATTTCATAAACTTGCATCACTGACTAGCAGAAAATCGGTTTCAAAAAAAGCTTCAATGTTTTATTTTGTACCATTCCCGTCCTCAACTCTGTGTTGATCACATTTTGCTTCCAGTAGATGAAAGGAAATTACTGTTCTGTTTTTCCTCACTCAACTATTTGAAGAAAGACATTTGTTTCCTATGAAAAATTAAATTATAGTGCAGGAATAGAAATGCATGTCCAAAATAATTTGGAGTATATTTTGTGGTATTAACTGATGCTTTGACTGAATAAAACATCACTTTCAGAGCACAGATGGGCTAAAATATACAAAAAGCAGATTTAGCCCTTAAAATGATTGAGTTGGCAGCTATTGAGTACATTGAAAGTGGGCTTAGTTAATCTATTGAAAAGCACATGAATGGATTCCTGATTTAAGAGGACACAGGGAATATGGGATTTCTGCACAACAACAAGGATCTGCAAACATCATAAATACATTGTGTCCATAGACCAAACAGATTAAATGGTTGGATAAGCTACCTGACCTTTCTTTTGTAAGATCCTCTTATGTTTTTCAGTTAATCTGGGCACTCCTTTCAGTCCATGTCCATCCTATTTACTAATCCTGACTCCTCACTCTTCATCTTGTCTGGTAGCAGCTTTTACCTAGCTAGCTTGCTATTGACCTGTCCTTCCCTATATAGTCTCTTTGCTCTGTACTGCAATATCTGTCATGAATTTTACTCCTTTCTGTTCACATTGTCTTATTTTGAGTCACAGTTTTCAGGATGAATTCCCTTTCATTTAATGTCAACTTTTTTTCACAACAATAAAACGGAAATAGGGACTTGACGCCAACTACAACACAGAATTGCATGGTTATTTTAGGATAGTGGTGATAAATTACTATTCCATAAATTGATACAATGCTCAACATAAAATGTATGGCGTTCATATCAACATGTCTATATTTAATGTTGATATTGGGTTGGCTATATTATTCTGTTGGTTATTAGAACTACTAATGCACAAATCCTGAAAAAATGTAGAAACTTAATGCTTAATGCTTAATAGAATGGATTTCACAAAAGTCATGTCTGATGAGAATAGTTGGTGGGTGGCTAGTTAAATGCTCTGCTTCTCCTCTAGTCTCTCCCATCATCATCATGCCCTATTTTTGGGTAGCCAAGTTGTCTCGTTTACTCAGGTAGATATATCATTATTATATGTCATTTATTGTGTTTTAGTTTAACTGGGCACTGATGGCAATTTACATTGGCTCTGATCAGTATATGGCAGGAGTAGTATGTGCAAAGTTCATCAATTCAAGATGTTATGGATGCGTTGGGAGTGTGTGGACTCTGTTTCACCAGATGACCTCCCTTCCTAATGTTAGGAGATATGCCTTTAAAAGGGATTTGATCTGTCATGTTTCTTTTGAAAGCAGGTGTTATAAACTTTGAGACGAACTGTCTGCTTTGAGCTCAGCTGCATAGCCTAGCTCTGACTTTTTTTTCAAGAGTTGGAACAATAGCAGCAGCATGAAGGGCTGGGCCAAGCTCCCAGACAACCAGGGTTTAAGTTTAACTTTTAGTAGCTGTTAGGGTTTGGAAGCTGCTATACATCTCCTCCTGCTACAGCAAAATGTTTTCGTTCTGTCTGTTTGTCTGTCTGTCTGTCTCTCTCTCTCTCTCTTGCTCTCAGGGAGTTTTCTCTTGATGTTCTTTCCTTCTGGACTGTAGAATTGCATGTGAGACAATCTATTTTACTGAATTTGCCTCTGTCAAAGTGCATTCATAGGATATTATTATTTTGGAACAGCTAATCAGTGGTAGTTAAATAATCTATTATTTCGTGAAGTTTTCTCTTCTGGTTGTTATTTCTAATGTTTTATCCTTTTGTTTGCATTTGAACTAAAGTGTAAGAATAAAGTGTGTTTTGCTTCAAACTTGGGATTGCTTGGCCAATTGAATTGCATCTGGAACATAAAACTAGGAAAATGTTGGGATCTAGGCTATCTTTTTAATATATTTTGAAGGGGTTTGGTCTGGTCCATAACACAATCCAACCCTTTGACTTATACCGGTGCTAGCAAATGCCACTGGATCCTGCAATGTTGACTTGTCCAAACACCCTCAATTTCTTGGATACTTCTCATGTAGTCCTGGTGCATCCACTGGAGTCGTACCTGAGGACTGGAGAGAGGCAAATGTAATTCCTCTCTTCAAGAAAGGAAATAGGGAAATCCCCGGCAATTACAGACCAGTAAGTCTCACGTCTGTCATCTGCAAGGTGTTAGAAAGGATTCTGAGGGATAGGATTTATGGCCATATGGAAGAGCATGGCTTGATCGAATACAGTCAACACGGCTTTGTGAGGGGTAGGTCATGCCTCACAAACCTGATCGAGTTTTTTGAGGATGTGACTAGAAAAGTTGATGAGGGTCGAGCTGTGAATGTGGTGTATATGGACTTTAGTAAGGCATTTGATAAGGTTCCCCATGGTAGGCTCATTCAGAAGGTCAGGAGGAATGGGATACAGGGGAACTTAGCTGCTTGGATACAGAATTGGCTGGCCAACAGAAGACAGCGAGTAGTAGTAGAAGGAAAATATTCTGCCTGGAAGTCAGTGGTGGGTGGGGTTCCACAGGGCTCTGTCCTTGGGCCTCTACTGTTTGTAATTTTTATTAATGACTTGGATGAGGGGATTGAAGGATGGGTCAGCAAGTTTGCAGACGACACAAAGGTCGGAGGTGTTGTTGACAGTGTAGAGGGCTGTTGTAGGCTGCAGCGGGACATTGACAGGATGCAGAGATGGGCTGAGAGGTGGCAGATGGAGTTCAACCTGGATAAATACGAGATGATGCATTTTGGAAAGTCGAATTTGGAAGCTGAGTACAGGATTAAGGATAGGATTCTTGGCAGTGTGGAGGAACAGAGGGATCTTGGTGTGCAGATACATAGATCCCTTAAAATGGCCACCCAAGTGGACAGGGTTGTTAAGAAAGCATATGGTGTTTTGGCTTTCATTAACAGGGGGATTGAGTTTAAGAGTCGTGAGATCTTGTTGCAGCTCTATAAAACTTTGGTTAGACCGCACTTGGAATACTGCGTCCCCGCCGTATTATAGGAAAGATGTGGATGCTTTGGAGAGGGTTCAGAGGAGGTTTACCAGGATGCTGCCTGGACTGGAGGGCTTATCTTATGAAGAGAGGTTGACTGAGCTCGGTCTCTTTTCATTGGAGAAAAGGAGGAGGAGAGGGGTCCTCATTGAGGTATACAAGATAATGAGAGGGATAGATAGAGTTGATAGCCAGAGACTATTTCCCAGGGCAGAAATGGCTAGCACAAGGGGTCATAGTTTTAAGATGGTTGGTGGAAAGTATAGAGGGGATGTCAGAGGCCGGTTCTTTACACAGAGAGTTGTGAGAGCATGGAATGCGTTGCCAGCAGCAGTTGTGGATGCAAGGTCATTGGGGTCATTTAAGAGACTGCTGGACATGCATATGGTCACAGAAATTTGAGGGTGCATACATGAGGATCAATGGTCGGCACAACATTGTGGGCTGAAGGGCCTGTTCTGTGCTGTACTGTTCTATGTTCTATGTTCTATTAGCAACTTCATGTACAAAATACCTACTTAAATGCTTTAAATGCCTCAGTTATCTCCTCATTCACCACAACCTGATAGCATCTCTGACTCTGGCAAAGGTAGGTGCAAAATATTCATTTAATACCTCATCCATGCTGCTGTCTCCTTGACTGAGTCCTTTTCTGACCTTTAGTTGGTTCCATTCCACTTTCTCCCAATTCTCCGTAGGTAAGCCTAGGTAAGCCTGTTAAATTCCATTTTCCGTCAGCTGCCAGTCTCTGCTATCTCTACTATCTCTTTTTTACTGTGAACTTTTTTTAAAATTCCCACCTGAAGCTTCTATATTCAGATTGTTTCTCAAATGTATTTTTTACCTGATGCCTATCACAAGCATACTTTATCCATTGCATTTCAATTCTCATCTCTTTCATCATCTAGGGAACTCTGAATTTGCTTGATCAACCTTTCCTCTTTGGGGGAATGTACCTTGCTTGTTTCTAAACTATTCCATCCTTGGAGTCAGTCCATTTTTTAGTTACAATTTTGCCTGTTAATTTTGACCCCCATTTTCCTAGGGCATTTGATTTCCCCCTGTTTATTTATTCTTACTCTGGGTTGCTTCTTGAGCATTTCCATGGGTGGCGTAGTGGCTCAGTGGTTAGCCCTGCTGCCACACAGTGCCAGGGACCTGGATTTGATTCCAGTCACCAAAAAGAAAGAGTACAAAAGATATCAGCTCATCTATAAACCAAGAATCTTGAAATAGTCCACTCAATTGTCAGCGTACCTCTTTCTACTCTTCATGAATGACCCAGAGACTGATTTTTTAATACAGTGACAACTTATATTTTGGATTTGTTCTTTAATTCTAATCTGAGAGTGTGTGCGTGTTATGTTATTATTTCTTCTTGTATTTAGTTAGTAATAAAATTCACCCTATCGTTAACTTAAGAAAGCTGGGTTAAATTGCCTCCATTTAAAACTTAAATTCATTTGGTTTGGGAGAGAGATAGGGCTTTTCTTAAATCAATATTGTGACTAACCAAGGGAGACAGGTGAATAAAGATGGGAGCCTGTTTATCTCTCCTTTCTTAGGAGCTTGGACAATTTGGTATGTCCTCTCTGCAATTCCAATACATTGAGGAATCACACTTGAGGACTGGTCGTAACAATGGGAAGATAACACTTCACTAACCAATTCAGTGTTTGAAAATCCCATTTTATTTACATTCGCACGCTTTCTGCATTTTAGTTTTGTCCTTTAATTGTTGTTTTGCCTTTCGTGGGATTTGTTTAACTAAGTCAGTAGTAACTGGAGGTGGGCATCCTGTCACCATTTTCTTAAGCTGCAATGTAATTGGCGTCTGTATTTTTTTAAAAGAATTATTAGTGTCTGAGTTTCACAGCTGTCATTGCTATGGAAATACATGATTCACTCGTAGCATTCATCTATTCATTACAATCATTGTGTCAACTCATTACATCCAGAACACAACAGTAAATCTTTTTAAGGAGATGTAGGTGCAGATAGTTTAAAATGTTATCGTCTTTCTTCTTCCTCATTCCTTTGACAATCTGCACACTGTACCATGCACAAGAGGATAAATTAACACTCTTTTTCACCCGCTACAAGTCTGGCAGGTACAGAAACCCATTATCAATCGTGAGGGTCACCAAGCCCGTTCAATCTACTGAGAAATTTACTTGTGAGGATGTCCCATTTAGGTGAAGTGCAGAACAAACTGACCACAAGCAGAGATTCTATGAACTGAGTTGCAGTATTCTCAGGTACAGGTTGTTTGGAGAAAAATTAGCAATTGCGAATATTGCTTTCTGGTATTGCTGGAAGTAACTTGCTAAAACTGGGCAATGATTGGTTTCCTGCTACATTTTCATGAGAATGACCCTATCCGTTACAGCATTTTCTCCCGGGGTTATCTTAAGTCAGAAGAGAAGAATCCCAGCTTCTATTACAAGTTTACTTCTGGAGGACCAGTCACTGTAACTGCCTGATCAATCATGAAAAACAGCCTTGAATCCAATGGACTTCCTCAGGTAAGAGATCATGGAGGCTGCCAGTGAAGATTACAGCCCTGTGCATAATAATTTCGTTTGATTTAGAAGGTTTTGCGTCCAAACCTCGCTGCAGGATTGGAACAGAAAAAAAACAAGGCTGACAGTCTAGTGGGGCGCTGAGGCAGTCCTAAACTGTTAGAGATGCTGTCTTTTAGATGAGATGTTAAACCAATGCTTAGCTTTCATGCTTTTAATGGATGTAACAGATCTCAATGCGCTATTTTGTACAAGGGAATTAATCCTACTGATCTGACCAATATTTATTTGTTGATCAACTTGCCTTGAAGCTGACTGTTTAGCCTTTATTACATTACTGTTAGTGGGAGTTTGGTGTACTCTAATTAATTGCTGCATTACCTGTGTTAAACATGAATACACTTTACAAAGTACTAAACTGGCTCATAAATTGCTGAAAATTCAGTCGTCATGGTGATCACATATAAATGTAAATCTTTCCTTTCAATTTCAACAGGTATCAGCTTCGAGTCAATCTTGGCTAGATAATACTGTTGCCATGGAGAGCAGACAGTTGATCGGATAATTAATCACTGTGGTTTGAACCACCAGCCTGCTGTAAACCTGATGCCAAAGGGGACTCTTTGTCGTTCGTGGGCAGAATATATATCTGCAAAGGTCACAGTAAAATCATTAAAATCCACCTATAATCCAGTGTCATTTTCAAACCATCTATGCATGGTGCAGTGACATTATCCTTAACAGACTGTTGCAGTATGATGTTATCATATTCTGATGTCTCCACGGTCGCATTACTTGTCCACTTACCTGGCAGATCTCCTGCTTGTTTGAGTGTCTCCTGCCTCAATGTTCAATGTACATTCTACCACATTGAACAGTGGCTCCATAAGTTAGAGTTGGAAAACATTGTTGAGAATAGCTTATCTCTCTGTGATTCAACAGCATAAACATTGAACAATGGATATCTGAATGTGCATTGTTGTGCTGGGTCTGTACGTGCCTCCTATTTTTTATAAAAATCTCTAACCAGCTTTCCTAACTGTTTAAACTTCTACCAATTTCCAGTGTCTGCGCTCTGCCGTGCCTAGCCAGGTTGAAGCTTATATCCAGTCAAGAAAATGATTAGTTAGGACATTTCCTTTCTCAGACTTGGATAATTCCAACTGTAGTTCATTACCATATTTGGGTTTCTGGCTTTAAAAATATAACATCACAGTTTCTGAAAAATGGGGCACTTCACTCCTAAATAAAGACTGTACATCCAAGGTACAGCAGTACATTTTATTCAAACTCATGAAAAGCTGCCTTGCCAGTTTCTGGCTCGGTAAGCAAATGAGCATCATTGAAGGCAAGTGTTTGATTGGTGGAGGTGAGGGTAAAGCAATTATACTTTTTAGATAATTTGATAACTGATACGCATAACTGATTTACACCGTGAACCATGAAAGACTTGAATGCAATGCCACCATAGTCTTGGCCACAGCCCGGTGGCTCAGTGGTTAGCAATGCTGCCTCACAGCACCAGCACTTGGGTTTGATTCTTCCTGTGTCTTCGTAGGTTTCCCACAGCAGTCAAAAGGTTAGTGGGTTAGGTGGATTTGCCATGGGAAATGCAGGGGTACAGGGATAGGGTAGGGGTGTGGGCCTGAGTGGGATGCTCTTCAGAAGGTTGGTGTAAACTTGATGGGCCAAATGGCCCGCTTGCACATTTTAGGGATTGTGTGACAATGGACATACACTTTACCTCAGTGAACATTGATGCTATCCCCTAAATGTAAAAAGTGATTTTTTTTGGACTTAGGCAGCAAATTTGGCTGTCTGTGTGTCTGTTCAGATGTGCAACTCTGATGTTGCATTTAGAGTAGTAATATTTGAATCTGAGAATATGACTCAAGTGATCGATTTGTGTCTTCTCTCTGCTAATTTTTAATTGTCTTTTCTTGATGATAAGTCAAAAGGTTGTGGGTCAAGTACACTGCACAGAGTTCAGCACAACCTTGGTTCGCACTTCAGTGCAGTATTGAAGGTGTGCTATATCCCAGGAAGTACTGTCATTTGGATTAGACGTTAAACCATGGCCCAGTCTGTCGTCTCCGATAAGTGTGAAAAAAAATTCAACGAAGAGCGAATGAGATTACTTGATATCTGGCTAATATTTATCCCTCAACTAGTATCAAATGATCTAGTAGTTTATTTCAGAGCTGGGCATAGAAAACTGAAGGGTAATCTGATTATTTTGTTTAAAGTATTTAAAAAATTCAATAGGGTAGATTTGGAAATTGATTTTCTCAGGCAGGGAATCAGTAATGAGAGAATTCAAGAGCAAAGTCAGTACATACTATTTCCAACAATGGGTACTGGGAGCTTGAGCTGATTCCTTTGAGAAGGTTGGCCATCTTAGGGAAATCATTGCTCTCAAAACTGAGAGTGATGGACTTAAGATAGTGAGGAGTTTCCAGGAATATGGAACAAAAGCAGGAAAATGGATTTGAGGGAAAGATTGGCCACGATTTAACTGAACATTGGATGAGGTTTAAGCACTGAGGGACTTAATCCTGTTCCTAGTGATTGTGGGCCATTTCCTATGCAAATTAGCTCCTGCAATTCCTACATTACAGTAATATCCACGTTTCAAATAATTTCATGGGATAACGTGGCGTCTGGAACATCCTGAGGTTATGTCAAGATTAAAAACATGCAAGTTCTTTACTTCAAATTTCTTATATGATGTAAAATGTATTACTAGTTGACAGACAACTTGAGCATACATTCCACCCAGCATTGTGTGGGTTGCAGGAATTAAAAAACCTTGCTTAGCTTTAAATCTACTTTTGGATGACTTAAATTTTTTTCGGCATCATTCCAAGCAGCGATGTCAGGCCTGTTTGCGATCAAATACCATTCATAACACTTCATTGGATTGTCAATGAAAACAATATTGCAACTGAACCAATAATCACTGGAGACAAAACAATATTTTCTGAAATGAGTAATTGTATGTAGCAAACCAATTGGCTATACTAACTTGAATTACCTGTCTCTCACCCTGCAGTTCTGAATGCAATTAGCTCTGATGTGTATTATACACAAAGTACTATATACAGCATGACAGAGTTATTGACAAGACCTTTTGCGCATAGGAATTGTTAAGTTCACTTGTGTATCCCATCAGCTTATAGGTCCTCTCGGAAGCAATCCAACTTGATATTTTCTGTGTTTTATACAGACCACAAGGGAGACAGGTCTGCAGAGATTATTTTACAGAACCATTAAGATATCAAAGATGTGTATGTGCGTTTGCGAGTTGGAGGAAGGGATAGTGGGGGAGCAAAATGGCATGGATTGTCATTTCAATAAGTAATCAGTTTTAGCAACAACAAAACCTTTTATTGCACAGGAGATAAATGCATTTTATAGCTTTCAAAAAGAGTTTGTCAGAGGGTTGGGTGTACAATGTTTCCAAAGCTTGCTGTCTCACCTCTGGGACTTGGATCAGATGATGAGGATCTTGTTTCTTTGATCATTTTAAAGGTTCCTTCGATGTATCTGATCAATTTCAACACAATTCCCTGTGGATATGAATCTATGGCACAAAGCTATCTTCATTCCTCACACTAATTGGTAAGAAAGCAGCTACACAGACAAACAGGCTTATCCAAAATAGCTGGGTGTGTTCATTTCAGATCAAACATTAAGCTTTTAACTCATTTAGTTCAGAATTATACACACTTAAAATTCAGAATCATAGACTACCTAAAGTGGAGAAAGAGGCCATTCAGATTTCAAGGCTGCACGAACCCTCTGAAGAACATTCCACTCAGATCCAACCCCCACTCTATCCAGAAAACCAGAAAACGCCACATCTCCAATGGCTAATTCATCTAGCCTGCCCATCCCTGGATGTTTTGGGAAATTTGCATGGCTAATCCAACTAACCCGCACAACCGGACTGTGGGAGGAAACCGGAGCATCCAGAGGAAACCAGGAGGCAACCCAGTGTTAACTGCTGAACCACTGTGCTGCCCACAACGAAGCTGCCCATGATGAGGGTACACCACGTGGGGGAACAGCTGTGAGGGTACATCAAATAACATTCATGCCGCACAAATACTAGGCAATAACCGTCACCGGTAACAATCCATCTCCTGCCCTTGGCATTCAATCTGACACCATCAACATCCTGGGGATTATCATTGAGCAGAAACTCAACTGGACTCACCACATAAACACAGTCGCTACAAAAGCAGGTCAGAAGCTAGGAATATTGCAGCGACTAACTCACTTCCTGACTCCTCAAAGCCTGTCCACCATCTACAAGGCATAAGTCAGAAGTGTGATGGAATACTTGCCCCATGCCTGGATGAGTGCAGCTCCAACAAGCTTCACCATACAGGAAAAAGTAAACTGTGTGCTTAGTACAACATCCACAGGTATCCACTCCTTCCACTACTGATGCTCAGTAGCAGCAGTGTGTACTATTTACAAAATTCACCGAGGATTTTCAGACATCACCTTTCAACCCCATGGCCACTTCTATCTAGATGGACAAGGGCAGCAGATACATGAACACCACCACTTTCAATTCCCATCCAAACCACTCACCATCCTGACTTGGAAATGTATCACTGATCCTCCACTGTTAATGCATCAAAATCTTGGAATTCCCTCTCTAATGGCCTTGTGGGTCAACCCACAGCAGGTAGACTGCAGTAGTTCAAGAAGGCAGCTCACCACCAACTTCTCAAAGGCAACTAGGGATGAGGCAATAAATGCTGGCCAACCAGCATTGCCCACATCTCACAAGTGGATTTTACCATTTATTTAAATCCAGTGGGTAGAGCAGTGATGTGCACAATAAGTAAGGACAGGTGACAACACCTCCTCCACAAAAATCTTCCAACACCAGGCCCTGCAAGGTTGCATACTTGGGCCCTTACTATGCTCCTTATACACTCACAATTGTGTGACTAAATTCAGCTCTAACTCCATTTACCAATTTGCTGATGACACTGCCATTAGTGGGTCAGATCTCAAACAATGATGAGACAGAGTACAGGAAAGAGATAGAGAGCTTAGTAGATCAACAGATCTGGCAGCATCTGTGGAGAGAAATCAGAGTTAACATTTCAGGTCCAGTGACTCTTCCTCAAAACTGATGGTCGCGAAGAAAAGATTTGTTTTTATTGCAGAAGATAGGGTAGGAGGATTGGGTAAGCGGTAAATGGTAGGTAGAGACAGAGCCCAAAGTGAGAGAAGAATAGTTGGACAAAGGGATGAATAAAAGTGAAGTTGGCAGAATGAATAGCTGATGATGGAGGCAATTAGTGGTTAACAATGGATTGTGTGTAATTGTAGACCATGTGATAACAAGGCCTGGTATATGGGGGTTGTGATAAGGTTGTGATGGGAGAAGGTGCCTCAAGCCCTAAAATTGTTGAACTCGATATTGAGTCCAGAAGACTGCAGGATTCCCAAACAGAAAATGAGGTGCTGTTCTTTCAGTTTGCATTAAGCTTGCTGGAGCACTGCTGCAAGCCTGAGACTGTGATATTGGCCAGGGAACAAGGTAATGTGTTAAAGTGGCAAGTAACTGGAAGTTCAAGATCTTTTTTGCAGATAGAATATAGGTGTTCTGTCAAGCAGTCACTCAGTCTACTTATTGTTTCCCCAGCACAGAGGAGATGACATTGTGAGCAGTAGACCAGACTGAGCGATGTGTAGGTAAAGTGCTGCTTCACTTGGAGGTGTGCATGGGCCCTTGGATATTGACAGGGAAGGAAGTATATGGGTAGGTGATACACCTTTTGCGGTTGCAGGGAAAGGTGCCATGGGGCTGTGGGGGGTGTTGGGAGTGAAGGAGAGGTGAACTAGCATGTCCCGGATGCAACAGTCCTTATGGAAGGCTGACAGGGAAGGAAGAGGAGTATGTGATTGGAATGTGTGACTTCCTTTCATTGACTCCATCTATACCTCCGCTGCCCCAGGAAAGCAGATGATACAATCAAAGACTCTCCCACCCTGGTTATACTCTCTTCTAACCTCTTCCGTCGGGCAGAAGATACAAAAGTTTGAAAGCACATACCAACAGTCTATTACCCTGATGCACTTACATAAAGTATGATTTGTCTGGTCAGCATGCAAAACAATACTATTCACTGTATTTCAGTGCATGTGACAATAATAAATTAAAGCAAATCAAACATAATTAAGGTATGTAAGTGGGTATCTTGGTAGCTGGAAAATATATTTTTATATGATTCTGTGAGCTATGTAGTATTGGGACTAAAACAGCAGTGCACTTCTCTTGCCTGTCATAACAATGTGATTGGAAATTTCTATTTCTATTTTGATTAAGCCAGATAGTTGGTTGATGTTGTTGTGATGTACTGCAGAAATGTATGTGCACTAATAGATAAAGCACTGGCTCCTTATTATGCTCAGTTCTAGTAGGGAGTAAAGTTGACAAATTGCCTCCTCAAGTTCAATTTGGAATCGACAGTAAAGCCCACATCTCATTAAGCCAATTTTCTTTTTGTTATTGGCGATATAGGGCTACTTAATGCAAATGGAATATAAATCTGACTTTGTAGCCAGAATTTATTGTAAGATATCACCTGGTCTAACTGTGAAAAATACAGTCAAATGCAAAACACTTTGAGTTGGGATACATTAGGTCTTCAATGGAAGATCATGTAGGATATATGGAATAGAAACAAGCCATTCAGCCCAAGCAGTTTAATGCTAGTGTTTATGCTCCTCTCATCTCCTTTTGTCTTTTTCATCTAAATATATTTGCAATCACTCCATATTCCTTCTCTTAAACATGCATGTCTAGTGTTGCCAAAAATACAACTATCCCATTGGCTCCAAAAATTTTCTGTGATAATGAGTTCTACATTCTCACCAATTTTTGGGCCGGCACAGTAGCGCAGTGGTTAGCACTGCTGCCTCACAGCGCCGGGTACCCAGGTCCGATTCTAGCCTCAGGTGTCCGTATGTGTGGAGTTTGCACATTCTTCCCGTGTCTGCATGGGTTTCCTCCAGGTGCTCTGGTTTCTTCCCACAGTTCAAAGATTTGCAGGTTAGGTGGTTTGGCCATGCAAAATTGCCCATAGTGTTCAGGGACGTGTAGCTTAGGTGGGTTATAGGGGTGGGTCTGGGTGGGATGCACTGAGGTTTGGTGTGGACTTGTTTCCACACTGTAGGGATTCTAATCTTTGGGCAAACAAGTTCCTTCTGAATTTTCTATTGCATTACTTGATGATGATCTCAAACTGACAAATTTTAATTGTGCACTTCTTAAAAATTCATTCAATGAAAGTTGGTGACATAAATTTATTCTCATCTCTAATTCACTACAAGGGTTTCTGTATCCACTCTATTTAATACTTTTAAAATTTTAGACACAGTATTTAGATCACATTCAAGAAAAAAGAGACCTACCCTTTTCATTCATTTGTGACATTGCTTTTTGTATCATTCTTCTGGGCACACTTTACAGTGTCTGCAAATCTTATTTATACATTTTAAAAAAAAGCTTTCACTGGATATACCACTGCAAAGCCAGAATTTGTTACCCATTTCTAATTGCTCTTGAAGAGTGTAGCCTGCTCGGCTATTTAAGAGGGTGCTTAAGAACCAATAACGTTACTGTGGGCCTGCAGTTACATACAGATCAGATCAGGCAAGGATGGCAGAATTTCATCCTTGATGGACAGTTGTGAGCTAGATGAGATTTTACAGCAATTGATGATAGTTTAACGAGCATCTTTAATGAAACTTTTATTACGTTTCATATTTTACGAACTGAATTTAATTCCACCAGATGTTGTGGTAGGATTTGAAATCACCACAGAGCTGGATTTTGGTTTTGGGTTACCAGTCCAATGATTTTACAATACCCTACCATCACCACAAATGTGGCAAACTTACATGCAGTACTCTAAATGTGGCCTAACCAAGGTTTAATACAGATTTAGCAAAACTTGGTTCCGTTTCAATTCTGTTCCTCTTGAAATAAAGCCGAGTGTTGGCATAACCTACCTTTGGGGACTTACTGACCCGTGGCTCAACCTACAGTAATCGGTATTTTGAAATTTGAAGATTACTTTGCACTTTTATCTCAACCTTCCTAGTAATAAATAAACACCTTATTCCTCTGAACAAAATGCACTCCTCATACATGCATTGATCTTTATTTGTGAATTTTATGCCTATTCTGCAAGTTTATTGATGTCCTACATTTTGTTGGAGTCTTCCTCAGTACTGTAATTTGGCATCATTACATATTCAGAAATTATGTTTTTGATTCCAATGCCCAAACATATAACATAAATTATAAATAACAATGGGCCCAGCCTTAGGGACACCCACTTCTACTCTACCACTCTGAATAAGAATCCTTTGTTCCGACTCTCTCCTTAATTGTCTTGAAGCCAGCCCACAATTTCATTCTGATTCTTGATTCTGATTCTCTTGATTCTGCACTTCTTTATACCTTACTCTTTAGTGTGTTTGGAGCATTTTATTGAAGGCCTTTGAAAATCCAGGTAAATTACATGTAGTACACGATCATTGTCTACTCTCTTGGTTCCCTCTGAAAAGCATTTAATGATTGCTCAAAAATTTAATGATTCCAAAATAAAGGAATCCTAACTAAAGGAGAAGAACACTTAGATGCAAAAGAATAACTTCAAAAGGGAAATCCCTGAATTTTTTGTTTGTTTCTGAAGAATCGTCACTGGATCCAAAATGTTAACTATGTTTTCTCTTCACAGATGCTGCCAGATTTCCAATAATTTCTGTTTGTGTTTCTGATTTCTAGCACCCACAAGTCTTCATTTCTTTTTAATTTAATGTTTCTGCTATCTCTCTATAATTCCATGTGGTATTAATCCACCTATTTATTAACGACCTAGTTATGATTCTAGTCCTCTTTATTTTTATTGATTAGCCTGCAAAATATTTCAATGTTTTGTTTCCTGTTCCTTACTAATTCAATTTCTTGGCTTCTCTTTGCCTCCCTGATAGTTTTTGTTTAGTTCTCTCCTAATCCTGAAGTCTTCTGCCTCATCGTGAACTCCTCTGCTGTCGATGTAATAAATTTATGTCTCTTTCATAACATTCAATTTTTCCTCCATGTCTTCAACCATTCATAGATTGTCATTAGTATTTGTTTGCTCTTTTTAACATTATACATCTTACTTGCACGTTGCTGAGTGCCATTTCAAATGTTTCTCATTGATTTTCTACATGTTGTCCATTTTATTTTCCAAGTTCTACTTTTTCCCCTTCACAAAAGCAATTCATTTCCAATCTGTTAACTGTCTTTATGTCTTTAACATGTGACAGGTTTTATAGCATGTAGTTGCTATTACCTCGATGTTCTGCAACTTTGAATTCACTTACTTGCTCATTCCTCAGTGTTAACTAATACAGCCAGTTCCTGAAAGGGTTAAATGACATTGCAAGATAAGCTCCACCCATAAGGATATAAAAGGTTGTTAGTGGAAGGAATGAACTGGTTTTCTTTGTGTCCTAGGAGTTCTGCCTGTATTCATCAAAGGGTCTGTAGTCCTTCAGTGGTTGTTCTTTGTCTTAACAATGTTTAGCTGAAATAGCCATTATGTGCTTAATTGTAGGACTGATTGTTTCTTGTAAGATGATCATGTATCTCAGATTGCATATCGTTAACTACTAAGTAATAAGTAATAAATCAATTCATCACAATTGCGTTGATCTTCCTCCAAAGATTTTGTGTGGATATTTCTCTCCACATGGTATCAGAGGCTCAGACTAATAAGAAGGATGAATAGTCATGAATCTATTCAAGGCATCCCAGATAGTTCCAACATTTACAATATATTGGCAGCACTGACTAAATTAATTGTGAATCTATCCATTGTTGGTCTTTTCATATTTTCCTCATTCTGTCATGTGATATGAGCATGATTGGCAAGGCCAGCAATTTTTGCATATCTCTAATTGTCCCTGAGAAGGAGGTGACAAGCCCCCGTTCTACAATCCATGTTGTGTAGGTACACCCACAGTGCTGTTAGAGAAAAAGACCCAAGTTGATCCCCTAGTGACAGTGAAGGAACATCAGTTATAGATCCAAGATAATAGGAACAGCAGATGCTGGAGAATCTGAGATAAGATCCAAGCCAGGATGGATGTGTTGGTTGATGGGAACATGCAGGTAGTGTTCTCTTGTGGCAGCAGAGCCTGGGTGAAATCTTCGTTGATTTTGAGGGTCCCGATGGTGGGAGTGGCACTAGGAGGTGGCATGGCTGGGCACACATTGCCATGTGATAGTGAGCCTGTTAAATATGCAGATTCGAGGGCATCAGCAAATCATATGACTGGAAAGGGGCAGTAAGTTGCAGGCTCTGCCATTACCTGCCGGGGTCAAACATCATGAGACAATATGATTGCTTCCATGCCGTTTCATGCTACTGCCTGGTCCTTGAAAACTTCATTCATTTTGCCTCCAGTTTCCACCCGTCTATAACTTTCACATTGTCCATTCTGACACTTCCTTTCCTTGACATCTCTGTCTCCATTTCGGGGAATAAACTATCTACTGCCAGTCACTACAAAGCCACTGACTCCTATAGCTGCCTTCTCTACAGCTTTTCACACCCCACATCCTGCAAGGACTCCATCTCATTCTCCCAGTTCCTTCACTTACATCGCATCTGTTCGGATGATGCCACCTTCCAAAACAACGCTGCTAACATGGCTTGCTTCGTCCATAGCCGAGGTTTCCCACCCACCGTGGTTGACAGGGCCCTCAGCCGCATCTGACCTATCGCCCATGCTTCAGGCCCGACCCCTTCCCATCACTCACGACAGTTTCCACATTCAAAGGATCATTCTCTGCCATTTCAGACAACTCCAGCAGAATGCCACCACCAAATACATCTTCCCCTTACTCACCCTGTCTGCATTTCACAGGGATTGTTCCCTGTGGGACACCCTAGTCCATTCCACAACCACCAACACCACCCCCATCCATGGCACGTTCCCATGTAACCACAGAATGCAATGCCTGACCCTTCACCTCCTCCCTGCTCACCATCCAAGGGCCTAAAATCTTTTCAGTTGAAGCAACCATCCCCTGTACCTCCTGCAATCCTGTGTATTGTATTTGCTGCATCCAATGTGGTCTACTCCACAATGAAGAAACCAAATGCAGACGAGGTGACTGTTTTGCAAAACACCTCTGGTCTGCGTGTACGCAGGACCCTGACCTTCCTGTAGTTGGTCATTTTAACAGTATCCTGCTTGCAGGCCTGCTTGTCTGTCCTTGGCATGCTACAGTGTTCAGGGAATGACAGCTCAAACTGGAGGAACAACATTCTAACGTTCCAATCACTTAATCTGAACTATCAACATCATTTCTCCACCAGCACCCTCACCCATTAACCCTCCACCCTCCTAACTGTAGCAAAAACGCTTTTACCCCCACAGTTGACTTCAGCTCTGACGAAGAGTCATCCAGAGTATAAACGTTAGCTTGCTCTCTCTCGCTCCATGGATGCTGCCTGACCCTCTGTAATCTCCAGCATTTGTCATTTTTACTTGTAACATGATACACTACTGGAAACACAGTCTTCACATAATCTTTGAATTTGATACTTATCTGTAGTAAATGTCTGTTGGATTCTTCAATATCATGATAACCATGCCCGGTTTCCTATATTTTGGGAGATAACATATGCATTACCACAGCAAACAAAACACAGAGTTGGAAGCAAAATCACATCAAGATATCATACTGGCACTGTTGAAGTCATTCCTCAGCATTAATCCTTTCAGGCTGTGACACACTTTTAAAGTATATGACAGTTCCTCAGCTTCATTCCGCCCCATGGCCATTTTTGTAGAAGCAGAATAGGTGGATTGGTGTTAAATTGACAGATTTGTAATTCCTTTTCCTTTCCTACTAACTGTATCTCATGTGATCATTCTGAGGAAGGGTCCCCGAACTCGAAACGTTAACTCTGTTTCTTCCTTCACAGATGCTGCCAGATCTGCTGAGATTTTCCAGCAACTTTGCTTTTGTTCCTGATTCACAGCATCCAGAGTTCTTTTGGTTTTGTTTTAAACTGTATCTCACATTGTTGCACAGTCCATTTTCTTTACCACAGCGAGCATTACAACTCTGCCCTTTCTCCACTTCAATGTACCCCTCAGAAAGAGATCACTGAATATGTGATCTGGGACAGGAATTAAGTTAGAGGCAAAAAAAAACTGCAGATCCCAGAATCCATGGTAGACAAATAGGAGGCTGGAAGAACACAGCAGGCCAGGCAGCTTCTGGAGGAAAGGAGCAGTCAACATTTTGGGTATTATCCTTCTTCAGGACTGGACAGGAATTCAGGATGATTTTATTCCACATCTTTAGTCCTAGGCTCTTAAACCAAGCTATAGAGTTCCATCCTCCTCTAATTCCAGCTTGCTCAGTGCAGGGTAGGGTTGCAGGAATAACCTTTAGGCTGTTTCAAGTAAATCTAAATTTCTTAATATTCGTAAGTCTTTTATTTTGAGTAATTAATGCTTTGTGAATTAATTGTAATCCACTTTATAATTTAGAGCAATTGACTTCTGTATCACTCGAACACTGGATAGTAATCGAGTTATTTCATGCATTATTAAGCACTTAGACAAACCCTTTTGCCAACTATAAAGTTGTAAAGCAGATGCTGCAGAGACTGTATGGAAGGGAGAATACAATAGCTTTGAAAGCAATTGATTTTTCTGCTTTGATCGTTCAATAACAAGCCTCTTGAGGCACTGACACCTTTGCATTAATTAGAAGGGACAGCACTCAAGAATGTTACAGAATCTTAGGGGTGGGGGTAGTGGTTGCAGAGCTAGCTGCCACATTAGCCAGGCCGAACTGGAAATGCTTCAGTATTAAGCATCATATTTACTCTAAAACTGTTTTTAGCTGCTTACGTCTGAAGAATTTCCCAAAGACAGCACGCTTCAATATAACTAAATCCTGGCTTCAGATATGACTCTTGAAAGGATTGGGTATGACTGAGGTGAGCTTTGCACAAGATTAACTATGGTGGATGGGGGTAGAGCAAGTTAATCATTCTAATAAGCAAGATTGAGTAGCCCTTTGGCTGAGTGCTGCTCTATGATTCTACTTCCTTCCTTAGGTTACACTGGGAAAACAAATGAGTGATATGATGTGTATTTTCACATCTGGGCTGGGTATTAGTAGGGTAGGGGGGAATTAATTTGACATCATTCCTTTATTTATAAATATCTGTTCTAGACATGCAACATGCCTTTGCCCTTATTGTATTACCAGAAAGCACAAATGGACCTGTTTTGCTGCAGTCAATGGTTTACAGAATAGAATGTGAATTTGAAGAATTTGATTTCTCTATCTACCTCTAAATTTGTGATAGATTCTCCAAAATCTTCTGAGATCAGATCCTGAATAAAATAGTGACATAAGAATTAGAATAACAAAGTGTGGAGCTGGATGAACAGAGCAGGCCAAGCAGCATCTTAGGAGAGCAAAAGCTGACGTTTTGGGCCTAGACTTTTTCTGATGAAGGGTCTAGGCCTGAAACATCAGCTTTTGTGCTCCTAAGATGCTGCTTGGCCAGCTGTGTTCATCCAGCTCCACACTTTGTAATCTCGGATCCTCCAGCACCTGCAGTTCCCATTATCTCTGATAAATAAGAATTAGGAGCAGGATTAGCCAATTCAGTCCTTTGAGCCTGTTCTGCCATTTAACATGATCCTGGCTGATCTTATCCTGGTCTCAACTGTACTTTCCTGCCTGGTCCACATACCACTTTATCCCACTTTCCAATGTCCAATGAGACTAAGTGACATCAGGAGCACCTCGCTGCATCTTTTACGTATCTGCCAAGCAGTGAGGTGACTTTCTCACAAAGCAACAGCGAGTTGAAATTAAGGAGGGAGCTACTGCTTGTGAAACACCTTATTAATGGCACAACCTATTAACATTCAGCACCCTACTTTACCACATCCTCCAAACAAGCTAGACATGGAAAGTTCCTGACATGGTATTCAGAGGGAGTGCCTGGCAACTTCAACTCATGGCTGAGTGCGAACAGCTTCTGTTTCAAGCAGCATCACAAGACACCATACATGAACACCGGCCTTTTGCATCCCTCTCTCACAGACACTGGCATCCCACATTTGGGAAGCCCCCCATGATCGTTCTGGCACTTCTCTGATCCACTTGCAGGATCTGCAGGAAGCACTGCAGGATGCACTGACAACTAGCATTGAAAGGCTGCTGTGAGGACACTATACGCTCACAGGTTGGACCAGGCTGCATCTGGCTGCTTGTTTGCTCTCAGTGCTCTCTCATTTAGCACCTAGCTGCATGTGCCCACCATTCACGTGCCTTGTCTATGTTATCCTGTGAATTGGTGCAGTCGCATGACCAGGCATCAGTCCTCAGTGAGAGCGCATCTGGTTGTGTGGCAGTGAGCTATGTCAATCTTACCCCTACATCATGTGCCAGCTGCTTAGGTGGCAAACAGCCTGCATGTGCAGCAAGCTGGCAGCAATGTCACAATGACTTAGGACAGTGGTTACCCAGGGACTACATCTGGAGTACTGTTAGCAGTTTTGGCCCCCTCATTGAAGAAAGGATATTATTTTCTTGGAGTAAGTTCGAAGAAGGATCACTACGATGATCCCTGGCAGGGAGGGATTGTCCTATAAGCAAAGGTTAAACACTATTCATTGGAATTTAGAAGAATGAGAGGTGATCTCATTGAAACATTTGGGATTCTTAAGGGGCATGACAGAGTAAATGCTTAGAGAATGTTTCCCCTCATGTGACAGTTGAAGACCATAGGGTATAGAGTCAGAATTAAAGAGTGCCAATTTAAAAATGGTATGAGGAGGAATTTCTTCTTTTGCAGGGCTGTGAGTCTTTCGAATTCCTTGCCACAGAGAGCTGTGGGGGCAGTGTCCATGAGTAGACTTAAGGCTGACACAGATACATTCTTGATCAGTTGGGGAATTAAGGGTATTGGGGAAGGGGCAGGAAGAGGGATGTGAGCAGCATTCGATCAGCCATGATCCTGTTGAATGGCATAGCAGGATCAAGGGGCCGAATGGACTACTCCTTATCCTATTCTGTATGGTCTTATAATTCTTACACCATGACAGGTGAGGAGTCTGTCATTGGGCACTCATCCACACATCTGGCCTCACTCTGCCCGATTGTGAGCTGTCTTCTCCTGGGTTTAGAGAAACGGAGGGATTGTGTGAACTGCACAGATTCATGGGCCATTTCAATTGGATGAAAGGCGGTGAGGTGTTTCAAGGGAGTGAGAACGTAGCACAGACGCCTTGCGTGGTCAGTGGTGTGAGGACTTGGGTGGGTGAAAGCAAGAGAGGGAAGATGTTTCAGGCAATAGAATGGCTGAGCATAAGCCTTGGTGAGTGTTGGTGCATTAGCTGAGACAGAGTGAGTGTGAGGTAGAGGGTGGAAGAGTATTACACATACTCGTGAGGCTATTCTATCACAGTATGGAAAGTACACGTCTTTGGGTGGCAGCCTCAGAAAAGGCTGTCAGGGTCTGGTGGTATGGCCTCCTGACAGTATTCTGGAAAAAAGATGCCCTTCCTTTGCACCACCCCCTCAACCGGCACCTCCAACTGGCTGTTGGAAGATCATGATACCATCTTCCCCTTCTCCCATGACATTTTCACACAGTATGTACATCACCGAACGGGAAGATTTAGAATTCCAGTGCTGTCCGGGGGCATACTTTTTAAATATAACTGAGCCACCAGGGATGCTTGTCTTCCAGCAGATATCTGCTGAGCAGTGAGCTCCTCTGGAAGAGATGGCACATAGTAAGATGGTGATAGAATTGGATGACCGGTATATATCTGTGGTATGGTAGGTAGTTCATGAGGTAAGTTTGGTAAGATTTGTTTAGGTAACTTTCTAGGCCTTGCATGAAAAGGCCTTCAAAAACCTTGGCGCAACTGGCACTTAGCCAAGTAGGATTAAGCCTTGATTATGGCACCAAGGAACTCTTTCAAAATTGACATCAAATTGCTCCACCGTTTGGAATCAAACCCAGCTCAAGGAAAGAAGCTTGTGATCATTGGATACCAATCATCTTAACCAAAATACATCACTGCAGGAGTTCCCATGGGTAGTGTCCTGGGTTCAACGTCTTCAGTTACTTCATCAATGATTTCCCTTCATCTTTTCATATGTGTGAACATGCACAGGACTCTGTGCCAATCCCAATTTTTCAGATACCAAAGACATCCATATTTACAGCCAGCATGTCCTGGGGAAACATTCAAGCACGGACTGATAAGCAAAAAATAACACTTGGGCATTCCAAGTAGTGCCAATCTCCAACAAGAGATATGAACTATCTGCCTTGGCATTCAATGGCATTACAGTCACTGAATCCCCCACTGCCAGCATCATGGAGGAATACTGTTGACTAGAAATTCAAACATGGGAGCGAGCTACAGACATGAAGCAAACATCCCTTGTCACTGAATGCAAATACTTGTCCTGTCGAAATGCCAACAAGAAACCTCAGTAACCATTTTTACAAATTTGGTAATTCCCTCAAACTGTTGGCAGACTCAGGTGTGAAAGTGATAGAACATGTTCGCTCAGCTTGCTTATTCTCTGCCCGTGGTGGATCAGTTGAAAGCTATCATTGTAGCCAATTTTTAAAATGATTTTAGTTCCATTGGGCACTGCTGTTAATTTCAAAATATACAACAGAGTAATTGAGACATCACCAGTGCTCCCAGCAGGACTGAGATCAACTTAAAAAAAATGCCTTACTTTGGCATTTCTAAATGCAGTGGTGCTCAAGGAACATTGAAAGCAACCACTTTTAGCTCCTTACTGGCTGACAATGCACCCTGTTGTACAAGACAATAATTTGGTTTCCTGCTTGCAGGACTGTCCATAGCAATCAGGAAAAAGAAAGTTGCGACAAAATCCAAACAGTTGTCCTCTGAAATATTGCAGAATTGTATGAATTTAAATAGCTTGGACATTTGGAAATAACTACATATTCATGATACTTCCCTGTATTAGTTTCTGTCGAATGTAGAGAAGGCTTTTTCTATTTTTTTATCTCAAGTTATTTTCCTTGCCAAATGCAGAATTTAGTTTATTTTTTTCCTGGAACACCAGGCAGTTTTTTTTTAAATGAATAAGTTAGAATGTATAAGTGCACAAAGTTAGGAATGGAAGTAGGCTATTTGGTCCTCCATTACTTCACTATTCAATAAGATCATGGCTGATCTTATTATGTTTGTGCTTCCAATTTCACATCGCAACTCTTAATAACCTTTGATTCCTTTGCCTAACAAGAATCTATTTTCCTCTAGAAATGCTCAGTGTCCCTGCTCCCACCACCTTTCATGGCTAAGACATCCAAAGTCACACAATCTTTGAAGAGAAGTTCCCTTTATCTGTGTCTTAAAGGATCCCCATTTCTGGGTTCATCTACAAACAATTACAGTAGTATTGTAGATAACAAAGTGTAGAGCTGGATGAACATAGCAGGCCAAGCAGCATCAGAGGAGCAGGAAAGCTGGTCAATTATTTAATTGTGGAATATCTGTTACTTATCCAGTTGAAGACACTGATAAATAAATTATTATTTGACAACATATATGACCAAGGAAGAGTTCAAATGGCATCAATATAGGAAGATGTATTCAGGTCAATCCAAACTTGAGAGTTGGAGTTCAGCGAAATGGACATACAAAATTCAAAATACTCAGCTGCTGGATATCTGAATTATAAATAAAGAAGTAGTGAAAAGTGCTGAACAGGTAAGGAAGTATCTGTTAAGAAACAATGATCTACCTGTTCTACATTCAATGAATGGTTTACTCTATAGTTGTCAACACTGGGATGCCACATTCTGCTGTGTGGCCACTTTACAGCACAGCCCTGTTCAGTCTACTAGCATGTCCCTGAACCTCTAGTCACCTGGATTTTAATTCTCTCACTTGGTAACACAATTACTTGTCTGTTCTGCAGTGTTCCAACAAACCTCAACATAAACTCAAGAAACAGCACCTTAAGTTTTGCATAGACATTCCAGATCCAGCAGTTCCACAATTTTGAACCAAAATCTCATCTCCCATTTTAATGCCTTTGCAGGTTTTGATTCTTGTGTCATTTTTGGCTCTGTCTCTGCAAAGCAGCTAATCATCTGCCATTCACACCTCCTCTAGACACAACTCCTTGGCTCTTTACTTTTCCCATCACCATTCCCTTTCCTAACTCAAATAATTATTTAACTCTCCTATCTCCCACTCTAACATAATCATTCCCCTTTGGTCTTTTCCACTCCTCTCCTTTACCATACTTAAAAGCATTTCTCTCCTTTCCCAGTACTACAAGATTATTGAACTGAACTGCTAGCTCAGTTTCTGTCCCCACAAATGTTGCCAGCCTTGCAGTGTATTTTTGATGTACAAGGCTCACAAAGACTCACAAACCCCTGTCCGAGGAAAAAGGACCTATCTCACTTTTAAATGGGCAATTTCTTATTTACAAGCAGTTTTTTCCAGTATTTTCTCTTTAAATGCCAAATAAATGTAAAACACCGCTTATTTTGTTCTCCTTTTGGACTGAAAGAAACAAAATTGGAGTTGGGCTATTATATTGCAAGTGAGTTTTGCAATTTGATTTTGTCCTGAGTAGCAGTAAATTCGTCATCTTGGTATTTTATATCTTCCTAATCAATCTGTTCACAGACATTATTACATTTCTGGAGCAGTTGGGACTTGAATGTAGGTCTCCTAGCGATGAGGTAGGGACATTACCACTGCACCACAAAGAACTGTAATTGAGATTTTCTTAAAAAAAAATTAACCTATTTTTCAATCAGGCTGTTAAGAAATATTATTACGCACCTCTAGAGCAGGTGGAACTTGAACTGAGCCTCCCAATCCTGGGTTGGGCCACTACCACCGTGCCACAAGAGGGTCCTTGATGTTCAGATTTTCTTAATTTAACATTTTTTTTTCTCATGAACCTGTCAGAAATATCATTATGTACTTCTGGAGCAGATAGGACTTGAGCATTTGCCTCCTGGTCCAGCAGGAGGGACACTACTAGTGTGCTGCAAGGACTCTGATTTTGAATTTAATTTTTAAAAATCCAACCAATTTTGCTAACAAACCTTTCAGAGATGTCATTACATACCTCTGGAGCAGGTGGTATTTGGACATGGGCATCCCAATCCAGGGGTAGGAATGCTACCACTGCACCACAGATGGGTGCAGTTCCAATTGGGATTTTTTAAAAATGTAGTTGGATGTTGGTCCAACAGGTGGCTTGCTGAGAACAGACCCCGGCAATGACTGAAGGGTACTTTGTTTCAGTTTTATGACTGTGGGTTTTTAAATTTTTAGAAATGTATTTAGCCTATTTTTCCCTAATCAACCTGTCAGAGGTGTTGTCACAGGCCTCTGGAGCAGGTTCGACTCGAACCTAGACCTCTCAGTGTACGGTAGGGACACTACCACTGTGCCACAACAGGGCCCAGATAATTGCTATTTTATACATTTTGTAATGGCCTGTGGAATAATGGAGCATCAGTGCACTCAGCCCAGTTACGTCATAACATAATCTAATATTGTCAGACCGACAAATAATCAGTAGTACCACTGACAAATGCAAAGTTCAATCAAGCAAATGAATACTGAGAATAGCTACTTTATCCCTTCAAAAAAACCCCTCCATCTGTTGGATTAATCAGAATAATACATTGAACAGATTCATTGAATTGATTGGAATAGTTGATTGGATAGATCAATTCCAGTGATTAATTGCTTTGATTGATTGAATTGATTAGAACGACTACATCAAACCTAAACACACAAAAAAAACAAAGAAAAATAAAGTGTAAGTGGTCACAAAACCAATTACAATTCAGTACTGGCTGCAGTTGTGAGAAACACAAACGTGTCATCTCAGGAAATGTAGTTTGAAGAAAAAAAACAGGAAAACCAATTGAATAGTTAGATTGGGCCCTTTTCAAATTACTTTTGTTGGTGTTACACATAGAAATCAGAAGAAGAGATACAAGTGCAAAGAATGGTTCAGTCAATAGGGTTGGAAAGCTTTTCTGAAACCCATACAAAAACAGGAATGGGCATGCATTGTGGCATAATTCAAGGCTGGGACTCTGACCTTTAGTTTACTGTGACTGTCTGGTGCAGGATTTGAACCCTGCATTATTTGGCTCAGCAGCAGTAACACTAGCACTAAGTTAAAAGTGTGCCTGCTTTAGGTAAGTCCCTCAACCAAATACAAGGTGACAATTGTAGTTATTTTAAGACTGTAAGTTAAAGGGGCACAATTAAGCCATTCAGCCAATCAAGACTATTCTACCATTCAATCATGGCTTATATGTTTCTTAATCCCATTGTCCTGCCTTCTCTGTGTAACACTTACCAATTAATAAACCTATTCTGACATACTATGACACACATCTGGAGCAGGTAGGACTTCTACCTAGGCTTTCTGGTCCAAACGAAGGGGCCAAATCACTGTGCCATATAAATCATTCAGACAATCATTGTATTAGAGTTCTGGCTGAATGAAGGTAGGGTTCAGGCAGCCTAATTATAAAGTAATGAGCTTTCCTTCTGCTCTTGTGGTTAAAGCCCTGGAAATGTATGTTCCATCAGGAGCCCCCAAATTTATAAGAAAAGGAAGAATATAATAATTCTGAAGAAAAGCCAACTCTCCAAATGTTGACCTAGTGACTGACGTGCTGTGAGTTTGCAATATTCTCTGTGTCATATACCTAGGATTTGCTATTTTTGATTTTGATATGAAATCAGGAATGACTATTCAGTTTCTAAATACTGCTTCTGATAGTTGGCACTCAGATGTAGCTGATGGCAGGATCGTTCCTATACAATTCAGATTCAGTTCCATACGAAATGAATCCCAAGTGGAGATATCATTTGAATATTCATTGATGCATTTATATTGAATTTCTGATTTACTTGCTGTGCAATCCAGTCTGACTATCTAAGTCTTCTTCATATGCTGATAAGGAATTTTATTGTCAGCTTGATCTCATCACACCAATGCAATCAATGATGTGCAAAACGATAAGACTAATAATTATTTTGGGATCTTATTTTCCGATGCGATGATGCTGTGAATTTGTATCTTAAACCGGAGTCATATTTAATTATTTGGTAAGGATAAATCTCCCAAATGCTTCTTCGCAGCATTGATTGTTAGGTTTCTGACAGAGCACTTTAGAGCCATGTCCCTAGAGAAACTATACAAATTTTACTGGCTGATAACCATCTTATATGTAATGCATTAGAACTGTGCTGATATATAAGGAATAGCAATATTTGCTTCTAACAAAATCACTAACTGATTTTATAGAACCATGTATTGATGACCATTTTCTCTTCCCTCATTTCAACAGCAAGTATTTAGATAAACTATATGCCAGACAGTCACCATATTTTACTGCCAAAGCCTTCAGGATAGTTTGTCAATTCTTATAATCATACTGCATAGTAATCTTTAAAGGAATGCTGAGAAGAATGTTAAATGTTAGCAACAGCAATAGAATGAAATGAAATAGAAAATTGGACAGTTATTAACTTCTCAATCAAATCAAATCAAAGCAATAATAAAGCAAAGATAAATTTGCAAAAAGGAATACATGTTGTGGGGATTCTGAAACACATTGCGCAGCTGCATATGGAATGCTCAACTTTCCAGTTAGTGAAAGGATGTTTCAAATTGGATGTGGAATGTTATTGATAAACAACAATGGTGAAAGCAATTAAAAGCAACCAAATGTTGTGCTTGCTTTTAACCCCATTGTTCACTGCCTCTGTAGTGCCCATAATCAAGCGATCTTAAGAGAAATTGCGTTTCACTTCTATTCATTTCAATAACATGCATGAATGTTCATGATTGATATTAAACATTGTCTGTTACACCTGGAACACCACAGTTGCCAGACACCCAGTCTATCTTCCTCCAGTGCAACAGTTCCCAGGGCACATTCTTGCACAACTCAAACTCATTGTCATTGTCACAGCTATGATTTGCATGGATTTTGTGTTCTCAAAGACCTAGGAAGCTGCAGCAGGATACCTGCTTGGTGAGTTCAGATAACCACCAGTATTCTTGTCAGGGTCCTGTCCCTGAAAAATCTCTTTCTAAACACTATTAGTTGCTGTGTGCATCTTTCCCAAGCCTCACAATGAGCACCTTACTTTGTTACAGAGTCAACAGAGAGCAACCTTTCACTACTACTGTACTGAAATTCCTCAGAAATCTATGCCTGGCCGAATATTTCCAGAAAGGGGTTAGCTTATTAGAACTTAATCACGATTCTTCACAACAGGTGTCAAAGCTTGATGCCAAAAAAAAATATCGAGTTATGAGGGATCATGGTGCTCCATGTATTGACTACATAAGTTGTTATTGGGAACTTACATAATATTCAGGTATAAATATATGTTACAACATCAGATTTCTTCGTCAGGAAAAGAACAGAGTTGGAGAAAATAATTCTCAACTAATCAGTATTGAAGAATGAGAGATAATGGGAACTGCAGATGCTGGAGATTCCAAGATAATAAAATGTGAGGCTGGATGAACACAGCAGGCCAAGCAGCATCTCAGGAGCACAAAAGCTGACGTTTCGGGCCTAGACCCTTCATCAGAGAGGGGGATGGGGGGAGGGAACTGGAATAAATAGGGAGAGAGGGGGAGGCGGACCGAAGATGGAGAGTAAAGAAGATAGGTGGAGAAGGTGTGGGTGGGGAGGTAGGGAGGGGATAGGTCAGTCCAGGGAAGACGGACAGGTCAAGCAGGTGGGATGAGGTTAGTAGGTAGCTGGGGGTGCGGCTTGGGGTGGGAGGAAGGGATGGGTGAGAGGAAGAACCGGTTAGGGAGGCAGAGACAGGTTGGAATGGTTTTGGGATGCAGTGGGTGGGGGGGAAGAGCTGGGCTGGTTGTGTGGTGCAGTGGGGGGAGGGGATGAACTGGGCTGGTTTAGGGATGCAGTGGGGGAAGGGGAGATTTTGAAACTGGTGAAGTCCACATTGATACCATATGGCTGCAGGGTTCCCAGGCGGAATATGAGTTGCTGTTCCTGCAACCTTCGGGTGGCATCATTGTGGCAGTGCAGGAGGCCCATGATGGACATGTCATCAAGAGAATGGGAGGGGGAGTGGAAATGGTTTGCGACTGGGAGGTGCAGTTGTTTGTTGCGAACTGAGCGGAGGTGTTCTGCAAAGCGGTCCCCAAGCCTCCGCTTGGTTTCCCCAATGTAGAGAAAGCCGCACCGGGTACAGTGGATGCAGTATACCACATTGGCAGATGTGCAGGTGAACCTCTGCTTAATGTGGAATGTCATCTTGGGGCCTGGGATGGGGGTGAGGGAGGAGGTGTGGGGACAAGTGTAGCATTTCCTGCGGTTGCAGGGGAAGGTGCCGGGTGTGGTGGGGTTGGAGGGCAGTGTGGAGCGAACAAGGGAGTCACGGAGAGAGTGGTCTCTCCGGAAAGCAGACAGGGGTGGGGATGGAAAAATGTCTTGGGTGGTGGGGTCGGATTGTAAATGGCGGAAGTGTCGGAGGATAATGCGTCGTATCCGGAGGTTGGTAGGGTGGTGTGTGAGAACGAGGGGGATCCTCTTGGGGCGGTTGTGGCGGGGGCGGGGTGTGAGGGATGTGTCGCGGGAAATGCGGGAGACGCGGTCAAGGGCGTTCTCAATCACCGTGGGGGGGAAGTTGCGGTCCTTAAAGAACTTGGACATCTGGGATGTGCGGGAGTGGAATGTCTTATCGTGGGAGCAGATGCGGCGGAGGCGGAGGAATTGGGAATAGGGGATGGAATTTTTGCAGGAGGGTGGGTGGGAGGAGGTGTATTCTAGGTAGCTGCTCAATCACCGTGGGGGGGAAGTTGCGGTCCTCAATCACCGTGGGGGGGAAGTTGCGGTCCTCAATCACCGTGGGGGGGAAGTTGCGGTCCAACCCCACCACACCCGGCACCTTCCCCTGCAACCGCAGGAAATGCTACACTTGTCCCCACACCTCCTCCCTCACCCCCATCCCAGGCCCCAAGATGACATTCCACATTAAGCAGAGGTTCACCTGCACATCTGCCAATGTGGTATACTGCATCCACTGTACCCGGTGCGGCTTTCTCTACATTGGGGAAACCAAGCGGAGGCTTGGGGACCGCTTTGCAGAACACCTCCGCTCAGTTCGCAACAAACAACTGCACCTCCCAGTCGCAAACCATTTCCACTCCCCCTCCCATTCTCTTGATGACATGTCCATCATGGGCCTCCTGCACTGCCACAATGATGCCACCCGAAGGTTGCAGGAACAGCAACTCATATTCCGCCTGGGAACCCTGCAGCCATATGGTATCAATGTGGACTTCACCAGTTTCAAAATCTCCCCTTCCCCCACTGCATCCCTAAACCAGCCCAGTTCATCCCCTCCCCCCACTGCACCACACAACCAGCCCAGCTCTTCCCCCCCACCCACTGCATCCCAAAACCAGTCCAACCTGTCTCTGCCTCCCTAACCGGTTCTTCCTCTCACCCATCCCTTCCTCCCACCCCAAGCCGCACCCCCAGCTACCTACTAACCTCATCCCACCTGCTTGACCTGTCCGTCTTCCCTGGACTGACCTATCCCCTCCCTACCTCCCCACCCACACCTTCTCCACCTATCTTCTTTACTCTCCATCTTCGGTCCGCCTCCCCCTCTCTCCCTATTTATTCCAGAACCCTCACCCCATCCCCCTCTCTGATGAAGGGTCTAGGCCCGAAACGTCAGCTTTTGTGCTCCTGAGATGCTGCTTGGCCTGCTGTGTTCATCCAGCCTCACATTTTATTATATTAGTATTGAAGAATGATTGTTTAATGCTCAGGCATATATTGTAATAGCAGTGTTTTATTGGAGAGCATTTGTTGGTTTTGATGTCAATGTCATGATCATAAAATCCCTACAGTGTGGAAGCAGGCCATTCAGCCCACGGAGTCCACACAGACCCTCTGAAGAGCACCCCACCCAGGCCCATCCCATCCCTGTAACTCTGCATATCCCATGCATGGCTAATTCAACTAATCTACACATCCCTGGACATTATGGGCAATTTGGCATAGTTATACCACCTAACGTGCACACCTTTGGACTGTGGGAGGAAACTGGAGTAAACCTGCGCAGACACAAGGAGAATGTGCAAACTCCACATAGACAGTCGCCTGAGGCTGGAATTGAAACTGAGTCACTAGCACTGTGAGACAGCAGTGCTCACCACTGAGGAGCTATGTTACCTGTGATGTCTGAAGCAGGTAAACAACATATTCTCAAAGACAATGACCTCCCTCTGAATGTAAAATTCAAGATTGTTACCTGAATTCAGAAATTCTGAAGAAGAGTCCCAACACAAAATGCCACCTTTCCTGCTCTTTTGAAGCTACCTGGCCTGCTGAGTTCCTCCAGCTCCATACTGTGTTGTCTTTGTGTTTATATCCACTGTCACTGATAGTCCCTTTGCAGAGGGGAAGCAACCTCTCTATGGTTACTGACTAATATTAGAAACTTTGGTGCTGCACAGTAATTCACAGTAATGTCCCAAGCTGATGCTGCTACTGACTACAATGGATCAAGAAGGCACTCATCACCATCTTCTCAAGGGCAGTTAGGGATGACCCAGCCAGTGACATCCAAATCTCATGAACAAATTAGATGAAATAAATGCATTGAAAGGCCCTCCTTTCTATGTAATTTTATATTTCTAGTAATTGCAAGTGATGTACTGCTGATCAAAGTGATTTGAAAACTTCATACGTATGGTCACCAGATTTTTGGAAGTCAAAACTAGGACATTTTGAAAAGTTCAAAGATGTGGCTCCATGACGATTGATGCATTGGGGGACCAATTGCGAGAGTCTCGGGCGGGTCAGTTGAAAGTGAGAGGTTGTGTGGTGATATCTCCTACAATATGTGCAGCCAGATTTGGAAACTGTATTTTGTAAGCTTGTTTAAAAGGCATCATTGGCAATGCAGGTACTGGCCATAAAATATAGTGCCAACTCCCTTGGGGGCATCAATGAAAGAGCGAGTGGGAGTTGCTGGTATATATTGGAATACAAATCTGTTGCACATAATGCAATGTGTTGGGTGTTTACAGGAAGAAGGATGCATTCACAGCTTGTTTTAGACCCCAGATATTTGACAAAATGGATATTGTGAAAGCTGGAGCATTTAGGAAATTGTCAGGACATCTGAAATTTAATGAAAACTTTGGACTGTCCCAGCAAAGTTAAGACATCCGGTCAGCTACAAATAAGGCCAATTGTCAGAGGCTGATGGGAATTTTCTGGTCATTTGGTAGCCCCCGCCCAATGTCTGGTGCAGGCCAGCTGGCTGGAGACAGACCAAGAAACCTGTGCTCCATCTGCACTTGTCACAGCCCTGGCCACAGATGTCATGCTTCCCTCTTCACAATTTTTGCATTGTAAAGATTTACAAATGTTGAGAGGCTGCTTGAAGCTGGAGGCACCTTCCACTTCCTGTATTTGGATCAGCTGTTTGCAGCTTCTCTTGAGCTGCCTTCCAGCACAGTGAAAGGTTGAACTATTCTCAACCACAATGGCGAGGTCTTGATCCAAAACCCCAAATCCTGCCATCAGTTTTAAAAATCTACACGATCAATTTGGTTCTTCAATGATGTTAACATAACTGCATATGTAGGATGACAGGTTGCCTTGCCTGGTAAACCAGATAGCTTTTTCCTTTCTGACAATTGTGAGTTTATATAATTCAAATTTCACTATTTGTCCTGCAGGATTTGAGCCTGGGTCCCCAGAACGCTAGCTGAGTACTGGATTCATTGTCCAATAATAACACCACTAGGCCATTGCCTCCTCAGGTCCAGTAGTATCATAGAATCCCTACAGTGTGGAAACAGGTCCTTCAGCCCAACAAGTCCACACCGTCCCTCAGAGCATCTCACCCAGACTCACTTAACCCACTTAGTCTACACATTCCTGAACACTACAGGTAATTTAGTGTGGCTAATCCACCTAGCCTAGACATCTTTGGACTGTGGAAGGAAACCAGAGCACCAAGAGGAAACTCACGCAGACACGAGGAGAATGTGCAAACTCCATACAGACAGTCACCCAAGGGTGGAATTGAACCCTGGCCCCTGGTGTAGTAAGGCAGCAGTGATTACCACTGAGCCACCATGCTGCCCAATAGCTCTTAAAAACTTCTTTCATTGTATAATCTTTGCCTTCAGTCTCAAGTCATCCTGCCTGATGGGGGAACATTCACTACAATCTCCAAAACAGACAACATTGCTGTAATAGAGGAGGAGATGGCTGAATAGTATTGCTAGGCTTTTAGAGGGCCAAATAATGTTCTGGGGACCTGGGTTGGAATACCACCATGACAGATGGTGGAATTTGAATTCAGTTAAATAAAAAACTGGAATTAAAAAGTCTAATGATGGCCGTGAAACTATTGTTGATTGTCAAGAAAAAGATACCCAGTTCATAAGTGTCTTTTAGGGAACGAAACTGTTATCCTTGTCCACTCTGGCCTTTATGTGACTCCAAACCCACAGCTATGTGGTAGGCTTTCAACTGCACTTTGTACAATCAATGCTGGCTTAGCCAGTAACATTCACGTCCTGTAAATAAAAACCGTACACAGGCCAATGGATAAACAGCTCTGTTTTGTAGCTAAAAATCGTAATTCTGAAATGGGTTGTCCCTGGGGCTGGTGACTAAAAGTTGAGTGTCGAAACTTAGCTTCTAATTTGATCATTCTTTATTTTGTTCTTGGAAATTTATTCATATTAGCAAATGACTAAGCTGCATAAACTGAAATAGCTGTAGAAACTTAATTTGCATGTTATTACCAAATCTTGTGATGTCCTATGTCAACTGGAAATCATTTGATTTATATTTCTAAGATTTTAGGGTAGAGTTGTAGCTCGGGTGATGCATATTGTGGTTGGTTGTCTCACTGAGCTGATCTGATGTTCCACAGACGTTTCATTACCCTGCTTGGTAATGTCATCAGTGCAGCCTCTGATGAAGCACTGTTGTGTTTTCCCGCCTGATATTTAAATTCTGGAGTCCGTTGAGCTGGATTACCTCACTTCTGGTTTTTCCTTCGCAGTGGAGTGTATATGCGATCGAGTTCTATGTGTTTGTTGATGGCTTTCTTCGTGGAGTATCAGGCTTCTAGGAATTCCCATGCTAGTCTCTGCTTTGCTTGTCCCAGGATCCTCGTGTTGTCCCAATCGAATTGGTGGTTCTCCTTATTCATGTGGATGGAGATGAGTGAATATTGGTCGTGTCTTTTTGTAGCCAATTGATGGTCGTGTACCCTTGTTGTTAATTTCCTTCCTGTTTGTCCAATGTAGTGCTTGTCGCAGTCTCTGAAGGGAATCTTGCATATGACATTGGTCCTGTCCATAGTGGGTAGTGGGTCTTTGGTTCAGGTGAGCAATTGGCAAAGGGTTGATGTGGGTTTGTGTGCTACTCTGATGCCCAGTGGTCATAGGAGTCTTGTGGTTACTTGACATGTGTTCCTGATGGAAGGTAGCGTGATGAGTGTGTTGGGGTGTGTAGTATGTTCCTGGTGTCGTTCATGTGATAGGCATCTTCTGACCCAGTTTTTTGGGTATCCATTGTCTTTGAACACCTGGAAGAGGTACTCTTCTTCTTGGTGTAGCTCTGTGTTGCTAAAGTGTGTTGTTGCCTTTTTGTTTGTGTGTGTTAGGGTGGTTGCTGTCCAAATTCACTACTTGGTCAGCGTGTGTGACTTTCCTGTGCATCTTTGTTAGGAATTCCCCATCTGTCCTGCATTCCACCATAATGTCCAGGAGCTAACGCACCCCGATTCTATGTCCTCCCAAAAATACACAAACTGGAAGTACCCTTCAGACCCATAGTCTCCCTGCCAGGCACGCCATCACAAAGAATAGCCAAGGAGCTGCAAAGGACACTAAAGCACCTCGTCCCACTCAATCCACTCAGCCCAGGAGTTCCTCAATTCCATCAAAGACATAAGAATAGATGACAATGAGACAATGGTATTATTTGCCCTATTCACATTGATGGACATACCCCTAGCAAGAGAAACAATGACAGCACTACTAAAACAAGAACATGACCCAGTGACACCGTCTCCACAGACAATATGCTGAAGCTACTGGACCTATGCTTCACCACCTACTTCACCTTTAACGGTCAGATATATGAACACATCAACGGGATACCCATGGGATCAACTATCTCTGGACTAATAGCACTGCCAGTGATGCAGAGACTTGAAAGTACAGTCTTTCGGCTAATCCAACATAAACTGTGGATGTGCTATATAGGCGACACTTTCATCAGTATTAAATGGACCAAACTAGAGGAGATACATGAACTAGTAAACAGTGCCCTCACCGGGTCAGATTCACCAGAGAAGAGGAGAAGAACAAACAGCTCCCATTCCTGGATATCTTGGTGGAACCCAGGACAAATGGGGAGTTTTTAATAAAGATACACAGGAAAGCCACACATACTGACCTAGTACTGAATTTCGACAACAACCACCCTAACACACACAAATGAAGTTGCGTGAGAGCACTATTTAAAAAGGCAACAACACACTGTAGCAACACAGAGCTACACCAAGAAGAAGAGTACCTCTTCCAGGTGTTCAAAGACAATGGATACCCAAAAAACTGGGTCAGAAGATGCCTATCACATGAATGACACAAGTAACATACTATACGCCCCAACACACTCATCACACTACCTTACATCAGGAACACATGTCAAGTGACCACAAGACTCCTATGACCACTGGGCATCAGAGTAGCACACAAACCCACATCAACCCTTTGCCAATTGCTCACCTGAACCAAAGACCCACTACCCACTATGGACAGGACCAATGTCATATGCAAGATTCCCTTCAGAGACTGCGACAAACACTACATTGGACAAACAGGAAGGAAATTAACAACAAGGGTACACGACCATCAATTGGCTACAAAAAGACACGACCAATATTCACTCACCTCCATCCACATGAATAAGGAGAGCCACCAATTCGATTGGGACAACACGAGGATCCTGGGACAAGCAAAGCAGAGACTAGCATGGGAATTCCTAGAAGCCTGATACTCCACGAAGAAAGCCATCAACAAACACATAGAACTTGACCCCACATACACTCCACTGCGAAGGAAAAACCGGAAGTGAGGTAATCCAGCTCAACGGCCTCCCGAGTTTAAATAACTGGTGAGAAAACACGACAGCGCTTCATTGGAGGCTGCACTGATGATGTTACCAAGCAGGGTAATGAAACAGTTACGGAACAATGATTTATGTTTGCAAAAAAGATAGTGCTGGCAAGACCGTGCATTTATGGAGAAAAATAATCAGAACATTGAAGGTCTTACAGGGATCGGAGGGAACACATTCAGCTCTTAAGATTCACAGTTATTATGGAGAAATGAATGGTTTAAGTATTAGTTTGTTTATTATTTTGTTTATGGTGAGCCTAAGGACTGGGGGAAGTAATTTCGATCATTGACATGGTCATACTGAACAAAATAAAACTTAAACAGAGCTGCTAAGTATTGAAATAACAGGACCTACCTATGTAACTTTAATTTATAAAACCTGCATAAGGTAGAAATTATTCTTTCTCAAAATCTCGCGTTCCCAGTTAATCACATGACATTTTTAAAGGCTTTATTTATTTATATATTTAGATTCGATTTATTGTCCTGATTTTCCTAACAATGCGTTTGCAATTCTTGTTGAAGTTTTAATTCAGGTTGAAATGTACTCGGCAGTTTGCTAGTTTGTCAAATTTTCAACCACTAACTCCTCATTAGGTGCAATGGGTCTATCGCTATGGGCTTGACTGGCAGACTGATTCTAGGCCAAATGTTTCAGGTCAGTCTGAAACACTCTGTAAATAAGCCCCTCTGGCCTCAGTGAAAGCAATAGCCCTGGCAGTGTTACTAAGCAGGATACCTAACGGCAAATAACAGAGTAATGTTGAGGAATTTATTTAAAGGCTATCTCATTTTATGCTGAAATCAAAAAAAGTGTGTATTTTTAGCCATCATTACTCTTGATGTCTTGTTATTTATTACAGATCTTCTGTCTGATTCTTCACAGTACATTTTGGATATTGTAGCTTTACAAGACCAATTCTTCAACAATAACAGAACGATAACAGTAGGATTTTTTCCAACGAAGAGCTAAAGAAGGATCAGAACAAGTGCTCTCCCACAAAGAGAATTGATAGGACTCACAGATCGAGACCTCAGTGGATATCAAACAGTATTAGAAAGTAGGATAAGGCAAAAAGCCTAATGTTGCGGCTGGATTTTCAACGTGGATTTGAGAAAACAATGCCAATGTCCTGACTCCATATCGCATCAACTTAAGTGGCGTCACGTACTTTTCAAATACAAAGTCAATAATCGGCCTGGAGTGAGTTCAGCCGGTTAACTGACAGCCTGGTGTCAAGATCTAGTGATGTAGGGTGATTTTGAAATGGTAAGCATCACATGACTTGCCATTCATTGAAGAATTAGAGCAACAGAGATCTCAAAGGGCCAGCATGCCCCCGGGTAAGCATCGCCAGGCTTTTGAGATGTCTCCCTTGAGACTTTAACACATGCACTCCTCTGAGAAGATAGATATACTGTTCCCACAGTCCAGAAAAATAAATACTGCAAGAGAGACCACAAAGACACAGATAGAAGTCCTGATAGATGTCAGATCTGGGTAGTGACTCAGAAATGTACATGCTGTGCAGAAATTGCCTCAATGCTCTGCTTTATATCTGATAAGGTCAGTGATATCTAGATGATAGGTCTATAGCACTGTATAAACTAGCTGGCTCACAAGCTGAACACTCATAGATCTCCTTGACATTGTCAGGCCAAGCAGGCAGCGAAACCACAGAGGCATCAATAATCCTAATATATGGAGTTCATTTGAACAATGAAGTGTGCAGCATTTTAATGCATATATCATGCTGGAATGGGTGAGGGACAGCCTTCCCATAACTTTTCCTCTCTTCCTCCTGCAAAAGAAGAGAGCACATCATTCTGGAGATGCCTTGGTCTGATCCCACTGACGTGAATGGAGGAGGAAGAGCTGGAGATGGTGAGGGTGACTTTACATCAAACCTTGGCTGATGGAGAAATGGGAGATCATCCAGAGCAAGATGATTTGTTAGCTTATTCTACACCTGAAGTACATGTAGGCCACTCCAACCCAAAGTATGATTTGGCTACACAATTGCTGTTCTCCTAGATTGGTTGTACTGATTTGTCTGCACAGTATGCTGAGTAGTCAATCCTACTTTCCTGTGCTTCCCACAGACTCAGGTATAGAGGGAGGACTGGGTGTATTGGCATATCCTACAAGGGTGGTGCTGTAGGAGTAATAACCAGAGGCCAAGCTAATGCCCTGGTGATATAGGTTGAAATCCCAAAACAGTAGATGGCGAAGTTTGAAATAAAATAATCTGGAAACAAAAGCTAGTCTAATGTCTAATGGTGACCATGGAACCATTGTTGATTGTTTTAACAAACATCCAGTTCACTCATGGCTTTTAGAGAAAGAAAATCTGCCATTCTCACAAGTGTCAACCCACATCGGGCTACAAAATGACTGGCATTAATTGCTGTCTGAAATGTCTGTACAAGGCACTGAAGAAGAATTCTATGCTAGGGTTCTGAAGAAGAGTCATATTGAACTCAAAATGTTAATCAAAGCTTCAGGCAGGACAGCACATCACTGCTGAGTCATCTCACAGGCTGAGAAGCCACGAATCTGTGCATAAATTCCTAATTATGGGCTTTCTTGCTGGTGGGCTGGGGTTAGTCACTGGGGAAGACACATGCTTCTACACTTAATGCATTTTACATTAAATGTCAATGCCGTTTATTACTTATTTGCTTGTACCTCATCTCCAGGGAGAAAGCAGAATTGAAAATCATTAGTGACAGCAAGAACTGTAGATGCTGGAGTTAGAGATATCAGTGTGGAGCTGGAGGAACACAGCAGGCCAGGCCAAAAGAGCAGGAAAGTTGACATTTTGGTAGGGGCCCTTCTTCAGAAATGGGAAAGGGGAAGGGAGATGGGAAATAAATAGAGAGGAGGGGTGGGGCTAGGGAATGTTAGGTGATATTGTGATAGGTGAGGGCAAGTAGGGAGTGGTGAGGATTGGTTAGTGGCATGGGTGGGGTGGTTAGGTGAGAAAGAAGATAGACAAGTTGTGTCAGGTTGAGGAGTGGGGATGAGAAGGAGGTTTGGACATGGGATGAAACTGGGGGTGGGGACATTTTAAAACTGGTGAATTCCATGTTTAGGATATCAGGCCTAATTGTGTGTCTGGCTGCTGCCTGAACGTCCTGCTATAAAATCTGAGGTTCTGCAATGAGGTCAGCCTTCCTGAGAACAGCAGAACAGGACATCACTTCTAACCATTTACTTTGCAGAGAGGGTGTGCAGCGGAGGTCCTGGGATGGCAGAATTGTTTTATTTGAAGAGCTTGTGGATCAGGGCTGATGTCGACTGGAGTTTAGGAAAATGGGAGGAGATCTTATTAAAACTTACTAAATTCTTAAAGAGCTAGACAGTGTAGAACAGAAAAAGTGTTTCTCTGGCTGGGTGGTGAAGGGGTGATGGAGGTGATTAGTGAGGTGGGTGATTCTGAAACCAGGGAGAACAGATTCAGAATAAAGGGATGTCATTGAGGACTGGGATAAAAAGGGATTTCTTCACTCAAGGCAGTGAAATGTTGCGTTTTCTAACTCAGAGCACTGTGAAAGCTCATCCTGAGTATGTTCAAGAAAGACTAATAGATTACCGGGTATTGATGACATTAAAGGATATGGGTAAGGCTTGGAAAAATGGGTTTGAGATAGATGATCGGCAATGACCTGGAAAGCCAGAACAGGTTGACTGGCTTATTCTGGCTCCTATTTTCTTAATTATGCAGGACCTGATGGAAGTGATTGAGAAAGTCAAGAGCAGGAGTGTGCTCTCTCCAACTGGAAACATTGCACCAGCTGGTTTCAAGACCTCAGAAAGGTTTGCAAAGGTGAATGTTGTAACACTCCACACTGACCTTCCCAGCATTCTCCTGCATATGATTTCTCAGAACAACACACCCTGCAGTTCCACAGATTCCTCTTTTTCCAGGCTTCCCTGTTACTACATGGGTTTCCTCTGGGTCCTCCAGTTTCCTCCCACAGTCCAAAGATGTGCAAGTTAAGTGGATTGGTCAAGCTAAATTGTGCAGGGATGTGCAGGTTGGGTGGGTCTAGGTGAGATGCTGTACAGAGGATCATTGTGGACTTGTTGGGCTGAATGGCCTATTTCCCCACTGGAGGGATTGTATGGATAGCCTCCTCATCTTAATCCTCTCTTTGTTTGTATTGGACCATTGCAACTGTGAAGTAGGTTGCTACAACTGGAGCAGTTGGTATTTATTGTGGGTTAACTACCACAAGTTATCTTAAATACAGTTACTTATGAAGAAATTTCACTGATAATCAAATACTGAAATAATGATATAAATGTTATTAAGACCCCTCAAGTAGGCAAGTATCAGCCTGTGACCCAGCTTGGTTTTGCTGGATTAATGGTGAAATCTGGCCAGGATTCAACCAATTTAACAGACTGTCTGTGGATGTTTTCAGGATTTGGTCCTTTGAAGCTCTACTGCTGATTCGTTCTGGTGTTAGTTTCTTATACAATTTTCTCTCTTTCAAGTTTGCAGAGTGACATGAAAACACCAAGTGCTGGAGATCACAGAGGGCCAGGCAGCATCCATGGAGAGAGCGCAAGCTAACATTTTGAGTCTAGATGACTCATCTTCATCAAAGCCTCTAGACTCAAAACGTTACCTTGTTGCCTCTCCATGGATGCTGCCTAACCTGCTGTGATTTCCAGCACTTATTTTCAGTATAGATTCCAGCACTTGCAGTAATTTGCTTTTGCAGTGTGACATTATTGTTATCCTTTAGATTCTTCCAGCTCCAACATTGACTATACTTGAGGAAACTTCAAGTCTGTGGCTTGTCTTCTAATCAAAAATAACTTATTTGTTCCTTGTTACAGTCAGGGTCAGCCACCTATTTAAAACACAGCTTCTTCCTGCAATTTACCCCTTTACTTCAGAGCTTTGCTTCTGCAGGCAGCTCTAATTGTCCATTAATCACAAGGCACAGATTATCCAGTAAGTGTTATCTCCTCTCTCCCGGGAAACAGCTTGTTTACGTTTCTACTTTCCAGGGATGGTCAATTCACATGTTGTTGTAACTCTTTTTTATTATAGATTCTCCTTGTTCCCTTCAGCTCAAGAAACAATTTATTGCAGAAAAGGAGATATTGCAGCTTCTTTCAATCCATGTGTAACAGTTTATCTTAGTTGATTTTTTTTTCAATCTTTGAACATTTATTAAAATTCTGAAGTTTACACATTGAGCATCACTCTTGTCGGTCAGCAGATCCGGAAGGTGGTACTGCGAAAAGTGTTCCCATGCCAAGACTGGCAGCAGCTGAAGGTGAGTGAAGTGTTGGACAGGTGAAATGTTTTCCAAGATATTGGCAATCAGTTGTAAAGCAGTGAGAGCACTCTCTGAGTGCATGAGTGATATGAACAGTGGTTTCTATGTACTCATTGTTAGAGCTCTTCAATGTAACTGATCAAAGCCTTCCCAGACAGTAATTCCCCAACTCAATATCATTTTCCAACGCCTTCCCACTCTGTATGCTCCAAAATGTGTGTTCGCTGGGCTAGGATGTTCTGCTCTGAGCCTAGAAAATTCCACTGTTGATTTGCAACACAACAAAGACATACAATTACAAAATAATATGATGAAGTTTACCTGTATAATAAAACTGGCCACGTCTGATTTACCTGTGACGTTGTTTTCACTGAAGGTATATATGCATATTAAGATCCTCAGACATGTTCATGGAGAATCCTAAATACACTTTTAGGTGAAGAGAGCAGGCTGATTTAGTGCTCTAGTTCTCAGCATGCATTTAAATCGCAACTTGCAACTTTGTTTAATGATTGACAGCTGCATGATAAGTCACACTTGCAATACGTGGTCTTCTGTAGACTATTGTAGATAGAAATCCCCAGGGAAGTTATTAAAGATGCACTTGCAGTAATTTGAGTGAACTTTCGTCCAAAACGTTGAATAGAAGGTAAAGCAGGACATTTTCTGAAAAGCATTTCTAAGAAAATATAGTCGATAGTCTATAATAGCCAACTCACTATGAAACATCTTCACAAAGAATAAAATAAATAAGATATACAAAATATCTGTAAACATGGCTCAGTAGTTAGCACACAGCAGGCCAAGCAGCATCTCAGGAGCACAAAAGCTGACGTTTCGGGCCTAGACCCTTCATCAGAGAGGGGGATGGGGGGAGGGAACTGGAATAAATAGGGAGAGAGGGGGAGGCGGACCGAAGATGGAGAGTAAAGAAGATAGGTGGAGAGGGTGTAGGTGGGGAGGTAGGGAGGGGATAGGTCAGTCCAGGGAAGACGGACAGGTCAAGGAGGTGGGATGAGGTTAGTAGGTAGCTGGGGGTGCGGCTTGGGGTGGGAGGAAGGGATGGGTGAGAGGAAGAACAGGTTGGGGATGCAGAGACAGGCTGGGCGGGTTTTGGGATGCAGTGGGGGGAGGGTACGAGCTGGGCTGGTTTTGTGATGCAGTTGGGGGAGGGGAAGAACTGGGCTGGTTTTGGGATGCAGTAGGGGAAGGGGAGATTTTGAAGCTTGTGAAATCCACACTGATACCATTGGGCTGCAGGGTTCCCAAGCGGAATATGAGTTGCTATTCCTGCAACCTTCGGGTGGCATCATTGTGGCACTGCAGGAGGCCCATGCTGGACATGTTGTCTGAGGAATGGGAGGGGAAGTTAAAATGGTTCGCGACTGGGGGACGTGCAGTTGTTTATTGCGAACCGAGCGGAGGTGTTCTGCAAAGCGGTCCCCAAGCCTCCGCTTGGTTTCTCCAATGTAGAGGAATGTATCCAGGTGCAATGGATACAATATACCACATTGGCAGATGTGCAGGTGAACATCTGCTTGATATGGAATGTCATCTTGGGGCCTGGGGTAGGGGTGAGGGAGGAGGTGTTGGGAGCAAGTGTAACACTTCCTGCAGTTGCAGGAGAAGGTGCCGGGTGTGGTGGGGTTGGAGGGGAGTGTGGAGCGGACAAGGGAGTCGCGGAGTCGGTTCTTCGTCTCACCCATCCTTTCCTCCCACCTCAAGCCGCACCTCCATTTCCTACCTACCACCTCATCCCGCCTCCTTGACCTGTCCATCTTCCCTGGACTGACCTATCCCCTCCCTACCTCCTCACCTATACTCTCCTCTCTACCTATCTTGTTTTCTCTCCATCTTCGGTCCGCCTCCCCCTCTCTCCCTATTTATTTCAGTTCCCTCTCCACATCCCCCTCTCTGATGAAGGGTCTAGGCCTGAAACATCAGCTTTTGTGCTCCTGAGATGCTGCTTGGCCTGCTGTGTTCATCCAGCTCCACACTTTGTTATCTTTCCTGAGGATTGGTATAGTTATCTGAAGATGAATTCCCATCTTCACATTGAGTACACCGTCTGGCTGGTTGCTCATCATGACCAGCATAAATCCAGTCACTCAGGATTGGTCGCCCATGTGGCACTGTGGACCATCAACTCCAGCAGTAACATATTCCACTACAATCTGTAACCTCAAATTGGGCTGAGGTACCCCTCACTCTGCAATTACCATCATGCCAGGAGAACAATCCTGATTCAATGAAGCATAAAGGAGAACAGTCGGCAGTAGCACAAAGCGTTGCTGAAAATAACCTGTCTATTTGACAAATACAACACTGGATTATTAACACACGAAACCGCAGAAGCATCATGTTAACGGTGCTGAATAATCCCAAGTCCAATTCAATGGGTAAGAGGTCGACAGTCTGCCACATTAAGTTGTGAAGAGGATTGGATGGTTGGTGGTCTTGTTTCTGAAAAGACAAATGACATACAATTTTGCATTATCACATGAAACAGAAAGAAAGATCTGTTCCTTAAGAAAGGAAGATTAAAGCCTTAATGCATCATTCTAATTCTACACTAATTTGTAAGGGCTCATCTTTTTATTTTGTGTTTTTCAAAACTAGGGACAGAGATAAGAAACTAAGAACAGTGGTTAAAAGAGTGGCTGTAATTTTGAAAAGCAAGTACGCTAATACCCGTGCCATGCATCATGTAAACAAATTCTTGAACAAGCAGCAATTGTAGAGCTGTAGACAATTTGGAACTGAGGGAATGTTGATGCAGCTTTTGCTGGCAACAAAAAGTTAAATGTTTATGAGCTAGTGACCAGTTCCTAATGACAGGGACCTTTTTCTTATCCCGCCCACTACTGTGTGGTTGGTTCTCAAGAAAATGAACAGGTTGGAGCTGGCAACAAGTTATAGAGAGAGAGAGAGAGATGGACAGACAGACAGATAGAGAGTGAGGGAGGTGTTGAGTTCTTCCCAGCTCAGGTGTGGTCTCTGTTCTCTACAAAGTCAGAAGTCACACGACACCAGGTTATAGTCCAATAGGTTTTATTTGGAATTACACAAACTTTCGAAGAGCAGGTGCAGCATAACCTGGTGTCGTGTGACTTCTGACTTTGCTCACCCCAGTCCAACATCGGCACCTCCACATCTGCTCCTTGCCACCAAAACTCACTTGAAACATGAAGAAAATTAATTTATCATTCCTGAAACAGTTATAGTAAGTTGTGACTTTTTAGGTGATAAATCATAGGCTTTCTATAAGGGGACCAGCCACCTCTTGTCTCTCACCAACAAGCGGCACAATCAGAGATGAACAGCTAAAGTAAAGTGCTGGCCAGCAGAAGAGCCATAAAGATAAGCTCAATGACAGTACCTGGGAACAAAGGCCACTTATCAGTCTCCCCCAGTCTTCCCCCTTTGTCCATAATCTCTTTATCCTGTGCGTTTGCCTCTCTATGTGTGTCTAAAGGGAAGTTTATCAGGGGATTAGAATTTTAGTCAGCTGTATTATATGTTGATAACAGCTTGTCTGTAGCTAAAGTCGAATTTCTTTAATAAATAGTAATCAATGTTAAATACAAAAATTTAGTCCATGCTTTCTTTCAATCTGGGTCTGAAAGTCAGGTAGATTGGGAACTTTGCAAATTTTGAAAAATCTTAAACTTTTGTGATAATTTTGGGAATAGTTGGGTTCAACTTCCAGCGCACTTGCTCAGTTAGTTGTAGCAAACTGCAGATGCAGCCTCCATAAGAATTCCCTTCATCAATGATAGTGGACAACAGAATATAAATGGATGCTTGAAGCAACCATCTCCATGTTGAAGTTTTGAGTGGATGGTCTATCTCAGTCTTCCCAAATAGGTTGGCTTGCTGCAAATAAATGCATTCCTGGAAATGTCGTCAAATGACTTAGCCTCTCTCAAGTCATTAAGTGTCCAACGCATCCATTCTGTGTTGCACTGACTTCTATTGATTGGAATGGAAAAAGTCTCAATGGACATTTGGATGATGTTTGACTATCAACTAAATGGCAATTTTACCTGATTTTCAACATTTTTATATTTGGTGAAAAGAAATGTCAAAAGAAAATTACAAATAACAATCGTTTTAAATGTCGTTGTGATTTTTCTTTACGATTGATCTCAGAAGGGCCATGGAGAGTTATCTTCGATTCTTTGAGACTCTAGGACAGTCCTGGAGGGCAAAACACCATAAAAATCGATGTCTGATTTCCAGCCAATTCAACTCACTCCATGTGAAGTCAAAAAATGGTACTGAGTGCAAAGGTTATGGGCCATGACAACATCAAGGCTAAAGATTTGTTATCTGAATTAGCAATGTGCCTAGCCAACCTATTCTGGTATAGAAATAACACTGACATCTAGCATATCCTGTCCGTGAAACGCAGCACAAAACCAATCATTCCATGATTACCTACCAGCCTGTAATTAATCATTAGTAAGATGATGGAAGTTGTCATTGATCATGCTATCAAGTGACACTTATTCAACAAGTAGCTGTCAGGGATGTTCAGTTTGTGTAGTGACTTAAATCCAAACACCTGCAATTATCACACCAATGACCTTCCCTCCATTGTAAGGTCAGATGTGGGAATGTTTCCTGACAATCACAGCTCTACATTCACAGCTCTCCAGAAAATGAAGTGAAAATAAAAAATGCTGAGCAAGCCAGACTGCCTCTTTGGAGAGGAAAACACAGTAAATGTTCCCAATCAATGCTCTTTCATCAGAACGAAAATGTCATCCCTTGGAATGTTCCTGAAACCTGTGACCTGGAGCTGCGCAGCATCCTGCCTCACCATAGCCTCAACCATCAACCATTGATACGGTCAGTCTATTGGTTACCTGATAGGTGAAGCACAGGACAAAACTGGACAACACAATCTATGGATGTTTTTGAATCAACCTGTTTAGAGATGCAATCATACACCTTTGTTGCAGGTGAGACTTGGACCTAGGCCACCTGGTTTAATAGCAGCGACACTACCTCTATACCCCCTCCAAGCATGCTGTAAACTTGGGGCATTAATGGAGAAATCAATGCCCTGGATTTATACAGTGCTGACTGACCATTCGACTAAACTGCAGGCCATGAAAATGAGCAATGTTCTGGTCACTTGTCAAATGAATCTTCACTGATCTCTGCTGCCTTTCTGTCCACCAGTGCATTTGTCTTCATTTTTAAATTCCTCACTGGCCTTGTTTTATTTCAGCTCAGCAGTCTCTTATAACCTTATATCTCTTCCATTGTTCTTAATAATGAGTCACTGCAATGCTTCTTCGAAGTTATGGTTGAATTATGGGACTAGCAGATCAGAATTACAATTTGAGGCCTTAATGAGTTTAGTGAATGATGGAGTCATGCTATCAAGCTCCTTCAGGACCATATTGTTGCACTATCATCAACACAATAAGCTTTCTACAAATTTGCTTAATCTGAAGAGGTTTAAAGAGGCTCAGTTTGGACAGATATAAAAGATATCTGAGTTTAACTTGAGCCAAGTGAGGAACCAGCATGGTAAGTCACAAATTCTTCCAGATGGGTTGGTATGTAATTCCAAGATTTCAAGAACACAGACTGGTCCCATTTTGAGGTGATGCTAATGCTAGTGCTATCCCGTCAGTGGGTAAAAGTTGGGCAAGCAGATCAGGTGCTTGTTGTACAAGTTTCTGAAAGGGTTAACATTCAGCAAAAATTATGATGATGCCATATAGGTGAAAGGACAGAACATGTTTGGATCTTAAAGGAGTGAAACCGAACATTTAGACCTGCTCAAAGCCTCTGTAATAATTTTTATCATGTCAATGTTGTCTGTAATTAATTGCTAACATGCAATATGCTATGTCTTCCTAACTACAAGAGATCTTCTACTTAGACCAGAAAGTTGTTTTTTCTCTCTGCCACATTAGAAGCCTTAGTTTTCTTGACTAAAGAGGATGGTCTACACTTGGGTCATTGAGTTGTTGAGGCCATACTCCCATGGTCATAGCCTATACCCTGTAGGATGGTCCCCATAATGTTAGCCGAAAGCTGCATCTTCTAGCTCACTGTGGGCCTTGGAACACTGAAGTGTTCCTTGTGGCACTGCTTCTATCAAGGAAGGCTTTAAACAATACTTTTGCCTACAGCCTCTTCTGGACCTGCACTAAACTCTGACTTCACCGTGGGTAGTTGCAAGATGGTCTGGTCTGATATTGTTGATGCCCTGCTTTTGAATGTCAAGTCTGTGTTTGTTAAGATAACATAGTACGTGGCATTAATGAGCATCACATGACCTAGAGAGGAATGGGTGTAAGCGGTTCAATATTTGTGCTTATGGATATTTTCTAATCAATCTGTTCAATGATGTCTTTACTCACCTCTAGAGCAGGTGAAACTTGAACCAAGGCCTTGTGATGCAGATGTAGGGACGCCACCACTGCACCACTAAAGCTGTTAAATTTGTGCCCATTTACATAGCTGTTCTTATTGTAGTCTTAGCTGGGAGTTGATACAACTGTAACAAGCATTGTCCAATGAGCATTATAAGTCTTAAAATGATCCTCAATGAGATCAGGACTAAACAAATAACTGGAGCAAAGTGGAGTTAATTTTGAAATATTCTGAGTAGAAATGATTATTGTGCTCAAAGTCAGCCAGCGTCCTTTGATTTTCTAGTCATCAATATAAAAATCTCAGAAAGTGGGTCAGCTTACTTTACATTGGTCTGGGCATATAGTAGGAGCTCAGGTTTTTCTTCCTTTGTTCATTAGGCCCTGTGTTATCAGGGAATTATTGTAGTTTATAAGGTTTTAAACCTTCAGGAAAAGTCTAGCAATGTCATTTTCAAGGTGCGGCCTGGAATTGACATTGCTGGCTTGGAGTTCTAATACTTATTGCAAAGTAAAGTTATTTTTAAAATTTCAGATATTTAATGTCCTTGTATTAACAGCTAATGGTTTTAGTTGTAATACCACAGTATATATTGTTGATAAGTGTTAAGGATAATGACGATGAGTTGCAATATTATTAAGATTCCTCTTTGTACACCAGCAGAGACGAACATAGCCCGAGGTTTGTTTTACCAATATCGCACTGAGCTTTATACAGGGACCCATCTGTCTGTGGGAACAGCTGGAATCTATTCTCAAAGGGCAAGGTTTCTCCTGTGCGCAAAAGGCATATGGGGGATGGGACGATATATAAAAATCATTTTGTTGCTGCAAACCAGCCCCCAGCTGGTCACTAAGCTTAATATTTTGCCCTTCAACCTCTCCTAATTGCTGACAGTGACTACTGTTCAGACTAACCATTGTTAGAACATCTCTAGACAGCCATTTGCACATTTTAATTTGATAGTTTCCACTGATTGTTAGAAAAGAGATCTCGCAGCCTATTGGTTTACTTGGGGTGGGAATTCTGCAATATTTCACTGGAGGTAAATCCAGACCTATTCCTAAATTTATGAATAAGAAATTTTCCACAGAACATATTATTTTGCACATGCCAAAAGCTCTGGTGATTTCACAATAATGAAAATCACAGCAAACAGGATATCAGTGAATGTATTTGCACATAAATGCAAAGTTAGAAATAAATTCATCTTACGCTTATCACAAGCAGAGCAGGTCCCCATACCTATGAGAAAAGAAAACAGGGACTGAAGGGTGGGGTGTCAGGCAAATAAGTTCTACCTGCAGTTCAAAGTAAAGCTTTATTTTATGACAGATGGGTACCTACATACCACAAGCTCTTAGATATTATAGATTAGTCTAGATGCTGCCATGTTAAAACTGTTATAGTGTAGGATTTAATTTAAACACTGTTGACTCCAGACCCACAGAAATATAGATGACTCTTAACTGCCTTCTGGGCAATAAATGCTGGTAATAACTAGTAACACCCTCATCAAATGAATGAAGAAAGAAACTGGAAATGCATTACTTCTAACCATTTGATATACATCACTTATTTTTCAACATTCATACTGTCCTGAAAACTATAATCTATTGAGGCATGTACATCCAAATCATATTGGTGAATCAAACAGAAAAGAATGATGTTATTTATTCCATATGCTTATGTCATTGTACATATATTTATATAAATTAGAAAACATTCACAAACAATGTTTGCAGAAGAAAGGAATGATGTGCCTATATAAAATGGAATGCTCACTGCATTAATCCAGCTTTCTTTTACAGCTCTTCAACACTCAGTTTCAGTTTTGGTTTATGAGGATAGGCTGGGACTTTTTCACAGCAGCATAGGAGGAAGAGTGTTGACCTTATAGAGGTTCATAAAATCACAAGAGGCATAGATAATATGAACAGTGATGGTCTTTTCTCTAGGGTGGGGGTGTTCAAAACTAGGGGGCTTATTTTTAGGGTGCAAGGAGAAGGATTTAAAGAGGACATGTGGGCAACTTTTTACACATGAGTGGTTCGTATGTGGAATGTACTGCCAGAGGAAAGGGTGGATACAGGTACAGCTACACCATTTAAAGGACTATTTGGAATAGGAAAGATTTGGAAGGATATGGGCCAAACACAGAAAAATGGGACTAATTCGGTTTGCGAGCACAGCTGGTGTGGACCATTTGGACAGCCAGGTCTGTTTCCGTGGTGTGTGAATCTATGACTCTATGACTCATACTAATTCAACAGAAACAGGGGCTCATGTCATTATCCAGCAACGCTTCCTGACCCCCTCAGCCATTCTTATTATTTGATGAGGTTTCCAAACCTAACCTTGATCTGGAACATTGGCACTGTAATTAACACAGGACTTACGTCAAATGTATGTTTGCAATTTACTGTAGGTCACCAATCACTTCCAAAAAGATTTTTGCAAGATCTGTTGCAAATAATATTTTAGCTGTGCCAACAACCCATGTCTTTGTTGTTTGATGATAAAATAATCTGATGCTACGTATTTCGAATTCCAGTATCTCAAAATAGGTAATACTAAGCAATCTTCACCAAGAAAGGAAACTGTGTAGAAACAGGAAAAGACGTTCGAACAGGACAAATGTGTTTGTTCTGCCTCTCTAAAATGATTAGAATGAGAATCTTCAGGTCTCCGTTTGACCCTAACACATTAATCAATGCAGGCTTTACAAACAAATCATAGATTTCCTTCAAACTACAGCTTTCTTGTGCAGGTTATTGAACAAAGAAAGAATTTGAGCAACATCAGAATAAAGGCCACGTAATGTGATGGTGTCAAGTGTTTATCTTATGCTTTAAGGTTCTGGTTTCTTAGAAATCTATTCTCAACTTTGCCTGTTCGGCTGGTCACTGTTGCAATGGTTACCTCAATTTCCTTTCCCACAGTTTTCCATTTGTAGTGAAGACCTTTATTACTCACAGATGTGACCACAATTACAAAATAAATATAACAAACATGAGCTTGACTTTAAGTTCAACTTCAATGAGAAAAATCCTATAATTCTTGAACAGCCTGAAGATAACCTTCTGAAGATAGGTGGCAGCTGTGGACATGGCGGTGTTGCTTTATATAAGTGAAGGTCTTCACAGCCTGGCACAATAGCTCCATGAAATATGGTACTGCCAACCCCTGCCTGATCTAGTCTAATCTAGCTATCTTCAAGGTTGTAGATTTGGCAGAAACTGGAGAATTAAAACTGATTCATACTATTTAGAGGTCTTGTGTTTCTCTTGAAGCTTAAACACATTTTTTATTTGAGCTCTATTGGCCTAAACATCTGGCAGATGGCATTGTGTTGACAGAAGTGAGATGAAACAACCTTTTCTCCTATGGATGTAACCCTGTTGTAACTGGCAGTCTCGATTCTCTTAGATATACAGAGAGATGGAGACTGTCTCAATCTACTCAGTAATTTCTCTGACACTTGTGGGAAGAGGCAGAAAAGAAAGGCATAGGAGTTGTACTCCATGTTGATCCTAAATTGAGAGAAACAAAGGGGTGGGGAAGGTGGATAATAAGTGGTCAATGTTCCATGATGGAAAGATGTGAAAAAGATTAAAAAAGAACTTAGATAGTATTAATTCAAGAGCAAATGTGCTGTGTGGATAGTTAAAAGAAAATTGTGTTGGGCATCTAGGCACTTCTAGATCCATTACATCTGTTATATTCTTACGAATCTGGCCATGGCATTTTACCAGCATCAGCATCAGTCATGTGGCACCCATTCAGAAGACATTAATTGGGTGCCAGAACTGTGTACCAAAAGCATACAGAGGTAACTGACTGTGTTCTCAGTTATTGTGTGTCTCTGATTTGACACTGACTGATATTTTGACCTCACCGCAGTAGCTAAACAGCCCTGCTTTAACGTATACAGCTAACACACCTACTAACTAAGGGAGTGGCCACTGGCACCCTCATGGGCCTAACCTATGCTTGCCTCTTCGTAGGATATGTAAAACAGTCCCTCGTCTGCTGCACACTGGCCCCATCCCAATGTCTTCCTCCGTTACATCAATGACTGCATCGGCGCTGCCTCGTGCTCCCATGAGAAGCTTGAACACCTTTACTAACATTGCAAATACCTTTCATCCCAACCTCAGATTCACCTGGACCATCTCCAATACATCCCTCTCCTTCCTGGACCTCTCTGTTTCAATCTCTGATGACTGCCTTGTAATCAAAATTTATTTCAAACCCACTGACTCCCACAGCTATCTAAACTATACCTCCTCTCACCTACCTTCCTGCAAGAAAGCAATCCCCTATTCCCAATTCCTCCACCAGTTCCACTCGCCCATGTCCCAGATATCCTCCTATTTCAAGAAGCATAACTTACCCCCACCAGTGATTGAAAATGCCCTCAAATGCATCTCTTGCGTCTCTCATATCTCTGCCCTCATATTGCCTCCCCCAGCACAAACAAAAATTGTCCCCACATATCACCTCAACAACCTCTGCCTCCAATGTATCAGTCTCTGTTACTTCTGCCACCCTAAAGCTGATCGCACAACCTTAGATATGTTCCCCTCCCCATCCCTATCAAGCCTTTCGCAGGAACTGCTCGCTCCATGACTCCCTCATCTGCTCTACACTCCCCACTAATCCCACCATCCTGGCACCTTTCCCTGCCACTGCAGACTATGCTACACCTGCCCCTACCCCTCACCCTTCACCTCCATTCAAGGCAAAAAAAAACACACCTTCAACTTCAGACATAGGTTCACCTGCACATCCATCAACTTGGTCGACTGCTTCCATTGCTGAAGTGGAGATTCAGAGACCATTTTATAAAACATCTGTGCTCTGTGCATGAAAAACAGCAACACCTTCTGGTCGCAAACCATTTTAACTCCCCCTCCCACTCCCTGGGTGACATGTCCATCCTGGGTCTCCTCCAGTGTCACAATGACACCACCCGGAAACTGAAGGAGCAGCACCTCATATTCCACCTCAGGAGCCTACAGCGCGATGGCCTGAACGTGGATTTTACCAGTTTCAAAATCTCCCCACCCCCAACCTCATCCCATGACCAACCCTCTCTCTCATCCCTGCCTCCTTGGCCTGACACAACCTGTCCATCTTCTCTCCCACTTATCCACTCCTCCCACCTCTCTGACCAATCCACAACATTCCCTACCTGCACTCACCTACTACCGTCCCATTTCCTTCCCCAGCCCCACCCCTCCTCCCTCTATTTATTCCTGAGCTCCCCTCCCCATTTCTGAAGATGGGCCTCGATCTGAAACATCAAATTTCCTGATTCTCTGATGCTCCCTGGCCTGCTGTGTTCCTCCAGCTCCATGCGATTTTATCTCTAGCAAGTGGAAGGGCCATTTCTTTACCACCAGGATTACAAAATCATGTTGGTTGCTGATTAATGTTAATTAATCAAACACTGTCAATGGCTATTTAAGTTTGTGCAAATGCTTGGTATGTTGAAGAACTGGCTATAGTTGCTGAAGTTTGGAGGGAATAGTGCTGTGTGTCAATGTCTTCACTGTGAGTACACTACCTCCAGACAGATATTTGCTTCAACTCATTGACGCTTTAGCTACACGTCCCTTAGGACTGCAACATGAAAGGGAGATAGAACAAGACCAGAAAAGAAGAGAGCAAGTTGCTCACAGGCGTAAGAGGAGGAGGGGGAAGGGTTTGTAGATCACTGTTCACCAGTGTCCTCTTGAAGCATTTCTCTTGCTTCCAGCTAAGTCAGCTGCAGTGTGTGTCAGCTGTGTTTTAGGAGGAGGTGCTCACATATTCTGTTACCTCTTACACTGGGCCTGCAGGGCATGCCAAGAATGACGCTGCCAGTGATCAAGAAATTGACTATATAGGCTTCGAATTTCTTTGTTTTGGGATCCTTCCAAACTGGAGAAGACTAACTATGCTTCCTGCAACAGATATGTGACCTGGCCAGTGACAGATCATCTCTTGACAGGAGCCTACTCGCAAAGTCTGAAGTAGGAAATAAAAACTTTTCAGGTTACTGTCCAAAAGCAGCAGAAAGTGAGCTCCAAGGCCTGGGGTTTCTCCCCAGGGTCAAAAACGCAGAGGCAGATCATCTGACATTCTGTATGGGTGCTAAACGTGGCCCCTACAGAGGCCTATCTCAGTGTTCCAAGCTTGTGACAAACTATAAAGAAAACCCTAAATTGTCCTCCAACCTTCACATCCCTCCACTGCCAAACATTCCCTATGTCCCATTGATGCAAACAAATGCCATCTCATGAACGCTATCCATACCCATGGCTCTTCAGAGCCTCCATGCCACCCCATGCCTTCCACCCACTTTCATAATTCCTATACCACCCATATCAACTAATATGTCTGCACCCATCACCCCACAATCCTTTATAGCCTAACCTATGCCATCAACCAACTCCTCCTGGTTCCTCATAGCCACTATTCCAACATAGTGCCAACCCATGCCCGTTACGCCATTCTTTATCCTATACCTACCATGCTAATTAATTCAAAATCTATTATAGGCAGACCTCAGGATCTAGGCTGAGATTAAATAAATTTATAAGAGTCTACTTTAAACTTTATTTACAAAAGGCTCTCTGATTTGTAAGAGCCAATTTCTACAATTACAGTCCTATGATTACATGATACTTTATGAGAACAAATGTTTCATTCAAGTGCTTAATCCCTTATAAAAAAGAAGCATTGGAAATCATAGTTCCACTTCACAGCGTACTTAAACACGAGATGTGTAAATCAAACAGTGAAATGGCAGGCATGTCACTGTGATAATGTACGTTTGTGGCATCATTCATCCAGTGATGAGTGAACTGTCTCTAACCAGCCAGGGAAATTGCTACTGAATCAAGTGTGGTGACTTACCTCGACTTAAAATAAGCAAAATAACAGTGATAGAGAAAATGACAGTAGAAGCGTTTAGACCTGAAACGTCAGCCTTCTTGCTCCTTTGATGCTGCTTGGCCTGTTGTGTTCATCCAGCTCTACACCTTATTACCTCAGCAGTAAAGAGTGATCCATTCTTGGACCAGATAGTTTCCATCCAAAGATTTTAAATGAGATCTGGGAATATTCTAAAATAAACTAAAGTTTTCTTGATTTAGATATTTCTTCGTTAGATTAGGAAATTACACGTTTAACTGTGCTATTTAGAGGCATTGGATAAGAGGAACTTGGCAACGATAGACCTGTTAGCCAAACATCTGCTGGCCATGCTAAATTGCCCCGTAGGGTCCATGGATGTGCAGGCGAGGTGGGTTAGCCATGTGGAATGTAGAGTTACAGGGATAGGGTTGGGGGAGTGGGCCTGGGTGGGATGTTCTTTGGAGTGTCAGTGTGTGGACTCAATAGGCTGAATGGCCTGCTTCCACACTGTAGGGATTCTATGATTCTATTCCCTGTATGTAGAGGGTTGGCTGGCAGCTGGATTAAAAATGTCAAGATATTAATTGGAACAGATAGGGTAAATAGAGAAGGACTATTTACACTGTGTTGACAACGAGGACTAGGAAGCATTGTGAGTAATAGGGCCATATCTTCAGGAGTGAAGTTAGGAACTGCTTAAAAATATAAAACATAGAAAATCAGAAATTCCTTCCACAATGAGAATTGATGCTGGTAATTCACATCTGAGATTATCGGCTTTTTAATGTTTTCTATAAATTATGCAAATATGATAAAGATAGGATATGGAGATGAATCATAGATCATTCAAGATCTAATTGAATAGCAGAAGGGGTCAAGGGGTTGAATGGTCTGTATCAGTGCCTGTAGAATGCTTTATTATCTGAAGAATTGAGAATGGATATAAACACATTCCACAAAAAGTTAGCATATAAATTCAGCAGGTCATAAAGACAGCAAGTGGAATCTTGGCCTTTGCTTCAAAGGAAATTTAAAGTAAAAAAAAAGGGTGATCTTACTAAAATGATGTAAGACACCAGCTGGAATACTTTAACTGGTTTTGGCCCCTTATTGGCATTGCAGGCTGTACTGAGAAAGTTCACGAGGTTGTTCCCATGTGTGGAGAGGCTGTCTTGTCAGAAGATGTTAAGAATTTTGGGTCTGTGCTCATTGGAGTTTAAAAGAGTGAGAAGCAACCTTCAGGAAACATTGAAGTTTCTTAGGGGATTTGACAGGGTACCTGCAGAAAGGTTGTGTCCCATTGTGACAGAGTTTAGATCCAAAGGACATAATCTCAGAATAAGGGGTCAACCACTTAGGTCAGACATGAGGAAGATTGTTTTCTCTCAAATGGGAGTGAATCCATGGAATTTTTTTACTGCAGAGGGCTGTAGGGGCTGGGCTGTTAAGTATATTGAAGACAGAACTAGACAGGTTGTTAAGCGTTAAAGAAATCAAGGGTGTGGGAAAAGACAGAAAAGCAGAGTCAAAGGACTTTGAGATCAACCATGATCTTATTGAATAGCAGGGCATTTATGGTGGGCTGAATGGTCAATTGATGTTCTGATGTTTTATGGTCTGATGGACTACTGCAAAATAATTAGTGAGCAACACCTTTTTAACCCTGAGGATGAAGGGGTGGCTGCTGTTGTAGCGGCTACGATACCTGAATTTAGGTACAGCCCTTTGGAAGTCCAGCTGATTCTGAGATTCTGATTAGCTGTCAAACCTACTTTTTTCTTGCAGCTAGAATTTTATGTTTTGGTTGGATTATTTTACGTGACAAATCAAATCCACAGCAGTTAACACATAATACCCAGATGATCCGATTCATTAATAACTCCAACTTCTTCTTTAACTCTTGGAACAAGTGCATAGCCCAATAGCTGTCTCTTGTCATGTGTTCGATCAATCTAAAATGGAATATTTAACCGAAATCTCTTTGCAAGTAGGTGTTTTACTTTGAAGGTCAGAATTTGTGCATAATCGGCTAATTTAGAGAAGATTAACTCTACTGTATTCTACTAAATCTTTTCACAAGCAAATCTTTCAATCCCGCTGAAAATAAAATTATATAATTTTGGGATACTGGATTTAACCAGAATCCTAATATCATGGTTTCCTCTAAGAAAATTTAACAGATTCTAAGCTATATATTTTACAACTCTATTGCATAATTTTCTAAGTGCAATGAATCAGCTTACAAGTTCATTTTAATTAAAATTGTCATAGATAGTGTATAATAATCAAATGGTGCATTGCAGTAAGCAGCACTTAGAGTATGGATGCAATGTGGTTAGATTAGATTAGATCCCCTACAGTGTAGAAACAGGCCCTTCGGCCCAACAAATCCACCCTGCCTCTTGGAACATCCCACCCAGACCCAGCCCCCTATAACCCTTACACATGTGAACACTACAGGCAATTTAGCATGGCCGATCCACCTAGTCTGCACATCTTTGGACTGTGGGAGGAAACCAAAGCACCCGGAGAAAACCCACACAGACACAGGGAGAGTATGCAAACTCCGCACAGATAGTTGCCCGAGGCTGGAATCAAACCCAGGTCCCTGGCACTGTGAGGTTGCAGTGCTAACTACTGAGCCACTCTGGTTTTGCTTTACATTTTCATAGAATCATACGGCATTGTTATAGGACAGAAGGTGGCCATTTGGCACAAAATATCTGTGCTAATTCTCCCAATGAGCAGGGCAACTCCGGTGCTTTCTCTCTGTAATCATGCACATTAACCTTTTTCAAATAATTATCAAACTTCCTCTTGAATGCCTCAATTGACTGTACCTCCACTGTACCCTCAGATCCTAACCAGTCACTTCGTGAAAATATTCTTCCTGACATCTACCATTGTTTGTCTTGTCAATTACCTTAAAGTTACACCCTCTTTTTCCTCAACCTTCCATCAGTGGGATTAGTTACTCCTAGGTACTTTGTAATCTCATTATTATTTTGAATAACTTGATAAAATCTCTTGTCAAACTTCCCTTCGAGAAAAATCCTCCAATCTAACAATATAATTAAAATTCTTCACCCTGGAATAACTTCCAAGAATGTTTTGTACACTTTTTCTAAAACCTTCACATATTTCCTGAAGTATGGCTTCAGGGGTGTATGCAATATCCCAGTTGAGGGTGAGAGTGTTTTATATTAGTTAAATGTAAAATCCTAACTCTTCTAGTCTTCATTTCTCTTCCCACATGTAGTGGTGCATGAAGCAGACAAAATATGTGCTTATGACTATTTCTATTGCTAGTTTTTCCTGAAATGGGTTGCTAGAGAGTCAGCAAAGTCTATAGCTTTAAGGGCACCACTCCATATCAATCATAACTGACTATGAGACTGTCCCACTCTTACCACCTCTCATAGATCTATTGGAAGGATTTACAGGTTAATAATCAGCCTAAAAATCAACCTTTTGGCCACATTATGACTGTTCCTTCCATAGATAAGTCCAGGGGCAACAATTCTTGTCTAGACACAGAGACATTAGACCTCACTGTACTCTGTGGTTCCTATTAATAAAGCCTAGGATACAGTAAGAGATAACAAAGTGTGGAGCTGGATGAACAGAGCAGGCTAAGCAGCATCTTAGGAGCACAAAAGCTGATGTTTTGGGCCTATGATGAAGGGTCTAGGCCCGAAATATCAGCTTTTGTGCTCCTAAGATGCTGCTTAGCCTGCTGTGTTCATCCAGCTCCACACTTTGTTATCTCGGATTCTTCAGCATCTGCAGTTCCCATTATCTCTAGAATACAGTAAGCTTCATCAACCCACTTTAAATTGACCTGTCATCTTCAATGACTCACATTGACACCTTGGTCCTACTGCTCATGCACCCTTTTTAGAAAAGGGTGTTTTACATTGTCTCTCTCTGAACACTTCTTACCAAAATGAATCACTTCAAACTTCCCTGTGTAAGTTTTCATCTGCATTTTTCCAACTGTACCACTGATTCGTCTATGTCCTTTTGGGGTTCTACATTATCTCCACCTCATAGTTTGGAGTACTTTGAATTTTTCAGTTATGCACAAAGTTTAAAATTGTGCCTGTTCCACTAATGTTTTGGAAAAGCAAAGGTCCCAAAAACTGAGCCTTGGCGAACTACCCCTAAAACATCCTCCAAAGTAAAACAAAAATCCCTAGCCAGGACTCTGTTTCCTGTCAATCGGCCATTTTCATATTTGTGTTGCTATGGCATTGTGTGTTACAGGTTCCTTAAGTTCTTGCCCATTAGTTGTGATGTTTTATAGCCTCCAAGTGAAGTATAACATTTTGAGGGATTAAATAAAAACCAAAAGAACTGCAGATGTGTGCATCAGGAATAAAAACAAAAGTTGCTGGAAAAGCTCAGCAGGTCTGACAGCATCTGTGAAGGAAAAGTCAGTTAACGTTTCGGGTCCAGTGACCCTTCCTTAGAACTCACGGTAGCTTGAAAAACATCAGTTTATATGCAGAAAATAGGGAGGGGGTGTGCTAGGGAATATACAATAAGATAGAGTCTAAAGATAGAGAAGAACAGTTAGAGAGATAAAGGAGTTGATAACGATCTGAGCTGGGAGCATAAATAGTTGTTAATGGGGACAATTAATGACTAATAATAGGTAGTGTGTAATGGCAGGCTGTGTGACAACAGGGTAGAGAAATAAATAGGGAGAGAGGGGGAAGATGGATAGAGGAGAAGATAGGTGGAGAGGAGACAGATAAGTTAAAGGGGAGGGGATGGAGCCAGTAAAGATGAGTGTAGGTGGGGAGGTAGGGAGGGGATAAGTCAGTCCAGGGAGGATGGACAGGTCAAGGAGGCGGGATGAGGTTAGTAGGTAGGGAATGGAGGTGTGGCTTGAGGTGGGAGGAGGGGATAGGTAAGAGCAAGAACATGCTAGGGAGGCGGGGACGAGCTGGGCTGGTTTTGGGATGCGGTGGGGCAAGGGGAGACTTTGAAACTTGTGAAGTCCACATTGATATCATTGGGCTGCAGGGTTCCCAAGCAGAATATGAGTTGCTGTTTCTGCAACCTACGGGTGGCATCATTGTGGCACTGCAGGAAGCCCAGGATGGACATGTCGTCTGCGGAATGGGAGGGGGAGTTGAATTGGCTCGCGACTGGGAGATACAGTTGTTTATTGCGAACCGAGCGTAGGTGTTCCACAAAGCAGTCCCAAGCCATCGCTTGGTTTCCCCAATGTAGAGGAAGCCACAACGGATACAGTATACCACATTGGCAGATGTGCAGGTGAACATCTGCTTGATGTAGAAAGTATTCTTGGGGCCTGGGATGGGAGTGAGGGAGGAGGTGTGGGGGCAAGTGTAGCACTTCCTGTGGTTGCAGGGGAAACTGCTGGGTGTGGTGCTGTTGGAGAGGTGTGTGGAGCAGTCAAGGGACCCACAGAGAGAGTGGTGTTATTGGTGGACTGTTAATCCTGGGGACCCAGGTTTGAATTCCATCTTGGCAGGTGGCGGGATTTGAATTTAATATATATCTGGAATTAAGGGTCTAATGATGGCCATGAATTGATTTTTGTGGGCGGCACGATGACTCAGTGGTTAGCACTGCTGCCTCACAGCGCCAGGGACCTGAGTTCAATTCCACCCTCAGGTGGCTGTCAGTGTGTAGTTTACACATTGTCCCCGTGTCTGCGTGGGTTTCCTCCTGTTTCCTCCCAAAGTCCAAAGATGTGCAGGCTAGGTGGATTGGCCATGCTAAATTGCCCATGGTGTTCAGGGGTGTGTTGGTTAGGGGTTGGGTCTTTGTGGGGGGGGGGGGCGTTGGGGGCTTGGGTGGGGTTGCTGTGAGGGTCAGCGTGGACTTGTTGGGCTAAAGGGCCAGTTTCCACACTGTAGGGATTCTATGAATATGGGAAACAAACACATACATATATGCAATTTAATTATGAAACTGTCTCCAACCAGTCAAAAATAAATGGCTTTGTATAGGAAAGTTTAATCCAATGTATTATCTAATTTGGAAGTTCACTGTGTTACATTTATGCATCTTTTCTGATTTTAACATAAGGACCATTTATTATTTCATGTTATGCTTCACACAATTTATATCTTAAAAAGTTAATTGTTACAATGAAAATGAAAAATATTTTTATTCATTCTTTGGATGTGCAGCTGTTGGAAATGGTGTCATTTATTTATTTTCCACCCTTAACATCCTTAACCAAAGTGAATGTAACTTTGCATTATTATTCATTGTGGCTTAAACATAAATGTTGTATTTACCATTATTTTAAATACTATTTTGGTGATTTTAATGTTCTATGTGATCTCCTTCTTTGCCTTTTCATGATTGATTCTCATATATGATGAGTGCTTTGTCCTAATTCTAGTATCATTCAGAGTTCAGCTTTCAGCCCAATCTTAGCAAGATGATGTGTGTTTCTCATGAACTTATAGATATCCTTTGCTGTATATTGCCTTATGAATTGATGCAAAGTGTGGTGTAAATTGCACAAATGTGTCACAATTTGAAGTTTCAGGATTTGTATCATATTACTGAAGTAAAATTGGGTGAATGTGTAGTCAATCATTTCTGCTGGAACCATTTGAAATGAAAAATACTATTGTACAATGTACAGTAGCCAGAAAATGTATATTTGATAAAAAATATTTTCTCTAATTTGTGCTCCTTGTGGTTTTGTATCTAATTTCATTTGCTTTCAATATGAACAATGTGAAAGTACTGATTTTGTAGTGGATGATTGGGTCAAATCTAATGTAATTTGGATCTGCTAATTGGTTTAGTTGTTAGATTCCATGCTTGCAGAGAACACACTCCACTCATCTTACCATGGACTAAATAATACACACACGTGGAAATGTAAGGAAACTATCTGAAGGGTTGAACATAATTTTTCAAGCTGCATTGAAAGTAGTTGAAAGGGATGTGCTTAGTTTCAAACTGCACCAGCATTTACAAGATGGTTGAAATAGTTAACAAAATTTTCAAGTGCAAATCAAGACAGCATTTAGGAAAAACACTTTGATACACCGGTTACTGAAGATACTTGAAAGGTGTCAAGAACTGTCTTGTATTATTAACATTAATGTACAAATTCCCAATCAAAATCCGAATTGATATGTGAGGATAATCTTAAACACATATTCAGTCGAATGCTGCATGGAGATTCTAGAGGCACCCTTAATACAAAACTGAAAGAGTGATTTGGTAAGAGTGATTACATCACTTGAAAACGGCAGAAGGTTAATTTGCCGTAACCGAGCATTAGCTGGCCTGGTGCGTGGGGTTAAAACAAAGTCTTGAATACAGACAGAGTGTTCGCTGGTAGGAAACTGAGTGCCCTGAAATGTTAAGTGTTAGTTTGTGAGAGGCAGAGTATTTATCAGGAGACTGACAAGCTATTAGTTCATGCGAATGTTGAACTGAAACTGCCAAATGAGCAGAAGCTAGTTTGGTGAACTGACACAATAGTAGGCCATTGATCTACAAAACTGAGCAAGTTATATTCAGCCTATGAAACTGAGTAGCCAAGCTTGCAAATTAAAGGATTGAATTCATTGCTGTTCTTTTTACAAACATATTTGAGTGAGCATTTTTTATGGCCAAAGTGATTTCAACATTACTATAATAGTGTTTAGAAAGAGAGGGTAGAATGTAAGTTTCATTTCATGACAGCAGAATAAAGCCAAAGAAATATTTCTGAGACACAGTTACTGTTGTCACACAGCTGTCACCATGCACACTGGAAGATTTCACAAAAAAATGAAACAAATGCCAAGTAATTTGTTTTAGTGGGGTTTATTCAAGAAAAATATAGGTCAGGACACTAGGAGAACTATCTGCTCTTCTTTGAATAATGGACTTGGATTCTTTTCACCTCCCTAACAAAGCAGATGGATCCTTAGTTTAATGTCACCTGTGAAATACAGTACTCCTAACAGTGGCGCACTACCTTAATCCTGGACTGAAGAAAGAGAAACAAAAAAGGGCCTGGAATTTCCACTTCACATACAATTGGTAATCAGGGCACAAATTGCAGAAAAAAGCTTGAGACGATTTTTACTTTACGCAATCAAGTTTAGAATGTTCAGTCCCATTTGTAACTGCTCAAATACTGAAGCAGTCTGTGCTTGCATGGCCAACATTTAAGTTTGGGCTGATAAGTAACATTTGCAACAAAAGTGCCAGGCAATGATCATCTCTAATAAGAGTCAATCTAATCACCACCACCATTTGAGATTCAATGGTGTTATCATCATTGAATTCTCCACCATTAACATTCTTGGAGTTACCATTGACCAGAAACACAACTGGACTTATCACATTGACACAGTGACTTCCCAAAGTTTGTTCACCATGGACAAGGAACAAGTCAGGAGTGTGATGGAACAGTCCCCAGTTGTCTAGTTGGGTGCAGCACCAACAGCACTCAAAAAACTTGACACAATCCAGGACAAAGTAGCCTCTTTGATTAGCACCACAACCACATGCATCCATTCCTTCCACCACTGATGCTCTGTAGTAGCAGTGTGTACTATCTACAAGATTCATTGCGGAAATTCACCAAAGATACTCAGATAGCACCCTCAAAACACACGGTCACTTCCATGTAGAAGGACAGGGGCAGCAGATACTCGGGGATACCGTTACCAGAAAAGACCACTCGAGCCATTCAACATTCTGATTTGGAATTTTATCACTATTCCTTCAGATTTGCTGGTCAAGATCCTAGCATTCCCTCCCGAACAAAATTGTGGATCAACCTACAACATGTGGACTGCAGTGGTTTGAGAGCACAGCTTACCATCACTTTCTCAAGAGGAGCTAACGATAGGTAATAACTGCTGATTCAGCCAGCGATGCCCAAGTCCCAAGACTGAGTATTAAAAATACCCTCCTATCTCTTTCTACCCAACCCCTCCAACATTCAGTCTCATTATTATCAGTGAATCTCTTAGCATCAGTGCTGTGGGTTCAATCTTGATCAGAATCTTGTCAGCCACGCGTGACAGGAGTTTGACATAGATGTGCAAAGTGTGAAGATTGTAATCTCCTGAACTGACAGACCTGTCTGCATGGAAATGGCCTACTCTAGGTGAAGTGGAATGCAGGGCCTGATGAAGCCAGAGCTAGGCACAGTATGGACAAGTGCTGAGTTAGGTTGATTAGAATCCCCTCCGGAGAACTTCTAAGACCTTAACTCAATGGCTGGGTACATGAATAGGAAAGGTTTTGAGGGATATGAGCCAAGTGCTGGCAAATGGGACTAGACTAATTTAGGATATCTGGTCAGCCTGGATGAGTTGGATCGAAGGGTCTGTTTCTGTGCTGTACATCTCTATGACTCTCAGAATCATTCAACTTCCGTTGTAAAAATATCTGAAGATTCGGCATCCACTGCCTTTTAAGGTAGGGAATTCCAAAGACTCACAAGCCTCCAAGAAAGAAATATTTCCTAATCTGTGTTTTAAGTAGGCAACTCCTTATTTTTAAGCTATGAGCCCTAGTATTAGATTATCCAACAAGAGCAAATATCCTTTCAATATCCACATGTTCAAATCCCCTCAGAATCTTATGTATCAATTCATTCATCTCTAACTTAAGAGGATACTGGCTTTACCTGAGTACCCTTCTATAATAAGGCAACCTGTTCATTCCCCATATTCATCTTGTAAACCTTCTCTGAACTGCTTTCATTGCATTAACATCCTTTAAGTAGAGTGCACAGTATTGAACACAGTACTCCGCATGCAGTCTCGCCAAAGCCCTGTATAACTGAAGAATAACCTTCTTAGTCTTGCATGCAATTTCTCTCACTATAAAACATAACATTCTATTATCTTTCCAGATTACTTGCCTTTATTTATATACTATTCAATCTTCTGATCTTTGTACAATTATATGTCTTTCCTTTAAGTTTGATTCTATCTTTGACGTTTTTAGTTAATTGTGAATGACTGATCAAATTCCTTAGAATGATTCTTGTTCTTTTGGAATGTATCTATTCTACACTTTATGGAATATGGTTAGGGTTTGTATCTCTATTGTCTGTATCTCTATTGACTTATCCCTTAAAATAAATTGCCAGTTCACTTTCACCAGTTCTGATTTCATGCTCACACAATTGTCCTTATTTAAATTCATATATTAATCTTGGTTCCACACTTTTCTCCCTTAAGCTAAGTGTAAAATTCCATCATATTATGTTTGCTGTTACCCAGAGGCGTTTTCACTATGAGGTATGTAATTAATTCTATCTAATTGTTCAAAACCCAGGACCAGTATAGCCTCCTCTTTGGTTGGGGACAGAACATGCTGGTTTAAGAAATTGTCCCAAAAGAATTCAATGAATTCCTCCTCTAGATTACATTTTTCCATCTGATTTTTCAATTCCATTCCAATATGTAGGTTAAAATCCCTTGCTGTGCCGTTTTGATAAAGTTCCATTATTTCTTTTTTGATACCCTGGCCTATCTTGTCATTACTGAAGGCCAACACACAATTCTCTCAAGTGACCTCTTGCATTCATCAATCTTCATCATCTCCAACGCATCCCTCACCTTCCTGGGCCTCTCTGTCTCCAACTCAGGCAACCACCTAGAAACCGATGCCCATTTCAAGCTCACTGACTCCCACAGCTACCTAGAACACACCTCCTCCCACCCACCTTCCTGCAAAAATTCCATCCCCGATTCCCAATTTCTTCGCCTTTGCCGCATCTGCTCCCAGGATGAAGCATTCCACTCCCGTACGTCTCAGATGTCCTCGTTTTTCAAGGATCGCAACATCCCCTCTGCAATGGTTGAGAATGCCCTCGACCGTGTCTCCCGCACTTCCCACAACTCATCCCTCATCGTCCCCGCAATAACCGACAAAAGAGAATCCCCCTCATCCTCACATACCACCCCACCAACCTCTGGATCCAACTCTTCATCCACCGACACTTCCGCCACCTGCAATCTGACCCCACCACCAAAGACATTTTTCCATCCCCACCCTTGTCTGCTTTCCGGAGGGACCACTTTCTCTGTGACTCTCCTGTCCGCTCCACACTCCTCGCCAACCCTACCACACCTGGCACTTTCCCCTGCAACCGCAGGAAGTGCTACACTTGCCCCCATACCTCCTCCCTCACCTCCATCCCTGGCCCCAAGAGTCTTTCCACATAAAGCAGATGTTCATCTGCACAGCCCCAATGTGGCATACAGCATCCACTGTACCTGTTGTGGCTTCCTCTACACTGGGGAAACCAAGCAGAGGCTTAGGGACCGCTTTGCAGAACACCTACACTCGGTTCACAATAAACAACTGCACCTCCCAGTCGCGAGCCATTTAAATTCCCCCTCCCATTCCGCAGATGACATGTCCATCCTGGGCCTCCTGCATTGCCACAATGATGCCACCCGAAGGTTGCAGGAACAGCAACTCATATTCCGCTTGGGAACCCTGCAGTCCAATGGTATCAATGTGGATTTCACAAGCTTCAAAATCTCCCCTCCCCCTACTGTATCCCTAAACCAGCCCAGCTCATCCCTGCCTCCCTAACCTGTTCTTCCTCTCACTTATCCCCTCCTCCCACCTCAAGCCGCACCCCCATTTCCTACCTACTAACCTCATCCCGCCCCCCTGACCTGTCCGTCCTCCCCTGACTGACCTCTCCCCTCCCAACCTCCCCACCTATACTCTCCTCCCCACCTATCTTCCCCTCTATCCATCTTCAGTCTGCCTCCCCCTCTCTCCCTATTTATTTCAGAATCCTCTCCCCATCCTCCTTTTCTGATGAAGGGTCTAGGCCCGAAACATCAGCTTTTGTGCTCCTAAGGTGCTGCTTGGCCTGCTGTGTTCATCCAGCTTCACACTCTGTTATCTCGGATTCTCCAGCATCTGCAGTTCCCATTATCTCTGAGTTTAATCTGCAATTTGTTTTAATTGGATCGGGGAGGGGTACCAGCTGAAAGAAAAACATCCAGTGAAGGCACAAATGTGTTGCACGTGTACCAAAGTGAATAAGAAACCTTGTTGTGGAGATAGTGGTAAATCTTTGCTCAGGGTTGGGGCTTGTATGGATATTGTTGAAATAAAAGGAATTCTTTTCTGTAATGAAATATTTCCACCCCTTTTATGCCATTCATGTATTTCCTGTGCTTTATTCTTTGTGCCAAAAGTTTCACTGACACTTGGGAACGTGTTCAATAACTGACACTGACAGATTAAAAAATAATTATGGCTCATCAAGCCAAGTTTTATCCTGGGATCTGATTGTCTAGTATTAGCTGTGGTCAGAGCACGCTTAATAGCCACGAACTGCTCAGAGAATTCAAAGCAATATAGCAAACAACTATAGACTACAATAAAATGGGATGCTGTTATGCCTCATTTTGTCAAATAACCTCATAGTTTTGGGCTTGAGAAACTTCCAGCCCCTGCTTTAGTGGCTCTCAGGGAAGTTTCAAGGTCCTAGATGCAAAGTTCTGCAGACATGCATGAGGGCTAGCAAGGAAGCTTCACCAAAGGGTAAATGCAATTTATGTTTCAATTCATGCAGGGCCAAGAAATGTTTCACAACACTCCTGAAAGCTGCTGCCAGCTATGATTGACTCCTCTCCCAGTTATTGACCTGAATATACCACTGCTGGCAAAGCAAACAAACTGAAATTAGCTGTCTGCAATTGGTGAACTGCCTGTAGATATGTGCCAGCAGCTTCGCAGAGTCTAACTACAAGAGCTGCAACTGTTTTCGCTAGCACACTCCCAAAACTAGATGATTGACTTACACTGATATATTTCCAACTTTCTGGCCTATCCCACATATTTTGGATCACTATTTGCACATTGTTGTGATCACAGTTTATGTTATTTTTGGATAAATATGTAATTCATTGAAATTTGTGTCACAGGTAGGGTGGTTAAGAAGGTGTTTAGCATGTTTAATTTCATTGCTCAGGTCTTTGAGTATAGGAGTTGGGACATCATGTTGAGGTTGTATGGGGCATTGGTGAGGCCTCTTCTGAAGTAATATGTGCAGGTCTGGTTGCTCTGTTATATGGCGAATATGATTAAGCCGGAGAGGGTCCAGAAAATATTTACCAGAAAGTTGTTGAGCATGGAGGGTTTGAGATATAAAAATAGACTGAAAAAACTGGGGAAAAATACTGAGGAAGGGCCACTAGACCGAAAAGTCAACGCTTATTTCTCTCCACAGTTGCTGCCAGACCTGTTGAGCTTTTCCAGCCAAGCCTGTTTTTGTTTCTGGAGACAGTGGGTCTTTTTTCACTGGAGCATGGGAGGTTGAGGGGTGACCTTATTGAGGTTTATAAATTCTTGAGGGTTATAGATAAGGTGAATGACAAAGGTCTTTTCCCGAAGGTGGGGGAAATTCAAAACTAGGCGTCAACTAGGAGAAAGATTTATAAAGGACATGAGGGGAAACCTTTTTCACACAGAGTGGTTCGTGTGTGGGAAGGAAGTGGTGGATGCATATACAGTTACAACATTTAAAAGACATTTGGATAGGTTCATTAATAGAAAAGGTTGGGAGGGATATGGCCCAAACACAGGCAGTGGGGCTAGTTTAGCTTGGGAACATGGTCAGCGTGGACTAGTTGGGCCAAGGGTCTGTTTCTATGCTGTATGTCTGTATAACTCTTTTACTGTAAATTGAAGCAGAACTCTAAGTCAGATTTCAGACAGAAACCTGGCTTGATAGGTGTTTTTAGTTTAAATGAAATTGTCTCTTACTGAATGAGAAGCACATGATGCTGACTACTTTTCTTTGAAAATAAAACAGAAGCTTAATAGCAAAATAAATGAAGTAAAAATAAATTGAGCCAAGCTGTTTAATGATAATACAACTTAAAAGATTTTAAAATGTAATCCCATTATTCCTAAAATGCTCCTTCATAATTTGAAAATGCAAAACAAAACTAACTTTTGAATAGTGCCCAAAAAACACCCTTGGGACAGCACCCCAAAACATTCCTCATACAATACCTGTACCAGAGAACGCTTTCTGCCTTGTTCTAGCTGTTAACAAAGGCTGTGAAAGCAGCTGAGCATTTTAACTGCTCTTAAAGTTTGTAGGCTGTGCAGAATGCTGCCGCACATTAATTAACCAAGAAACATGAGCTTGCAGAATAATCTGTAACTTGGCATCTTTTTTGCTGAATTCTGTAGATGTCTTTGACTGAGACAAAAGGTTAATAAGGCTGCAGAACTGTGATTGTATCAGAGATGATTGGAACTGCAGATGCTGGAGAATCCGAGATAACAAAGTTTGGAGCTGCATGAACACAGCAGGCCACGCAGCATCTCAGGAGCACAAAACCGTACGTTTCGGGCCTAGACCGAGCTTTTGTGCTCCTAAGATGCTGCTGGCCTGCTGTGTTCATCCAGCTCCACGCTTGGTTATCTCGAACTGTGGTTGTCTTTGGTTGGTCAAGATGAGTTGCTGGATTTTAACTGATAGTTAAGGCATAATAGGCAGATCTAAAAATATTGGATCCTGACTGTTAATTGAACAATCACTTACTGAACCTTATGCAGCTGGTTAGACAAAACCTGCATGTTGATGCTGTAATGTTGTTTTGCGACATGAGTGGGGTATTACCATCTCCAGATGTATGCAATGCACTTAACTTCAATTTAGAGTTTAGAGAACTTCACGACTCGTAAAACAGTGGTCTGTCCGGTTTTCTGTTGCCTAAGAGCAAAGCAATGTGTCTGCGTACTCTTGAAAGCATCTGTTATTGACATTATGCAGTGCTATACTATAGATTAGAAGTAGGCACTGAGGCAAAAATTTAGATGACTTTCACATTCATGATTTTTTTTTTGTGAGATGTTGCCTAAATCTTGTGAATTGAAGACTCCCTGAGCATTTATTTTCAATAGGACAGAAATATCCAGTGTCATGGTATGCCAGGAACCCTCTTCCCTAGAATTCAAAAGTTCTTTTGAGCATCCCTTCCACTTCCTTAAAGGAACAGAATGAGAAAGGAGGCCCTTCAAGGAACTCCAGTATGGAAAAGAGCAGCTGAGCAGATGACCGTCAAACAGTCATCCAAATTCCCAAATGTTAACACTACATTAATATTCACAAACAGTTACAAAAAAGTGATTTCTCCTTTAAAGGATTTTGAACCTTGAGCACACCCCAGTAACCATTCACACAAAGCATTGATCAGCAGTCCCTTCAGCTGATGAAAGTTGGAGAGGATCGCATTTCTTTCCTCCTGTAATTTGACCAACTGCAATTACAAGCAATACGTCTGGCCAAGTGGGGAATTTCACTTGTAGACTAGGTGCCAGTCATGCCATTCAGGTGAGACCATGCGGATTACAATGTGTAGCCTGCTCATCGTGGTTAAGGAAAGATATTACATATAAAGTTGCTGTTGTACTGGAGGGCAGCTTTCTCATTGAAGCGGGAAGGCTAGTGGTGATTTAACCTGAGTGTCAGCACAAGAGGTGAGGTTCAGAAGGTGGGACCTTCATGGTGACCTCAGCCAGTACAGGCTTTGGACCTAAGTTGTTCACCTCACCATGCGTCACAAACCAGCTGTCCAACCAACTGAGCAATGATGGATATACTTACATTGAAAGTGGTGCAGCAAGGGTCACTAGATGCATTTCTGGAAAAAATGTTTATCCTTCAATGAAATATTGAATAATTTGTGTCTATAGCCTCTGAGGAACAAGAGGTGATTCCGTTGAAACATATACAGTTCTGAAGGAGTTTGGCACTAAAAATTTGATTTCCCTGGTTGGGGGCAGATTTTCAGAATAAAGGCTTGAACTTTTAGTGCTGGTTGTTGCAATAATGCTAGATATTGAACTTCAATCATCTGATTTAAATACCTGAGACCTACACAGACTAAAGTGAGTTGTAAAGAGAGCAAATACTGACTTAAACTATCTGTTCTAATCACCTGACCACAGATTAGGACAAGCCCAGGGAATCCATTGAGAATAAACTAAAAAATGTTCACTGCAAATAGCATTTCATTCAAAGACAGTCAAGCCAGCCAACTGCATCAGTGTCGTGAAAATGTGCAATTCCTTTTTAATTCACACTTGCGCGATAAGATCACAGGGGAAATATTGTAAGAATGCCCTGTGTTTTCTGCAGCTTGGAAAGACAAGGGAGCTAAACCTGGGAGTTTACAAATGGGCAACATTTCTGTAGCTCCCTTGGCATTGCAGAGGGAGAAAATAAATAGATTAGTGACAATAAAACCTAAAAGTTTCTCTCATTTCCTCTCTCTACATGTCTTATCTCAAGATCAAGGTGAGTGATGAGAAAGCAACTTCGGGAAATGACTATTCATCAAGTGCACCAGGATTCTATAATTTCCACTATTGTTAGGGAAACAAGGCAATAGCTTAACAACTGGACTCAGATTACACTGTTACAACTGAAGGACATTATTAACTTTAAACTACATTTGCTTTTATCTTTCTCTTTCTATATGATACCTCTTTCCTTCATTTAAATTTATTACCTGTGCTGTGGTGTGTTTGATTTCATGGTTTATTATTTTCTCTCAGGTTAGTAGGCATTGAAATTCCCATTTCCTTCATTCTGCAAACCTTGGTAATTAGGTTTGTATTTTCTAGTGAATTATGTTTTTATTGAAGTGTAATGAAGAAAATAAAATTATTTCTTGTGATCATTCAGGAGAGGTATTTAAAAGAGGGGTACTGCTTCCACCTCCTCACCTGTTGTAACAGAGAGATTCTCTGTAATCCTTTAACCTAAAGTGTTGTGGATGCCCCGTCATTGGATATATGCAAGAAAAGATAGAAAAATATTTGCTTACTCAGGGAATCAAGAGAAATGAGGAGTAGGTGAAAAAGTTTAGCTTTTGCTATGTTCATGATGAAATTCTCCTCACTTGCCTAGATGAGTGCAAATCCAGTAACACTCATGAAGCTTGACACCATCCAGGATGAAGCAACTCAATTAATTGTCATCCCATCACCATCTTCAACATTCGCTCCCTTTGCTACCATAGCACAGTGGTAGCAATACATGCAACTACACAATGCACTGCAGTAACTCACCAAGGATCCTTTGACAGCATCATCCAGTCCCACGACCTCTGACACCTAAAAGACCAAGAATGGCAGATGCATGGAAATGCCACTAGTCACCACCATCACCATTGGAGTTCTGCTCCAGGAAATGAACCATCCTGACTTGGAACTATGTTGGTGTTCCTTCCCTGTCACTGGTTCAAAATCCTTGAACTCCCCCCGTCGCAGCGTCATGTACAATCCTATAGCCCAAGGGCTGTAGCAGTTTATGAAGGCAGCTCAAGACCAGTTTCTCCAGGACAACTAGGGATGGGCAATCAATACTGGCCCAGCAGCGACAACCATGTCCCTTGCAAAATAACACAAAAGATCAGCTATGTTCATGTTGTAAATTGGAGCAAGCTCAAGGGATCATTTAATCTACTGCTTTAGTTTAGAGTTATAGAGTCATACAGCATGGAAACAGACCCTTTGGTCAAACAAGTCCATGGTGATCATATTACCAAGCTAAACTAGTCCCACTGGCATGTATTTGGCCCATATCCCTCTAAACCTTTCCAATTCATGTACGTATTCAAATGTCTTTTAAATGTTGTAACTGTGCATTCGCTACTCCCTCTGGCAGTTCATTGAACACATGAAGCATTCTCTGTGTAAAAACAATTGCTCCTCATGTCCTTTTTTAAAATTTTCTCCTCTCACCCTAAAAATATGCCACTTAATTTTGAACTCCCCTACTTGAGGGAAAATATTCTTGTTATTCACCTTATCTATTCCTGTCATGGTTTTATGAACCTCTATTAGTAACCCCTCAGCCCCCTACACTCCAGTGATAAAAGTCCCAGCCTATCCAGCCTATATGTATAGCTCATACCCTCCATTCCCAGAAATATCTTGGTCAATCTTTTCTCAACCCTCTCCAATTCAATAAAATCCTTCCCATAGCAGAGTGACTAGGACAGCACACAGCACTCTAGAAGAGGTCTCACCAATGTTCTGTACAACCTCAATACGATATCCCAATTACAATACTCAGAAGTCTGAACAATAACGGTAAGTGTGCTAAATAGCTTCTAAATCACCTTCTCTGCCTGTGAAGCAAATTTCAAAGAATTTTGTATCTGACCCCCTAGGCCTTTTTGTTCAGCAGCACTGCACATGTCCCTAGCATTAATTATATAAGTTCTGCCCTTGTTTGTTTTAACAAAATGCAATAACTCATATTTATTGAGTTATAAATATATAAATTAAACTGCATCTGCCACTCCTAAACCCATTAACCCAATTGATCAAGTTCTCTTTGTAATCTTAGGAAACCTTCTTCACTGTCCACCATACTACCAATTTCTGCATCATCCGCAAACTTACTAACCATGGTTCATTTTGGCAGGTCGAACTTGAATGCAGCACACAGAGCTAATGGCAGCATTCTTGGCAGTGTGGAGGAATAAAGGGATCTTGGGGTCCATGTCCATAGATGACTAAAAATTTGCTACCCAAGTTGATAGGGTTGTAAAGAAGGCACATGATATGTTGGCTTTCATTGGCAGGGGAATTGAGTTTAAGAGCCGTGATGTTATGCTGCTGATTTATGAAACTCTGGTTAGCCCCATTTGGAATATGTGGTCAGCGTCTGGTCACCTCATTATAGGAAGGGTGTGGAAGCTTTAGAGAGGGTGTAGAGGAGATTTACCAGGAAGCTGCCTGTACTGGAGGGCAGGGCTGATGAGGAAAGGTTGAGGGAGCTCGTGCTCTTTTCATTGGAGCAAAGAATGATGAGAGGTGACTTGATAGAGGTGTACAAGATGATGAGAGGCAGAGATAGAGTGGATAGCCAGAGGCTTTTTCCCAGGGCGGAGATGGCTATTATGAGGAGGCATAATTTTAAGGTGATTGGAGGAAGGTATAGGGGAGGTGTCAGAGGTAGGTTCTTTACACAGAAAGTGGTGGGTGTGTGGAATGCGCTGCCAGCAGTGGTAGTGGAGGCAGATACTGTAGAGACTTTTAAGCGACTGTTGGATAGGCATATGGAGGCTAGTGAAATATAGGGTATGCAGGGGAGATTGACCTTAGTAGGACAATAGGTTGGCACAACATCGTGGGCCGAAGGGGCTATTCTGTTCTATGTTTTATGTTCTATGTTGTATACCACCTACATTCTCATCCAAATCATTTATACAAATGACAAGCAAAAGTGGACCCAGTACTGATTCCTATGGAGCACAGCTGTTCACAGGCCTCCAAGCTGAAAAAAAACCTTCTGCCACCGTCTTCTGTCTCTTACCATTTAGCCAATTGTGTATCCAATTGACAAGCTCACCATGAATCCCATGAGATCTAACTTTATAAATTAGTTTACAAAGCAGAACATGTTAACTAAAGTCCAAATAAACAATGTGTACTGCTTTGCCCTTGTCAATCTTTTTGGTTATTTCCTCAAAAAGCTCAGACGAATTTGTGAGACATGATTTCCCTCACACATCCCTAGTCATTCCTTGCCACTCCAAATGCTTGCAGATCCAATCTTTCAGAATCATCTCCAACAACTTACCCATCATGGATGTCAGACTCACAGGTCTATAGTTCTCTGGCTTCTCCTCACAGCCTTTCTTAAATAAAGGCACAACACTAGTCACCCTGAAGTCCTCTGGTACCTCACCCTTGGTTATAGAGGATACAAATATTTCTGCTAGGGGCTCCGCAATTTCATTCTTTACTTCCTACAATGTCCTGGGATTCTCTTGATCAGGCATTGTAGATTTGCCCACCTTTTATGCTTTTTAAGACCTCCAGCAGTTCATCTTCTGCAACGGGAACTGTTTTCAAAACATCAATACTTATGTCCCTGAGTTTACTAGCCTCCATTTCTATTTCCACAGTAAAAACTGATGTGAAATATTCATTTAGTATCACTCCCATCTCCAGATGTTCAACACATAGACAGTCTTGTTGCTGTTTAACGGACCCTATTCTCACTCTAGTTGCTCTTTTGCTCTTAATATACATGTAGAAACTTGTTGTAGAATATCTTATGCTCTTATCATTTTCATTGTGAAAATCTGACAGGAGCTGGCTTCTGGAATAGACGACAGGTTTTTGTAAAAATGAATGTTTCTAGGGGGCCTCTTATGCCCCATTCTCTTATGTCACACGCTGAACCTCGCACCTCACCATCTACTTGAATATAAGAAGATGGAAATGAAACAAGGTCAGTTGGGTTAGGTCACTTCTGTTTCCTCTTGCGTAGCTCGGTTTTTTTTGGAGCTGCTATGAAGCAGGGTAAGTACCATCTCCTGGGAATCTCTTGGGACCTGAATTGTCACTTATGTCCAGCCAGTGACTTATATCTGATTCAGATGAGAACTGGAGTGTGAATAAAGAAAAGAGGGTTGGCAGCTAGATATCTGAGTGCCTTGAAATGTCAATGAGTTGCTCACCCTAAAAGCTCTGCCCACAGAGCCTGCTAGGTTAAAATCTAGAATGTGCATTAATGAGTTCTGTAATTTCTATCAGCTGAAAAAGACGAAAGTATTCTGAGATCACTTATGTACCTTGGTAATATAATTTATAATCTGTATGTCTCTTTCAAGTTGGGACTTCCTGCCCTGTTTGTTCATCACAATCCCTGAGAAATCGATGGTAATGGATTGTTCCGCTTTGTAAAATTTCCTTTACTTGAGAATTATGTGGAGCTATATTTGACATTTTACAATGTTCGTTGACTCAGAACACATTATTTATAAGTTCCAAAAAATGAAACTGTTTCTGATGCAAAGTTTTGCGTGACAGGAGCACAAATCTTAGATTTAATAGGTGGAAAATTGAAAAAATATCATGGCCAGGAGTTTACTTATATTTGATTCCATGCCACCATTATAATTTTGCTGGCAGTGGTCTCTATCTGCCTCAGGTGATAAAGACTAAACCACAAGTTCACATGTACCAAATGTTATTTACAAAAACATTTACCTTCTGCATAACACAATTACTAGTTGAGTGAAAGATTTCCTCAGCTTTCTCTTGAATAATATTGTATTCCAAAGGTTTACCACTGTCTGAGAACAGAACAAGCAGCAAACATTCGGAATATATTATTTCAGTTAATTTACTGAAGATTGCAATATATTATCAACTAATGGTGATTCAGTGTTAACATTATGAACCACAATTCCACATCATCCGTGCAATGTTAAGCACAGTTTTAGTAGAATAAATATACTTGACTAATACATCACTGAAGATTATTTATAAACCAGAATTCTTTTACAAATATTAAAAATTACAATGGCTAAGCCAAATTGAAAGTCTGATTGAATATTTTTATGATTACATGCTGATGCATAGAAATCATTTGTCTGACAAGATATGCTGATTTCAAATACAATATAATCATTACTTGAGTTTTTGTACGACTCAATATTATTTGCCTCAGCAAAAATAATTTTCTACACTCACATCAGCAAAAATCAAGACTCAAGAGAAAAGAACGTAGCCTATATATGGTGAGAGGAAGTTAAGAAATCTGATGCAATGTCACAGATGTTCTTTCTCCTGTGGTGTAGGCATTTGATTAACATCATCGATCTCACATGGATCAGGGAGAACTTCATGAGCAGAGTAAATGGATCCAAAAGAGTTTATTTGGCTGATGTTGAATAGGTGCGTCATGCTTTGAAATAGCAGACTGTTACTTTGCAATGTTGTGATCAGAAGGTGAAAGTTGTAGGTATGGTCTGCCTTTGCCATGTACCTGTTTTCGATCCTATCAACTATGCAAATACAGCCAGACGTGTTTCCTGCAATTATATCCATGTGTTGTTGGAATACAGCTTGGATAACTGATTGCCCAACTCATCACCATTGGAAATAGTACTGTCCAAATGGCACCCTAAATATTGTAGGCTCTTGGGCTTCTTCCATTAAATGACATTTGTGTATCCATGTGCCCCATCGACTTGGAAAATAATCTTGCTCCAGAGCCTTTAGAACTTAATACTTCCTGTGACAGGATTTTAAGTGAACACCTTTTACGTGAGTTTTTGAGGTTCCAGGGTATCTATGCATACCATTGTGATACCGTCTTTCTTTAAAATGCATATGATACAGGTACACCAATTTGTCTGATGATCAACCGACAAAATTATAGCAATTCACTCTATCTCATTCAGTTCTGTTTGAACCTTCTGCAAGTTCATGTTGCACTTGCTTGGAGAATCAATAAATGGGTTTGCATTAATCTTAAGATGCAAAATTTATGATTGTATCAAATTTATTTGGCTGCAGGCATTTGGGATTGCTGACTGATTTAGATAAATCATATGTAGTCTGTTCTGCCAGAGAGGATGCAGTTTGGTCTCATGAATTGCGATTATTCCAAGATCTGTAAATACTGGTTGTCCTGCCACTGTTGGTTTGTTGGTATTTACCAGGTTTAAGATTTCAGAAGCCAAAATGAGCTTGCATTGTGGCACTGCAGTTTGATTCTGCCACTGCATGGAATAGGTGATCCACAAATGCTGTAAAACGCTATACACTACATTGTGGAGTGTCTCAATATGAGGATGGGTAGTGCTATTATGTTGACTCCAGCTTCTGTATCAATTTTAGCTTTTAGGGTACCTCATCCTTTCTCTTCAGAACATTTGATAATAATGGTTATAAAGGTATCTATTCACCTTATACGTCAACAATATGGAAAGTTTAGTCTTCTGAAATTTATCTTTTCCTCTGGACTGGAATGGTGATGTTGCATTTGTGCACCTTTGAAATACTTGTGTTGTGGTTTTGCATTATCATTTTGTTCATGTGTGCTTTGTTCTGGGGTCTGGCTTGGCCTTTGGAACCAGAATTCCTGCACGCGCATTGCCAATGTCCCTTCAAACCACATGCTTTCCTCATCTGAAGAAAAGGCTGGATAACTTTGAGTGTGTTTCTGTTCCAGATATTTGTTGGCTTGGTGCATTTTGCTGACTACAGCGATAGTGTTGGCTGCACCTACAGCCGATAATTGTCATAGGCCTACAACTATAGTTACATACTTGTGTCCATTCTCAAGCGATAGATCACTGGCTCTTTCTCTTGTCCAAAAGATCCTGCTTAAAAGCTTTAATTGATGCAAAGGTAATGACTAACTCAATGAACCTCTCTGACAGTTCATCTTCTGAAAAAACACATTGATGTTTTAAGTTGTGGCAACTTCTGACAAACTGGCCAATGGATTTGTGGAGTTGCTATGCGTGTAATGAGTTACAGTCCGTCAATACTGGAGCTACAGTTTATCTTGAGTTGGTTTTCAAACTCATTCCAGAAGCTGAATGTAGTACTTTTTTTGGTTAAGTGTGAATTACGTTGATGTTTTTTAGAGGGATAGATCGCCATGGGGCCTAGTGCGATTTCTCAACATGTCTTGCCAATACACCACATTAAACAACTATCCCTATGGCTAGGGCAGGAAGGTGCACAATGCATTAAGATTGTCAAGATTAGGGATCTTGCAGATTGTGTTCTATATGAGTCTGTGTGTAATGCTGTTTCCTTTTAAATGCCCTTTCTTAACTGGATCTTGTGTCTCCTTCTTCAAAGGTTGAGGTACTTACCCTGCCTCATCCAAGTATAGCCGTAGTCATTTTCTTCCTCATTGTGCATTTTTGATTTCCCCCATGATGGAAGGCAATAGTGAGCACTCCTTGATGAGTAGGAGCCAATCTCCACCTCTACAACTCGGTGATTCCCCAGCCAAGCAAACTACCTTTCTGGTTGCCCTTCCCATAACTCCATAGGCTTCATACCATAAGACCATAAGACATAGGAGTGGAAGTAAGGCCATTCGGCCCATCAAGTCCACTCTGCCATTTAAATCATGGCTGATGGGCATTTCAACTCCACTTCCCTGCGCTCTCCCCGTAGCCCTTGATTCCTTCTAAGATCAAGAATTTGTCGATCTCTGCCTTGAAGGCACCCAACGTCCCGGCCTCCACTGCACTCCATGGCAATGAATTCCAGAAGCCCACCACTCTCTGGCTGAAGAAATGTCATCTCATTTCAGTTTCCCAGGTCATTGGGACCAAGCCCGTCTACATTGGCCTGCACCAGCCCTTGGCATATGAGGTGACCATGTGAGTTGTGGTCATACACTGACTACCTCTGCCAACACTCATTTGAAACCATGATGCTCCTCACAGTGGACAACTGCCTCTGTCCCAACTTTGTCAGGGGATTGGTGCCTTTGCAGTACATAGAGTCATGGTCAGTTCTGTGGTCCATAATAGCCAGCCTGGGGCTGGTACAGCTTATGGTGAGATGTACAGCCACCAGCCAGGGGTCTATGCACTTATTGTCCTTGGGTGTCCAGTTAGTTTGTGCAAGGGGATGGGCCACGGTCAGTTCATTGGATTCATTCACAAACTAAGGGCAAAGGAGTTGGGGTGGAGCGACATAGAGAGCTGATACAATGGGAAGGAGACCCAGGAATCTGTTCTTCAGGATAGGGGCCATCTGTTGGAAGTAAGACAGGATGACAATTGGAAAGGAAGGGTGACAGTATCTGCAAGGTGGCCATATAGTAAAGCATGGATGGGAAGGGGTTCATGGGGGAGGAGAGATGGCCTCATGAGCGTGTTTTTAATTTCCTCGCTAATTTAGTGAAAGATAATAGTGATAATAAAAACCTTCCTAATATAGAACATCCCGTTTTTGTGTGTTTTAAAGCTGCATTTTCTTCCGTGAGTATTTTAGAGCAGTTCCCTGAGGACCATTTGTCTTCTCTTTTGTGAAATCAGACCAGCCGTTTCTGGTGCCTGTTTTTTAAAGAAAGCACTAGGTATCATACACACCATGCTTCAGCACAGGTCTTGACATTTTAGATTTTGTTGTATTTGTAAGGGTCTCTTAGAAACTTATTTTAACATGAAAGAGCTTAAATTCTAATCAAAAGGAAATTGGCTTGTCTTGTGGGTTGTTGATCCTTAGGTACAAATCTGCATTGCTGTCTGCACTCACAGAAATTGTTGCTTCTGTTCAGTGATGGGTAAGGATGAAGTGATGCCACATCATCCTTTCAGCTTTTTGCCCTCTGCCCAACTCTCTCATGTTCAGTTGGTTTTCAATTAATTTTCCAAATACCTGCACAGAGATCTTGAAGTGTTTTATAGTCAGCTGCTGTTGCTGACCATGATATGATTTTGTCTCCATCAGGGCATTGTGTCTGATAATCCTTATGTTATGCTATCTCTCATAATTTGGTTTGGATAGCATAGTATTGAAGAATCCAACAGACATTAATTACAACTAACTATTTGACGGGTATTACTGAAAAAAAAAATACATTTGACATATAGTGTTTTTGTCAAAGTGTTTTATTTTGCACTCATTGGACAACTCATATGAGCATCAATGTAAAGGGAAAACAACATTTATGGTGTATGAAAGGAGGTGCTTGGCAAATGGACTCTGATCATTAGAGGCATCATCATGGAAAATACATCAGTTATTAATTACTGACAGGAAACTGCTATTTTGAAATGGACCTGAGAAATGAACCAGACAATGGCTGTCATCTATCTTACTGTGTTGAAACGAGCACACTGTACGTATTCTTTCTATCTGCAAAGAACATGGCCCTGTATTATTACTATTATATTTAACCTATTCAGAGGTGTTACTATATACCTCTGGAGGAGGTGTGAGTTGAGCCTGGAACACTCAGTCCAGGGACTCTACCAATATGCCACATGTATAGTTACCAGTACATGCAAGTGTGAGCCCAAATGATAACCCTAAATTGGTTGCCAGCCTTATTCTTCACACCCTCACTATTATGTAGCAAATATTGTCCAATTGTGGCCTGACCGCTAATGTGAATGTGGCATTGCTGATGTGGGCTGGATGAATACAGTCAGTAGTTTGCTTGTTTTGAGCAGCTGGAAGGATACCATGTTTGATACAATCTGCCATCCTTTGGGACATCTGTGCATCTGGATATATTGGAACAGACATTTCTTGCTTTTGAATGGAGGTCATTACTGCCTCCTTCAGCTCTTTGCAACTGCTCAACCTGATAGTAGCAGGACAATAATGCTGCATATGCTGTTGAAGCTTTTTGTTCATGTGCCCGTTTTGTTTGGGCTTTTTCTAGCTGTTGAATCTCAGCTGGGATGCTGAGAAATGAATTGGCATAGAGGTGTCACTTGATTACCTGAGGGTGGGGATGAGAGAGTCTGAGGGTCATGGGATCGGGGACATAAAACTGTTCGGTACAAGTGGAATGAAGTCCCGAATAACTGAGGTGGGCTTTCTAAACATCTCACTTTAGCACTGATTGCCTATGCTCTATTTCTGGAGTTGGCTGTCCCCATGCTCTCATATTTATGCAAATTTATCAAACCGAGAAAACGCACAGAGGCTACTAAAAAGCTGAAAGGATGATGTGGCATCACTTCATCCTCATCGAAAAACATTGACTCATGAGCAATAACTCTGACAGGGTCCATTGTGTCACAGTCACATGGAATTCCATCTTTTCTCAATTGATTTCTTTCATTTTCTGAAAATCTGACAAACTTGAAAACAAATGGTCACACAAAGGGCCAGATTTTCATTCTGGAGGCAGGTTAATTGAGTCAGGGCTGTCCCCACCCCAATCCACAGCCTTTCCCTCTGCCTCCTCAAGACCCTCCCCATGCCTGTTACCCCATTTCAAAACTGGAATCTCAAGAAGCCCTTCTGCTAAAGTAAGTCCGGCAAGTTGAGAAATGCCCTGACTCAATTAACCTGCCTCCAGAATGAAAATCTGGCCCTTTGTGTGACCATTTGTTTTCAGGTTTGTCAGATTTTCAGAAAATGAAAGAAATCAATTGAGAAAAGATGGAATTCCATGTGACTGTGACACAATGGGCCCTGTCAGAATTATTGCTCATTAGGCAATGTTTTTCGATGAGGATGAAGTGATGCCACATCATCCTTTCAGCTTTTTAGTAGCCTCTGTGTGTTTTCTCGGTTTGATAAATTTGCATAAATATGAGAGCATGTTTCTTTAATAAAGCTGATGACAATTATTCAAATTAACTGAAATTGAGGGATAAAGACTTTTGGGGGTCATTATAAAAGATTCAGTTGTATTTAAAGGTGCCACACCTGCACAATGACTGAATTGTTTATAATATCTCCTTTTTCACAAGAATTATGGTGAAAGATTTGACTTGCCTGTAGTTGTAGTTGAGCAACTGAAGTCTTGATAAGTATGCATAGACTACAGTGAGTAAAGAGTGGATTGTTGGCAGCACTAACATATATGTATTAACGATATCTGTCTCGCTGAGTCAGGTCTTCACAATAATTAGTGTCCCTGTGGATCAGTTACAGAAGTCTGGCTAGCTCAGCTCCCTCGGGTTTTTGTGCTGTACAGTGGGACTTTTGGAAGAGGATGATATCTTTTAATGACTATTTAATGGTGATATATTGATAAATCAGCCTTGAAACCATATTTAAATGCAAGGAATGCCTGCTGTATTCCCAAAAATATTCCTTCAGATTTTACTTTGGGAAGCAGACGAGTAAAAACCAGTAAAATAAGGGATCAGTGCCCGTTCTGAGGTTTGTGCACTTACTGTGCAGTGTGGGCATAATGAGGAATGATAGCTAAAGGTGACAATCTGCGCAATGGGAAAGCAATGATTGCAGATGAGAAAGCCAGGCTGTTAGCTCATTAGAATTCTTGAAAGACATGAATAGATCCTGTGACATCACTTGCTGAGGATTTGCAAGCAGCATCGACAGACACTTTCTAACCATTAGGTCTTTTCTGACAAGTTAATTCTGGGAAAAAGGAATGAGTCAAGCTGACAGGTCCATAAAGTGCAAAGTAGGCAACTCACAAATGGTTGTGAATTTGCTTCAGCAAACCTCTGGAGAATGTAGAAAACCCTGATCGGGAATTTTAGAGTGCACATGTCTGGATACTGATGATAGAATTGGCTGCAATAAAATAAGACAAAATTACACCGTTTACGATTTTCAATTCTCTCTGAACATAGCCAAAATGAACTCTGTGCCCATTTGGGAGGGGTAACTATCGTGCCCACTTTCATTCACACACAGCTGCCGAAATACCCAACCTAAAGCTCAGAGTCAGTAGAAAGAGGCTGTTGAACGAATGATAACCACAGGAGTGTTGAGAATGTTCCACCATAAAACATAAAAGTTTTGAAGAGGAGTCCTGCTGGGAGAAGATCTGGTTGATCTGGAGGTGGGCTGAGGATTTCCTGGCCCATAAGGTAACAAACACAATTTTACAATGGTGCATCGCTGGGTCCATTCTATCTCTGCCTCCTGCATCCATCAGTCTTGGGTGGAAAGCAAGCCATCTCCGATAACGCCAGCAGCTCTGGTCTCAGGTTGATCGAGCCCTCAGAACCAAACCTGCACGTCTAAAGTGGACCTTGCTGGCTTTGATTGGGTGTCCTTATCATGTACAATTTAACATTGTAATTGTCAGAATGGTATGGGGAGAAGGTGGCCATCTCCCCCAGTTCTTCAACTACCTTACCTTCCCCCAGTGAGCAGTGGGGTGGAGTTAAAATCTAATCCATTTAATATGACGTGAACACAAAACCCAAACACAAACTGCAGTCTTCTATACCAGTGTTTACATGTTACAAGAATCCCTTCTCATACCATTACTTCCGATATTGCCTCCATTCCTCTCTCCTCAAGTACAGCTTCTCCTTCATTACATTGGTGTTATTGGGTTTAACCACTTGATTTCGCATAAAGTCCCACCTTGTCTTTGTAAAGAAAAACACTCCAAAATTTTTATTTGATCTGTTAGTGTCTGTCTTATACTTACCACCCCACATCTTGGACTAATACAGAAGTGGATTACACTGTTGAAATTTCAAGTAATTGACTCCTAATGTTCTTTTTACTTGGGCAAGGAGCCTGATTCTGCTGAATATTTTATGATGATGGACTCTCTGAATTATGATAACATCAGTGATTTGCTGGAACACTTAATCGCCTAATGTATGCATCTTGCAACATTTTAAAGATTTTATCTTTTTCCTTATTCATTCACAGGATGTGGGTGTTGCTGGTTAGGCCAGCATTTGTGGCCCATCCTTCATTGCCCAGAGGGTAGTTGAGAGTTAACCACACACTGTTGTGGGTTTGGAGTCACATATAGACCAGACTAGTAAAGATGGCAGTTTCCTTCCCAAAAGGACATGAGTGAACCAGATGGGTTTCCCAATAATTGGTAATGGTTTCATGGTCATCACGAGACTCTTAATTCCAGATATTTATTGAATTTAAATTCCAACATCTGCTGCGGCAGGATTCAAACCTGGGTCCCCAGAACATTATCTGGGATAACAAAGTTTGGAGCTGGATGAACACAGCAGGCCAAGCAGCATCTCTTAAGATGCTGCTTGGCCTGCTGTGTTCATCCAGCTCCACGCTTTGTTTTCTTGGATTCTCCAGCATCTACAATTCCCATTATTTCTGACACATTATTTGGGAATCTGGATTAACAGTCTGACAATAATACCACTAGCCCATTGCCTTCCCCAGGGCCTCTTGTTCCTCTACTGTATTTGATTTTTTTTATCTTATAATAAGTAAATACTTCCTTATTCATGCTATCAATGTGAATTTCTTTAAATTCTATTGGATTTAGTTTCTTCCTCATTGATTCATCCTGTTAACCTGATTAAAACTGAAGATATCTTGCTGCATAATAAAATGTGAGGCTGGATGAACACAGCAGGCCAAGCAGCATCTCAGGAGCACAAAAGCTGACGTTTCGGGCCTAGACCCTTCATCAGAGAGGGGGATGGGGTAAGGGTTCTGGAATAAATGGGGAGAGAGGGGGAGGCGGACCGAAGATGGAGAGAAAAGAAGATAGGTGGAGAGAGTATAGGTGGGGAGGTAGGGAGGGGTTAGGTCAGTCCAGGGAAGACGGACAGGTCAAGGAGGTGGGATGAGGTTAGTAGGTAGATGGGGCTGCGGCTTGGGGTGGGAGGAAGGGATGGGTGAGAGGAAGAACAGGTTAAGGAGGCAGAGACAGGTTGGGCTGGTTTTGGGATGCAGTGGGTGGAGGGGAAGAGCTGGGCTGGTTGTGTGGTGCAGTGGGGGGAGGGGACGAACTGGGCTGGTTTAGGGATGCAGTTGGGGAAGGGGAGATTTTGAAACTGGTGAAGTCCACATTGATACCATTAGGCTGTAGGGTTCCCAGGCGGAATACGAGTTGCTTTTCCTGCAACCTTCAGGTGGCATCATTGTGGCACTGCAGGAGGCCCATGATGGACATGTCATCTAAAGAATGGGAGGGGGAGTGGAAATGGTTTGCGACTGGGAGGTGCCGTTGTTTGTTGCGAACTGAGCGGAGGTGTTCTGCAAAGCGGTCTCCAAGCCTCCGCTTGGTTTCCCCAATGTAGAGGAAGCCACACCGGGTACACTGGATGCAGTATACCACATTGGCAGATGTGCAGGTGAACCTCTGCTTAATGTGGAATGTCATCTTGGGGCCTGGGATAGGGGTGAGGGAGGAGGTGTGGGGGCAGGTGTAGCATTTCCTGTGGTTGCAGGGGAAGGTGCCAGGTGTGGTGGGGTTGGAGGGCAGTGTGGAGCGAACAAGGGAGTCACGGAGAGAGTGGTCTCTCCGAAAAGCAGACAAGGGTGGGGATGGAAAAATGTCTTGGGTGGTGGGGTCGGATTGTAGATGGCGGAAGTGTCGGAGGATGATGCTTTGTATCTGGAGGTTGGTGGGGTGGTGTGTTAGAACGAGGGGGATCCTCTTTGGGCGGTTGTGGCGGGGGTGGGGTGTGAGGGATGTGTTGCAGGAAATGCGGGAGACGCGGTCAAGGGTGTTCTCGATCACTGTGGGGGGAAAGTTGCTGTCCTTGAAGAACTTGGACATCTGGGATGTGCGGGAGTGGAATGTCTTATCGTGGGAGCAGATGCGGCGGAGGCGGAGGAATTGGGAATAATAGTTCCTATTATCTCTGATACTATTTTAACCTCACTGCGAAGCCTCTTCCAGGGATGCCTAAGCTGAAGAAGTTACCCTCCTCCCTCCAGACCAACCTCAGGGAATCTCTCTCCCATTGCAACTCTCTTGTAATCTCTTCGGTCTTGAAACTGCTCGACCATGTCCTGAAGCAAACCAGGCATCACAGCCACATCACCTTCCTCAGCACCTGCCTACGGAACCAGATCATCCCCAAGGGACTACAGTCCACATTTCAGCCTTCCCAATTTGGCCCCAACCGTGACCACCTCTACACCCAGAATATTCAGACCCTTCAGAAGCGTTTCTCCCTGCGAGTCCTGAAACAGACACTCGCAGCCATGCGCCGGCACCTCCAGGCACTGCAATCCAACCTGCCCCAGCTCAGAGCCTCCCTCTCCCAGACCTGCAGAGGACCTCTGCTGTTTTTTATCCTCCGCAGGATCCACAGACTGAACACCCAGTTCCACTCAGCTTTACTGGACACCAAAAATCGTAAGTACAACCAACTCACTGGCCCCTGCCACCCACAAGAGGATTCCTGCGCCTCCCAAATCCCGAGTCTGTCCCTGCCCCTCCCCCACCATGCACCCGCCGCCATTGACCATGAGGACACAGCCGGAGACCCCACCGACGACGTCACATCCGCCTCCGCCGGCCACACCACTTCCGGAACCGCTGCTGCAGTCACCACCTCCACTTCCAGGTACAACACCTCACACACCACCCTCACCGCAGCTGCTGCCGCCCACCCCGATCCTCCAACCGCCGACAGAACCCCGCCCACGGTCGACGCCGACGGAACCCCGCCCACGGCCGACGCCGACGGAACCCCGCCCACGGCCGACGGAACCCCGCCCACGGCCGACGACCTCATCGCTCCGCCCACAACCTCCACAGCCAGCAACCCCAGAGGAGACAGCCACACTGAACCCTGCCGCATCTTCACCTTCCCCCCAGACCTCCCACTGACTGAGGACGAACGGTCAGTCCTAAGCAAGGGGATCACCTTTGTCCCCCTACAACCACACATCAACGATTACCAGTCACGGTTGGACATAGAGCAGTTTTTCCGCCGTCTTCGCCTCCATGCCTACTTCTTCAACCGGGAGCCTAACCCTCCCTCCACTGACCCCTTCACCCGCTTCCAACACAAGTCCTCCTCCTGGACACCACCCCCAGGCCTCCTACCCTCCCTCGACTTCTTCATCTCCAACTGCCGTCGAGACATTAACCGCCTCAACCTCTCCACCCCTCTCACCCACTCCAACCTCTCCCCCGCAGAACGGGCAGCCCTCCGCTCCCTCCGCTCCAACCCCAACCTCACCATCAAACCGGCAGACAAGGGTGGTGCAGTGGTAGTATGGCGCACTGACCTCTACATCGCCGAGGCCAGACGCCAACTCTCTGACACCACCTCCTACCGCCCCCTCGATCATGACCCCACACCCGAGCACCAAACCATCATCTCCCACACAATTCATGACCTCATCACCTCAGGGGACCTCCCACCCACAGCCTCCAACCTCATTGTTCCCCAACCCCGCACGGCCCGTTTCTATCTCCTTCCCAAAATCCTGCCTGCCCTGGTCGACCCATCGTCTCAGCCTGCTCCTGCCCCACCAAACTCATCTCCACCTATCTGGACTCCATTTTATCCTCTTTAGTCCAGGAACTCCCCACCTACGTCCGTGACACCACCCACGCCCTCCACCTCCTCCAGGACTTCCAATTCCCTGGCCCCCAACACATCATCTTCACCATGGACGTCCAGTCCTTATACACCTGCATTCCGCATGCAGATGGCCTCAAGGCCCTCCGCTTCTTCCTGTCCCTCAGGCCCGACCAGTCCCCCTCCACCGACACCCTCATCCGCCTAGCCGAACTCGTCCTCACCCTCAACAACTTCTCTTTTGACTCCTCCCACTTCCTACAGACTAAGGGGGTGGCCATGGGCACCCGCATGGTCTCCAGCTATGCCTGCCTCTTTGTAGGTTACGTGGAACAGTCCCTCTTCCGCACCGACACAGGCTCCAAACCCCACCTCTTCCTCCGGTACATTGATGACTGTATCGGCGCCGCCTCTTGCTCCCCAGAGGAGCTCGAACAGTTCATCCACTTCACCAATACCTTCCACCCCAACCTTCTGTTCACCTGGGCCATCTCCAGCACATCCCTCACCTTCCTGGACCTCTCAGTCTCCATCTCAGGCAACCAGCTTGTAACTGATGTCCACTTCAAGCCCACCGACTCCCACAGCTACCTAGAATACACCTCCTCCCACCCACCCTCCTGCAAAAATTCCATCCCCTATTCCCAATTCCTCCGCCTCCACCGCATCTGCTCCCACGATAAGACATTCCACTCCCGCACATCCCAGATGTCCAAGTTCTTCTAGGACCGCAACTTTCCCCCCACAGTGATCGAGAACGTCCTTGACCGCGTCTCCCACATTTCCCGGAACACATCCCTCACACCCCACTCCCGCCACAACCGCCCAAAGAGGATCCCCCTCGTTCTCACACACCACCCCACCAACCTCCGGATATAACGCATCATCCTCCGACACTTCCGCCATCTACAATCCGACCCCACCACCCAAGACATTTTTCCATCCCAACCCCTGTCTGCTTTCTGGAGAGAACACTCTCTCCGTGACTCCCTTGTTCGCTCCACACTGCCCTCTAACCCCACCACACCCGGCACCTTCCCCTGCAACCACAGGAAATGCCACACTTGCCCCCACACCGCCTCCCTCACCCCTATCGCAGGCCCCAAGATGACATTCCACATTAAGCAGAGGTTCACCTGCACATCTGCCAATGTGGTATACTGCATCCAGTGTACCCGGTGTGGCTTCCTCTACATTGGGGAAACCAAGCGGAGGCTTGGGGACCGCTTTGCAGAACACCTCCGCTCAGTTCGCAACAAACAACGGCACCTCCCAGTCGCAAACCATTTCCACTCCCCCTCCCATTCTTTAGATGACATGTCCATCATGGGCCTCCTGCAGTGCCACAATGATGCCACCCGAAGGTTGCAGGAAAAGCAACTCGTATTCCGCCTGGGAACCCTGCAGCCTAATGGTATCAATGTGGACTTCACCAGTTTCAAAATCTCCCCTTCCCCAACTGCATCCCTAAACCAGCCCAGTTCGTCCCCTCCCCCCACTGAACCACACAACCAGCCCAGCTCTTCCCCTCCACCCACTGCATCCCAAAACCAGTCCAACCTGTCTCTGCCTCCCTAACCTGTTCTTCCTCTCACCCATCCCTTCCTCCCACCCCAAGCCACACCCCCATCTACCTACTAACCTCATCCCACCCCCTTGACCTGTCTGTCTTCCCTGGACCGACCTATCCCCTCCCTACCTCCCCACCTATACTCTCCTCTCCACCTATCTTCTTTTCTCTCCATCTTTGGTCCGCCTCCCCCTCTCTCCCTATTTATTCCAGAACCCTCACCCCATCCCCCTCTCTGATGAAGGGTCTAGGCCTGAAACGTCAGCTTTTGTGCTCCTGAGATGCTGCTTGGCCTGCTGTGTTCATCCAGCCTCACATTTTATTATCTTGGATTCTCCAGCATCTGCAGCTCCTATTATCTCTGATATCTTGCTGCACTTCCCCACTCATGAGAATAAACATCTAAGTTGCTATCAACTTCTTATTTCATTACCATTCCTCCAGTTTCTGAGTCCAAATCATGTACTGAATGTGTGTATGTGAACAGTAGTGTTCACTGCCTGAACCCAATGTAACATTTCTTGCCACAAACTGGGACATTTCCATTGACTCCTGGGCTATTATCTGTTTTGCTGCCATCTTTGAATGTGGCACCTTATCAAACGCCTTCTGAAAGTCTCTGTCTAATGTTTTTCCCGCTTTGCCATTACCGACGCAGCAGTGAATTCATTCATGGAAATTCTGTAATTGAAATAAAAGGAAGCTGGGAGCAGTTTGCTTGTGATTGGAGGGAAATAATGCTTCCAGGCTTTATTGAGTGAAAATGGGATCTGGAGGCAGCATAGCTCACCACAGTAAAGTGTGTCCTTTACATGGAAATGGCTTGATGTATATCCAGTTTTTGCTTTCAGAAATATTTGGAATTCAAGTTCTGCTGGCTTGCAAAGTAGGCATCAGCGATATGATGGGAGGAGGAAAGCCCAAATGGTTTAAATTTCATGAGTCGATGGGGTGTCCTTGTGGAGATCAGACAGAGGAGCATGAGAGTGCTGCTTGTGGCCTCATGGGGAAGAAGAAAAAATTGTAAATATTATTAGTGGTTCGCGCTGCTGCCTCACAGCGCCAGGGACCTGGGTTAGATTCCAGCCCTGGGCAACTGTATTATTAATAACAATATTATTAGTTTAAAAATCCACCTCCTCCTTAAATATACTCAATGTCTCAGTATTCACTACACTCTCAGGTAGTGAATTCCACAGATTTATTACCCTTTGAGAGAAGTAATTTCACTTCATCTCTGATTTAAAACTTCCACCCCTTATCCTAAAAATATCACTTCTCGTTCTCAGTCTTGCACACCCTATGCTGCAATGTGCTGACGTTTGGCAGTGATGCTATGGAATGGCGCGGATAGCAGTCCTGCCAGCCAGCGCCATCAGCTGGCACCATCTCAACACTGCCAGCCACCAACTCAGGATCAGCTGCCAGCTTATTCTATCACATGCTTTTGGGGTTCTGCATCCTCGATTTCCTTTTTGTCATTTCTCCTTTCATTCTCAGGAAATGTCTACTGAGCCTTAGGCATGTAAGAATTTTTGTCCTGCATTCTGGTATTTCCTTTTAAGCCTTTTTGTCATCTGTTTTGATGCATTCACTAAACTTGTCAAAATCAACATTAATGAGGCATTAGTGGCCTTCAGGTGGAATAAATTTGCTACTGCATTACAATGAATGGCTCCTTGCACCAAAGTAAATTTTGTCTTTGGAAGGCTCAGGCAAAAGCCATGTCAACTCTCAATCCGAGATAACAAAGTGTGAAGCTGGATGAACACAGCAGGCCAAGCAGCATCTCACGAGCATAGAAGCTGATGTTTTGGGCCTAGACCCTTCAACAGAGAGGTCTCTGATGAAGGGTCTAGGCCTGAAACTTCAGCTTTTGTGCTCCTGAGATGCTGCTTGGCCTGCTGTGTTCATCCAGCCCCACACTTTGTTATCTTTCATTCTCCAGCATCTGCAGTTCCCGTTATCACAACTCTCAATCGGTGTGGCTTCCATTGACCCAATAGCGTGGCATGCCAGCTGGAATTTCCACAGTGGGCCTTGGAAACTGTCCTCCCTGCCAAAGACACATTGGCAAAATTGAGTTTGAATTTAAGGGATTGGGTGGAAACCCTGCCTGCTATGTCCACTGGATTGGGGTGGAAATCTGGTGCGCCTGACTTCTCTCATACTGTCCCCACCCCTTCCTTCTTCTCATTGGAAGCCAGCAGCTGGTCCAGTCAAACCGAGACAGACCCACTTGATTCCAAAGTGCTTCTGAGTGTTTTTTTAATTGATAGCGCCCTCTTAAGCTCCTCAATGAGTATTTTACATCAAATTAAATGGAAGAGCAGGGTATGAATTAATGAACAGAAAAGGAATACACATTGGGCACAGGCAGTCAGGAACACTCCTACAGCACTGACCACTCTGCGCGCTGTATTGAGAACCACATTCTCCTACTCATGTGTTGTGAGTGTTATGACGGACAGAACAATTCTCAGTCTTTAGATCAGTGTATTTTATTTCTGATGGATGTAGTTTTACAAACTAAGTTGGAGAAAATGGTGGGAGGAATGTGGTGGAGCTACTGAGCAAAAGTCATGAAGGCTCATTGATTAATATTGGCTGAGTTATGAGACAGTTGAGAGATAGACTGCAGGTTTTTCCAGATAGTTAAATTATTAACTAGCTGGCTAGATTGAATCACTTGCTCATCTGTAATCATCTTGAAAGCTTGTGGCTTGCTTCTTGAGAATGTTGACAAGCCAACATGATTTAACTGAAAGAGGATGGAAAAGAACAGCATAGCACTAGGTTTAATAAGAATTTCTGGCCTGTTTTGAGGAATGGTGTGTCACCAATATTTTGGATTGTGTCATGTCAATTTTACATGAAAAAACAGTTTGGAAAACTGGTTATATCCAACTTTGAAAACAAGGTGGAGAGCTGGATGAACGCAATAGCCCAGGCAGCATCAGAGGAGCAGAAAGGCTGATATTTCAGGCTTCCTCAGACCCTTCTTCAGACCGTCAGCCTTCCTGCTCCTCCTCTGCATGGCCTGCTGTGTTGATCCAGCTCTACACCTTGTTATCTCAGATTCCCCAGCATCTGCAGCTCCTAATATCTCTTAAATCCAACTTTGCTGTGTTCTCTATTTAAAAACAAGCTTGTTGACCACAAAACATACTTGCTGCCGATTGCTTTGCAGAAAATTGTGTATAATTCTGGAAAGTTCCAACAGTAATGACAATGATAGAGTTTACATACCATCCTTCTGGAATGTCACACCTTTTAATATGCTCTTTGCAGCCAGGGAAGGAACTGCAGATTGCATGTCTTCCCAGGAGAGATTTGGGACAAAGGGAATGTCATTAAACCTGCTTGAGTCGAGGATCCAGTTGCAGAGGGGAGAGCTCAGGCATAGGACTCTGCTCCCCTCTCTGCAACTGGATCCACAACTGCTGGACCTGCAGACAGCAATCAGTAAAGATAGTTGACAACACCTCCTCTGTGATTGTCCTCCATATCGGTGTCCCACAAGGATGCGCACTCAGTCCACTACTATACTCTTTATACACTCTCAATTGTATGGCCAAATTCAGCTCTAACTCCATGTACAAATTTGTTGATGACATCACTGTAGTGGGTCAAACAACAGCAAGGCAGAGTACAGGAAGGAGATAGAGAGCTTAGTGACATAGTATAAAGACAACAATCTCTCGCTCAATGTCCCCAAAATGAAGAAGCTGGTCATCGACTTCAGGAAGCGGAGTGAAGGGCAAGCCCCTGTCTGTGTCAATGGTGCTGAGGTAGAGCTCATCGAAGTCATCAAGTTCCTTGGAATAAATATCACCAATGATCTGTCCTGGTCCATCCACTTTAAAGCTACAATCAAGAAAGCACACCAATGCTTCTATGTCCTCTGATAGCTAAGGAAATTTGTATGTCCACAATGCCTCTTACCAATTTTAATAGATGTATGATAGAAATTATCCAATCTGGATGCAACACAGCTTGGTAGGGCAACTGTTCTGCCCAAGACTGCAAAAAATTACAGAGAATTGTGAACACAGCCTAGTCCATCACAAAAACCAACCTTCCTTCCACTGACTCCATTTACACTTGCTAGTGCCTTAAGAAAGCAGCCAATATAATCAAAGACCTATCTCACCACAGTTATACTGTCTTCCAACCCCTCTGTTCTGTGGCCCTGATACACTTTGTATGGTATGATCTGCCTGTATAGGAACACTAAATGACACGCTTCACTGTATCTTCGGACACTTGACAACAATAAATTAATCAATCGATAAGACATAATCAAAGACCCTTCCCACCTCAGTTATACTGCCTTTCACCCTCTTCCGTTGGCAGATAATACATAAGTTTGAAATCATGTACCAACAGATTTAAGAACAGCTTCTTCCCCTCTGTTATCAGACTTATGAAAGGACGTCTCATATATTAGAGTTGATCTTTCTCTGGACCCTCTCTGTAGCTGTAACACTATATTCTGCATGATGTTTCAATAACACTGATATACTTACTTTGTCTGGATAGCACACAAAACAATACTTTTCACTGTATCTTGGTAGATATGACAAAACTAAATCAAATTGAATCAAATCAGCTTGTGGAGATGCTAATGACCCAATCTAACTGCTAAGGTGATCAACGCACCTTTGACCAAAATGATGAAAATAATTGTTAGGTAATTGTCAAAGATCAATCAAAAAGTAAATAACAACTAAGTAATTGTTAATCTGGTGCACAATTGTCTGGTTTTTGGAAAGTTTTAGTTTGATATTTTTCTGCATCTCAGTCCACTTTTAACATTGAGAGAGAGAATAAGAGCAGCACTCCAGGATGTTGGCTAAACCTGCCTCAAGTCCAAATCTCCTTGAATCCTGATTTCCAAACAGATTCCTGTACTCACTTAAAATGGAATTAGTAGCTGGACCTGCAACCACCACCTTGTTGTGTATCATCAACTTCAAATAAAATTGGCAAGTCCTACGTTTGATGACCTGAAATGCCCTGAATCTGAGCTCCTACAGGAAAGAAATCTCGTCAGTTACTGTTACAACCAATTGCTGGCGAAGTTCCCAATTTGTTATGGTTCCAGATGGTGTTCTCCAAATTGTCGACCTCCCAGGTGCGGAAGCATGAACTCGTTCCCCTTATTTATTCATCTGTCCCCGCAGTTGGTCACAGAAAGTTTAATCTTAAAAGGGTTTTGATGAAGAGTCACCAGACTTGAAATGTTAACCCTGCTTTCTCCCCACATATGCTGCCAGACCTGCTGAAATTCTGTTTTTGTCATTTTAAATGGATCCCTTCCCCCCGACCAAGTGAATTTGCTTTGAAAGGAGCTAATTTAACCAGGCTTTCTTGAATTAACAAAAGTGTGAGTACAGGTAGTTCTGCTACAACACATGTTTCGTTAATGCGGTTTGGCTGTAATGTGACTAATGAATAGTGGATACTGTTTGTATAACGCAAACTTTCTGCTGTAAAGTTACAGCAAATTTCTATTAAAAAGAAACTGAAAGAGCTGCAGATGCTGTAAATCAGGAACAAAAACAGAAGTTGCTGGACAAACACAGCAGGTACGGCAGCATCCATAAAGAAAACATCAGAGTTAATGTTTCGGGTCTGGTGACCCTTCCTCAGAACCCTGTAGTGATTTTCGATAGTGATTTCTCTACAATGCAAATTTCTATGGCGATTTCCTATGGTGCGAGGTCACACAAGAATGCAACTATTACATTAAGGAGAACTACCTGTATGGATGGTAGTGGTGCTGTGGTACTATCATTGGACCTATTAAATGTAAAGCCCCAGTTAAACGCCCTGGAGACGTGGTCGAATCCCACCATGGCAGGCTGCGAAACTCGAATTAAAAACAATCTAGAATTTAGAAAAACATGAACTGCTGAATGTGACTGTGTAACCACAAAATGATTGTCATTTATTCATTCAAGAGATATTGGCCTTGCTGACTGGACCAGCACTCATTGCCCATCCCTAATTGCCTAGAGGGCAGTTAGGAGCTAATCTGTGGGTGTAGAGTCACATGTAGACCAGATCAGGTCAGGATGACAGATCCCCTTCCCTGAAGGACATTAGTGAATAAAATATTCTATTTTTTTAACAGCAATCTGCAATGATTACAAGGTTGCTGCCATGAGATTGGCTTTTTACTCCATATGTACGTTGAATTCAGATTAATTACAAAACCTGGAAAGAAATAATAACAGATAGTAGAAGCTGCAGATGCTGGCGAATCTGAGATAACAAGGTGTAGAGCTGGATGAACAGAGCAGGCCAAGCAGCATCAGAGGAGCAGGAAAGTTGATGTTTCGGACCTAGGCCCTTCTGTATTTCTGTCTAGGCCTGAAACATCAGCCTTCCTGCTCCTCTGATGCTGCTTGGCCTGCTGTGTTCATCCAGCTCTACACCTTGTTATCTAAGAAATAACAACATACAGATTAAGAAATGAGAGAAAAGGTGTATTAAAACAAAGAGAAAAAGTTAGAAAAGATACATGGATGAGTCTGTGTGAGCTCCGTGAAGAGTGTATAATGGTACTGAGTGTTATCCTCAGTAGTGCCTATTGCATTCCTGTTGATATGTGAGTAATTGAGTTTGGAGTGGGTTTGACCTGTTTCCTTTTGACTGCAGTTTTACTTGCCTGCTGGCTTCCAGCAAAGAGAGAGGTTTTCTTTTCTTATGCCTGAAGTACAAAGATGAATTGGGGTTTTCTCAGCTGTGCCCCTTAATATGCACACCTTCATCCACTAGCGCACTCACAACAATAAAACTGGCTTTCACCCCCTGTTTTTGAATATCATTGAAAGGGAAAAACACAAACCTATTTGTAGTTTAGGACATAAGTGGGGAGGGTGGAAGGTTTAGAAAGACCTTCATTCTGAATGTAGCCATAGATGATCACAGATAATATTCTTTCTGATGAAGGGGCTAGGCCGGAAATGTCAGCTTTTGTGTGCCTAAGATGCTGGTTGGCCTGCTGTGTTCATCCAGCCCCACACCTTGCTATAATAGAAGATCACAACCTGGTTTGTGTTGACATGCTGCTCGTCCTTTGAAGAGTTGTTGTTTGGTGTTCCCTTGGTGCTTTTATGTGTGACATTCTAGTATTCCTGCACAGATATCCACAGTCATCTTTTGGCTGCGTATCCCTTTTTGATTTTTAGAAAATGCACATCATAATTAAAAACGATTGTGACCTTCAAAACTCATAACGTTGACCATCTTGCAGGATAAGGGCAGCAGGTAACATGAGAGAGTGCGCAAGTCAGTCACCATGCCACCTTGGAGATGTTCCTTAGGTCTCACCATGTCAAAGTCCTGGAAGTCCCTCCCAAGCAGCATTGTGGGTGTATCTACACCAAATGGACTGCAGCAGTTCAGGAAGGCACCAGTTTCTCAATGGTCCCGAGGGAAGGGCAGTGAATGCTGGGATTTGTATTCTATGAATGAACAAAACAAAAGTGTTTAATATAGCTGTCAGTCCTTCGGGGTTCTGATTAATCATCATGACAACACTGGCTTTCAGGGCATTGACATTCATATCAATTAATAGCTTTCCTTTTAAAAAGAATTATTGCTAGTTGTAAGGCTCCTTTCTTTCCTTTTTCTTTCTTGTTTGCACATACATGTGTATGGATTTGAGGTTTAAATGTGTGAATACTGCTTCTTTAAAAGAGTTTTCTGTGAGTCATTTTTTAAAATAAATGTCAATTTTGCCCCCATAAGGATTTTGAAGAAATGCACCAGAGTCTGTTTGAGAGGAAATTATGCTTTTTTTATGATAGGGAGGAGAAGAAATCAATGTGATTTGTTTCTCCCCTATCGATCATTGTCTATCATCTTGCCATATGATTTCTGGATGCCACTGTGTTTGCAAGGGTTAAAAGCAGACGTCAAAGCCACCTCCCCATTTAATTTCCAAGGATATTCCAACCTTCATATGCTCCACCCTTAACTGATCTCTGAGGCCCAGCAATCACCACTGGAATAAAATAAAACAAAGAACAATGGATGCTGGAAATCTAAGGCAAGAACAGAACTTGCTGGAGAAACTCAGCAGGTCATCATTGGATTACCAAACCCTTGGCTGGTGCCATTGGTGCCATCCGTACCCGACAACCTACGCTCGCCAACAATCATCTTGGACCAGTCTTCCCACAATCGAGACAACCACTGTGATTGGGATTCCTCCATGCATCCCATTCCTTCCCCACTAGACGTAGCTGCTGCCCTTGGCTGTCCCCTTTTGAAGTCAGCTTCTTACTTAAAAGTCTCTTCCCCAGTTGCTTGTGGACGAAGAAACAGAGACTAAGTAAAGGAACCATTCAGTTAAAATCCACCATGACATTCAGAAACTCAGTCTGTCTGGTATTTGTGAACTGAAAACAGCTCCCTCCATATGTGCAAGAGATTTATCCCTCGGCTAAAATATAGGCCATGGGATCCAACTGTAGGATACTTTTTACAAGTCTTATCAACAAGTCTTTTCAGTTGCATCTGATTTTAGACATTGTTTTTGTTGCCATTAAATATTCTCATGGATTTCATTGAGTTTGTCACTCCTGGTCCTTCACAGGCAGGCTGTGCATCTCTGATGGGATGCTCCTTTGCTGCTCCCTGAGTCAGAACAGGAATATGGTGAAGCAATGCCTCCCTTCATGTTCTCCTCCTGGCTGTTAGGTTAAGGCGGTGTTGACCCTTTTCTGAAGATAGCATTAGAAGCCTTTCCTACCAGATCTAGGTCTGGGCAGAAGTGACTGAGGAAGTCAACAACCATGGGATCAAGTTCCAGAATTGAGTCAACAACCTGATCCAATCCACAAGGCGTCAATCCATGGAGAGGATGATGAGTGCCACTGAATGTAATTTAATCTATATGTGATCTCACTTGCAATCCATCAATTCACTAGCATGTTCATTGCAGTAATCATTAGCTGAAAGGGAACAAGCAAGGGTTCAAGTTAATTGGACCTCACTAATAAGCTTCTTCTCCTCAGGGAGACAGTGAGAGTCTATCACAAACTCACACAGAGGAGGTGCACATGCCCACTGTCCCAGGGTTATTGCCTCAGGATACCCTCGGGAATCATGGTGTCTCTTCACCTCCACCACCGTTGACCTCAACAGTCCCAGCAGGCAATGCGAAGTGGCATAGCCCTGCACCAGTATAGGAGGCCTCAGATAGGGTTGAAGTCCTCTAGAGGATGCAGGCTTTGAGTGAACTCAGCCAAAGTGAATGACAGGGCCAACTCTGCACCCTATGTTGACAGTGGAGGTCATGCAATGGAGCGCTGTTCATGAATTATCATTGTGTTCACCTTGTGCAGATCAGGTTATTGTGAGATATTTCGTACATCCTTTTATGGATCTGGTATCCAAGAAAGAGCAATTTAGATTGACGAGAATACCCTCTCCTCATGCTCTGATGAATCTTCTGTTACATTTCTCTTGCAGCATCTGCTTGTGTCGCAGTGTCCAGTTGTGTAGTGTACAGTAAACCATGGGTACTAATTACACCCTCATGAACTGGGGTGGGGAGTGGATGAAGCTGGTACTTAGTGCATTGGCGCAGAAGAAGGTCATTCAACCCTTCAGGACTGCTTCCCCATTGTATCAATCTCTGACTTGAGCTTAATGACTAAACTTCCAGCACCTTCTGAGGTAAAGGATTCCAAAGAATTACCATGCCCTCAGTGAAAACATTTGTCCTCATGTCAGTCTTCAATGGTATCATCAGCTACGTATGCACAATCCAATCTGTGCTGGAGTTGGAACATGTACTTTCATGGAATGAAACCCTTCAAGATTTACAAATGAAGCTGACAGTTTCAAAAAACTCTAATGGACTCCCAAGTGTGGTCAATGATACATCGCACTCACGTGACTGACCTTGCAGCCTGGCTGTCTTTGCTAGTGATGAAATGAATAAAATCATTAGCACAACTAAATCAGGTATACGTCACTTCAGTTATGAACGTATGTGTGGCTGCCTGTGCAATGCCACATTCTGGTCCAATATACATGTGAAATTCAACCCTGTAGTTCTACCCTCCTCCAATCGACATACCCATTCCTCTCCCTCTGTCATCCTTGAACCGTACACTGGACCTTCTCTGCACATCTCCCCGCTGTGCTATACCCATGGCCATTCTACCTGACCCTGAATGCCCCTGTTAGACTTCTCCTTGTTTTTACCCATTTTTACGATACGTGCCTGAAAACTTTCAATACCCGACACGGACTCTGGACGTGGCTCAATATTGACAGTGACTGTCTGCCCTGCCATCCATCTCCTTTATCTGGTCCTCAGAGTGCACCATTGATAGCACTAACTCTGCCCTTTAGCTCATCATCTATCTTACAATCCCAGCTATGACCCACAACCTGCTGACCTTACAGGGCAACTGCACCTAAGATATGGCATCCTTTCCTTCACCTTCTAGCACCAAAAGTAACCTCTGCCCACCTGCCTTCCTCTGTCATGCTTGGCATGCACAAGGGAGATATTACTTAAGTGACATTAGCACCAGATTATTAAATCCGGAGACCTGGGTTTGAATCTGGTGGTGGAGTTTGAATTCAATAAATATCTGTAATTTACAGGCTAACAAAGACAATGAAACTGTTGCCAATTTTCAGAAAAACCCAAGTGATTCAGGGAACTAGGCCCGAAACGTCAGCTTTTGTGCTCCTGAGATGCTGCTGGGCCTGCTGTGTTCATCCAGCCTCGCATTTTATTATCTTGGATTCTCCAGCATCTGCAGTTCCCATTATCACTGATTCAGGGAAGGAGACTGCTGTCCTTGCCTGATCTAGCGTATACGTGATTCCAGACCCACCGAATGTGGTTGACTCTCAGCTCCCTGCAGGCAATAAATGCTGTCCTAGTCAATGGCATCCACAGCTTGCAAATGATAAAAATAATGCGAAAAATGCCAACTTTGCATCCTAATCTGCCATCAGGAAATTTAAATTTCCCCTCTTCCTTAGTTAAGTCACCCCAAATGTCACATTTTCTGCCCTTATGAGCTTCATTAAATCCCGCCAATTAAATTATAAACCCATATGGCAAAATACCTCTGAAATTATCTTTTCATATTTTCACAGGTAATTGCTGCATTGGGTTTTCAATAATGATAGTTTGCCACAAAATTCATATCAGTGACTAAATTAATGTGCGTATTTCCATAAATATATCATTTATTGCTGAAATTATATGATTATCCCACATTATTCCCCATGGACAAATGTATTTTTGAACTTTACCTTTGTAGAAAGGTAAATGCTGCATTGGCTTTTTAAAAATGATATTTTGCCACAACAACTCCATCAGTGATGAAATTAATGAATATCCTTAAATATATGCATTATTTGTTGCTGAAAATATGTGACTATCTTACATTATTGGACAAATGTATTTTGAACTTTACCCTTATAGAAAATTATAATCTTGCTTGTTAGAGATAACAAAGTGTGGAGCTGGATGAACACAGCAGGCCAAGCAGCATCTTGGGAGCAGGAAAGCTGACGTTTTGGGCCTAGACCTGCCCGAAATGTCAGCTTTCCTGCTCCTAAGATGCTGCTTGGCCTGCTGTGTTCATCCAGCTCCACACCTTGCTATTTCGGATTCTCCAGCATCTGCAGTTCCTATTATCTCGGATATAATCTTGCTTGTATCTGGATCATTGAATAGCTTGAAGGCTAATCACAAAAACATTGCACAACTAACACCTCAACTTTACAAATAAAAAAATGCCAGATTCAGGGCATTTTAAAATTATTGGCAACATTTGTTTACATTGTTTTTCCATAAGAGTTGTTGAAATTATATTTATACAACCAATAAAATCTTTCAAGGTTAGAAATCACACAAGATCAGGTTATAGTCCAACAGGTTTATTTGACAACATAAGCTTTTAGAACCTTGTCTGAAGAAGGAGTGAGGTTTAGAAAGCTTGAGTTTTCAAATAAAGCTGTTGAATTATTATCTGGTGTCATGTGATTTCTGACTTTGTCCATCCCAGTCCAACACCGGCACCTCCACTTTATAAAATGTTTCACACATACACCATTAATTTGCCAGATATCTAGCAAGCAAAAATGGAGGGCAATTCTGTCTCAATAGAGCTGGCATCTGTCGTGTGATGAAGTGTGCTGGCTTAAATGCCATTTCACTGCTTAAGACGGCAAAGAGCAATTAAATGTCAAGGTATGTAACAAGAAATTTAACAGCAAGGTTACCAAAGCTAAAGTATTGTCTGCACCCCTGTAAAATTAATTCACAGATGCAATGCTTAATTGGGCTAACAGATTGGTTGACAACCAATTAAATGTTGATAAAATAATAGCAGACAATTAACTGTTCAGTTCTTTCATTTAATATAACTTTGGTGTGAATTCCAGCCTAATTGTTCTCATACAGCTGAGGCTTCTTTGTACAGCTAACATGATCATTTAAACCTAAATGTGACAGAGCTGGGGTAACAGCAGTCAGTTCTAATCAGAATATTAAGGGCAGGCCTACCAATATTCATTCCCACATGGATGCTGAGCTTCAGGGATCCTTAGCAAAACAGATGCTTCTATAGCAGCAGCAGGATATGTGTGGATATGATTTGGAGGCTTTTTTCAGTCATGTGTAAATGATGGAGGAGTTTACCTAGTCCTTGTGTGGTAACATGTTACTGATTTGTGAACCACATGGCTCCCCCATGGAAAGATTGGTGGCCCTCATGAGGAACAATATGTAACAGACCACCAGTTGGACGCAGGACACCTCCAAACTATCACATCAATTTTGAGTGAAATTAAATGTTGGATGGTACAGAATCACTTGGGCCTGATGCCTGTCAGATTTGAGCTCCTTCAGAGCAGCGGACTCCAGGTGGACCATGAAGTCGTTGAGGGGTGGATGGCTTACTGAAGGTAATGGGCTCGTTGCTCCTCAGCTTTGATTGTGGCCACTCCGATAATGTGACTGTGACACAAATGTTGCTCAGTGTAAACATGACTGAGGCTTCCAATGTGTATTTGAGGTATCAGGCCCATTAAAGGCCATCTACCATTAGCAGCTAATACACCATAGCTGCAAGGCCAAAAGCCTATGCACTCATCAGCTACAGGGCCAGGGGGTGTATCACGTAGAAACACTCAGAAGCAAACGCATAAATTCACACACTTGCACTCCTGTCATGGCTTAGGCTTTATTTCTTTCACCTGTAAACACATGATCCCTTACTGGGTGCTGTACAAGGTGTGTTTTTGGGTGCTATACAAGGTGTATTTTGAGTATTATATAAAAGCTGTGGCAAAATACCATTATTGAAGTCCTTCAAAGAAGATGTGTATATAGACCAGTGGTCCTGAGAAAGGAAGGATAGAATCAAGCAACAGTATCTTGGAACAAAAACAAAGTTGCTGGAAAAGCTCAGCAGGTCTGGCAGCATCTGTGGAGGAGAAAACAGAGTTAACGTTTCAGGTCCGGTGACCCTTTCTCAGTTCTGAACCTAACCTAACCCTTTCGCAGTTCTGAGGAAGGGTCACCGGACCCAAAACATTATCTCTGTTTTCTCCTCCACAGATGCTGCCAGATCTGCTGAGCTTTTCCAGCAATTTTGTTTTTGTCCCTGATTTACAGCATCCACAATTCTTTTGGTTTTTAACAGTATCTTGGAAGTGAGTTTATTGATGAAGGAAAGGAAATAAAGTATGAATGAACCAAATTATCTTATAACACACATAAAACATTTTTAAACACATAGTATTAGTATATGATCATAAAACACTCCATTATAAATAGCAAAGAGAAAATAACAAAAGCTTTTATATAATACTCAAAACACACCTTGTGTAGCACCCCAAAACACCACTAATACAGCCCCCAATACCAGAGTGACTGTCTCTATAACCTTGAATCTTACAAGCATGATATTTGTCATAATAGACCCCACATCTGTCATCAACTTCTTTTCTACTGAAAGGAATTGTTTCTTTGGGGGCAGGGGGAGACATGTAAAATAGGAAAGGCAGCCAGCCCACAGCCATCCCAAGCTCATCCCCATAATATATCAGGAGGGTGGGCACTAAAATTAGCTGCTTGCCCACCATATTTAAATAAAGAAATAAGGTTCATTTTGGCTTGTTAAATTTCTATTGACCTGAAATTATATAATGCCAATGCCATAATATGTAGTTTGTGGACAGCTGAGTGAGCGTCGGCAAGCTGTTTTTAAAGGGTGGCATGATGGATGAGGGGACGCATAATTTATTCCCTGGGCAACATCTCTGCCTCGGGCTCGCTACAGTGAACCAGCGAAAGCTAGAAGAACTGCAATTGATTTTCCACTGTGTAACCCTGCAGCCTTCATAATATTGTGTTCAATAATTTTAGGGCTGGCGCACCTTCTCCCGAACCTAACCCCCAATGCCAGACCCTGTCATCACATGGACTGTTACCAGAAACAACCAATTGTCAGCCAGTAATGGTCCGCATTAGCAGCAAATCATTCTCCCAGGCTGATCTTTACTCATTCCTTTGTCTGCCCAACTATTTTCCTCTCTCTAGGCTCCGTCTCCACTTATCGTTTACTCTTTTCCCTTTCTCCCCTGCCACTCCTTCTCTAGCATACGTACCAACTTTTTCCTTGTTACCAGCAATCCTGAATAAGGATACTGAAACCGTAACTCTGCCTTCTCTCCACAGATGCTGCCAGACCTGCTGTGTTTTCCCAGTTATTTCTGATTTTGTTTCTGAGTCAAGTGGCCTGGCTTCAAGTCCCAGAAAGCTGTCGTTTCGGGCCTAGACTTTAGGTCCAAAATGTCACCTTTCCTGCTCTTAAGACGCTGCTTGGCCTGCTTTGTTCATCCAGCTCCACACCTTGTTATCTTGGATTCTCCAGCATCTGCAGTTCCTATTATCTCTGGCTTCAAGTCCCATCTGCTCCAGAGGGTGTACAATACCATCTCTGCGCAGGTTGATTGGGAAATATCTTGATTGAAAATTTATCCTCTTGTCTCAGTCACCACAGACATCTTGATTAGATGTTAATTTTACTTCTGTGCAACGTATATTTGTATATATATATATAACATGTTTCCTAAACATAAGGTAGAGTATTACTTAAAGGCCAACTGCACAATTTGAAGATACACAAGGATTTAGATTTTCTGGTGGATAAGTCAGAAAAAAAAAACTAGTAGATAGGCACAGCAAGAATTCACAAGTTGAAGAGAAGTTAAACACAAAATCAGGACATTATGTTCCAATTATCTAGGACATTGATGAACCCACAGCTCAAACGTATGTCTCCAAATTTAAGGAAGGATGCAAATACATTGGAAGCTGTTCTGTGGATGTTTATTGGAGTGATAGCTATAACGAATAGGTTGTCAAATGAGGTAAGATTCAACAGAGCAACCACCCTTCTGTTAGCCTTTTGAAGAATGAAGGAGAGCTTGATTAGAACTTGGTTAGATAGGGTGGATAGGGAAAACCTTTTTCCTAGGATGGTGACGGCGAGCACGAGGGGGCATAGCTTTAAATTGAGGGGTGAAAGATATAGGACTGACGTCAGAGGTAGTTTCTTTACTCAGAGAGTGGTATGGGAATGGAACGCTTTGCCTGCAATGGTAGTAGATTCGCCAACTTTAAGAACATTTAAATTGTCATTGAACAAGCATGTGGACGTACATGGAATAGTGTAGGTTCGATGGGCTTCAGATTGGTATGACAGGTCAGCACAACATCGAGGGCCGAAGAGCCTGTACTGTGCTGTACTGTTCTATGTTCTATGTTCTATGTTCTGTGTTGATTGAAATGTCTAAGATCTGCAAGGTCTTGTCAAGATGTACAAGAAAAGAAATTTCCTTTTGTGGGGCAGTTTTTAAATTAGGAGTCATCTTTTATCATAGGATGGGCTGACGGGCTTAACTTGTTGATGATATTTGACAGCAGCATGAAGTTGAATGAGCCCCATGAACATTCCTGTATATGCCGAAGCCAGCATATTCAATGTGTTTTTCTGCAGTTATTTTTTCTGTGCTTTGCTGTTTGTTTTACTGCATAAGAGAAAGAGTTTCATCCCAAGTTGTTGGACCTCACCTCAGACTGGGTGAACAGTGCCAGGAATAACCTCAGCCTCCAGGGCAGCTGCCATTCTAGGGGTCCCTGATGGGCAGGAGAGCATGAGGCTCATTGCTTTTACCTTTCTTTTTCATTCTTTTTATTTACTTAATAATTATTCCTTTCTTTTTGTGTTTTTTATTATTACTCAATAACTGTTCATATTTAAGCAAATTGCTTTTGTCCAGTCTTCTCTTAATTCATTTAACCAAATGTACAAAGAACCATTTGGATACACTCTATGATTGAAGACATTTTTAGCGATGAAGATGGGATTCAGGAAAACATGTAAGAGAAGGGAAAAGCAACCTGACACTCGGGAGACATTCCGTATTCCAGGGTAGAATATGGCAGATTGTGGATTCAAGTCTGGATCTAATATGTTGGCGTAATTAGGACTCTTGAAAGGATGGGGGATCAGTTATAACTGGTAAAAGAGATAACTAGAGGCCAGGTTTCTAGTGCATTGAACCTCGTAGAAGTGTTAGCTCTTTGTGTTCTTGTTTGAATGCACTTTGTTGGTTGCTAAATGTTGTCTTGTACAATTTGTGTCCCTGGAGCCTAAGATCTGCAGATACTTTGAAGTTTTGGCTAGCATTTTGGGAAGGTCTGCTGATTTGAAAGTGTGGTGTGTGCCTATGTGTACCTGTATTAGTGTGGAACATGTATGGTTAATGGAGATAACAAGGTATAGAGCTGGATGAACTCAGCAGGCCAAACAGCATCAGAGCAGCAGGAAGGCTGATGTTTCGGGCCTAGACCCTGCTTCAGAAATGTATGGTTACCATATTGGATTTATAAGAAGCAATCAGTGGTTGTGTAAAGCAAAAAAATTTGAAACAATGTGTTGATTAAAAAATTTGGCTTGTAAAGCTTTGTAAAAATTAACCTTTCCAAATTGGCTCTGTTTTGTGTTTGGACTTGGTAATTTCTGGTACTAAAATTTACGCATGTTTGGAATTTTATTTTCTGGCTAAAGTGAAATTCCAAGAACTTCTTTGATATGAGTCAATCTTTAATTCCAGTTGGAGAGATTTGACTCATTGTTAATTCAGGAACATTGAAATGTTGAAAATGTAACTTCCTGTGTGTGTGAGGAGTTTAGGAAAGGCAAATTTCACAAAGGGTTGGGCGTTTCCTTCCTTGAAGGAGGCTGAGAGACAGATGATATAATTACTTGCAGGCGTTTACACCCCACCCTTTTTTGAATCCAGAGTAGCTTAATACTAGTTAACCCATTCTGCTTGACGTGGAATGGGTGGAGAATGTTTTTTTTAGAAATTGGAGACACTGAAGGCTGGGTCCTTTTGCAGAAATTCAATGTATCAATTGTGATGGTGAGACAGCCTCAACCCATTGAGCCATTCATCAATAACACATTTGAATGTTGGGAAAGAGCTGTGAAAATATTAATTGTAGCAAGAGTCAGCAATCTCAAAACCACTGCAAATGGATACACTTAAGCATAACATGACAAAAACTATATTGAGACGCATGTGCCCTGATATTCTAAAACATTTAAATGGAATACTTACCTGAAAATTTAAAGGGATTCTGGAAAATGATAAAGTGCATGCACGCAGTCTCAGTGGTTTCAATGCATACAAAAATAGTTAGTGACTTTGAGGGAGTAAACACGCTATTGAATTTGAACAAATTTATATTAAGATATATGAACTGTCTAGAATGAATAATCAAGTAACTTTAAAAAAAAGGATCATCTTAGGGAAAGAACAGACAATAGTATGTTGTGCCTGAATTAAACAGAAACATTTGACTTCTGCTTTAAAATATTATAAGATTATGTTCCACGGACCACTAAAAAATCTACAGATGTCTGGAATTAAATATGGTGGTAATAGTTAAGTTGCAAAATTAGATGAGCCAAAGTAATTAGGGGTGGAGGCTTGTGGCAGAAGACAAAAACAAAGTATACAGGGTTGAAATGGCAATTGAGGTTAAAATGCATTTTAGTGAAAATGAAGTTTAGATGAGAGCACCAGATTGAGAACTTTCTCCTGATGATGTTTGTGTCCTTGTCTTTCTTTTTAGGAAAAACTGAATTAGTGATCAAGGCACTGCCCAAGGCTTTGGGATCATACATGGAGAGATATGTAACACCTCATAGATCATTTGATATCATAAGATCATAAGATCATGTGGGAGTCAAGAATGTGTGACATGGTCTTGGGACATCGATGTAAGTTTGCTAGTGTGAATGTTACCTTGGAGGTAACAAATGAGGTAATAAAAAGACATGCACTGAGGAATGGGTCTCAGACATGTACACCTATTTGAGAAAAAGATGAGTGTGACTATGAAAAGCACAAAAACATAGTTTAAATGATAAGACACTGACACAAAATCCATAGGAAACCGATTTAAAGCAATGAAAGTAGTATTAGTGACGGAGTGCAAGAAAAATTACGATTTTGAAATAAAAGTCGTGATTGGCTACTATGTCAAAATGTTACAGAAATGAAAGATTATGTACTCTGGGAGGAGTGATAGTGGGCTGAGTGAAAGGGCCCATTGGGCAATATACAGTGATACCCCATTTTGAGTCTTTGTATGCTGCTTGCACTCCAGTGGGCGAAATTTTAACGTGTTAGGACAGTTAGTGTATGTGAGAGAAGGCTGAGCTAAGACTCGGATGGTGTAGGTGTAGGAGTCCCGGGAAAAATAAAAGGCGGGAGGCATAAGTTGAAGGTAAAGCCTGATAAATGTTAGAGCTGTATTGTTTGATCTCATGTATAATATAGCTCAAAGTGGGTACTTGTATATGGAAGTAGTTACCACTCAATGATATAATCATTCATAAAATTGGGAAGGAGGTAAACATATTGAAGAACAAAATTATGAGAGGCATAGATAGGCTGGATGGTCACAGGCTTTTTTCCCAGGGTTGATGTTTCAATGACAAGGGGACACAGGTTTAAGGTCATAGGGGGAAAGTTTAAGGGAGATGTGTGAAAGAAGTTTTTCATGCAGAGAGTAGTAGGGAAGACTGGAATGCACTGCCAGAGGAGGTGGTGGAAGCGGACACATTGAAGACATTTAAGAGGCACCTAGATGGGTAGATAAATAGGGAGGGAATAGAGGGATATGGATTCGAAATATGGCATGTTTGTTTTTAGATTAATTAGGGCATGGTGGTCAGCAAGGGTTGGATGGTTGAAGGGCCTGTTCCCATGCTGTATTTTTGCATTTTGTTCAAGAGAGATATGAATGAAGAGAGCTGGAGAAATCTTGAATCCATGTATGATGTTATTTTACTGTCATTGGGTGAGGATTGTCTACGGATAGGGAACTGGAGGATAGAAAAAAATAAATTAAGGAACCTGAATCTACAATATACTGAATTTTAAGCAAATTTGGTAAATAGATTAACTGAGAAAAAAAATGTAGATGATATTCTGAGACAGTTGGAACTGCTGATGCTGGAGAATTTGAGATAACAAGGTGTAGAGTTGGATGAACACAGCAGGCCAAGCAGCATCAGAGGAGCAGGAAAGCTGATGTTTCGGGTCTGGACTCGTCTGCAGAAATGGGGGAGGGGCAGGGGATTCTGAAATGAATAGAGAGAAAGGGGGAGGCAGATGCTAGATGGATAAAGGAGCAAATAAGTAGGAGAAAAGACGGACAGGTCAGGGAGGTGGGGATGGAGTCAGTAAAGGCGGGGAGTTAGGATGGTCAGTAAAGGGAATCCCAGGCCCCAAGGAAACCTTCTACATCAAACAGATGTTCACCTGCACATCTGCTAATGTGGTGTACTCTATCTGCAGTTCCCGATGTGGCCTCCTCCACATTGGGGAAACCAAGCGGAAGCTTGGACACTGCTTTGTGGAAAACCTATGCTTGGTTCACGACAAATGACTGCACCTCCCAGTCACAAACCACTTCAACTCCCCCTCCCATTCCTTGGGCGACTTGTCTATCCTGGGCTGCCTCCAGTGCCACAATGATGCTACCCGAAGCTTGCAGGAACAGCACCTCATATTTCACTTGAGAACCCTGCAGCCCAATGGAATCAATGTGGAATTCACCAGCTTCAAAATCTACCCCCCACCCCGACTGCATCCCAAAACTAACCCAGCTCGTCCCCGCCTCCCTGACCTGCCTGTCCTTTCACCCATCTATCTGTACCTCCCACCTCAATTCCCACTCCCACCTTCTACATACCAGCCTCATTCCCACCTCCTCAATGTGCCTATCTTTCCTTGACTGACCTACCCCCATCCTAACTCCCCACCTACACTCACCTTTACGGGCTCCATCCCTGCCTCCCTGACCTGTCCATCTTTTCTCCAACCTGTCTGCTCCTCTCACCTCAAACCCCATCCCTACCTCCTACCTACCAGCCTCATCTCACCTCCATGACATGTCCATCTTTCCTTGACTGACAAATCCCCATCCTAACTCCCCACCCACACTCACCTTTGCTGGCTTCATCCTCGCCTCTTTGACCTGTCTGTCTCCTCTCCACCTATCTGCTCCTTTAACCATCTTCAATCTGCCTCCCCCCCCTCTCTATTTATTTCAGAATCCACTTCCCATCCACCCATTCTGAAGAAGGGTCCAGACCCGAAACATCAGCTTTCCTGCTCCTCTGATGCTGCTTGGCCTGTTGTGTTCATCCAACTCCACACCTTGTCATCATAGATGATAATAAAATGTGAGGCTGGATGAACACAGCAGGCCCAGCAGCATCTCAGGAGCACAAAAGCTGACGTTTCGGGCCTAGACCCTTCATCTGATGAAGGGTCTAGGCCCGAAACGTCAGCTTTTGTGCTCCTGAGATGCTGCTGTGTTCATCCAGCCTCACATTTTATTATCTTGGATTCTCCAGCATCTGCAGTTCCCATTATCACATCATAGATAATATTCTGGTTGCCTTTGTCAGGTGGCATGACTTGCTGGTTCTATCACGGCCTTGGCTGTACATCAGGGGTGGGATACATGTTTAAGGGTCGGTCCCCAAAGGCCAGTGCGATTATTAACTTGATGATACATCCCATTGTTGTATTGTTCATAATGATGATAGTAATGTTCATTGTAGTTTTAATCTTTAGTAGTTTACATACGTTTGTTACACAGGCTGCTGTCACTGATTTGTGTCTGCATAGCAAATGTAATGTGCTGTCAAATATCATTGGGGGTGGAATATAGAGGATGGGCTGAAAGTTAAATGTGTTGATGACGTTTGACACCGGCATGACTTTGAATGAGTCCTATGCACGTTCCTGTATATGCGGAAGCCGGCACAATCAATGTGTTTTTCTGTAGTTGTTTTTTTCTGTGCCTTGCTGTTTGTTTCACCATATAAGAGAGAGAGTTTCGCTCTGAGTTGCTTGAATTCCACTCACACAGGGATTGTAAACCCAGCTTTTCCAGATTAGCCCTCAGTCGAGGGCTCCCAGGTGGGCAGAAGGATGTGAGGCCCATTGTTTGTTCCTCTCTTTTTGACTCTTTTTATCTACTTAATTAATGTTCGTTTCTTGTTCTGTTTTTCATTATTACTCATTAAATATTCATATTTAAGCAAATTGCTGTTGTCGGGTCTTCTCGGAATACATTTAACCGACTCAGCAGTTTGGACACACTCAGATCCGTGAGAGCAAAGAGGAGATTTTTCTCTCCCCTCGATGGTTTGTGTAACCTTGAAACTCTGCTTCAGAAGGTCCCTGTCGTTAAAATTGAAAGTAGTCATAGACTGCACCCTCATTACAGGGAGATGACCAGTAGTGAGTGTAACCCCAGGGTCACCAGAACTCAAAGAAAAAATGGGATTGCAGGATCTTCATGGCAATCTATACTGTCAGCCTCAGAGACTAGGTGTTTAGCTGACTGACCTTGCCAGGTCTAATTAGAAATCCAACAGAGTTGGGATATAAGTGTAGCAAAGCGCATCAATAAATTTCAGGCCTATCGAAAAATCTGAACAAACACTTTCTGATTTGATTTGACTTATTATTGTTGCATGTACTGAGATACAGTGAAAAGTATTGTTTTGCGTGCTAACCACAAAAATCATACTTTACATAAGTACATCGAGATAATAGAACAGAATGCAGAATATAGTGTTACAACTACCATGAAGGTACTGATAAAGACCAACTCTAATAATCGAGAGGACCGTTCTTAAGTCTGCTAACAACGAGGAAGCAGTTGTTTTTGAATCTGCTGCTGCACGTTTTCAAACTTTTGTATCTTCCAGTGATTGACTTGTGAAAGATACTGACTGCAGTGTAACTGCATAGGGATAACCTTTTAAACTTGAATTGGGTTCACATTCCCTTGACTGTTAACTTTAATGAAATCTTTAATATGCCAGTGCAAAATTCCTTGCTTCCTTATTTAGTGAAGTTATTTAAATATAGGCCAACAGTAAGTTAAAACTTACATTATATCACAGAAACATGTATGAAACTGCTTCTTAGGCTGTTGTGTACTTATGGAAAATTGTAGGCCTGCTATGCAACACTGCTTAGCATGGGATGGCCGTGGCCTAGTGCTATTATTGCTGGTCTGTTAATCCACAGATGCAGGTAAAGTTCTTGGCACCCTGATTTGAATCTTACCATGATACAATATGAATTCATTAAAAAAAACTTGAATTAAGGATGTGATGATGACCATGAATCCATAGCCAATTGTCAAAACAAAGCATCTGGTTCACCAAGATAATAAAGTGTGAAGCTGGATGAACACAGCAGGCCAAGCAGCATCTCAGGAGCACAAAAGCTGACGTTTCGTTCAGAGATGAAGGGTCTAGGCCCGAAACGTCAGCTTTTGTGCTCCTGAGGTGCTGCTTGGCCTGCTGTGTTCATCCAGCTCCACACTTTATTATCTTGGATTCTCCAGCATCTGCAGTTCCCATTATCATCTGGTTCACCAATGTCCTTTAGGGAGGGAAGCTGCCATCCTTGATAATGGGAACTGCAGATGCTGGAGATTCCAAGATAATAAAATGTGAGGCTGGATGAACACAGCAGGCCAAGCAGCATCTCAGGAGCACAAAAGCTGACGTTTCGGGCCTAGACCCTTCATCAGAGAGGGGGATGGGGGGAGGGAACTGGAATAAATAGGGAGAGAGGGGGAGGCGGACCGAAGATGGAGAGTAAAGAAGATAGGTGGAGAGAGTGTAGGTGGGGAGGTAGGGAGGGGATAGGTCAGTCCAGGGAAGACGGACAGGTCAAGGAGGTGGGATGAGGTTAGTAGGTAGCTGGGGGTGCGGCTTGGGGTGGGAGGAAGGGATGGGTGAGAGGAAGAACCGGTTACGGAGGTAGAGACAGGTTGGACTGGTTTTGGGATGCAGTGGGTGGGGGGGAAGAGCTGGGCTGGTTGTGTGGTGCAGTGGGGGGAGGGGATGAACTGGGCTGGTTTAGGGATGCAGTAGGGGAAGGGGAGATTTTGAAACTGGTGAAGTCCACATTGATACCATATGGCTGCACTCAACAACTTCTCTTTTGACTCCTCCCACTTCCTATCACACTCAACAACTTCTCTTTTGACTCCTCCCACTTCCTACTCCAGTCCCTGTACACCTGCATT